>NC_134265.1:80437403-81055439 GCF_031893055.1 Leptodactylus fuscus
GCTGTCAAAGGACACCAGAAACAAAATTGTAGCCCTGCACCAGGCTGGGAAGACTGAATCTGCAATAGGCAACCAGCTTGGATTGAAGAAATCAAGTGTGGGAGCAATAATTAGAAAATGGAAGACATACAAGACCACTGACAATCTCCCTCGATCTGGGGCTCCACGCAAAATCTCACCCCGTGGGGTCAAAATGATCACAAGAACGGTGAGCAAAAATCCCAGAACCACGCGGGGGGATCTAGTGAATGAACTGCAGAGAGCTGGGACCAATATAACAAAGCCTACCATCAGTAACACACTACGCCACCAGGGACTCAGATCCTGCAGTGCCAGACGTGTCCCACTGCTTAAGCCAGTACATGTCCGGGCCCGTCTGAAGTTTGCTAGAGAGCATTTGGATGATCCAGAAGAGTATTGGGAGAATGTCCTATGGTCTGATGAAACCAAACTGCAACTGTTTGGTAGAAACACAACTTTTCGTGTTTGGAGGAAAAAGAATACTGAGTTGCATCCATCAAACACCATACCTACTGTAAAGCATGGGGGTAGAAACATCATGCTTTAGGGCTGTTTCTCTGCAAAGGGGCCAGGACAACTGATCCGGGTACATGAAAGAATGAATGGGGCCATGTATCTTGAGATTTTGAGTGCAAACCTCCTTCCATCAGCAAGGGCATTGAAGATGAAACGTGGCTGGGTCTTTCAACATGACAATGATCCAAAGCACACCGCCAGGGCAATGAAGGAGTGGCTTTGTAAGAAGCATTTCAAGGTCCTGGAGTGGCCTAGTCAGTCTCCAGATCTCAACCCTATAGAAAACCTTTGGAGGGAGTTGAAAGTCCGTGTTGCCAAGCGACAGCCCCAAAACATCACTGCTCTAGAGGAGATCTGCATGGAGGAATGGGCCAACATACCAACAACAGTGTGTGCCAACCTTGTGAAGACTTACAGAAAACGTTTGACCTCTGTCATTGCCAACAAAGGATATATAACAAAGTATTGAGATGAAATTTTGTTACTGACCAAATACTTATTTTCCACCATAATTTGCAAATAAATTCTTACAAAATCAGACAATGTGATTTTCTGGATTTGTTTTCTCATTTTGTCTCTCATAGTTGAGGTCTACCTATGATGTAAATTACAGATGCCTCTCATCTTTTTAAGTGGTGGAACTTGCACTATTGGTGACTGACTAAATACTTTTTTGTCCCACTGTAGCAGGTGGTGCCTCATGCTAGCAGTGACTGGAGGAATTGCCACCTACTGGATCCACGACATATTAGGCAGCACCTCATTTTAACCACTCCAGTCTAGCATCTACCATTTACCTTGGTCTTGTTCCATTTCCCTTGGTCTTGATACCACACACAGAAAAAGCCTAGAAATGCTTGTTCAGCTAATCTCTAAGGGAGCTCATTACTGTCCTCTGTGATTGGCTGAGTATGCATTTCCTGTGTGTCGAGAGACACCAGGAAATAGAAACTAGTATCAGAATAAGAAAGGCATTGAACAAGGAATTAGTCAGAGGTAGTCACCATTTCTTTATGGTAGGCGCTCTTTTGTGATGTCATGTGGCCAGGGTCAACGTTGAGGATTATGATTGGACTTCAGCGATGACATGAATGTGCCGAGCGTGTTCGCCCTTCTCCTCACTCTCTTTAGTTCAACTGTGTCCTTATTTTACACATGGTTTTTGGCTACTGTAAGCAAAAATATACTGTAATATGTTTCCAAATGCATACTTTATAAGGTAGTAGAGCACCTACTTTAAAATAGGTATACCTAGATAGATATGTATATATATTTTATCATTAGTATCATTATAAGGCTAGGATCACACTTCTGCTTTTTAGTTAATTTCAGAATCACATTCTGTCTCCATCCATCATCATTGACTTTAATGCTAAAGGAGTTTTCCAGGCAGAAAATCTTTTTTTAATAAAGGCGTGTTAGTGCTAGTGATGGGTTAATAAGTACACCCATATACCTTTTTGAGTGATTTCTGGGTGTCTCTGGTTGCTGCTGTATCTTCTGTATTTGTTTATCTGGTGAAACTTCCTGATGTGCAGCTTCCTGTGTAGCTGCTACACTAAATCCCCCTCACTCAACCCTCCTACTCTTTTACTCTGTTCCATCGTCCTCCCTGTCTTCCTAGCTAAGCTATCCCGCAAACTACTAGCCCCTCCCCATCCCTCTCTCAGTGGCTAAGCTATCCCACCCAGTACTAGCCCCTGCCACCCTCTCCCAGTCTCCATAGCTAAGTTATCACGCCCACTACTAGCTTCTCCCCCGTCCCCCCTGGCTAACCTATTCCTCTCACTACTAACAGAGAGGAAGATGGGAGGAACTTGGTAAGTATTGATGGGGAAGAGGGGGGAGTAATGGTGATGTTCTGTTTCGGAAATGGTGAAATGGAACGTCACAGGATTATCAGAAAGTGCCCCTGGAGAGGTCACATGACTGTTCCACGGATATGGGCAATTATATTTGTTTTTCTGATTGAAGTAAATTAGAAGTTAGGCAGGGGGAGGGAGTTTAGATTATCCTGGACAACCCCTTTAAAGACTAGACAGAAGCTTCCCCCCCCCCCGTCTCATTTGCTTATTTTTCAAAGAGATATGTTGTGCCCATGAGGACTCCCAGTATTATACAGGAATGAATTATAGCACTGAGGTCTTCCCAAAATACACAGATTTATAAGGCTATCTATTAGCAGAGACATTACATCTTTCATCCCTCTATTTTGACTCCTGTACTTCCACTCCTCTCCCCCAGGAGTTGAATACAATTCATTTCAATTGCATCAAGTAGTTTAGATCCGTATTACATATATATTAACATATTATAGTGTCCTAACTATGCAATTGTCTATAGTTGATACAATTTGTGTCTCTTGTACAATAAAGGATTTTTTTTTACTATTTGTTTATCTAATAACAATCCCAAGACTTGGAGCTTAGTATTATGTTAGACGTGCAACCTATTTGTTCAGGCAGACTATTGCAGCTTGAATGTTTCAATGATTTAATACTGTTTTCTAATGAAAATAATGGTATGAAGTCATCTATGTTGCTATGTGGCATGGAAATTGGTAAGGACTGGATTTAGCTCTTGTTAAGTCATGACCTCTGACCTGTACCAATCATCACCTTTTTAGGAATAGGCTGATTTACTTTCTGTGCCACACATTTCTGAGCAATGCCTGTCATTGCATCTGTGTTTTGTGAGTAATATTTCTATGCAGATAAATGCACACTGGGGACCGGGGCTGAGGCAGCCATGTATACTTTCTTCGACGGTCATTTCCAAAGTTGTGTCTTGGGAAAAGTAATAATAATACATTATTTTACGCTGCCAGATTTAAATGTTTTCACAAATCATATGAGTGTATTTTGCTTAGAAAATTCTCACTGGCAAAGCGAACGTAAAGAATGTTTGTCTCAATTCTTTAGGAATGGGAAGAAGTGGTTGACATCCGTAAAATTTATGGTATGCCTTAAAGCTACAAATTGGGATTATTACTGGTTGATTTTGGTGTAAATCTCAAAGCTTTGCCGAACACTGTACAGGTCTCACTGGAAAACTGATTTTCCTTATAAAAATCCAGTATAAAGGTAACTTTAAGGCAATGACCCCTGGGAGATGCATGAGAATAGTTATCCCCTAGAAGGTAGAAAATATACTCCCTAACACCACATATAGGTGGCTGCAATATAGATCTTTGTCTTAGTTTCTTAGGTACTGGTCATACTTCTGACACCCACCTGTAGACATTACACAGTGATGTTTGAAAAGCGCTGCTCCTGTAGTTGGCATTAGTGGAAGTCTTATTTCTCCTGTCCAGGTATATCTTCATAGTCATATATGTATTTAAAGGGGTCATCCGAAGAGTAATAAAACCCTGACCTGTTAAGCTTTATAACTAATGTACACACCGCAGCCCCATTCGTTATTTATTCAAAGGGCTATGAGTAGACTGGAACTTCTTAGTCACATGACTCCATTCTACTGAATGGAGCTGAGGCCTCAGTTGGTTACATCACAGAATTAGAGCGGCCACAAGGGAGACTGAGAAACAAGGTTCTAACCTCCCCCTCTGTCCTCCACAAAATAAATGAGCAAAGTTCTAGGAGACCAGGATGTATATTAGTAATAAAGCTTAACCAGTACAGGGAATGCACTAGTAAGCTCTCATACTCCCTGAGTGGCCCCTTTAAGGAATGATAGTGAGCTACTAGCTTCTACACATCTTTCCTCCAAGAATATATAATTTAAGCTCTGCTCACATTTGCTTTCATCAGTTCTGTTGTACTTCATCAAAGACTGACAAAAGTGACTTATAATGGGATCCTTTGGGGTTCTGTCATCCCGATCTAAAAATAGTCTTATAAAATAGACAACTAATTCCACTCACTCATGCCCATCTTACTAATTTTATAAATGTGAAAGTTTGTGTGTTTGTGTGTTTGTGTGTTTGTTACACTTTCATGCAAAAATGGATGAACGGATTTGGATGACATTTGGCACATAGTTTGTAACCTCGGTTAACACATATGCTACTTTTTATCCTGGTAAATGACATGGCTTCACGACTATTATGAATTTATATTCACATACTATATTAAACTTCTCTTGGCAGCAGGCTCATAAATCCAGGTCTGTTACCGCTGTATGTAAACATACAGCTAACCCTGAGTACATTGTGTACATGCATTTGCATATTATCTGATCTGCTTCAGGCAGTGCTAAAACACTGGATGGGAAAACAACTTTAACCTAAATTGGCAGTTTGCCAATTTTAAACATGCTGGGAAAAAGAAAACTGAATTTGTCTCAAAATTCTAAAACAGCGAGAGCTATGAAGGTAGCTAGAAGTCAACAGAGTTCTCCTCAAGTGGAGCTCAGGCGGATCATCGACACCAACAACACGCTCATTATCCCAGCAAGCTGCTGAGATGTGGGAACAATCGCAGACACGATGTCTGAAGATCAAGTTCAGTGGCAGGCCAACTTGAGAGCTGCCGAAACACCGGAGCATGCGGAACATTGACGCCAACAACTGGCTCATTATATGGCTTCCCATTGAGCTGCTGAGATGCTAGAACAATCACAGGCAAGGCGTGAGGAACAAGTTCAGTAGCAGGACAACTTGAGAGCTGCTAAGCTGCTCAGTATTGGGCTGGATTTTTTAGGAATGTCAGGTAGGATTGGCAGTGTGACCTGTCATTCCACACCCCCTCCAGTCTACACATTGTGGATGTTTCTGCAGCGACTCGGCTGCTGTGGATTGTCCTCATCAGTGAGGTTTAAAAGGTCAGCTCCAGCAGCAAGACTTTGGACAGAGCTGGATTGCAGGGCCAGCTGGAAGGTCACACTGTGGGAGCTGTGTCTGGTACCATTCAATTTTGCTATTGAATCTGCTATTATAGGTGAGGTAACCTATTTATGTGTTTAGTCAGAGCCTAGCCGGGCAGGTATTTATTTTGTATAGTTTTTTTTTTCCTTTATGGTTGCTGCACTGTCTCTTGTGGAGTAAAAATAAAACTACCTTTTTGGATTAAAAATCTGGATTTATGTGTCTATGCCACTCCACCTAGCAACCTCAGACTCTGACAATATATATATATATATATATATATATATATATATATATACTGTATATATATATAATTTTTACAAAAATATTAAGTACATGTTCAGACATGGTTAATTTCTTTCAGCTTTTCTGTACCAAAATCAACAAGGAAAATATGCAACAAAAGTAGCATAATGCAAATGATTGGAGTTTAACAAAACACTGCGGTACGGTAGAAAAAAACCTATGCAAATTTCATGAGATAAAGTAAGGCCAGACTCCACTATGATGGGCAAGGTTCATGCCAGACTGCAATTGAGAGCACTGTAGTGGGGGTATTTTAGTAGAAAGTCTATGAAAACCAGTTGTCAGTCAATGGAGAGGTCATGATAGGGAAATATCCAAACCTCCATACCTTGCTTTTGGGGCAGTTTTGAGAAATGGTTCTTGGGGAAGCATATGATGCTTGATGGATGAACAGCATGGAAAAGAGTGTCATGACATGTCATGGCAGCGGGTCCTTGGATTTGGGTGGCTTAGTACTGGGCTTTGTGATTGGGGGAAGGAAGCCTCTCCTCAGTGCAAGACATATGAAAGTTTGCTAAAAAATAAACTCATGAAAGACTCCCAGACTATGAGAAATTAGATTCTCTGGTCTGACAAGACGAAGATTGAACTTTTTGGCGTTAATTCTAAGCAGTATGTGTGGAGAAAACCATGCACTACTCATCACCTGCCCAATACAATTCCCACAGTGAAACATGGTAGTGGCAGCATCATGCTATGGGGGTGCTTTTCAGCTGCAGGGACAGGACGACTGGTTGCAATTGCAAGATAAATGCAGCCAAGTACAGAGATATCCTGGAAGAAAACCTCTTCCAGAGTGCTCTGGACTTGAGACTGGGCTGAAGGTTAACCTTCCAACAAGACAATGACTTCGGAACAACTCTGTGACCATTCTTGACTGGCCCAGCCAGAGCCCTGACCTGAACTCAATTGAGAATCTCTGGAGAGACCTGAAAATGGCTGTCCACCAACGTTTACCATCCAACCTGACAAAGCTAGAGAGGATTTGCATCCTCTTACGCAATTGTCAGTTCGGCCACAGGAAAATGGCCGCCGCACATGTGAAGTGCAGTCGGCGCTTTCGTTTGAAGACGCGGAGAAGAGGTGGTCGCAAGAAAAAGATGAAGAGCGTCGCTGGAGAGTCTGAAGGCAGTACAGGGGACACCCCCAGTCATGTTTGAGCGCAGTGCTGTTTGACCACCCCCTGTGCTGTTTGGAGACTCATTTGCATATGGTGAAAACTGGGAATATCACCGGAACGGTGGCGCGGAGAAGACATCTGAAGGTAGGGGAAGAATAGCTTTTCTTAAGGCTATTCTGATGTGGTAGACCTGAAAAAAAGGATTTTAATAATAGAATTCCTTTAAGGATAGGCCATCAATGTTAGAAACTGGATAAGCTCTTTATTGCCTAAAGGTATCAGACACTTAATGTACCAATTTCATTAACTTTTTATTATATATAGTCTATCTTTCTATTGAGCAGGACAGAATGTAGTATGGGGCTCAAGGTGAAGGTCGTGGTGGAAAGCTGGGTACTTTCTTCTTTTTGCTATTTACAATTTACCATCTATGGCTGTTTCTATATGTTTTTGTGCTTATGTGTGATAAAATGGCACATACGTAATAGAGTCTATACTTTTTACTTATAATAATATATTGTGCCATTGATGCATATAAATGATTATGCATCTTATTATAAGCACTGTTAAATGATATCATTTATGTAGGTAACTTGTGGCATGTGAGATTTATATGAATTATCTTCATGACACCACAACCTTCTTTGTGATGTAATACAGAGAAAAAGACACATCTACCATCAAGATAACTATAATGTTAGAAGTCCATCTGTATAGTGCACAGTTTGGTAAATCCAACACACACACAGATCGATTCTCATGTCCATGACTCAGTAGTGTGAAAACAACATTAATCCTATGACTTCATTTCTCTTTGCAACTCTTTTGAGGCTTCCTATTTTGGAAGAGGAAGCAATATCCCTTGACTATGTAGATGTGGTATAATAGGATGTTTCATATTTGGATAGATTATAATATTTTCATCATGATTATTTATATTTGCACTGATCTTTATATTGTTGTAAATGAGTTTTCCTTGATAAGAATATAAAAAATTTGTGATGACGATCTAATAAAATTGCTGCCACATAAAATGTACTTTACTAGAAGCGCACATGTATCTTAATCTTGTGCTAACATTACTTTACAAGGCTCCATAAGGAAGTGGGTTCTCAAATGTTTAATCAGGTAAATTAGAGCTTGGAAAAGTATCACATTTCTGCTGTAAAATAGTCTGTAAATGCACAAAGAAAACACTGGCCTGTTCTCTGTGCTGTAAATCTTGTCACTGCAAATGTATGATTCATGTTTCCACATAAATCAACAGATATCTGTAGATAGAAAGAAATAACATAGCTGTTTGCTTTAGTCCAGTTCATTTATGGTATCAATGTACTAAACATTATTTTTATTTTGCTCCATGTCATTCTAGCTGCTACATGGGATAATGTGGATTAAGTGAAAATGTTGTAAAAACTGAGGAATTATTCACAATGAAAACAATACAAAAACTCAAACGTGCAGCTCTAGTCTAGGATTGTGTTCCCTACGGTAAAGGCCAACCATAACAAGGCAAAATACAAATAAAATTAGCTGTAATAATAAGAATATTTCAGGATTTATTATGTTTATTATTAAACAGTGTTTAAGACTGGATAAAAACTTGGGAAATAAGTACATTTTCTTTTTTTTGTCTTAAAGAGGTTTTACACCAGTGATACTTAGTAGGGAATAAGCATCACCCCATGGAAATCACACACCCCAACATAGATGAAAAATGGTCTGTTATCCTAGTTTATCTTTGACTATTAAGTGGTTCAGTTCCCTTTTCTTCATTTGATATTGGGGGTGGACCTTCTCACTCAAGGGGAGAACAGAAGAACCGCGCTCACCTGGGTAAATCAACAAACTTTATTAGCACAACGTGTTTCGAGCCTATATTGCTCTTTCTCAAGTGCATACAGATAACCTTCCCACAGTGGATGATGGATCTCACACCCATCATCCACTGTGGGAAGGTTATCTGTATGCACTTGAGAAAGAGCAAGATAGGCTCGAAACGCGTTGTGCTAATAAAGTTTGTTGATTTACCGGGCGAGCGCGGTTCTTCTGTTCTCCCCTTGAGTGAGAAGGTCCACCCCCAATATTATTGACTTGACGTCTCCCAGACGTATATCCAGCTGCCGCCCACGTTTACCTGTGCCATCCATTCCTAAGATACACTATAGAGGTGGTTGTGTCTCACACAACCCCACCAGGTGAGCGACCATTTGTTTCTGCTTACCCTGACTTTTTGATTAAAAAAAATACTACACCAAGGTCGGCTCGGTGCCTCTCTTCTTTTTTGCTTTTCTTCATTTGGTTACTGTTTAGATACCTTAGATAACATTCAGATTTAGAACTAAAAATAGTAGGAATACTTTGTAAGCTATTGAATGTTATGTGGATATGTACAGGATGTATCAACCATATTTTCTGTAACTTTTATACAATTGTTTGTAATATTTAAATTCCACATAAAAACTATAAAAACAGAAAAATGGTCTAATAAGACCTTATATAGAATAAATGTATATTACCACTTATTGTATCTGTGACTTTTTAATATGAGGAAGCACTCTTTAAGTGTTATTTTCTTTCATTATGTACCTAATTCCCAATGTACCTAATGTCCTCCAGCAGGCAAAGATGATACTCTCTCTAGCTGCCCATGCCATACTACCGAGGTTAGAGGAAGTAGTACAGCACTCCAATAATAGTTATGCTTCTTAATACAATTTTAATGGTGTACATACATTTTTATTATACGTATTTATGTACACCATTAAGATTGTACTAAGAAGCATAACCATTTTGGAGTGCGGTTCTACTTCCTCTAGTATCCGTGATTTTGTGGGGAGGTGGTCAGTCTCACACAGAACATGCACCCATCACCTTCTGACAACCTGTGTGCTGCCTATGCACAATTTGTGATGCTGTACCAAGGCATCATGGGATTGATAACACAGCAAAGAGAAAGTGACACAAAGGATCTTTCTTTACCTTTTACACAGTGAAAGATATATAACATAAGAAATTTTGTTTTTCAGTTTCCTTTTTCTTTTGCTTGTAACTTCTCCTGTTGCAGAGATATGAGTGTTGGAGGTAACACTTGGCTGTCTCTGGTCCACCCCCTGACGTGTAAGAAAATGGGGGTTGTAGCTGTTCACCAGGGATTTGGACACTTTTCCTGCAGCTGCATTCTCAGGGGGTACAACATCCCCTTTCTCAAAACTGGTATGGGTCTTGGCAGTCAGACTTCCACCGATCAGCAATTTATTCTCTGTCCTATGGATAGAGGATTGATATGTTTCTTGATATAACCCCTTTAAAGAAGAGAGGAAGTAAACACTGTTTCTATTAAAATCAGAAGGTTTGGTCAACTATTATGTGATGGGAAGGCCAAGTTTTCAAAACCTTAGATTGTCATGTACAAATTTACATGAACTAGTCAAGGGGAGCAGCTTCGTTTAGTCATTCAGTCATTGTGCTATACGCAGCGTGAGAGGTCGGCAGTTAGGCAGGGTATTTAGTGCATCTTCCACTACTACTAGGCCTATATTTCAGGCATAAGTAATGGAAACATGTCTTTCCACGTGAGGCCCCATTTCTCTCACTATTCCCTGCTTACTCTTCTCAGAATTTTGAAATGAGGTGTTAAATCCCAGGCGATGAACTCCCATTATTCAGACATCAATGACCTATCCTCACCAACTATAGTCAAAGCACTTCTATGGTCCATTTTAACTTTTAGGTTTGTTCATGATAAGTTAGCTGACAAGATTGTATATAATAAATAACATACTTTTATAAGGCGCTTTTCAGACTAGTCATTCCATATCATTAAAATATACAATGTCCTTGATGGTTTTGTTAAATTATATCAATAAATGTATCAAGGATCGAGTGATGAATTTCCACTAAAAAAACATATTTTCTTTGGATAAGATATTCCCAGTGACTAGCCTGATATACATTTGGACATGCTTAGCTTATAATGAAATACAGCACCAGACTCGTTACTTGAAGTATGTTATCGATAAATTACCACATTTCTCTGTACCACTGTGTGTGTGTGGGGGGGGGGGGGAGGGGTTACTAAATCATCAGCAAATCTTTATGGTGAAGACATATTCTCACTTTTGTCCAGACATTTTGTCCAGAATTAAGAATTTAATTTTCTCATTATTTTACTTTTTCTTTGTTTTATTTCTTGAGCTAGAATAAGCAAACATATTCATGGGAGAAGATATAGCCAGAATTTAAGAAAGTCTAGATAATTCTGTCACTGAGCCAGAAATACATAGACCCTGCTCTCTCCTCCTTCCGTAGTTCCTTGCAAGACCACAGTTTCTCTTGAAGAACATCAGAACATGAAGCTGAATAGCAATAACTAGATTAGATCTGTTTTAAGTTTTATTTATACATAACTTTATCCATATGTTTTTCATCTTATGTGACCATTCAATAATTTTACAATATTTTACTAGTAGCAGAAATGTTCAGGTCGCCACAACATAAAACGAATAATGGCTAGCCATCGAATGTGTATTGGGTTGCCCTGACTTTCCCTTGGTGTCAGGGGAAAGAAGAAGAATTTCAACATTCCTCTTTCCGCATTCAGAACACATACACACTTGTCTGAGCCAATTATGCATGTGTACAGCACTCTAATGGCCATAGGTAGAAATAGACTGGAGCCAACTCATTGAGGTCTACGGGAAATCTTTCTAGTTATGCTCTATTCTATGCAGGGAGGGACAGTAGATATACTCTGACATGACCTATTGTCATATGTAGTTATAATGGTGGGTCAGTAGTGTCATCTATAGAGGTGTTATCCATAGAAGTGTTAGTCTAATATTAGATTGTAGATTTCAATGTTGTCTCATGGGACCTCCCAAGATGTACCACAATTACTAAGAGGTTGAAGCCTTTGGGTGAATAAATTAAAGATTGGCAGAGAAATTCCCCTAATATTTTTATTTCAAATATACTTGTGGTAATAATGTTTCACATATAATTAATGCCTTAAAACCTTAGAAAACATAACTCTGCTCTCCATCTATTAACTATGTATTTCATTGTCTAAATAAACTTTTATCCATTAGATCACTGAAGATGAAAATGACCAACTAGATTCCAGTTTTCAAGTGTCATTTCAAGAGTTTTACTACATTGTTTGAGAACACACTGTATATCATTGATTTATATTGAAAGCAAAAATATACAGCGCCAATTGTAATACCTTAAACTATATCAAATATCAGCTTCCTATAAAGATTCAGTTACGAGAGAGCCGTACATTGTGGAAGCTCAGCTGACAGCTACACAGTAAAGGCCTTTGTACAAAACACGATCAGCCAACCAATTAATACTATTAACAATTGTTTCAAGAAATTGGCAAGAATAAAGGTAAAGGAACACAATCCAGTACAGGACACATGCAGGGTCAGGCTGTCAATGTTTTCACTTAAACAGTATCTAAGTTTAATGCCCCTCTCTATCTGCCCCACGGTAAAATGTCCCCCTCCAGCTAACCTGACAGTTTAATGTCCTCCTCCAGCTACCTCCACAGTTTACTGTCCCCCTCCAGCTGCACTGACAGTTTACTGTCCCCCTCCAGCTGCACTGACAGTTTAATGTCCCTATCCAGATTCCCCCGATAGTTTAATGATACCTCCAGCTACCACTTTTCAGGTAACCCCAATTTAATGTCCAAGTTCAACTGCCCCCACATTTTAAATTTCACGTGCCAGCTGCCCCACAGTTTAATTTACCCCTCCACCTACCCCTACAGTTTAAAGTCCCTCTGTAGTTGCTCTCACAATATTATGTCCCTCTCCTAGTACAATACAAACATAAAAATAACTAGTTTTCACCTCTACTCATTCCCCTGCCTCAGACTGTCAGGAACGCCCTTCTGACGGTGAAGAGCTACAACACCAGTACCGACAGCTCTTCACCCGGGGCACAGATCATGAAAGCAGACAGTGAATTGAATTCAGCGCACTGTTGGCTTTACAGCAGTATATAAAACTGCGTGTGCCCAAACCCATGAAAGGTCCTCTTTAAGAGTTTTAGGCTACAATTTTACAGAGTACAAAATAACTGCATAAAGATTCCAAGAAGCAGAATCTATACTTTCACTTTACTTTCTTTTTTAAAAGTCTAACGTCATAATTTAAGATGATAAATATATGAAACTTTTAATGTTTGTCTGATGTGTAAAAGCCAGACTGAGGGCATTATTGTCAAAACCATGTTTAAAACATACACTCACCGGCCACTTTATTAGGTACACCATGCTAGTAACGGGTTGGACCCCCTTTTGCCTTCAGAACTGCCTCAATTCTTCGTGGCATAGATTCAACAAGGTGCTGGAAGCATTCCTCAGAGATTTTGGTCCATATTGACATGATGGCATCACACAGTTGCCGCAGATTTGTCGGCTGCACATCCATGATGCGAATCTCCCGTTCCACCACATCCCAAAGATGCTCTATTGGATTGAGATCTGGTGACTGTGGAGGCCATTGGAGTACAGTGAACTCATTGTCATGTTCAAGAAACCAGTCTGAGATGATTCCAGCTTTATGACATGGCGCATTATCCTGCTGAAAGTAGCCATCAGATGTTGGGTACATTGTGGTCATAAAGGGATGGACATGGTCAGCAACAATACTCAGGTAGGCTTTGGCGTTGCAACGATGCTCAATTGGTACCAAGGGGCCCAAAGAGTGCCAAGAAAATATTCCCCACACCATGACACCACCACCACCAGCCTGAACCGTTGATACAAGGCAGGATGGATCCATGCTTTCATGTTGTTGACGCCAAATTCTGACCCTACCATCCAAATTTTGCAGCAGAAATCGAGACTCATCAGACCAGGCAACGTTTTTCCAATCTTCAATTGTCCAATTTTGATGAGCTTGTGCAAATTGTAGCCTCAGTTTCCTGTTCTTAGCTGAAAGGAGTGGCACCCGGTGTGGTCTTCTGCTGCTGTAGCCCATCTGCCTCAAAGTTGGACGTACTGTGCGTTCAGAGATGCTCTTCTGGCTACCTTGGTTGTAACGGGTGGCTATTTGAGTCACTCTTGCCTTTCTATCAGCTCGAACCAGTCTGGCCATTCTCCCCTGACCTCTGGCATCAACAACGCATTTCCGCCCACAGAACTGCCGCTCACTGGATGTTTTTTCTTTTTCGGACCATTCTCTGTAAACCCTAGAGATGGTTGTGCGTGAAAATCCCAGTAGATCAGCAGTTTCTGAAATACTCAGACCAGCCCTTCTGGCACCAACAACCATGCCATGTTCAAAGGCACTCAAATCACCTTTCTTCCCCATACTGATGCTCGGTTTGAACTGCAGGAGATTGTCTTGACCATGTCTACATGCCTAAATGCACTGAGTTGCCGCCATGTGATTGGCTGATTAGAAATTAAGTGTTAACGAGCAGTTGGACAGGTGTACCTAATAAAGTGGCCGGTGAGTGTATATTTAGACCATATTTTACACTTTAACCTCATGGTTTCCCTGTTATTTATGTGTATGATTTTGTCTTCATGTGTCCTTATATTTTTAACTTTGGATACAAAACAAACTTCTAAAGTTTTATTGAAATGCGGGTGTGGTTGTTGCTTTAAGTTTGTTCTATATATATCCCATACCTTATTATGTGTTACTGGCCTCTGTATGTTTTGATACTTATCTAGTATGCAGTCCCACAAAGAGCGTCCTCCTTCTTCTTTTGACTGCAGGCACTGATGACTTATGTCATCGCGCCTGCGTCGGGGCAGAGGTCATACTCTGCAGTCAGTGTAAGTTATGGACCCGCGGCCTACACTGACATATTTCAGTTGTATGTGCATTTGCACATACAGCTGAAAGCAGCGATCGCTCAATAACAGGGAATCCTATACCTGATTCCCCGTTAGTGAGCGTTCAGGGCGACGGCGCACGTGCTAACAGAGAGTGCTCTGCTTGCGCTCTCTTGCACGCGTGCCATAGGTTCCCCATGACGGACCGAGATCCACACTGGAAACACTGATGAGATCTCTGTGTTCTTCTCTAGCACAGTTTGTAACACCACATTTTGAGACATTTTGGAACTAGAAAGTTGGACAAGTAAATAAAAATACAAAAAATTTGGGGATCTGAAAATTGGCAAGAAAGATTAAAAATGTGCATTTATAATAGGAACACTCGTTCCATATATGACCCATTCGGACATCAGGAAGTCATTCTTTGTGGTTGGAAGACCACTCCCAGGAATATAAAGGATTCTTTATTGTTCAGGAATGCGATGGAATGCTACAACAGGAACTAATACTAGACATACATTTCAGAAGGGAAGATTGTTTCCCCCCCAAAAAAAACAGAAAAAAAAAAATAACTTATGATATAGCATTTTTAATATATTGGTCTAGTTATCTGGTTGACTACAAATGAAAGATGATACATTACTCCACTAAAATATGTTAATATGTATGTTATGAGCCTTAGGTGTATGGATAAAATAAGAACTTCCTTTAGGCATCTTGCAGGCAAATATTTATCAAGGTCTTTCTTTTCTACTATGAAAGAAAGTGCAGCATGTTGCAGCTCACACAAATAGTTTTTCACCATTGCTCACAATTACAGTTCTGCTCTATGGGGCAAACCTTTCATTTTGCTGCTCAGTGATACATAGCTATATGTTTACTAACTCACCTGAAGGATCAAATAAAGATGAATTTGACGTTATCAAGAAAAGTTCTTTCCCATATTCCCATTCACAAGGAATCCATGCTGTAGCACAGAAGAGCAGCAGTCATTTTAGCATCTCTCTTATGATCGTAAATACTGGTGGTACATACAGGTGCAGCGTAATAACTTTCTCTGCTGTGATATCTTACTTCACAAGGCAACGAAAGCCATTGAAAATCCATTGAAGAAAAGTAACACTAGGCTCACACCTGCATTCAGCTTAATCAGCTAAAGAATAGACCATAATGGGACCCCGAATTGGGGACTGAAACCAAACGGAGACACTACACTATAGTCCTTTTACACAAGACAAATTTGTGCCCATAAAGATCACGGATCAATACAGCAAGTCAATCAATACTTGTTTAAAGGGAATTTACCACATCCTCCAAAGATATTCCATGGTCACCACCATGTTACAGGGCACATTATACTGATGAACAACATAGTGTTGGTGTGTCATTAGTAGTTTTGGAGAAAAACAACTTTGAAATGTCATGTTAATGAGGCAGTTGGTGCACTGGAGGTGGGCCTCAGACCCCTACCATCTCCTGCCAACGCCAACCCCATTGAGTGAGAGTTGATCCTTCCACTGATATATCACTCATCCTCCTCGAGCAGTAAGAGCAATACCCCAAAGCGCTGAAGGCCCGCCTCCAGTGCACCAGCTGCCTCATTTGCATATGATTTTAGAGTCCTTTTTCTTCAACTCTACAAACATGACATACATAAAAACATGTTATTTATCAATGAACTGTTCCCTATAACATGGTGATGAAGGTTGAAAATGCTTGCAGTAGGTGGTAGACTCCCCTTGTTCACAGTTATCTTTATGGTTCCATAAAACAATTATTATTATTATTATTACTATTATTATAATAAACAAATTGTTTACTTGTTTACTTGTTTATTGGCTTATCATTGTCATGTTTACACAGGACACAACCATTCACACTAACAGAGTGTACAGTCAGCCATGATAAGACCTTAAAGGAGTTATCCAGTTTCCAAAAATTATCTGCAAAGACATCCACAGCAGTGCTAAATATGCACTGACCCTTTGTGCACAATTTGCTTGGCTTTAATTTACTTGCTGTTCCTTGCATCACTGTTATTTACATGAAGTGAATCTGTGGACAAGCTACATTTCCCACGCTTAAAGGGGTATTCCCACCAACATAATTATTTTTAAATTTGTAGATAATTAAAAGTTAAACATTTTTGCAAATATAAGTAATTAAAAATTCTGCAGAGTTTTAAAGATTTTCTCTAACTATCTTAGTGGTCACAGTCTTTTATCTTGATCGGTTGCCATGGATACGACCACCAATGCAGAAACTTTCTAAGGTCAGAAAATCAGCCATGATTTCCTTATTGTGGCCGGGATATCTTCTGATACATGTAGTGTCCCTGCCTGATAACCAGGTACAATAAGGAAATCATAGCTGGGTTCCTGACAAGTCCCAGACCATAGAAAGTTTCTGCATTAGTGGTCGTATCCATGCAGCGCCGCACCTCCCATGAGGCAACCTGAAGCGACCGCTCCAGGCGGCGCTATGCCGGGGCCCCGGGGGAGGGCGGCATTTTTGCTTACCTAAGCCAGTCCAGGACAAGCTGTCCTGGACTGGCTTAGCGTCACCGTCACCAAGCGGTGGATTGGGGAGGCCCTGTGGACACAGCGCTGCTCCTGTGGCCTCCCCTCACGCAGAGAGCAGGTCCTCTCCATGCCTGCTCTCTGCCTGCTAACGCCACTCCGCCACGCCCCCTTCGCTCCGCTTTCTGTCGTCCGCCTCGGGCGGCGAAAAAGGCAGGTTCACCCCTGTATCCAAGGAACCAATCAAGCTAAAAGACTGTCACCACTAAGAAAGTTAGAGAAAATCTTTAAAACTTTGCAGAGTTTTTAATTATTTATATTTGCAAAAATTGTTTAACTTTTAATTATCTACAAGTATAGATATGATTATGTACATGGGAATACCCCTTTAAGCTTACCACTTATCCTCTGCTTACTCCTCCCTTCTCTACTCTCTCCTGTAATGAAATCCCAGGTAATAAAATCACTCCCACATCCAAGGTCATGTATTGCTGTGATGTTTCGTTTGCTCGTGTAAGCAGCCACAAGAAAATGGTCGCAGACATGCACAGTAAGGCTCTGCTCAAAGCCTGATGGCAGAACCAACTGCGCGTGCATAAGATTTTGAAGACCAGGCTGGAAGAAGACACGATGGAGAGGTATTGCAGAAGAAGATGAGGTGGCGCTGGAGATTTCTCAAGCAGCATTGAGGACGCCCCCAGTGCTGTTTGGGCGCTGGGGAATTCCCCCAGTGCTGCGAGAAAAATCATTTGCATACCGCAGAAAACCAGCAATATCACTGGAATAGCGACCCGGAGAAGACTTATTATATAGGAGAAGAGTAGCCAAATAGACATTCTTAAGGCTATTCCTACGTGTTAGTCTTAAAAAATGGGATTCTAATGATAGAATCCCTTTAAGCACAGCTGAGGGTTCATTGCAGTGTACCAGTCAAGCCAGTGCTATGAATTCCTCTGGTTACTAAAGACTTAACATTGTTGCATATCAAGTCTGAGGCAGAGTCTTAATATTCTTTATTTAGTTTTTCAACCCTTGATGCTTGCTATTAGTCTCTTGGAGCATGCTAGCGTTATACTGTTTATCTTATCATCTATTTCTGACCTTGTCTTTTCCCTTTGACTATTCTTCTAGTTTTGATTTTGTACTTCGCTGACAGATTGGTTCTGACCCTTAGCTGTCTTGATTACCCGTTCCTGTTTCTTTGTCTTGTCTGTTTTTTGTGTATTCACTTGTATTATGGGAAGGGACCGTCGCAAAGTTGCTTAGGGTAGTTGAGGCAAGTAGGTAGGAACTAGGGGTGGGTCAAGCATTAGAACTCACTTTCTCTGTCGTTCTCCTTCCTCCCAGTTTCCAGCAGCAGCTACTGGGGATTTGCTTAAGGGGAAATTCCCTAACATTCAGTTTGTGAGATACAGACCAAATGTCAGCTCTATTTCAGCCAGGATCTGGACTTCCAGCATCATAGTGATCTATGATGCTAGAAATGCTTGCTTCCATGTGGCTCTACTCTTCCATGCTATAATCATGTTGTTTGTACAGGGACAATAGAGCCACAGAGAAGATGGGACTCCTAGCATCAGAGATACATAAGTCCTAGCTCAGGGTTCAAATCATAGATCAGTATAATGCTGGGAATCCAGATTCCAGTTTAGGGTTTGATCCAAGAAATATGGCCGCCATCCAGTCCCTGCAACCTTAAAAAATGTCTGAGGAACTCAAATGAAATCAAAATCTGAGCCCAAATATACAATCTGCATGTATGTTTGGAACACAAGTTTTTTGAGTGGACAGAGCAAAACAGCACACACAGTAGATCACTGCACTACAGAAATATTTCTAGCAGACTCATTGGTACTGTTCAGGAGAGCATCCAGTAACCGTAGCTTTTCCGTGAGATAATCAGGTGCTTTGTACAAATGAATTGGTTGTTACAGTCTTATTGGGTCTTTTGTAGCTCCCATCAATATTACTTTCTTTTAGATTAAGGTAAATTGATCTCATGCCAACATAACTAGACAAGCTATTAGTACAAATTTTAAAAAAGACAATTTGTTCTCGCATTGATTTATCACTTCAAAATTAAATTACAATTAACAAAGGAAACATTGCTCACTTGTAAGATAAAACACACCTACAAAATAAACTTTTCGTTTAACTAGGTCGACTGCAAGTGATATTTTGTGGACTAGATAAAAGATCAGTATATGCCGTGAGCAATGTAGATCAATAGTTTTTTCTTTGCTTTTTTCAGTTTTTTGTTCTTGCAACTAAGTAAAATGCTGAAACTATCAGGGCTTCAATGCTATAAAGTATAATGTAATGTCTAATGGTAAGAAACTGAAGAGGGGCTGTAACAGGGGCACCTATTTTATAAGGGACCTGTAACAGGGGTACATATTCCATTGGGGGTTGTAACGGGGGTCACTTAGTGTATGGGGACCTGTAATGGGGATAGTGTACTGTATGGGGGGGCCTGTAATTGGAACAGTATACTGTATGGGTCAATAAAAGAGACAAAATACTGTATGGGGGCCAATAAAGGGCAATAAAGCAATATATCATGTATGGGAATAAGTAAAGGGGACATTATACCATGTGGGGGCCAATTAAGGAGGTGGTATACTGGGTGGGGAGCTGGAGTGGCCCCAGTCAAAAGTGCAAAAAAGAAATCCTCTGCAATCTGAATACAAACCAAGTCCCACATCACTACTTACTAGGAATCAAGTAATAAAAACCAGGTCAGGGTCCATCCAAGAGTGCAAAGTCAATGCCAAAATAAGACAACCTTGCCTTCCGCCGGGTTAACAAGCTTCCTGGCCTGACGGTAAAGAACTTTTACATCTGAAGAAGGGCGGAGTTACGCCCGAAACGCGTAGTGTGTTGTTCAATAAAAATCGTATATCTACTCATCCATTTGGCAAGCGCGGGTCCTTTGTGTTCAGGTTTGCAATCACAAATCTGTTATCTGGTCCATCTTTGTACTATACATACACCCGTGAGGTGTGAGGTACCCTGCAGCTGCATCCAATCCTGAGAGAGATCCTTGGCCAAGTGATCCCATCATCACCAAAACAGTTGTGTATACAACCTAAAAGGTGAGCCTGTTTTTTTGTCATCTGAAATTATCACTATCAGTACGATCTGCACTACAGGTTGCTCGGTGTCTCTTTTCTTTTTGAGAATGCCAAAATAAGAAGACAAGAGAATATCCAGTAAAGAACCCAAGGTCGGTATAATAACAACAACCAATATGATCAGATTTCTGGAGCTTAACTTAGTAATAATTAGCTAATAGCAAGCACCTGGCCTTAAATATCCCTCCTCAACTGCTGATTGCTTCAGCATAGTAGACTTCTGACAGCTACAGAAAACTTCATGCATTGGCATGACTACCTTAAAGCAGAAGTAGTGATCAGAGTCACAAAGTAAGATTCTTAACACCCAATTTATACAAAAGTGGTGAGTGCAACACAAAAGGCAAAAATAATATTTGACAGAAATTGTAACTTTTTTCATGCTTTGTATACTAGTGTCTTGTACACCATAGTGACTAATTAGTAAGTTATGGGGAAGGTTGTTTTGGCTGCTGATAGGGGGAAACTCTGTCAATATTTTTGGAATAAAATTGGACTCTACTCAATGAGTAATTGGAGTGTCCACTCTGATGACTTAGAAAGCAGAGTGGAGAGTGAGAAACAAAAGTTTTAGTAAAGGAGGGAACATTGCTATATGTATCATTACGGAAACTCTATTCTAATTATAGAAGGCATAACCCTATGTGAAGCATAAGGCCAGGTTCACATCACCAATTGCTGTGCTTTTTATGGGTTGTTTGGACCTATATTGTTGGGTCCTAACTTTTGAATTCTGCTTGACCACTTCGCATGAACACTAAATGACCACAGCAAAGGTCACAAGCTGATACGTCACTCTATTGCTCAGAGTCGATATAAGGTTGTCAGTGGACCTCTGGAATATCTCTGTTGGATTGGTGGAGGATTGAAGTGGTGAGGTTTTTTTTTATTACAAAATATGTGGGTCCTCTTTGTTTTAACAACTAACCTACTAAGCAGCCCCTTTAATGCTACATTCAGTATTCATGTTGATCAATGGAACATTCAGTATCCTGTCCTTATGATCAATGAATCCATTGCCTTGTGAACTAGTCAGTGTTTGGCCTTTTGTGACCAGTATCACAATCAGTGTCATCTAACATGGTCCTAATAAACTGCATTATTCTCTGTCATCGCAATGTTCTGGGTATACAGTATGAAAAGCACACTTGTTTTATTCTATTCAGTTTTTAGAAAGTGCTGAGTTTTATGCTTGTCGGTAAAATGTTCTCTGTATCGCTTATTGTGCAGCAATAGTGAATCACAGTACAGTTATTCAGGCTTTTTGACGAGATTGACAAAAAACCACTACTACATTTAACCCCTTTTTTTATTTTACGTTCCTAAATTATAACCTGTGTAGCTCTGCAGAACAGTTTTTTTGCATGAGAATTTTTTTTAAAGACATCTTAGAATATATATATGTTAATGCCTCATGTTATGAATTGTTTATAATGGAAGAGAGCAAGGGAAAACAAATTGTGCCATAGTGATTTAAAAACAAAACAATAAAATCATAATTTTATTCTATAGAAAATTATAAGTACAGAAATGTCAAACATTTATGTTTAGAACTGTTTAAATATTTTATTAACCTTTTCGCTGCTAAGGGTCTCTGGAAATTTTGCACCTGCAGTAGCCAGAGCAATTTTCACAGTTTTGAGATGGATAAATCAAAGCTAAATTGCAACATTAAAAAAGCATCCAACCCCCCCCCCCCCAATGCAATTTTGATTTAAAGTGAATGTTTTATGAAAAAATGTAAATAAATTTACCGTATATTAGCTGTTAAAAGTGGAAACCAAACAATAAATTATATGCACCAAACTTCCTAAAAATAAGAATTCAACATGTGCAGAGTTCATACATATCACTATGGCCTGCACCCACATGCACATGTCTTCAGAAAATTGCTAGAACTGGAAGGAACAAAAATCTGCTTTGAAGCTGGAAATGCTAAAAAAGTATCATCCTATAAAATGTAGGGATTACACACCATGAAAAGCAAGTGAACCCCTAAACCCTATATATTTTTTGAAAGTAGACAACCTGAAGATTACATATATCTCAATGGGTCATCAATAGCCACATCCACCTTCATGCAACTTAGTGACAAACACAAAACATTTTTTTTAAAAAAATGCACTAAAACACATATTTGCACCTAAAACTCATGTTCAATCTCACATTCATATACAAAATACATCTAAAATAATAAGTTAAGGTGTATACAATGTGTATATATGTACCGCAAACATTAACTACAACAAGAGCTCGGACTCCCAAAAACCCTAATACAGAAGATGGTCAGGATTTTGCTGTTATTTACTAATATGTTATAAAGCTATACTGCACCTACCAAACTGTGACTGTGATACCAAAATCTAACTTTTTTGAGATTGCACAGCATACTGTATATAAAAACACAATTTAATAGTTCATATATACAACCACCTTCATGCAATGTTGCGGCAAACAGAGATTGCAAGCAAAAATTGCACAAAAATTCAAATTTGCCACTAAAGTGCGGCTCAAGCAATCCCTTTCTGCAAACATAATGTACTTTCCAAAAAACTGCAATATGTGAGGAGTTCATACATACCACACATGTATATATTTACAGGGGCGGGTGTTAAAGAAACGCCAAAATCGCAGAAATGCGCCATTCCATTTTGTGCATGCAAATTAAATAGGACTTTCCATAAAAATATTATTTTCCATCCCGCTATAAAAATTTTAGCAATGTATACGTTCATCTCTAGTGATAATAGTTTTTACTATTATTTTATCATGTAACGGATATCGCTTGAGGCGTGTTTTACTCTAGAAAGCTCAGATATGGACAGGGATTGGGTGAAATGTAAACTTTATTCATGACTTTGTATGTGTTGTGTAAGTGTTTGGTGCGACTTTTTTTTTGGTGCTGCAACCTGGACAATAGTAAATGTCTGGGTCACAGCGCCAATAACCTTCCTGGTTGTGTTCAGGAGGTATAACATAAGAATACCCCACTAGTAAAGCTCAGGGGGAATTATATTATACCTGTATGTGACAATCAGACAGCAAATCAGTATGCTATCTGATTAACAGGAGGGGGGAAATAGGGACTAAATCCCTCCTCCCCCCTCCTCCTAGGGTCACATAGAGGTTGTCCACAAAGATTAGAGAAAAAGCTTCTCTATCTCTGTGTCTCTGTGCAAGCTGCTGCAGCTGCAAGTCCTTCTCCCCTTCCTGTTTCACTAATACTTCCCGAGACAGGAGGGGGGACAATTTAAAGTCCCGTATCTCAGGACTCGTTTGGCCTATGAAGATAATTTTAGATTCATTTTAAAGATGAGAATCTCATCTTTAAAATGACACCAAGATCTTCATAATAGCCCTTACAGATTTTTAGCGAATTGCTGTTAAAAATGCTGTCGGGAATTGAGATCTTCAATGAGATCTAAATCCCCAATAGCGTTTTCAACAGTGAATCGCTTTGGCACAGTAAGGGTTAACATGAAGATCTGTCATTTTAAAGATGAGATTCTCATCTTTAAAATGAATCTAAAATTATCTTCATAGGCCAAACGAATCCTGAGATATGGGCATCAGAAGTTAAGCACGTACCTCTACGTCCTCGGCTATGCAAGTGACACCCTGGGAGGACGTAGAGCTACGTGATTGGCAGTGAAAGGGTTAAATAAAAATGATTTATTTAATATAAATTGTGTTCATTGTATTTATTCTATTTTGCGTTGCTTTTTTAATCAGTCAAAATTTAGATTAGTTTACTTTTTTTTTTATTTTTTACTAGCTCTGGAAGAAGATGCGCAGAGAGGCCGTTCCTGAAGAAGATGGCAGTGTAACATCTCTGCCTGTTCTGGTCTCTACACCACCCTCTGCTCGCATGCTGTGGCGCAGGAGGCGTGCACAGTTTGATAACTTGCTTAGAGTTTTTGGTTGCATTGTCTGAACACTGTCCTATTCCTTCACCTTGTTAATTGATTTTCCACCACACCCATCTCCTTCACCTTCATTTCCCTCTGCTCCTCTAAGAGTTAAGTTTTGTTTTTCCCTGTGATTGACAGCCTGCCTTCCTATCAGGTTCAGGGCAGGTTCTTCCTCCCTATTTATTCTTGGTTCGCATTCACATTGTTGCTTGCTATTGCCTTGTGCTTGCTGGTGGTTTTTCTTGTTGTTTTGTTACTTGTATTCTTAATCCTGACCTCTGGCTTTCCCTATTGACTATTCTTTTGGACTTCGATTTGGCAATGTATTGCTCTACTGTTACCGAACCCTGGCTAGCTGACCTCCCTTTGTTGTTGTTTGTCTTGTCTGCTTTTTGTGTGTCACATATATAGGAAGGGATAATCTTCTAGTTGCCGCCTATTACATAAGATAGGACCTGGCAAGAGGAAGGGACAGTGGGGGGTTTCAGCTTAGGGCTCACTGTCTCTTGTGCCCCTTCCTCCAGGGTTCTCCAGCAGCTACTGGGGAATTGTCATCTACGCACTGGGGAATTGCTGTCTGCACTTCCCTAACAGGCAGCTTCGCTGGAGAGTTCTCTCGCAGCATTGGGGATGCCCCCAGTGCTGTTTGAGTGCTGGGGACCGCCCCCAGTGCTGCGAGAGAACTCATTTGCATACAGATGAAACCGGGATTTCTCCCGAACAGCGGCGCGGAGAAGACATCTAAAGGTAGGAGAAGACTAGCCTTTCTTAAGGCTATTGCTACTTGTGATTGAGAAAAAATGTCATTTTAATGGTAGAATCCCTTTAAGTAGTTGGTGCCCTGGTGGCAGGGCAGGTCTTCAGCTCCCTGACACACTGCTCTTGGCAATTAGCCCCTCTGCCATCTCCTACCTGCACCACTGCCTGCAGTGAGAGTTGATATTCCCACTGCTATGATACAACCTTCCTACTTGAGCAGCAAGAGCATTGCTCAAAGAAGCTGAAAGCCTACGCCCCGTGCGTCAACTGCCTCATTTGCTTATCACTCCACTATTAAGTTGTAATTTCCAAATCTACAAAAGTGACATACATACCTGTGATGATAGAAGTTATGTATTATTACCTAATCATATTAGTCATATATACAATATATCCTTAGTTTAGTGAATGTTGGGACACACAGCTCTTCAAGGTAAGAAAAAGGATTCTTCTTTTCCAGATAAGGAGGGGTTGTTCATCCCTCACCTCAGGGAGTAAGAGGAGGGGAGCACATTTGCGATGAAGAGCCAACAAGACGTTAGAACTGATGTCACATCTGTGATGCCAACTGAGAGAGCTGGGTGTGTCCATTTCACTACAGAAGGTTACATGGAGGCTGATTTTGACAGCTGATTTCGCTTCAAAATCAGCCTCCATAAAATGTAGCCCTATGTGAATTGCTCACTTTTTTTTCTGCTAGCTTGCTAGCAGAAAAAGAAGCGACATGACCTTTCTTCAGGCGTTTAACGCCTGAAAAAATGAATTGGAGTCTATGGGCCGCTGAAAAAAACGCTAGCGGTTTTTGGTCGCTTATTTTTGCAGCTGTTTTGGCAAAAACAGTGACTGAAACTACTGGCGTTTTTTTTATCATGTACTTTTTTGTAGTGCAAAAAAAAAAAAGCTTCAAAAAAACAGCGACCGAAAAAGCGTCAAAAACAGCGTCCAATGCAAAAAACACATGTCCAAAAAAAGCGACGCTGAAAAATCAGTGCCAAAATCAGCTGGGCTTTTTTCACGTGTGAACTAAGCCTAAGATATTATTCTGTTTTTATCCAATTTTTTTTTTATTTTTTAAATTGTTTGCAATGTTGTGTTATTTTTGTCAACTCTTCTAGTACATATAGCACTGAACCCCTTGGGTATTAAATTGTTAAATTTAAGGCTACCTAGTGTTGCTCTATGAACCCATTACCTTTGTGAGGTGTGTTTGTGTCTTACTTTTGGAATATAAAAAACAAAAAACGAGAGTCTTCAGTAGATGATACCTTTTTTAATGGCTAACTCATAATGATGACAGAATATAACGTTTCTTCATCGCTTGCAATTGCGATTGCATTCCGTCCGGGGGGTCTCCATGCGGACGGAATACAAGCGCTAGTGTGAACCAACCCTTAGTCTCATTTCACAGAGCATGTGATTGTAGACCAAAATGTAATGCACCAGTGTGTCTAGTGCACCGACATGGAATTAATTCTATGGGCCCACCTTACAACTACTGGTGTACAAGCCATATGAGAAAAAAAAGTCACGCCATATTCCTGGTCCACTCAGAGTTATCATCATGCTCACCTGTTCCCATCACTCTGTTGTCTGTTGCCGGTGGCCATTCAGTCTTGTGCGGGCCCGTTCTTGTTAGGAGTCCTTTGACTTATATGACCGCTGAGATCAAATAGCAGTTGTTGGTATGAAACTGGTGGTCTATCTGAGTGACATCACCGGGGAAAGGGATAGGCCAACAAGTTGTTGGGGACAAGTGAGCATGTCTTTGTTTTATTTTTTTTTACACCTCCTCAGCCACCAGAGGGGTCCCTCAAATTTATAAACAACCTCTTTAAAGGGGTTTTCCAGCGTAATTTTTTTTAATGGCCTATCCTCAGGACGCTGAATAGAGTCACTTCAGTGGTATTCCTGTACACAATCCGGGGCAGGAACAGAAAGCTCCATCTACTGTATAGCGGTCGGGCACCTTTGCTGCAGCTCAGCTTCCTCTGATTTCAGCAATGAGCTACTGTAACAGCACTGGGCTGCTATACAGTGGATGGAGCCTTCTGTTCCGCCACTGGATTGTGACTTGAAGGAACAAAGTACTTTCTCTTACGGGAGTTAGAAAATTGGCGTGAATACCACTCACCACAAACTAATGCAAGTATAGTCATAGTGAGGAAAATATACAGGAAATATTTTAAGAAAAAAATGTATATTACAAGCTTGCAAGCCCCGCCCCATGTAAAGTCACGCCTCAACAAACAACAAGCCACGCCCTGTGCGCTTAAAATTGTTTCAAAAGTTGGCAACTATTTAATGACAGCAGACCGCAAAAGTATACACAGAAAGGCAACAGAATTGGTACTAGCACACCATGCAAGACCAGCCATGACTAACCACAGCCGTATAGCTATGCACCTGACACATTGCTTTACTATGCAATTTAGAGCCTCAAATTTATACATTTTAACATAACATGGTGATCCAACTGTCTTCATTTGAAATGTCCCACAGCTCATGTTCTGCAGATCATTTATAAGAGCCATGGCTATCATACTGGCCCTGCATGACACATATTTATCAGCTGCCCACACTATTGACCATTACAAAGATGGACGACGTCTCCCTTTTCGACTGATTTGATTGGCTGTTTTTGCTTCCTGATGAGAATAGATGATCACGTGCTAAGTCACGGGACTACACGTGACAGCCGGAAAAGAGGAGGTGGAGTTGTAGTGACAGAAAGATGGCAGCTGAGAGGGAGCCGCCTCCGCTGGGAGATGGGAGACAAACCGATTTTGAGGAGCTGGAGGACGGAGAGGACCTGTTCACCAGTACCGTGTCCACCATGGAGGTGAGGGCGCTGGGCTCTGCTGTCAGGCTGCTTTGTGAGTGTGCCGGTCCCCGTCTCCCAGGGGGGTGGATGTGACAGGGGAGGCCAGGATGACAGTGTCATCGGTGCTAGTCACCCCGGGTCATGAGCGCTACACGCACACGGGCTGCTCTCAGACAGGTGATAGCGCCCTCCATTGTCTGAGCCTTATAGATGAGTGTAATGGTCTGCAGGCAGGTCTGTAAACAGCATATGTGTAAGGTCCGTGAACAGCAGCTGGTCTCATGATGGGTTAATCCAGGCCCTGGCACATTGTATAGTCACACATGTATGCTAACTATAGTGATATTCTGTGTGAGGGGTAAATGCGGGCAGCTCCATAGGTGAAGTATACACTACTATGTGATAGGTAAGTGTGCACACACAGCTGAGTTTGATGTGAGTGAGATTATTTCTGCATCTTGTGTCTGTATTCCTGTAGACATCATTTAGATGTGTAGAACAGTGACAGAAATATCTCCTACAAGCCTGCCCCATGTACATAGACCGCAAGGAACTTATTTTCCAAAGGTGAGCTTGTGTCTGCGCTGGTTTTCCAGGTCCTTATGATGGGCCCAATTCATGGAACTTCCACTGATCAGCTGATTGAAGGAGCCTTTGAACAGTCTCAGCTCGGTACACTGTGTAGTGGATGAGAACGCTATTTAATTGATATAAAGCTGCAGATCCCTCAGCTGATCAGTGTGGGTGCAATTGGACCCTCACCTATCTGTTTATATGGCCTTAGGTCTTCAGTATTAAAGTCCCAGAAAACCCCTTTAACTCAACAGTAAGTGTAAACCCAGCATGAAACTGACTCCCTTAGAAGAATTAAAGGGGTTGCTCATGTGTACACTATTTAGGGCATCATAAATGGCTGACAGCCATAGTCGGACAGAAACGGTAAAGATCCTCTTATTCAGGAAAAAAGCCAGTGACTGGATTCTTGTGAAGTAAATAAGCAACAAATGATGCACCTCATTCATTATACAATATAGATAATTGTATAATGTAATTAATCACTTTATTTTGGAATCAGTAACTTTCTGACTCCACCCAAAACTGACTCCGACTCCACAGCATTGATACTATTCATGGCCATCTCTTATGGTAGGAAACTGATAGCGGAGCATTTGGGGCCTGACTAACTCCCATCACCCTACTGATCATCTGATTGCAGCCACTGCACAACTGCCACAGCTCTGTGCACGGTTTAGTGGCAGGGGAGGGTACTGCAACCTCAGTCTGATTGACCTGAATGGCTCTAAGCTTGCAGTAGCTTCCCTGGGCAGTACACACTGTATAGAGCTACTACAGCAGCTGATCAGCAAGGGTCCTGGGAGTTAGATCTAGGGTTATGGAGTTGGATTTGAGTCCAGTTTTGGGTGGAGTTAGTAAAAAGTTTGACAACACTTACAAAATATAATATACTGTATTCTACAATTATTGGTATTGTATCATTGGGTGTGTAGATTGACTTCTATGAAAGTAAATATGTAACAGTCACTGGCTTTTTAATGAATTAGAGGAGCTTTACTGCCTCAGACTGACCATGGCTGTCAGGCGTTTATGGAGGGGTTGGGGTTGTGGGTTTGGCCTACTGTCTCCACAGCCCCGGCTGACCTAAGATTACGCCAGGAATAGTATACTCATGGACAACTTCTGTAAGGAGTTTAGAGTGGGATAAGCTGCTTTCATTTCCATCATGGAGTTATTCAGTGTTTTCCTCTTGCTCCCTTACTGCCATAGGTAAGTTGGGTGGCCATCCTCCATGGGTTTATACACAATGACATAGCCATGTGCTTCTTCTTTCCATCAGGCTGTTCTCCTTGGGTTTGGGGGTAAAAGCGGCTGAAGGTAAAAGGTACATTGCCGAATAGCTGTATGTTTTTGAGGCATTTTCTTGAGCCAAAGCCAGGAGTAGATTTGTGAGAAGTGAAGAAGTATAAGAGCTTCCTTTGTATTTCCAGTACTCCTGAAGGGCACACCTCTGCTTTTGGTTAAAAATAAAACAAAATGCAGCCAACTCTGCAACCTAACACAGCTTGGCCTCATACACCTTTACTACAGTCTCCCCTTCTGTTATGTCTCCGGTTTCCAGGTTTATGGCACTTTGTAATATTTTTTGCTATAATTCTGTTTCTTGGGTATATTGTAGGCGGAGGGACTATGTAGTTTTCCCTTACCTGGATTTTCCACCCCTATGCTTTGTTAATCCTCGGTCACAGCCCTGTGACTGCCCTGTATCCTGTTGTATGTGTGTCATGTTACCATTTCCTTACCACATTGCTAAGTGTACCACTACTTGTATATTGGAGAATCTTGTGGTCCCTCTTAGGTCCCATTTACATGGGTGAATGTGGTCTGGACTATATGTTGCCCACATTTCTGGGATGGCATGTGGTCCAGAGATTGGGCTCCTAGTGATTTACGCAGCTGTGAGTCTGGCTCAGACCCTAGTGTCCTGTACTGTATATAATGTGGGGTGGGGTCTCTCAGCATCGCAGATCACTATCTGAGGAGTTGCTGTCTCCTGCCTGGGTTCAGGCCAGGAAATCTGGCCATTGTGCAGTACAAACTAGACTTTCCAGCTTGTATTTGCCTATGTGCATGGCCAAGCCCTTACCCAGAGAAGTAGAAGGAAGCTAGTATTGCTTGTTTAGCTTCTTAATCTGGTTGTCAGATTGGTCAAGATAATCACATGACCCGGTCACGTGTAACTCAGCCACAGCTGAGAAGGGCCCTGCTACTTAAAGGGGTAACTGAGGACTAGAAAATCATGGCCGCTTTCTTCCAGAAACAGCGCCACATAAGTGATGCATGTATTGCAACTCTGCTCTATTGAAGGACTGCAATGCCACATGTTTTTGTAACACTGGACTGTCTCCTTTGTATACAGTGTTCACTTTCTTAGTTTCCTTATTTAGGATTCATGATGGGGTACAATAACACACTCTAGCTTAGTTTTGAGTATGTACCTGGACCCATACTGCCAATTGAACCTGAAGTTTCTGTATGCTGCCTGATGGTCCAAACCCTTACCAAGAATTTTAGGTTTCTGGGGGTCCCTGGTTGGAAAACAATGGACTAGTATAGTTTTTCTCAATATTCCTATGCCAAGTAGTGCTAGCTAAAGGTCAGTGCATCAAAGTGTCTCCAAGGTTATGAGGCAGCCTTGTAAAAGAAAGCATCTACTAGGGTATAGCACAAGTTTAAGATCTAGGGCCCAGGAGATAGCAAGAGTTAAACAAATTTATCATTGGGGATGCAGTAGTGGAATCTCTAAAGATCTAGAAAGGGGAATGTTCTCTGTATCCTGGCCGCCATCCTTGCTGTCTATCTTAGCTATATTAGTAAGTGGCAGCAAATACTGAGGTAGACGGACTGTTGTGGCTGCACCTCAACCCTGGTGGAAAAAGCACCAAAATGTGGTGCATCTAGTTTGAGCTTAATTTTATTTTATTTTTTATTTGTGTGACTTAAATGTGACAATTTACTCCAAGGATTCTGGCTCAAGGTAAAGTAATATGTGTTATAAACTTAGAAGATGTCCCCCATTTATCATCCAGTATCCACCACTGTGAGGACTCTGGTGTTAGTCTAAGTTTACATGGTGTATTAGTAGATATGACCCATTGTCTCTCCATTTGTAAGGTGGTGTATCTGCCACTAGTACATCCCGGTCACTTCTGAAATGGTCATTTTAGTTTATTTAGCCTCCACTTGTTGTCACTGTAGTAGATCTCCTGTTCCACCAAACTGACTGTAAATGGACCTGACTAAGACTTCATTGCATTAATAGAGGGGTTCATTCACCATCTGGGGGGAATTGCTGCCTCAATTCAGGTTGGCTGCTCAGGGGCCAGAGATAGCCGTATGGCACCCCCTATAGAGAGCTGTAGGTGTTGGTCAGGATTCTCAGATGATCAAATTTAATTGATTTTCTTGTTTCATGTTATTGGGGGCTGCATACAGGTTAAAGCGTAGTCTCTTGAAGACCACTTTATAGATTAAAGGGGTATTCCCATGTACATAATTTTTAATAATAATTAAAAGTTAAACATTTTTGCAAATATAACTAATTAAACATTTGCTGAGTTTTTTTAAATATTTTCTCTAAATATCTTGTGGTGACTGTCTGTTATCTTGATCGGTTGCCAGTGGATATGACCATGAATGCAGGAACTTTCTAAGGTCAGAAAATCAGCCATGATTTCCTTATTGTGGCCGGGATATCTTCTGATACATGTAGTGTCCCTGCCTGATGACCCGGCTACAATAAGAAAATCATAGCTGGGTTCCTGACAAGTTCCAGACCATAGAAAGTTTCTGCATTAGTGGTCGTAACAATTGGCAACTGATCAAGACAACAGACTGTCACCACTAAGAAAGTTAGAGAAAATCTTTAAAACTTTGCAGAATTTTAACTACTTATATTTGCAAAAATGTTTAACTTTTAATTATCTACAAATATAGTTATTATGTACATGGGAATACCCCTTTAAGGCTAGGACTTGTAGTTATGCATCGTATCACTCCATTACTACATCACAGGTAAAGCTGAATGTAGTCCATTGTGATCACCAGATGGCAGATCTAACCCTGCTAGATCCCTATGTAGCCACATTTGCTATCACTATTCAGATCTCTGCTTTGTGCACCTATTTCTTTCTTGTAGGCCTGTGGACATGTTCGCCCCCTCTCTTCCTTGTGTCCCATCTTGCTGAACAGTTTCTTTCTGAGAATAGATGCTGATGACCTATCCCTTGTGGATAAGCATAGATTTCCATAACACATGAGAAATACTGGACAATCCCTTTAAGGATAAGGCCCCAAGTTGCAGAAATGCAGCATTTTTTTTTTGTTGCAGTTTTTTCTTTTTTTCGGGAGCCAAAGCCAGGAGTGGATTGAGCAGAAGGTAGAAGTATATATTTCCCACTACTTTTGTAGCCATTTTTGGCTTTGACTTAAAAAGCCGCAGCAAAATCTGCAACAAAAAACTCTGCGTTTCCGCCACCGGGACCTAAAGAACCTGCTGCTAAGCTTTTGCTGCCAGATACCACACCTTGTAGGTTGCCTTGACTGGTCCGAACGGTCTTGACATCAGAAGGAAAACCTTCACAGTATTAGGCAGGTGGTTTTAATACTGTAGCTGTCTGTACAGTGTGTACAGATATATTAATATATCCATAAAAATATGTTACAGCTGTAGACTATACAAGAAGTAGGCCGTGTAGCTCATGCCCCAATATTTAAAAATAATGTACAATTTTATTCTTAGAAATCTGGAATCAATACATGAATGTAATGGTTTAAGCAGTAAATGCTGTGTCTTCAGACAGACTTGCTCTCACGGTTAGTTATGTGTACCTTACTGTGCACAGTCTGATATACAGGGAGTTGACCCAAAGTGGCGTATAATGTTGGAAGGCGGTTAGCTGTCTGAATTATTTATCAGGCTCTTCTGACTCGATTACTCACGTTTTCCTTCAGTTTCCTGAGTAAAGGCAAGTGTCTGTCTCAGAAGATATCGAGCTGGTGCTCAAGGCCATGGCTTTGATAAAGAAATGTGCAGCTTTTGGAAGATTTGTTGCACTTATATATATTGTAATAACGCAGTTTAGTTAGAAGATGATGGGTGTAAATGAATAAAGGAAGTACCGAAATAGAACCTGCACACAAAGGGGGTATGTATAAAGACTGGCGTATTGTGCGCTGTCATAATGAAATGAAGGATTTGCCTAATTGATAATAAGGGGGAAGGCTTTGTCATAAATCTGGCACATGCTCCAGCTCGTGGTATATGCAACCAAAATCTGTGACAATAGATTTAATGCAATGATGTTTTAGTGCACTTGAAAACCTCGTAAACCTGAGATTTGTGACTTTTTAATACCACCGAGTGGCCTAAATGTTAATAAATCTCCCCCCATCATGTTAAATCAGGGTGATACACACTTCTCATCCACCAGTGCAGCAAACTGCATGTTGCCAAAACAGCGGCCACATACAGCATTGTGGATAAAACAAGGTAATCGCCACAATATTGTACACTCATTGTGGCCACTGAGTGTTGTAATTCCCGCAATATTGTACGCCCATTGTGGCCACTCAATGTTGTAATCCTCACAATATTATGCACCCGTTGACCCACAGTGTGTGTGTGTGTGTGACTTTTCTCTGCATATGGTTGCTGCACTGGCGGCTGCTCAAATTTCCTTTTATACTAGCAGTGTCACACACAGCTTTTACCCTTCGGTAATGCCCCGACCAGGTGTTGCTTTTTTTTTTTTTTCTGTAGGTTGTGAACCCCATATAGGGGTCACATTTTTTTTCCTATCAGTATGTCTTTGTGGAATGGGAGGAAATCCACACAAACATGGGGAGAACATACAAGCTCCTTGCAGATGTTGTTCCTGGTGGGATTCGAACCCAGGACTCCAGCGGGGCAAGGCTGCAGTGCTAACCACTGAGCCACCGTGTTGCCCCTCAACCAGGTGTTGCTTTGAAATGTATGGTAAAATATTTTCATTCATGGGCCATGCTGTAAGTAGAGTTCTTCACAAAATGCAGCCAACTTTAGACATGGTGTTTTTCTCCATAGGTTTTATAACGGGACACCAGGAAAATCCACATGCAAAAAGATTGAAAATAAAGACATTTTTGGAAATAAATGGGGAAGAAATTTATCAAAGGATACATACTCACATTTATACTTACAAAGGATTTACATCTTTTTACATCCTCCAACTTTTTTCCAAAGTTGCAATAAAAGTAGGTGAGGTTTGGTAGGAGGAGACACTTTTCTATAAAACTATACCTCAGTCTGCTCAGCTCCTCCTGATCTATAACATGCTACAGGCAGGACCAGGTTTACCTTAGAGAGGTGTAATAAATGGATGATAAGCTTAGAGGTGTTCTAGCGCACTTTATAAGCTGTTAATTATTTATTGCTTGTTTAATGAGTCGTTTCACATAAAGGCGCATCAGCTGGTTAAAGTTAGAGGAATTGTTGCAGTCTTTTTAGCCTGGAATCTTCAGCTACTTATTAATTTGTTTGTCACTATCCGTATGTTCGGAGTAAAGGGCTTTCTGTCTTTATTTTATGCACAATTGGTTTACATGCAGTAAGCTTAGACACCAATGTACTGACTGTAGTAGAGATGTCTCTGTAAGCCAGACTCAATGCAGTCACATGGTGAGCTTGGTGTTTTTGTCCTGTTTGTGTTCCATCCCCTACACTGAACACAGGGCCATCTCTCCTCTCACCTTCCCTTTAGTCCTGGACTTCACATGCCTCAGCCTCATATCTCAGCTGCGCTTTTCTTGTTCATTTCCATAAATTGCCGCCATCTAGGCCGTTGTGACTTCGCTGTTAGGTGTTTAGCAGCAGTTTTTACATGAGGTACACACACATGGCTAACAGGCTTCAGATGGCCCAGACAGATCACCAACAGAGAGGATAGTTTGATCTGCCCTCCTGCACAAGCAACTCCCACAGTTTCCTTGTCCACCATCCAGACAGAGGTGACACCTTCTTCACATGCTCAGACCATTTCCAGAATCTTAGCAGAAGGAAATCTTGTCACAGGGCCCATTATGTGTCCGGCCTTTGTAAGCTAGCCACCGGCCTCCTTCGTTTGGGGCTGTGTCTAGAAACCTCAACTGCTACAGACTTCAACCATATCATCTTGATCGATTAATCCAAGTTCTGTTTGAGATCTGATGATGGTCAGGTTGGAGAATGGAAATTTTGTGGTGAGGTCTTTAATCCTGTGTTTGTGGCGGAATGACCTATTGTGCCACTTAGGGCTCGTTCACATCTGCGCCCGGTCTCCGTTCATACAGGTTTCCATCTCCTGCACAAAACAGAGCAGGAGACGGAAAGCTGCAGGACTCTATCATGCCCATTCATTTGAATGGGTTTGAAAGATGTCCGGCCGTGACCGCCGGTGAGCGTTTTATGCTCTCTGCTGCGAAAACTTTTTTTTTTTTTAAATCTGACACAGAGTTGGACATGCAGTACTCTGTGTCCGGTTTAAAAAGAAAAAAGGTTTTGAAAGGCTCACGGCCGGACCCGGTCTGACAGGTTTCAGTCTTCTGCATGCAGTCCGGGCGCTAGTGTGAACCCAGCGTTACTGGTGTGATGTTCTTAGGAGCCATCGCATACTATAACCACATATGTTGCCTTTCAAAGCAGGGCTTACAACTGGCATCTTTCAGCAGGTTAATGCTCTCCCCCACACAGCAATGCTTTCTAAAGAATGCCTCTATCTGCTTGCAACACTTCCTTGGCCTGCTCACTCAACAGATTTATTGCCAGTTGAGCCTTTATAAGAGCGGCTAGGACACCAGCTTTCACAACCTATGAGTCTGCATGATCTTCAGACCCAGCTGCAATATCAGTGAGGAAATGTCTTGCAGGATATCATCCGGAAATTATATGCCTCAATGTCCAACTGTATCTCATCTTGTATCCAAGCTAGAGGTGACTAATTTCTCCTTCGAGCTTTATCTTTTGTCAGTCAGTATATATCTGACTTACTGTGCCAGCTCACCAAACCCCCCCCCTTTTTTTTTTTTTTTTTGTTAAATGTATTTTAGTTAATAAGGAAGAAAGATAATCATCCATATATTTAAAATAAAATCAAGATTTTATTTTTAGGCTTCCTGTTGTAGCCAGATGATCAAGTAATACATTCATGCTAACAAACCGTATACATTGAACTAATAATTGTTCACAATATTGCATAACCTGCTTCGTCCGCCTCCTGCTTCCCGCCAGTCCAAGAAATGGCGGCCAGTGACAGACTGCGCTCATTAACTCTCACTAATGAAATGTTACTTGGACGGCAGCTTGTCGTATAATTGATAATTAAATATTCAGGATCTGGGACTGCATCGGACTTGTGCTCGCAATAGCTGAGAACACATTTTTGTAACATAAAGTTATCTGGACTAACAAAGTTTAACTTCTTACAGTGATGGTAATTAATGGGAAATGGGGGGGGGGGGGAAGCAATAAATTGTACATCTGTTAATGGGGTTTTCAGCTAAGCATATGTTGGCGGGATGAGGAGGAATCAGACATTCTGGTTTTTAACTTGCCTGATACTTTGTCCTCAAAAACCACTACCAGAGGTGTTGAGAGCACATGCACACTTGATCCAGGCCGAGTTTGCATGTGTAGGGTATCTCCACTACTAGGTTTCTGATCATAATTAAGTTTACTGTAAGAAAAACACTGTGGGAACTTAAGAGTAAAAAAAAAAAAAAATTGTGATCTCACTGAGCTACCTCCTAGGGTGAAGATCTACTTGTACCTCTGTCTACCCATTACATCCATTCCCATGTACCAGACTGTCTTGAAACTGGTCGTGTCCACTATAACTCATTTTGTAAATTTCCAGTTGTCCCAGTTCTCTATTTTCCACTCCAGTCTCTGCTTATGTTCTAGGAGTGTTTTCCATCTTAAGGGTGCATGCACACTACGTAACGCCAAGCGTGTATGAGAGCCGTACACGCCGGCGTTACAGCAGGGCTGCCGAACACTTCCCATTCACTTCAATGGGAGCGCTCGTAAACGCCGTTGTTACGAGCGCTCCCATTGAAGTGAATGGGAAGTGTTCGGCAGTCTGCTGTAATGCCGGCGTGTACGGCTCTCATACACGCCCGGCGTTACTCAGTGTGCATGCACCCTAAGGCTCGTTTACATGGGGCCAAAGGGGGCCAATTCTGATGCGGCTTCCTGCATCACAATCAGGGGCAAAATACGCGGTCCCGTGCCCCATGTGAACTAGCCCCTAAGCCTTACAGTGAAAGCTTTTGGTCACTAGATTTTTTAATTTTTTTTGGCTACTGCACTGTATTGTTTGATAGCCAAAATGGGACAAAAATATCAAATGAACTGCAACCTAATGTTGCCCTTCTGTACTATAGGAAGCATACTCGGGTATGCTCAGATCCAGTAAGGCCATATAACTTTCCTGGTGATAAATCAAAGTAGAATTCGGCCCATGGGTGTTGTGGAAATGTCTTTTTCTGCAGAATCGCTAACATTTTAATTTTAGTTTTTCCTGGGTAAACTGCAAAAATCCTTAGCATTGCACAAGTATAATAAAGTATTATATATAGTCTTTCTGACTCAGAGTAAGGGGTGTACATGCTGACCTTGTTTTATACTATTGCATAATACTACTTGAGTCATTGTTCCCCAGAAATGCCCCACTATATACCATATACTCGGCAATGTAAGAAGGACGACGGCTACTTCTATGGCTGACTCTGCTGATCCGTGCCTGTAGATTTTGGATTTTCAGGTTCTACAGGAGATAGAGCAGTGTTTTCAGCTGGTGTAATGCCGTGACCTGATAACTTGCGATGGAACGTTTCCTTGCTTATTGTTATGTTTCCAGGTTTAGGAAATGGAAAGTGCTGATACTGAAAACTATTTCCTTTTACTATGAAAAGAACAAGTCAGCTGCTTCATAGGCACAAACAGAGCTGTGGGATATTATGTGTTAACTGCTTTTACTTCTTGTTGTTTTCCAGTCAAGTCCATCCTCTCCAGAGCCTGCCAGTCTTCCTACAGAAGATATCAGTACTAACTCTAATGGCCCCAAACAAACAGAAGTTATTCTGACTGATGACCGGGAAGATCTTTTTGCTGGTAATTGTTTTTTTTTTCCCTCATAGTGATATGTTTTATCTATATAAATATAATTATCTCCAACTGGTTGAAGATTTAACAAATTACAAAGTGATCAACCCCTGTGATCTCTATCGGATTTTTTAAAAGACTGAGTCAGGATCATTCAGAAGGTGCTGTGGACTTGACCAGTAGTGAGGAAAATTTAAAGGGGTTTTTCAGAATTTTATATTGAGGTCCCATCCTTAGACTAGGCTATCGACATGTGATTGGTTTGTGGCCAGACCACTGGGACATCCGGGATAAGGAGATTGCAGGTTATTGGCGGTTGCTGGAGTTCTACAGCCCCTTCTCTGTAATACACACACTTGCTCTCACGCTGCTTTGGCTCGTGTAAGACTTGTGTGGCTCTTTTATGAATGCGGAAGTCACTTATCACAATGGAGCAGGTCAACAAGGCAGTAAATCCCACATCCCCATGCTCCTTTAACCACTTCCGGACCACCCATAGACTATAAAGGTCCGGGAAGTGGTTGCCTAGTTCTGACAGGACGTACCGGTATGTCCAATCAGAACACAGTAGCTGCACAGAGATCGTGCAGCTACTGAAGCTGGGAGCTGACTGTAACTTAAGCCGGAGCTCCCAGAGAGATGGCAGGGAAGGTTTATTCCCTTCCCTGCCTTCTCGATCGCTGTGTATACAGCGCTCAACGAGACCCCAGATCAGCCCTGTAAGTGTAAAGAACAGCGTGCAGGAGGCTGTATTCCTCCTGTAACTAAGGCTAAATGTAGCAGCCTCACTTATAGGGAAAATCAGCCTCCCTAACAAAAAAAAAAGTGATCAGATGTCCCCAAAAGTCTCTTATCACCTTATCGGGACACAATCTGAAAAAAAAAAAAAAAAAATGTATACTGTATATACTCGAGTATAAGCCGACCCCCCCCCCCCCCCAATTTTACCACAAAAAAAATTGGGAAAACTTATTGACTCTAGTATAAGCCGAGGGGGGGAAATGCAGCAGCTACTGGAAAATTTCAAAAATTAAAATGGTTGGAGTTTTTGGGTGCAGTAGATGCTGGGGAACGGGAGGGGGTGTTTTGGTTGTCTGTCTGCCCCTTCCCTGAGCTTGAGGACTGGGATTTTTTTCCCCCACTTGGAATTCAGCCTGGCTGAATATAGGGTATCTGCAGTGCTCTTATTAACCCCTTCCTGACGGAACAGGAGCACTGCAGATACCCTATATTCAGTAGACCGGGCACTTTCAGACACAGGGATACCTAATGTGTATGTGTTTCACAGTCATTTTCTTTTGTATGTATTCTAGGGGGGAAAGGAGGGATTTAGAACTTTTATTTTGTTTAAAGCTTTTTTTTTTTTTTTTTTTCTTTTTCTTCACTATTTTACGGGAGAGTCTATATATTGATATTGTGGCTGTGCTGAAAAATTTGGCTTATACTCGAGTATATAATAAAAAAGTTTAAAAACAGAAAATAATTAAAAAAATAAATAAAATAATACGCCAATAAAATGACGTTATTAAAGGTTATAGCCCCACCCCCGACAACACCATACAAAATAAAAATTACCGTAACAGAGAGGAAAAACTATTTTATAAAGTTTTTCAGTAGCACTTTGTGTTATTAAATAAGAAAAAATAATAAAGTGAAAATCAAACACAATTTCCCTCCTATTTTGTTTATATTTTCCTGGATATAAAAAGAATTAAAACACATTCGAAAATACAAACAACATAAAAATAAAGCCCTATGTGTCCCTGAATAAAAATGAAAAAAATTAGTTGAATGAGACATGTGAGAAAAATGTTACAGCCCTCAAAAACCGCACATACAAAAAAAACCCCGAAAATGCGTCTGGTCCTGGACCACAAATTGGCCCGGTACTGAAGTAGTTAAAGAAATTTCCTAACATACTTGAAAGTTTACTAACCAGGCAAAAATGGACAACCCGTTTTAAGTTTTAAATAGGCTGGGGACAGTGTGAAAAAATTATATTGGCCTTTCCATGGTGTTCCAGTGACTCCGAGTCCTAGTTACACATGACCTCTGAGGTCAATCAGCGGCCTCAGTGAAGGACATGTGATGTCACTACTCATGACTTCATGGGTCTCTTCCTGAGGCTGTGCCGGGAGGGCACAGGGGACAGATGAGTGTGTGTTTTTTTTTGTTTTTTTTTTGTTTGTTTGTTTGTTTGTCCCCACCTCCCCTGGTTGTCCAGGCATTATTTATTTAATTTTTTTAAGATTAGACTAACACTAAACACAGAAAATGCATGCACAAACGTGTTAAATGTATCCCAGCCCATTCTCTGTCTTCTGTGTGTGTCCCTGCCCCCTCCTCACTATCCTGAGGATAGTCTGGCAGTAAGACAACTGGCTGGATCATGAACCTCCCTGCTGTTCCTTATCTCCAGTAGGACAAAAGAGTAAGCCCAGCCCCCTTTCCTAAGCCCCACCTCTATAGGCGCTAACCATTTGAGGATTTAAGAGATTCGCAAGAGATTAAGTCCTATAGGGTTTTTACAAGACTGTCATGTAGAAGGTGCAGTAAATCAGTACTATGGACAACTATATTTCTTTATTCTATACATTTATTTATAGGTTTAATGTTCCTTTAAGGAATTCGTCTTGTTAAGGCTGAGTTCTCCTGTGGCCACTGCCGTGCCCTTAGTTACATGCTAATCTTCAGTGGTTACTGGTTAAAAACTAGTTAGATTTTTACTAGTTAACCAAAGGGCAGCGCCTGGAGTCCGGATGTGTGATGGCTCTTATTATGATGAATATGTTAGTGGCTGTGTCCCATTATTTATTATATTTTGTTTTGTTTCTTTGTGTAATGAGTTGCCAAACTCGAGTTTAGGACTAAATAATGTTTTTAATACAATTTACGGTTTGCTTTCTGTAAATTGAACAAGAAAAGAAAAAAAAATCCTTGATTTGTCATTAGGCAGAATAGTTCTGGCTTTGTCTTGTCTTATCTGGTTTGGCAGTTTATACACCCACTTTATCTCACTTACAGGATCGAGAACTTCTGTAAACATGACTGCTCACGCCATATACAGCATGCATTAAACGGATGAATTAAAGAGAATCTGTCAGCAATTCTGACCCTGCAGAACTGCTGACAGTGCTAGATAAGTGACCTGGAAACCAGTTTAAACATACAGTACCTTTTGTGGATGTTAACAGCATGACAGAGAAAAATAGGTTTTAATCTGTCATGCATCCCTAGTCTGTCTGCCATTCTCTAAAGGACCCCAAATCCAAATTCAATGCAATATTCGACATGATCAAATCCGGAGGACAAAATACTTTCCTGCCTCTGTCGTTTATTTCTATTGATGAAGAGGTTATCCAGAGCATTAACAGTAACGTTGTATCTTTAGGAGGACCCCCAGCACCCCGCAGATCAGCTGGATGAAGGAGACTCAGCTGTCAGGCAATCTCTGTGTCCCATTTATTGTTTACATTGCTCTACACACCACAGCTATGAGCTTTTAGTACTCGCTGTGCCTGGTATTACAACTCATTTACCGCTTTGTCCCCTTTAATATGAATGGGACTGAGATGTAATACCAGACACAGAGCTGTGCTGTATGAAGCCACACCACAGCCTCTTCACACAGGGGGGTGTCAAGATGCAAATGCCAACTAATATAACATTAATGGCTATTGGAAGGACAAGCCAAAAGTTTTAATGCACATCCCCTTTAATGTAATTGGTGTGAACTGTGCTCATGACACATCCCCTATGTTTCAGTATAGAGCGCTGCACATTGCTTCCTCTGTCGGATGTTGGTGTTTTTCCTAGGGCTTCCAGCTGGCACAGGGTGTCTTACAGATCTGTAAATTCTCCTTCCTCTAAAAGGAAGAATCCAGTTTCTGTAATCTGTAATGGAGGCAGAGTCTGGGCTACTTTTGATGGGAGGGGGGGAGAGTTTTTGACTCTGGCTTCAAAACAAAATTATTTTTGATATTGAGTCTTGATAATTATGATAATTAGATGAATAGTTTGTTGCTTATTTACTTTCCTGGGAATTTCTTCTGTTCAATTGTGACTATCAGCCATTAATAAAGGAGTCTGAGTCAGTGGTTTGGTTTACCAAGTCCACCGCCCTGTCCGTATTGCTACCTGTAGGACTTTTTAGTGGTTCTAACCTTCAATTACATGATGGCTTCCTATAGGTAGCATTAAAGAGACAGGTTCTTCTTCTAGAGAACAGCTATTCTTTCATCCCCCATACACCCAGAAAATAATAGATTTACCATAAACATTACTATATAATGGAACGCTGATGCTGTTATGCCAGCTTCTTCCTATAAAGGAGAGTGGTGGTTTGTTTTTCTGGACACAACTCTTTAGATTTCAAAGCAATACAAATTTGAAGACATAGGAAAACCTGAAGGCAAAACCTGCCAGTGACTTCAATTTCATAGTGTTTTTTTTTTTTTGTTTTTTTTTGTATTTGTACTTTTTGTAACATTCTATTTTTTTTTTTTTTCTTTTCTTCTAGAAGCTACAGATGAAGTTTCCCTGGATAGTCCAGAGCGGGACCTCATCCTTTCTTCAGAGCCCAGTCCCGCCATCACTCCTGTAACACCCACATCACTCATTACCCCAAGGATGGAGGCTATTAATATTTCTGCACCTGTTATTTATGATCGCTCTAGGGATGAGGTGAGGGCAGACCTAGGCATAGTATCATTCTATGTATTTATGTACCAGCTATGTTATACAGAGCTGTTCAGCCAGGGAAAATGAGGGAACAATACTTTACATGCAAAACATTCTGCTAGGTAAGACGCCAGCGAGCAATGGCATAAAAGTGCAAAATAATGAATGGATGTGCTGTGTGGATCTACATGTGTATCATAATCAGATAGCTTAGTTACCATAGCAGATCTAGATGGGGCTCTTGAGGCTGACATTGAATTTTTTTTTTAGTGTGCCTCCCACTGTGAAAGGAGCTACCATATCACTTCATTCATGGGCACAACATCAATGTTACCAGTGGCATAACTAGAGTCCAATGGGCCCCAGATGAAAATTTTGAACAGGATCCTACCCCATCCCTATGTGTTATTCCTGATAGAAGTAGTTATGGGTACTACAGCAATGTGGGTAAGGACTCAATTTCATAGGACAGTACCCACAACAACCATTATCAAAACTATGGCAAGTAAGCAGTTCAGCACTCTGTATATTAATGATGCAGATCAGCTGTTTCCCAGAACACACAGCTTCCGGCAGATCTCAGATTGATGGCCATCAATTTCTTTTTTTTTTTTCTTTAAACATTGGATTACCCCTATTAATGACCTATCCTTGGGATAGGTCATCAATAACAAAGAGATCAGGAGGCCTCTGACACTGCAACCCTTGCTGATCAGCTGTTTGAAGGGGCTGTGGCATTTGTGTGAGCATCATGACCCCTTAACTGCTTACATTGTAGACTGCCTGTTTTATAGCAACAGTGCAATCTAGCTTTTCCCATTCACTTCTGTGGGACAATGCTGTAATTTCATCACATGGCCGCTATAAAACGGATGGCATTTGAAGGTGCCATAGCGCTTTCAAACAGCTGATCAGCAGGGGTTTCGGGAGATGGATCATCAATAAGGAACTGGAGTACACCTTTAAAATTTGTAACAATCCAACTGATTGCTCAGTTACCTGGGGAGGATAAGAGGACTGCAGCGAGCAGCAGAACTACTTACTCATTACTCCAGCAGGACCGTAGTCTTGGTAAGACTGATAATATTCTTACCATTGTCTCCATTAGGATCACCATACAGCTAAGGCAGCAGAGATCAGCATTAATTGTTGCCTTAAGATCTCTGCTGCCACAGCAGTATTGTGATGCTAATGCAGACCTCAGGTCATGGTCTTCCCCTTGTAGCGCTGGGTCCTTGGTTCCTATCTTATCAAGGACAACATCTCAGTGTAGCTTGTATGTACTTATATTTTGCATGGTTTTCCTTTGGGTATTCTATTTTCATTCTCCCCTCCAAAATGCCCTGGTAGATTAATTTGGCTGACAACTGTCTATGGTGTATGGCTACCTTTTTAAAAGGGTGTTCTGTGTCAAGATGGGTCAGCAATATCAGCTGCTATCCACTAACAGGGCTGGAAGCAGATAGGGTTGTACCCTGTGTTGTGGCCGGGCTGAGTTGCTGCACTGCAGTTCCTATTCACTTGTATAGAAGATGATCTAGAGTAATTCAGCACGGCCACTACCTGGAGGACAGAGCTGTCTGCTTCCAAGTCTATTCTGTGGACAGTTGTCAGACCCCTGCCATTCTGATATTTATGACTTAACCTAAGCATCGTCTGCTTGGAAAACTGTATTGCTGGCATTGTTGTTTGTTACTGGTCATTGTTTTGGGGTTCTCACAAAAGATAGGGGTAAATGTCAGATTCCTGGGAGTCCAAAAGCTCATGAGAGAGCTAGGTCTGTGTATCACTGTCTGAATTGAGTAATAGTGACGCAGGTGCCCTGCTGCTCTGTTCATCTCTATGGCACTGCTGAAGAGAAGCTCTGTTCAGCATTCAGCCATCTTCTTCGGAGTGGCCTGCTGCGGGAGTAATATAAAAGCCAAGGACAGAAACAGGCATGTTAGAAGGACCAGCTCTGTCCTGGGGAGCCACCTGGCCCCAGTACAGGTGGTGGGTGACAGAAGGATTCTGTACGTGGTGAGCTCCATGCGGGAGAACAAATCCCACCCCATGTATGAGACTGTGACAGCACTGGGCAGTACTGACAGTGACTGACTGCTTCACCCTAAGTGTGAGAAGGAGCGCTATCGGAAGTCTTAACTTCCCACTAGTTAGGCCATACACCCAACACGGAGCTAAACCTAAATTACTCCATACAGAGAACCGAAAGATCCTGAAGTTGTGATATCCCTTCTACTACTTTTTTACCTTTACCTTTTTATGCAGCATTCACACTTGCGCCTTGACCTGTCTGCCTTGATTCCGCCTAATTTCCTGGAAAAACTGTGTAGGGACAGCTTGTTGGCGGTCAGTTTAAAATTCCATTCATTTAAATGGGTTTTTAAAGCAAACCACCGGTGTCTGTCTGCAGCCTCTCTGCTGTGAAACTTTTTTGTTTTTTTGCATGGACACACAGTCCTGCATGTTGGATTTTGTGTTTTGTGGGCTGCATACGTACACCAGCAGTTTGCCTTAAAAACCCATTGTAATGAATGGAGTTTTAAATTGACCTATGCAGTTTTCCGAGGATTTAGGCGGAATCATGGCGGACAGGTCCAGGCCCAAGTGTGAACGTTGCATTATCTGTACCTACCGTCACTGTAATGCCTCTACCTTGGAGCTTTTGTATTTGTATATTTTAATATCTATGCTGTTGTAACACACAAAATTTCATAATGGTGCGACTATTAAAGGATTATCTTATCTCATATCTCTGGCAGTCCCAGAGAGGTGAATGGAACAACAGCTTGTATTTGTGACCTTTGCTTTATTCAAACAGGCTTACAAAAGACGCCCATCCTTGTGTTCACTTGGACCAAAAGTGATCACTTATCCCCCATCTTGTGGATAGAGAATAAGTTGTCTTTGCAGGATCTCTTTTTTGATTATTTGATTATTTAATATACATACATACATACAGCAGTTATTAGGTCAGGGGTCTCCGTGTAACCACCTTTTCCTGCACCATAGCACCAGATTAGGTAGAAGTCTCAGCGGATGCTACATTCACATTTACGATTTTCTCTACCTGTTGTTCTGATCTTTTAGAAGACCAGAAGAATGGAAATACTGAGAGGACCAGGTCCTTTCTATGACTGACACCAACGAACCCTGAGGGACCTCATTGACTGTAATGGGGTTGTTGGTATCTGTTGGCTGTCACTTTTTAATAACTGAAATCACCTGACGAAAAAGTCAGACTTGCAGGACATTTTCATCCAGCAATTTCATGTGGATCTACGTTGGAGACTCTGACTCAGATGTAAACAGCCTGAGTTACTGAGATATATAATGTGATCCTGTGTAGTTTGGCTAGTCTATGTAATAGTCTGATTATGTAACTATCAAGATATTTATTACATTACATGTGTGCTTATTTGTAAACCCCATATCAGGACATTATTAGGACTGTTTATTGTGTGACTTATAAGTGGAAATCCTCACGTAATTCTGTTTATTATACAGATCGAGGAGGAAGCAAATGGAGATTACTTCGATATAGAAATCGGCGTCTCAGATCCTGAGAAAGTTGGTAAGTACGAACTAAACCTTGTCAATCCTGTGCTCTTATTGTGTACATATAAGTTATATTTAGTTGATCTTTATCTTGAGATGAATCAGAGACCTTGCTTCTAAATAGTGACCACACCTTGTCAGATGACAAATAATAAGATTATATCTTTATTTTAGGTGATGGGATGAATGCCTATATGGCCTACAAAGTAACGACAAAGGTTAGCAATCTTCTTAGTTGTCTTGTTTTTATATGTGGATCAGTAAATTTACCATAAACCGGCAACACCAACAAGAAACCTTTGGAATTTGCTTTTCTTACCAGTCCTGTAGTTAGCTAAACCATATTTTGTAGTATTCTATGTATAGTGAGGGTATTGCAGAATGTTGTTGCATTTTATGTATAGTGAGGGTATTACAGTATTGTGTAGTATTCTATGTATAGTGAGGGTATTGCAGAATTTTGTAGTATTAGATGTATAATGAGGGTATTACAGTATTTTACAGTATTCTATGTATAGTGAAGGTATTTCAGTATTTCGTAGTATTCACATCTCATCCCCAAACTCACTGAAGTCATTACTCCGGCCCTAACCCATCTGTTCAACCTATCCCTAACATATGGATCCTTCCCTTCTGCCTTCAAATGTGCCACAGTCTCACCTATTCTTAAGAAACCGTCCCTCTACCCATCCTCTCCAGCCAAGTATCGCCCCATCTCCTGTACTCCTGTCCCCAGTACTCCAATTCTTTTTTTTTTTTTTTTTTTTGTCCCCCCCTTCCCCTCCACTGCCCCTGGTCTATTTTAAAAATACTTTTAATGTCCATTTTTGCCTGGACAACCCCTTTTTTAAGCCTCTGTATTATAATAAAGGCACAATTGCTATAAATATTGCAAATTTTGTCAGAGCATCATAATTCTTATAACATATGTTTTTTAACTTTTTCCAGACTTCTCTCTCTATGTTCAACAAGAACGAGTTCTCCGTGAAGAGAAGGTTTAGTGATTTCCTTGGGCTCCATAGTAAATTAGCAACAAAATACATGCACTTTGGATATATTGTGCCTCCAGCTCCAGAGAAGAGTATTGTAGGTACGGTTGCTTCTTAACCTTGGAATATTTTTTTTTTTTTTCAGTGTGAGCTTATGGGTGATTTGTAAGTAGAATTTCTGTAGAAATCTCTTTTCTCTCTGCACAGGATACAGGTTGTCATGAGATAGAGATAAGTTGGTAAAACAATACACAAGGTTATAAAAAGCCACAAACAAGCTTGTGTTACACAATAAAATCTCTGGAAAGGAAAAGGAAGAAGCTGCGGGAAGCTGAACTTTTGTAGTTACAGAATACAAGTAGTAGTGATCGGAGGTTTTTTTTTATTTTATCCTCCAATATTCTGCAAGCTGACATTGATATTGCCTTACAATAAAAGCTGGCATATTTCTTTTTATGCTTTGCGTTCCCTGATCCTGTATTTTTTTTTTTTTTTTTTCTACTTAAAGGCATAGTCCCACAATGGACATGGTCACTAAAATTGGGTCTTGAGCTCCCCTTCAGCTGCTTTGAAGGGAACTTTGAGTGGAGTAGCGGTCACACATGCACCCTGCTACTCTATATGGAAAGTACACGGTGTCAATCCTGTAGACATTGATGATGACTTATGTTTATAACCATTGTAATCCCTCAATCAATGGAAAGGAGTAGGAGCAAAGTCAGGAAAGTACCATGTCCTTTCACCTTTAGTCCACTCATGGACAGTCCATTATACACACTGGCTGACTATAGCTAAGGGGTGACTGACACGTAATACTTATTGGCTGATGGGGAGCAGCATGAGAAGTTGGAAACACATTTGTTTCACTGTGGTTGGCAAGACAGAATGGATGGCCTGTTAATGTCATCGTGTCCCCTGTGCTGCTTCCAATGATCCAAGTCAGAGGGAATACAGAATCTTCGTTATTACCCCTTTTACAAATCGGGCAGGATGTTTGCAGCCTTATTTGGGGGAGGGTTTAGTTACTAAGAAGATGAGCGTCTATGAATCACCCCTGTACCTAAACATGGCATTTTATTGACCCTGTGCTTACTGGTGTTGTACAGTTTGGTGAAGATGTGATATGTACAATACATCTTTAACTCTTTTATGTTTAGATTGTTTTGTTCATCTAAGGCTCTTCTTTTCTTATAAAATGTTACACTTTGATGCAAAATAGCCATTGACATTGCCAGTGATATTTTCCCCATGTCTAATGTAAGAAAGCATGTGGGTATATACTGGCTGTAGAAGCTTTATTACAGGCATGCAGACTTTATTCACAAATTCAGAGTTATTTGACCCTACTAAATGAAGGCCAGTAAATCTGGCATTGCAGGCTGTGTATATAGAATCCAAAATGGCGTCTGTTTCAGCTAACCTGCCTTGTGTACAGCTCTTTCTTGAATGAAAACCTTATGAGTGATAGTCTCAGCCCCCTTCAGCAGATTTTAGTATTCTTGGCATTAAAACAATTGATACTTTTATTTTCAAGGCATGACTAAAGTTAAGGTGGGAAAAGAAGACTCTTCATCCAATGAATTTGTTGAAAAGAGAAGAGCTGCTTTGGAAAGGTATTCTCCTTTATTATTAATAATAATACAAATTATCTTTTACTAAATGTAGATTTTTTTTTCTATTGTTACAAATACATTACTGTATCAGTTGAAATGCTTCTTTTTTATGAATGTGTGCTTACTTTGAAATATGAAGTGCAGTTTTATTCTAAGCTTGGCCATGTTTTAATAAGTATTTTTCTCTGAATAGATATCTTCAACGAACTGTTAAGCACCCCGCATTGCTGCAAGATCCAGACGTTAGGCAGTTTTTGGAAAGCTCCGAGGTTAGTATTCTATTTTTATGGCAGCCTCTATTGTCCTCTTGTATTCTGTGCACTTGTTTTATTTTATAGTGTGTGGTTGAATTCATTAAAACCCAGGGATATAAATATTTATTAGGCTTACTCCACATAAAGTGCTCTTTACATCAATTAATAGGCTCTGCTGTGCTAATTCTGGAAGAGTTTAGGCTCTGTACTGTCAGGCAGGAGCAGGCGAGGGGGGTGATTTTTGGGCTCTGGCTGCCTTTGGTGCTCTGAATTACACTCTCTCCCCCCCCTTACTGACACTGCCCTTCTGAGTCTACATACCACATCGGACACCAAAACTAACTGTGCTTGTTACTTGGGAAAGGCGGGGGCTAGAGAGAAAAATCCAACTGTGCTGGACTCTGTGGAGCGGTGACTATTAACAGATGCTAAGGAATTAAATTGGTGGTGATGGTGAAAGGTCCTCTAGAAGTATGCTTCAGTCTGTTTTACTCCATAAAAAGGCATAAGCAGGTTGAATCTCAGAAGGGGATACCATGGACTTTTGTTCATGATATCACCCCTCCACCCCCCATTATCAATAAGAAGCATACCTGCCATTTAACTCCTTATATATGCTGCTGTCAGTGCCAACCGCAGCACCTAAGTCACTTTATGGAAAAAAGTAAAAATAGATTTGGTCTCATTAGAGATATAAATGGTGTTTATCATGTCGAATATATAACACACATTGTTACAGATGTGGTGATACCAATTGTCTTTTTTTAAACATAGACTTTATAGATGTGTGTGTGTGTGTGTGTGTGTGTGTATGTGTATATATATATATATATATATATATATATATATATATATATATATATATATATATATATATATATATATATATATATATATATATATATATATATATAAATAATATGGGGTAGTGACTATCAGTTTCCAGAAATAGGGAAAATAAATTTGCCTCCTCACTCTGCAGTCATAGCTGCTTATGTTCTCCTGCAGTCTCATTAAAGTGAAAGTGCTAGTATTATGCAGGACAGATTGCACATTCTACTGGCACCATTTACTATTCTGTACAATGCCATGAGAAACTGAAAAAAAAATTCAGTGTGGTAAATTTGGGGGAAAAAAAATGCAGATGACAGTTTCTCTGTTTTAATGGAGTGCACTGTCCACTGAAAATAACACATTGCATACATGGTGTTCCGTGGGTCACTGCCACCACAGCAGTACCAAAAAAAAAAATATATATATATATTTTTTTTTTCTTAAATAACATTAAATTTAGTAACCTTAAAAAAAAAAAATATATAAAATTTTGTTGCATCCTCATATTGTGATAGCAGTAACTCTTCTGAACTATTAAACAAACAGAATTGTGTTTTGTTTTGTTTTTTCGTTTGTTTTTTGAAAGACGAGATGTAGTTATTAGTGGTATCATTTTGTAGAATTTGATGTTTTGGTCCCTTTTCGTTGAATTTTTTTATTTTACTTTTTTTTGTCTGTCAAAAGGAATTTCAGATTCTGCCATTTTGATATGCTTTCGTGTTGCAGTTTTTATAGTTTAATAGTGAGGGTAATTCCAGATGTGGGGATACCCAATTTATTTGTTTTTAGTTTTACTTTTGTGTGTGATCTAAGAAAAGTGGGGTGATTTGAATCTTTATATTTTAATGTGGTTTTTTTCATATTTGAAAACTTTTTTTTTTTATTTTTTATTTTTTTTTTGTTAGTCTCCATAGGGGATTTTTAGCTGGCAATCATTAGATTATATATACCATAGACTGCAATACTTACAGTATTGCAGTCTATGGTAAAACCCTTGTATTACTAGTGAGCCCTGCCAGAGGCAGATCTGAAGTCATAAATCATTGGCAGGCCTGGGAGACACAGCAATGGAATGGCTCCAGCGATCTCCCTGGATGCAATGGTCGCATTTCACCACAGCATTTACGGTGTTAGTTGCCCATGATTAAAGTCGCCAGTTCTGGCCCTGCTGTATAAAATGGCAAAGAGCCAGTGCCTTTAGAGCTCTGGTGCAAAACACCATGCAAAGGTTTAAAGCCTCTTCTTGAGGACTTATATTTACGTATTGTTGGTTCTAGCCCCCATGACTCAGTTAAACCGGTTGCACACGACCATATGCTAACCAGCCGATATGAATGAACCACATAGATTGCGCACATGGGACACGTCCTTTTATTCAAGCAGGGCCTCAAAGTCGGATAGGAATAGGACCCATTCCATGTTTGCCCAGACTGTCGGCCCGCACACAGGATTGTGTATGGGCCCATAGAAATGAATGGTTCATTGTGCTATATAGGTAATACCCGGATAGCACCCTACCCATTCATATAGTCTTAGAGCTGTTTAAAGTTGGTGTCCCTGAATATGTTCTACTGGAGTAAACTATTATGTACTTTGCTCAAGCCCGAGTCCTGCGCATTCAAAACTGTAGGGGGTTTAATTGTGGTATTCTTCACGTAAGCCGTAGTAGCATCCACTAAATGTAAAAATCATGAAAAGCTATTGAAGAACTCATGGCTTATCCATGACATTCTTTGTAGGCGACTCCATTACTCTGGGACAGTACATAGCATCACTGACTATAGTGAAAGTGTTTTACAACGAAATGGCTTTTTGCCTTTTTTTTTTCTTATCTCCAGTCTACATCTGAGTCTGCCGTATTGATTCTATAATTATTTTACATTTCAATTTTGTCAGAGCTCTGGAGCAGATTTCTGCCTTTTCTATAATTGGTAGCGTTTTCGGGTTTTTTTTCCCCCTTTTAACACAAAGTGATGGAAGACATACGCTGGCTACCTGAATTAGCTGTTTTAAGCTTTTGGGACCCTCTTTCTATTGACCTTTTGGCAAACACCACATTTGTTCATCTATATGTAAAAGGGGTAAATGAAATTCAGCTTTTTTCTTGTTTTCCACTGGGATGGGAAAGGCAGTAAATCAGAAAAAATGAGTTTACTTTGTATTGAAATGTAATATAGTGGAGAAAATGTAACATCCTTTTTATTTGTGCTTTGATACTCTTCTAGGCTGTAACCTTTAACCGGTTTGTTTGCCCTTATTTGTCATTCAATTGCAGCTGCCGAGAGCGGTTAGCACCCAGGCGTTGAGTGGAGCGGGATTATTGAGGATGGTAAACAAGGCTGCAGACGCTGTCAACAAAATGACAATCAAGATGAATGAATCGGATGCCGTAAGAGCTGATTTTTTTTGAGTTGTATAATGATGGCCATTGGAGGTTAAACAATCGCAGTTTAGGCTCATAGACACACAATGTAGGATAATTTACCTATTGACTCTATTCTCTTTGGTCTGGCGAGGAACACAGTTGTATGTAGCTTGTCAACCACTAGTAAATCTAATATAACGTAGTTTTTGTACCTTGATAAATTGGGTTTTTTTTGTTTTTTTTTTCATTTTTCTTTCCGTCAGTGGTTTGAAGAAAAACAGCAGCAATTTGAGAATCTAGATCAACAACTTAGGAAACTGCACGGCAATGTTGAAGCCTTGGTCTGCCACCGTAAAGGTTTGTTGCATTGCAAATTTTTTTTTTTTTTTTTTTTCTTTGTGGAGTCAGGGTGTGTGTCTTGGCTTTTATGTATTTTTTTTTTACTATTTCATATTACATTATACATTATACATTTTAATCGACCACATATATCAGTGATTCCCAACCTTCTCAGACTCTAGGCACCCCTGGTGTAAAAAAAAAAAAAAAAAAAAAATCTCTCAATGGCAGTTTTGATGCTTTTTTTTTTTTTTTTTTTTTTTTAAAGCAGTTCTTGAATATGCAACTGAAATATTGTTAAATATATATTCATTGGCAAAATGAAAACTGCATTAGAAAAAATAGAAAAACTCACCAAATGTGCAAATTGCCAGCACCATGCACCCAATTGACCCCCAGAAAGTTTAAACTGCTCCCCATTGGCCCCAAACAGTAGTTTTCCCGTATAAATAACACACTATTACTTACTCAGCCCTGTTTCCATGATGATCTCTGCAGCTCTCCTCCACTTTTTTTAAGCTCCACACATCACTAATGGCTGCCTGAATGGTGGAGCAGTTCCTGCTTCACTCTCTTTATTCAAGTTATCTGGGCCTAAGGATGTAGATAGACTTGAAAGAAGACTTCAAAGCATCTTTCCACCAAAGTGTTGTGGCACCCCCAGCTGGAAGTCACTGACTTTTACAGTACCCTGTAATCCTTTATACTTGCAACATCTTCTAGAAGTAGGAATTAATAGCAATATTACAATGGCAGGTCTTGGAAGCCTTATCACACTCTGTTGCTGTGACAACCAATCTGCATCCTGTCATTGGGATGGGGGGGGGGCGACTAAGGGTTGGGAAATGCGTCTCACTCAGATACTGGCGTTTTCATAGACTATGGCGTCTGAGGGGTTAAACATCTGCCTCAGCCACCCCAATCAATGTTCTCCCTTTGAGTTCAGTTGTCTATAAGGTGTTGGGGTTCCCCTATATTATAGAGAACTGTCAGCCTTTCGAACAAAGGCTATTCCTCCCAGCCTATACATACACCGGCATCCTTGACTCCACAGGGGGAGGAGCGTAAACTGCTGCCAGACACTGAAAGTGGCAACTTATCTACCTTGATAACAGAGGATTGGGCTTGTTGAAATAGAACATGGCTGGCCCTTGTTACCCCTGACATCTGTTGTAAAGATGAAGCCTCTCACATACACCGGCTTAGATGGTTTGCCATTCCCACTGAAATCCTTGAGCTTGGTCACCTACACCGTTGGGTATGAGCAAGGACCTAAGTGTGTCTACAGTTTGATATGTACTAGCATTCAGAATTTTGTTTGAGTTTTTTCAGTTCACCAAGTTATACACACACTGCTCCACAATGACTGCTTCTTTTTAATATTTGTGTGAAGAGTATTTGTAATGTGGAGGAAATGCCTGAAATGTTACTTGTCCTCTATTTGTAGAGCTGTCGGCCAACACAGCTGCATTTGCAAAGAGTGCTGCTATGCTGGGCAATTCTGAGGACCACACTGCGCTGTCCCGGGCTCTATCACAGCTGGCAGAAGTAGAAGAAAAGATAGACCAGTTACATCAGGAACAGGCCTTTGCAGATTTCTATGTGTTTTCAGAGCTTCTCAGTGACTACATTCGACTCATTGCTGCTGTGAAAGTAGGTGCACGGTACCATTACTTGTGAATGTATTGTATATGCTGTATTGTGGCTATATATGTCATATGACCAAAAGTATGTGCGCACTGGAATAGCAGATCCATAAATCACGACATTAATATTCCCTACTTTACCAGACTCTCTCTCCTTGGCTGTTATATTGCTACAGGCTTTATTGCTAAGGAAAGGCTTTCCAAATACTGATACCTGGAGTCTATTGAGCTATTAGGCTGCTTGCACATAGGCTTTCCCCTCTAGCGTTGTGTGTTTGTTTTTTTTAATCTGTCATTTGCATATTTTGGGGAATTTCCCATCCTATAAAGTATTGCATATGAAAACGCCTAAAAAAAAAAACCTTTCAGAGAAAGGAATGCATTGAAATTTGAAAAACGCCAAACACCCCACAACGGGGCAGATTTTGATGAAAACTGTCTTAAAGAAAAACCACTTAGTTGCCCATAATACAGCTTTCAATTTTCAAGAACACTGTAAGACTTGAAAGCTGTGATTGGTTGCTCTGGGCAACACAGGCCTTTTTATTTTTTAAAAAGTTTTTATAAATCTGCCAAATAGTGTGTGGGGCTTTTAATAAATCATTGACTAAATCACTGAAACATCTGAACACTCCACCTGCCACCAGCCTAAGGGAGCGTTTACACTACTGTCGCTGTCCGACAGCTAGTGTCCGCTTCTTATGTCCGTTCAAAATCTTGCGCGGACCTTAGCTGTGTCCATGACATTTTGCATTAATTTAAATGGACATCGGGTGCGTTCTTTTACTGTACGTGTCTGTCCTTAAGTGTCCGTTCCCAAAGATGTCCGACTTTTCAAGCGGACAGCAAAACCCGACATGTAGGTTTTTGCTGTCCGCTTGAAAAGTCGGACATATTTGGTAACGGACAGTTAAGGACACTCACGGACCGTAAAAGAACGCACCCGATGTCCATTTAAATCAATGCAAAATGTCACGGACACAGCTAAGGTCCGCACAAGATTTTGAACGGACATTAGCAGCCAACACTAGCTGTCGGACACCGACGGTAGTGTGAACGCTCCCTTGCAGCTTATAGTCCATCAGTGACATTGAGCTGCTGTATAAGACCAGACTTTTTTTTAAAGGGTTATTCCCATCTCTGCAAATCTAGATGGAATAAGCTCCAACCAATGCTGCACCCACAGTGGTCCTGTAGCCCCATAGAGGAAAGAAAGAAAGCTATGGAAACAGGATATTTGGCTATACTGTTTTAGTGGCGGTACGGAAACTGTGTAACTCATTTGTGCTACACTGTTTTTGTAGTTTCCATTCTCCTCTATGGAAGTTACTGGAACAGCGGAGCAGTGCTGCTCTACCCCAATTCTGTAAGTCCATGAGATGGGATTAACCCTTTAATAAATTGTCCAATTCATCTTTGATGGAGCTGAGATCAGGGCATTGACCAAGCCAGTGAAGTCTTCACAACTACAATACCTTGGCAGCCCAAGGTGAAAGCTTTCCGTTCTCTATAAGGGTATCCAGCCCTTTTACAGGTTGCAGCTATTAGTAGGGATTCCTTTCCCCCATACAGTATTGGTGACTGTCGGTAACACATCCACAGTTTACATGAGGGATTGTGCGGTCCTGTTTTCTTTTGTTGAACCTCTGAACATCTTTACTCTGGGTAATAATTGAGAATGTTTATTTGGGTGATTCACAACCCATGTTAAAGATCCTCCAGTTTAGTGCATACAAGATTTACTTTAAGGTATATATGTACACATTTTCCCCAGGAAATTTCTAGATGAGAATTTCTCAAGGAGTTTATAGCTAATTTGCTGCCAAATTCGTGCTACATATTGAAAAGGGGAAATCTGCTGTAAAAATCTGCAGCATAACTATTTGACCTTGTTATATCTGTATTTTAAACATATTTTCGAAGTGTCTTTGGATTAGTGGAAATAGAATCTCATTATTAATTTTTTTTTTTTATTCCTAGGGTGTATTTGATCAGCGAATGAAATGCTGGCAAAAATGGCAGGATACTCAGGTTAACCTGCAGAAGAAACGTGAGGCAGAGGCCAAGCTCCAGATCGCTAACAAACCTGACAAACTTCAGCAAGCTAAAGATGAAATCAGAGAGGTTTGTATTTCTTCCCTAAAGCACTGACTACGTGTTTTTTTGTTTGTTTGTTTTTTTTTTTCCTTCTCCATTCTGAAATTCACAAAAGGTTTATGCAGTTACAGAATGTGCAAGAGCAGCCAGCAGCACCGACCCCAGATTGCTGAACTCTCCGCGACGTCATGCTAAATACCCTTGTGTTCATTAGGAATAAATAAAATTGTCATTTTAATATTACTAGATAAAACATGTTGAGAGTGTCTTATACACTATCGTATGTATGTATGTATGTATGTGCGCGTATATATATATATGGATGAAGTCGTGATGTATGGTCATGATGCATATGGTATTTTTGATTATATTAAAAGCAAAAGGCTTAAAACAATGAATTTCTGATGATTTCTTCCCCATGCCTCATAAAGGAGATTGAAGAGGTAGGATATAACTCATCATTCTCTATTCTCTAGTAGACTATAAAATGTCTGTCTTGTGTGCTGGTCCTTCTGTATACTTCTCCATTATATTCAGATGTGTTGTGATTGTGTACACGTCATCTGTTCTGTGTCTATATTATGATGTGACAGCGGTAATGAAGTATTGTATTTCTAGACGGTGCCAGGCATGGCTGTGAACAACAATTTACTTCCATGATGTGTGATGTATCCTGTTACATTGGTTTACCTGCAGATGTGTTTTCTTTGTGCAGATGTCTGCTGTCTTGACAGTGTTTGTTTTAGTAAACACTTGTATTCCCCATAAAATTCTGGAGCATCTTTATAAATATGTTGTTTTTTCCTCGGTTATTCCTCAAAAAAAAAAAAAAAAAGTTTGACAAAGGGAATAAGACAAAATTAGCAAATTTATTCAAACTGGTGTGTCGCTACATTGACGTTGTCCAATCAGAACTTTCTCGGTGCAGACAGACAACCTTCCCCCCCCCCTTCTACTTCCAACAAGTACCGTATATACTCGAGTATAAGCCGACCCGAATATAAGCCAAGGCCCCTAACTTTACCACAAAAACCTGGGAAAACTTATTGACTCGAGTATAAGCCTAGAGGGGGAAATGCAGCAGCTACTGGAAAATTTAAAAAAAAAAGTGATCAGATGTCCCCAAAAGTCTCTTATCACCTTATCGGGACACAATCTGAAAAAAAAAATAGATATATGTATACTGTATATACTCGAGTATAAGCCGACCCCCCCCCCCCCCCCTAATTTTACCACAAAAAAAATTGGGAAAACTTATTGACTCGAGTATAAGCCGAGGGGGGGAAATGCAGCAGCTACTGGAAAATTTCAAAAATTAAAATGGTCGGAGATTTTGGGTGCAGTAGATGCTGGGGAAGGGGAGGGGGTGTTTTGGTTGTCTGTCTGCCCCTTCCCTGAGCTTTGAGGACTGGGGGTTTTTTTTTCCCCACTTGGAATTCAGCCTAGCTGAATATAGGGTATCTGCAGTGCTCCTATTAACCCCTTCCTGACAGAAGAGGAGCACTGCAGATACCCTATATTCAGCAGAGCGGGCACTTTCAGACACAGGGATACCTAATGTGTTTGTGTTTCACAATAATTATCTACTTTTGTATGTATTTTAGGGAAAGGAGTGAACTTTTTTTTAATTTTTTTAAAGCTTTTTTTTTTTTTTTCTTTTTTCTCCACTATTTTATGGGAGATTCTATACATTGATGTCGCGACTGGTCAAAATTTGGCTTATACTCGAGTATATACGATAACACTCACCTTTTAAAATTATTTATAAATTTCAAGGAGGAATAACAGGAATGGCACAACATAAAGCAGAAAAATTCTCCAGAGTTGTTGTCCTATGTGGAATTCGGTTACCTACATAAACGGACATGTCAGGAATGGTAGCAGCTTCTCTTTAAATAACGTGACTCTGGAATGGGATGGTCACCTTTCTGTATTATAGAGTGTTTATGTAATAAATAACTCAAAAATGCATTCTCTTTGAAGGGTTAACAATTCTATTTCATAAACCTATTTTTTGGATAGTCCTTTCAAATGCATGATAGTCTTGCATGAAAAGGAGGTGCTGCTGGTTCTTCTTGTATCCAGACAACTGTGTGTGTATACATAATATATGTAAAATTATTTATGTAAACTCATTGGCCCATTCTAAAATAAAAGAAGCTCCAAAATATATAGAATTTATAACTGTAGTTGTATATACAGTAAAGGTAGTATAAGATTGTTGAGCAGCCCACCATCAATATAATAGTAGGTTAAAAGGTGAAGTTTCCCTTCTAAAAAGTTAAATGCCTTCTTTATGAATTGGTGATCCTTAAAGACCCCAAGTCAATGAGCCACCCTTGGACCCAGCTAAGCTGCAATAGTTTGACTGGGCCAGGGTACAGAGCCACTGCTTTCGGAACTGCTGATTGGTGGGGGTCTCACGCCCAGCCCATGCACCAGTCTCACACTAATGATCTATTCTAGGGACAGTCAGTAATATTAGGTGGTGGTTGACCCTTTTGCTTCCAGACCATTGTTTCACATCAAAGAAAATGTAATGGTCCTAGCTATATTGAATAAAGTAATGTGCATAACCAGAACAGCTTAATATTGGATGTTATACATGTCTACATATTTGTTAAATGTGTAGTGTATGTATATAGGTCATGTGTGTGTGCATATATGCATGTTTGTTCTTCTATGTCTAAAGACAAATAAAGATGCCTATATTAAAGGGGCTCTCATTGGGAAAAGTCATTTTTAGCTAAGCATATACTTGCGCATCCTGTAGAAAGGCTATTCCACACTTATCTTTAGTATGTAAATTGCCTCAGTAGTTTTTGTCTGTTTTTTATTCATATGCTAATTAGCCTCCAGCGTGCACCCGGAAGTTTCTGTGAGCTCTCCTCTGCTATTCTCTGTGTGTGAGAGCAGAGAGGCTGCTGTGCTGATGACTCTACTCTGCTGTACATACACATAGAGAATAGCAGATGGTGATCAGACACTTCTGGTGCACGGAGAAGGCTAATTAGCATATGAATGAGAACGGACTTATTCAAAAACTACTGAGGCAATTTACATACAAAAGGTTCGTGTGGAATAGCCTTTCTACAGGATGTGCTTAGCTAAAAATGACTTTTCCCAATGATGGAGCCCCTTTAAAGTATACTGTACTTCTGGCCAAAAAAGAAAAGCTGGTTCTCATGAATCCACATATGTAATAATTTTGGGAAATCCTTCAGATCCAGTATCAATGATTTATTTAAAGCAAATGAACTGCTAAACTGTGACATCATTGAATGAGGAATCAAGGAAGTGCTGTAGTGATGCTACAGTATCTGCAAGAAGCGGCTTACACTAGGTTTACACCTATGCCTGGGTTTCTATTCTTTGGGTCTGCTTGGGAACCTGAAGAACAGAAACCTAATCCACTTAAGAAGCGGTCACCCATGGACCCCATAGACTATAATGAGGTCTGCTGGGTTTCCTTTAAGTGGTTTTTCCTTTAAGTGGGTTCAGGGACAGAAACCCCAAAAGAGCTACATTTTCCCCATAGACTTATATGGGGGGAAGCAAAAATGCAAACTCTGTTAAAAAGCAGGTGTTTTTGTGATTGCATTTATGCTGCAGTTTTATCTTGCAGCACTTTTTCGAAGCATTTCTTTATATGTTGCAGAAATGCAGTTTGTTTTTTTTTGTAGATTTTGTTGATTTTTTAAATTTTTTTATTTTTTTTAATTTTTGAGCCAAAGTCAGGGTTAGATTGAGTGAAGGTAGAAGTGAAAGAACTTCCTATATACAGTATTTCCCATTCCCTCTGTAGGCATTCATGGCTTTAGCTCATAAAATTGCAGCAAAATCTGCAACAAAAGAAGCTGCGTTTCTGCACAATGGGGCCTCAGCCTAAAGAGGTTTTCCAAGACTAGATCATTGACAACTTATTCTGCACTCCTCCAGATAGCTATTTACAGGGGTTGTCCAGTTTCAGCATATGATTGTATAATAAAAAGTTCTACAGTTTTTTCCAATATACTTCCTATAACAATTTCTCATGGTTTTTTTTAGATTTACGCTTGCAATGTAATTTATTCTGCTTGCTTCCATTGAACAAAGATCCATCGATGGTCATGTGATGGATACACCGGTACATGGCTTGTTACCACATAGATGTCGGATTACTGTGACTGTTGCAAGCTGTGCACCTGTGTGTCCATCTGTGAGAAATTAAAGTTGTATTGGAAAATTATGCATCTTTTCATTATCCAAATCATAACTTTTTTTTTTTTTTTACCAAAACTAGCCAACCCCTTTAAAGAGACTGTGGCATTCTGAGAAGCAGCCTCTTCATTGCATTCTAAGCACAGCGCTTTACATTGGATAGGAACTTGGCCCTATTGACTTGAATGGGTATATATACCGCACATGGCCATGTGATCCATGAACGTGACATCACAGCCGATTGGCAACTGTGCCGGATATCTGATGTGATTTTCGTTGCCGTGTCCTAAGGATAGGATAGAACATCAATATAGTGTTTTTAATGTAGCATTTCTATTTACTAAGCGCTTGAGAAGTTAAGCACTATTGGCTCTGTTTTATCTGTAATAAACCACTTCCATGGGAGACAACATGCTTAGAAATATAAGAAATAACTAGTTACATTTTAACAGGTTGAAAGGGGTTTTTTAAATGTTTATAGCAAAAATCCATTATTCTGCCATCCATGTGATCAATCTGATGAATTGCCAGCAATGTAAGAAAGTAGAGCTTCACTGTGCCAATCCCAGTAGCTGGATGCTTTCCCTTCTGCGTTTCTCCTGTTTTATTATCTCCTACAACATATTGTTGTATTTTGGAGATCCCTTTCATTATTGTATCTTAAAGATTATTTTGCTTTGTACTGTTTTCTCAGTTGGAAGAAAAAGTTCAACAAGGAGAACGAGATTTTGAACAAATCTCTAAAACTATTCGCAAGGAAGTAGGAAGATTTGAGGTATAGTCTTTATTTCAGGTCCTATTATAAGTGTATTACTTGTGCGTTACATCTTATTGAGAATTTACAATAAACCCTTTCTCTTCCCCTTCAGAAAGAGCGGGTGAAAGACTTTAAAACTGTTATTATCAAGTATTTAGAATCGCTAGTACAAACACAACAACAGGTAAATATTTTATGCACATAATGTTGTAGGTCTCAAGTCACTTTAACATTGGAGAATATAGTGCATTAGAGGAATATTGCCATTTCTTGGAGAAGTTAATTTAAGCGAACTGAAATATTTTACTTAATACATTATTTTTAATTGTGAATACTTGTGAAGTTTAGAAGAAGCAAGGAGTAAGCTGCTGGCCCCAGCTGAAAACTAGGAAGTGGAGGAGAGAGTAGACAGGAAGGCAGGTGAAACCTGAGATGGGGAAAACACCTTTAAGCTGGGGCCCAACGGGCCGGAAACGCCGCGTTTTGGCCTGCAGCGGAAACACTGCGGGAAAAATCGCGGCATTTTACAGTACTTGTAAAAAGGATGGGATTCATGTGAATCCCATGCCCACTTTGTGGAAAAAATCGCAGCGCAGATGCTGCGATTTCCAAAACTGTTGCAGTTTTGAAAATAGCACATGTCCATTATATCTAAGGAAGCGCCGGCGACTTTCCCATAGATATAATTGTAACAGAGTCAGCGGAGGAAAACTCTGTGAACTTTCTGTTCAAAGTGCTGCAGGAAGAACTGCAGTGCGTTCACGCCGCAATTGTTCCCACAGTGCTTTAGTTCAGCAGTTCCGGCCCGTGGGGCCTTAGGCTAAAGCCCCACGTGGCACAGTTTTTGTTTTTTTTTTGAGCCAAAGCCAGGAGTGGACTGAGCAGAAGGTAGAAGTGTAAGATCTTCCTATATAGTAGCCATTCTTGGCTTTGGCTCAAAAAAACAGCAAAGTTTGCAACTAAAAAAGAGCTGGGTTTCCACAACGTGGGGCCTCAGTCTTAAGGGTTTGAGTTGCCTTAAAGTTTAGTTCCCCTTTAATAACCATTGTAATCTTGGTCTTTTAAAGGAGTTGTCTCAATAGGTCAATCCTTTTCTGTATGCCTTATTACAGTATACAGTACATTATATAGAGACTCCCCTCTCCCTATTGGCTAAAGGAGCGAAAGCTGCTGAAATGAGCAGCTTCAGTTATCATTGCCTCTATACATGTTCTTATTTACTTTTTAGGGTGCACTAATAGAATATCTTTCTAGGTTACTTGGCCTGTTTTAATTATATGAAGCAATTGAAAAGTACAATTTATAGTGTTTATCTAAAGTGTTCTAAACATTTGGTAATTTGTTTGTAGACTCTATAATTATCACTTATTTTATTTATTGTAACTCTGATTTTTCACTTTTTCCCTTTTAGCTTATAAAGTATTGGGAAGCATTTCTACCTGAAGCCAAAGCCATAGCCTAGAATGAAGACTAGTCCACATCTGATCATCCGTTGACATGCACCGCATTCCACAATAAAATTGTGTTTCAAATCAAAGAAAATATCAAGATAAACCACTCTATATTTTATTAACATGTGGCTTCTTTTTATATACTATTGCTTTTTAATAAGAGTGCTGCATGTCCTGACCCATTCCAATGGACTGTGGCATGATATTCTGCAATATTTTGCTGAATTGAACACTAATGTGTCTTACTATTTTGCATTTATCAAGTGCAGATGAAAGCAAGAAAGTTTTATTTTGAAGTATTTTCTTTGAAAAATCAGTTCCGTCAAATGATATTTACCTTATCTTTATGAAGCAAATTATTGTTGCATTTATAAGTGTTCACTTACACATTCCTGTACAGATATTATGATTTTGTGATTATTATAATAAAGGTATATTCCTTGTGAAATGCTCACTTTTGTGCCTGCATTATGTTCATACGGTTTTAGAATGACTTTAATGTAGCTGGGGCATTTTCACTTTTTTTTTTTTTTTTTTTTTTATGCAGTCGTTTGGTTAAAAACACATCTTGTGCTTTTGAACTATTCAGACTTTTCCTTTACAAAATTGCAGAATTGACATGCATAAGCAAACTTAAAGGGGTTGTATGGGCACTATAGAACGCAGACAGACAGACAACTTTATATATAATTTTTTAGTCCAGCAGCAGGGATGTTTTTAAGTCCTACAAGTCTTACTTTTTCATTTGGCAGTTTCCATTAAAAAGAACAGACACCCAAAGGACCCCATTATATTTAAAGTGCCCTGTTGTCCATCGGGCTCTGTTCTTGTGCACTTTTTAGTGGTCCGTTTTGTCCATTTTTTATTTTTTTTTTATTTTATTTTTTTTGCCTCCGCCAGGACAGAACAACCTACATCTTTGACCACCTACACTAGTATGAGCCCAGCATAAAATGAAAAACTCAAACCTGCAACTCAAGAACGGCTGGCTGGAGAGAGAGAGGGGACTAAAGATTCTCTTGTTACTTTAGGCTTCCCAAACAGCATTAAACGGGTATTCCCATGACGCTTGTTCACTAACCTGCAGGCTGTTGTGCTCTCTTCACTTCCTGCTTTTCTCGGCACATAGGTGGGCGGGGTTTCACTTGCACGGGATTGGTTGTAAATGAATTACCGCATTTTGAAGCTGATGTAGCAGAGCTGGATTCAAATCAGTTTGCATTACATACAGAGGCAAAGGACTCCCCATCTCAACCCTTATCAGCCAAATTCAATTAAACCGACTGATAAGAGCTCAGAAATCCTGGAGCTCTCACCTCCCCTATCTGTGTCATTTAAGTAGTGGAGCTTCTCAAATGGCTCAGAGCTGCTCCCAGCCCCTCCCTCCCCCCTGAGAGCAGGCAGCTACATCACTTGACAAATGAGCAGATAATCCCAAGGGCCATAGACAGGAGTGTAAACAATGAAGTGAATAAATTAAGATAGTGGACAAACAAAGCAGTTTTGATAAAGCAATGCATTTAGGAAAAGTTTTACATCCACATAAACTAACATAAAGGTTAGGATGTACATATAGGCACCATTCTTGGCTGGCGCATCACAAACTATATAAATGACACTTCCTATGCTGAAGATGAACTTCCCTTTTGAAATGAGGGTTTCTACACATTAATGGCCAAAAACACACAAGTAAGTGAACAACAGGATTGAGCTAATAGTGACCAGCGCAATCCTGACCTCAGTCCCTTATAGAACTTGCGGGATGACATAAAAATGTGGTTTATCAGGCAAAACCTACAAATGCAGAACTGTGGAATGTACAATATTTCTGGACTGGAATACATTTCAGTGCCAGAATTTGGCCGACTAAATAGAACTGCAATATTGAGCAATTCCCATAAATAGTTTTGCCGCTAAATGTTAGTTCAATAATTCAGAGTAAAGTGAAATCTCAATGATTTGTTTAATTTTTTTTAGCGAACATACAACACAATACTGTGTACATTTCAATATTTAACACAAAGTAGAGATCAGCACAAATTACAATATAAATACCACGACAGATTAATAGAATAAAGGACCAATTGGAGGTTGCAGATATTTTACAGTGAACATGGGAATCGGTCCTCATCTGCATGCTAAGCCTCTTACATTGCAAAGGGTATGTTAAACCCATAAAATAACAAACCAAACATTGCACATGTAGTGTATGGTATGAGAGTATTTTGAATAGTGTGTCTTGAGGGACCTTCAAGATCAGAATATGGAAGATTTGATGCGTATCTTAAAGGTTTAGTTAAATATTATATGGAGGTTCCTAATCTAGTGGAAACCTCAGCCTGTACTAACCTGGGAGAAGGGGTTACGTAATGAGTCACACCATGCCCCCCCACACCTTTACAACTCTGAGGACACCCTCTATGCTTCTATACCAATTCCCCATATTGGATAGTATTAACTAGTTTCTTCGACTGCCCAACAGTTGGGAATTTCTCTTCCATTCACCTAATTGCAATGACTTTCCTGTGATGCAGCCAGTCCAACTCCTCCATAAGGCCTAATGGACAGACCCTCAGGGGAGCTGAAACTGGAATTATAGTGATAGTGAAGCAACAACTTCCCTCCAGAGTGAGCCTACAATATGTGAAGTCATATATATATATATATATATATATATATATATATATATATATATATAATGTGTGTACCGGAGAGATGGTATTATTGAATTGTGTGTTATTGATAGCTTAGGTCCCATATAATGGTGACTCGAAGTCTTCTTCCCATCTTCTAAGAAAACTTCATTGAAGTGTGATATCCACTTTGCCTCCACTGCAAATTGTGTGGATTGTAATTTAGTCCCCAAAAGCTAAGCATACAGAGTCCATATTATCCCATGTGGACCCTGAGATGAGTACACCTACCAAGGGGGGTAATATGACAGTAGGGCCTGCACTACCTGGAATTGGCTGGGTAGTGCAAGTCTCAACTGAAGATATCTGTAGAATGAAGTATGAGGTAGTTGGTAAGATTCCTGTAGTTGGGAATAACAACTGAGGGTAGTATTGTGATACAGGTCATCCATTATAAGTACACCGTAAGACATCCAGAGTGGATCCACCAACATGGTTTGTAAATGGGAGGAGGGAAATAGGATTTTTGTCATGGAGAAATCTCAGGGGGTAGGGTCTAGTAATGTGAGATCTTAGCGGCCTTCCATACCTGTATGGCAACATTATGGAGTAGAAGGAGGTACATTGCCATGAGCCTTTTGGTATTTTGTTTATCCAAAGATATAATCCCTTTATGCTAATGCCCCATGTTGCGGAAACGCAGTGTTTTGTTTTTTGTTGTTGTTGTGAGTCAAAGTCAGGAATGGATTTATCAGAAGGAAACATCTAAGAGCTTCCTTTATATTCCTCATTCCTTTTCAAGCCACTCCTGACTTTGGCTCAAAACGACGCAGTAAAATCTGCAACAAAAAACGCTGTTTCTGCAACGTGGGACATTAGCATTGATGCAAATTAAGGTATAGTAGTCAACTTGGTGGTAGCACTGTGGTTTCTCTGTGTGCTTTATATCATGCTGTGCCCACTTGGCTAGTATACCTTAATTTACATGAACACTGAAAGGATGTGGAATGCTCCGGGTGACAGCACATGGTGTATGTCATTGGGCTTTTCAGACCTGGCCACTCAGATCCTCTTCAACCAGAACTGCTCCTCTCTGCAACTGGGATTCTCTCCTTCCTGCTAATAGCAATGCTTAGGAACAGGCACAGCGCACTCTCAATCCATGCAATAATCACATCCCAGAACTTGAAAGCACTCAAATGTCCATAGTGAAGAGTCTATGAAGTCAAAGAAATAAAGTACCGTATATCCATGTACTGTATCAATACAGGTTTATACAGACTGAAGAATCGAAGGGCATTGTGCTTGGGTTTCTACTAGAGATGAGCGAACAGTGTTCTATCGAACACATGTTCGATCGGATATCAGGGTGTTCGCCATGTTCGAATCGAATCGAACACCACGTGGTAAAGTGCGCCAAAATTCGATTCCCCTCCCACCTTCCCTGGCGCCTTTTTTGCACCAATAACAGCGCAGGGGAGGTGGGACAGGAACTACGACACCGGGGGCATTGAAAAAAATTGGAAAAAGTCATTGGCTGCCGAAATCAGGTGACCTCCATTTTAGACGAATAGTGGATTTCAAATCCGGGTCATATGAGAATGTGAACTTTGTGACTATGAGACAGGGATAGCTGTACAGGCAGGGATAGCTAGGGATAACCTTTATTTAGGGGGGAATGTTATTAAAAATAACTTTTTGGGGCTCTATCGGGTGTGTAATTGTGATTTTTGTGAGATAAACTTTTTCCCATAGGGATGCATTGGCCAGCGCTGATTGGCCGAATTCCGTACTCTGGCCAATCAGTGCTGGCCAATGCATTCTATTAGCTTGATGAAGCAGAGTGTGCACAAGGGTTCAAGCGCACCCTCGGCTCTGATGTAGCAGAGCCGAGGCTGCACAAGGGTTCAAGCGCACCCTCGGCTCTGATGTAGGAGAGCCGAGGGTGCACTTGAACCCTTGTGCACCCTCAGCTCTGCTACATCAGAGCCGAGGGTGCGCTTGAACCCTTGTGCACACTCTGCTTCATCAAGCTAATAGAATGCATTGGCCAGCGCTGATTGGCCAATGTATTCTATTAGCCTGATGAAGTAGAGCTGAATGTGTGTGCTAAGCACACACATTCAGCTCTACTTCATCGGGCTAATAGAATGCATTGGCCAGCGCTGATTGGCCAGAGTACGGAACTCGACCAATCAGAGCTGGCTCTGCTGGAGGAGGCGGAGTCTAAGATCGCTCCACACCAGTCTCCATTCAGGTCCGACCTTAGACTCCGCCTCCTCCGGCAGAGCCAGCGCTGATTGGCCGAAGGCTGGCCAATGCATTCCTATGCGAATGCAGACTTAGCAGTGCTGAGTCAGTTTTGCTCAACTACACATCTGATGCACACTCGGCACTGCTACATCAGATGTAGCAATCTGATGTAGCAGAGCCGAGGGTGCACTAGAACCCCTGTGCAAACTCAGTTCACGCTAATAGAATGCATTGGCCAGCGCTGATTGGCCAATGCATTCTATTAGCCCGATGAAGTAGAGCTGAATGTGTGTGCTAAGCACACACATTCAGCACTGCTTCATCACGCCAATACAATGCATTAGCCAGTGCTGATTGGCCAGAGTACGGAATTCGGCCAATCAGCGCTGGCTCTGCTGGAGGAGGCGGAGTCTAAGGTCGGACCTGAATGGAGACTGGTGTGGAGCGATCTTAGACTCCGCCTCCTCCAGCAGAGCCAGCGCTGATTGGTCGAGTTCCGTACTCTGGCCAATCAGCGCTGGCCAATGCATTCTATTAGCCCGATGAAGTAGAGCTGAATGTGTGTGCTTAGCACACACATTCAGCTCTACTTCATCAGGCTAATAGAATACATTGGCCAATCAGCGCTGGCCAATGCATTCTATTAGCTTGATGAAGCAGAGTGTGCACAAGGGTTCAAGCGCACCCTCGGCTCTGATGTAGCAGAGCTGAGGGTGCACAAGGGTTCAAGTGCACCCTCGGCTCTCCTACATCAGAGCCGAGGGTGCGCTTGAACCCTTGTGCAGCCTCAGCTCTGCTACATCAGAGCCGAGGGTGCGCTTGAACCCTTGTGCACACTCTGCTTCATCAAGCTAATAGAATGCATTGGCCAGCGCTGATTGGCCAGAGTACGGAATTCGGCCAATCAGCGCTGGCTCTGCTGGAGGAGGCGGAGTCTAAGATCGCTCCACACCAGTCTCCATTCAGGTCCGACCTTAGACTCCGCCTCCTCCAGCAGAGCCAGCGCTGATTGGCCGAATTCCGTACTCTGGCCAATCAGCACTGGCTAATGCATTGTATTGGCGTGATGAAGCAGTGCTGAATGTGTGTGCTTAGCACACACATTCAGCTCTACTTCATCGGGCTAATAGAATGCATTGGCCAATCAGCGCTGGCCAATGCATTCTATTAGCGTGAACTGAGTTTGCACAGGGGTTCTAGTGCACCCTCGGCTCTGCTACATCAGATTGCTACATCTGATGTAGCAGTGCCGAGTGTGCATCAGATGTGTAGTTGAGCAAAACTGACTCAGCACTGCTAAGTCTGCATTCGCATAGGAATGCATTGGCCAGCCTTCGGCCAATCAGCGCTGGCTCTGCCGGAGGAGGCGGAGTCTAAGGTCGGACCTGAATGGAGACTGGTATGGAGCTATCTTAGACTCCGCCTCCTCCAGCAGAGCCAGCGCTGATTGGTCGAGTTCCGTACTCTGGCCAATCAGCACTGGCCAATGCATTTCTATGGGGAAAAGTTAGCTTGCGAAAATCGCAAACTGACAGGGATTTCCATGAAATAAAGTGACTTTTATGCCCCCAGACATGCTTCCCCTGCTGTCCCAGTGTCATTCCAGGGTGTTGGTATCATTTCCTGGGGTGTCATAGTGGACTTGGTGACCCTCCAGACACGAATTTGGGTTTCCCCCTTAACGAGTTTATGTTCCCCATAGACTATAATGGGGTTCGAAACCCATTCGAACACTCGAACAGTGAGCGGCTGTTCGAATCGAATTTCGAACCTCGAACATTTTAGTGTTCGCTCATCTCTAGTTTCTACGTATTGCCACATCACCTTTTTCTGTGCAGCTATGGATAGTACATTGTTATCGGTTGTGTCCAATCCAGTGATAAAACGTGGCAGGATGAACGTGATATATGTGAGCCCAGCCTCAGATTAGCAGTGCTGTTCTGTATATTACTGATGGCAACCCAGACATGCCCAGGGTTAGTCTGCTATTAAAGTGAAGGTCCTGTAACTGGATCTAAAAATATTCTGAATGACCTAACAAGAAATAGGAGAGTCAGTTTTATCCCCAGCGACAGAAATATGCAGCCAGAGGTCTATAAATATATGTAGTAACTGTATTCAATATTAGCTGGGCATAACTATACAGTTCACTGACATCTGTTGGTTACAGTGCATTTCTTCTTAAAAAAAAAAATAAAAAAAAATTCTATTCTTCGAGGGGTTATCAACTTACTAAAAATTGATGGCCTAGGGAGTCCTGGGTTCGAATCCTGCCAAGGACAACATCTGGAAGGAGTTTGTACGTTCTCCCTGTGTTTGCGTGGATTTCCTCCCATTGAGTGCCCTATAGGGGGCTCACAATCTACATTAAAAAAAAATTGCTGGCCTACTCCAGCAGCTCCCGGCCTGAATCGAACAGCATTTTCCACTTGTGAATCATTGCCTCCACTGTAAAGATATTGCTGAAATTGTCAACATTGCACCAAAGAGCTCATTTGCATATTGACAGAAAAGTGATATCTCTACACTGGAGGGACCAATTCATAAGGGGAAAACAGTGTTTGAGTTAGATGACCCTAACCTGTCTGTGGAGCTGGCTTGATATGCTGGCTTCTGGTGACAGGCTCCCTTTAAAATACCTTTAGGCTGCAGCCACACTGCAGAAAAGCAGCATTTTTGTTGCAAATTTTCTGTAGCATGTAGCCTCAGTCTTAAAGAGGTTTTCCAGGATTTTGATATTGATAACCTACTGTATCCTTAGGGTATGTGTTCAATATCAGATTGGTTGGGGTACGACACCTACCAACCTCAATGATCAGCTATCAAAACAAGGCTTACAGCGAAGAAGCTGACAATTCCACAAACTGTTTAGAGTTAAGTTACTACAGCTCTACCCCCAAATGATATTAGTCAGACTATGTTCACATCTGCATTGGAGTCTTCGTTGGAGGACGTTTCTCTCCAACAGTTTCTGTATGAAAACAGTGGACACAGAATGGACACCTGACAGACCCTATTATAGTCAATGGGGTCCATCGCTGACTGCGTGTAACCACTATTTTAGCAGACCCAAACAACAGAGAACCTAGCCTCACCCAGTTTCCCATAAACACACACATACAGTATATAATATAAATCTGTAAAATCAATCATGAGAAGGATCATGATATAAAACAGGAAGTGGGCAACTAGAAAATGCCACTAAAAGATTTATAGGCAGTCATTAAAGGGGTGTTCGTTCTCCTTTTTTGACTCCATGAGTGCATCAGATCATCACTGCTCAGCCACCAATTGGCTGGCATGCATCTCTGTAAGTTGTAGGTCAGGAAGACCGGGCACCGAAATGGACAGTTCGCACTGTATTCCCGGCCCAAACAGACAGGTGAGTATATAGTGTATAAGTTATGCTGGGGAGTAACAAAAAATTAACTGCAACACCCCTTTAAGTTAAAGGGGCTCTATCACTGGATTTTCACTATTTTAGATAAACTTATGCCTGAATAGCCTTTAAAAAGGCTATTCAAGTCCTGCTAATCGTTTGTTAAACCACCCCCCATTTTAATGAATTAGCTTTTAAACGTATATGTAAATGAGCCCTATCGTGCACCCTTCACGTCACACTATGTTCATGGCCTCCTCTCTTGGTTCTTCTATGTAAGTCCCTCCTCCTGCTTTCGATTCACAGCCTCCAACTGCCTCTTCCCGGATGAGTGCTCTGCATACATCACTACTTAGAAGACGGCGAAGGACCTTGTAGTGACACCATCACAGGGACAAGTGCAGTGACCCAGAGCGGCCACTGATAGTGAGTTAGGGCCCTTGTGCGCCTGTGGCCAGTAGCTTACTCCTGGGCACTGCTCCCCAGCACCTCTGTGGCACCCCTGTCAGTATTTAGGCAGATGTATCTCTCTTTTATATAGGTTCTGATGTACTCTGCATTATAAATGTATTGTTATGTACTGTCACTTTAAGTTTCCTGTGTCTGCTAAACATGTGAGTTGTGAGCACCAATCCCTATCCAGTCCTCTCCCTGGGAGGAGCTTCCTTCCTCTCAGGCCTGCAGTCTAGACCTAGAGTCTAGGGAAGGCAGACATCCTTGCCAGCAGCTCTTAGCTCCTGTGTAGGCCTCAAGCCTGAGGTCTAGGCCTACTTGTTTTCTCTGAAGTTGCAGTGACACTGCAGGTCTCAGCCGAGACCCCTGACAAGCTGAAATCCGGGTCTGGAAGATATAGCCCGCCGGTACAGCTGGGCTGAAGTGCCTGCACCCCTGAAATCAACTCCTGCACCTTCTACCTCTCCGGACAGAGCCCCGCGAGCTGCGGAAACTCTTCAAGGTCTCCTACCTCCCTAAAGTATTGTGCATACTGTTTGCCAGGAGGGGCAACTACTTCAAGGACCCTCCTGCCTTGCTAGTGGCCTTTCATCGGTCCCCGAGCCACTGCACCCCGACATCACCAAACGTGAGTCTTTATCCGTAACGAGCCAAGTTACGAAGCCGCAGTTACCGTTGTCTCCCCCAAGGGCCGGCCTGTCCTATCATCTACCTTCCTACTGTCTTGGAACACCTTCACATTGCTAATAGCAACCGTCCTCCCAACTACTGCTAAGGGACATAAGGATTGGTGATTGGTGCTTCACTTAACTCTTCAGTGCCTGTACTGGACTTTGTCACATTGCACTGTGAACCTGCTGCTGCAAAGCGCTGTAAGACTGTCGGTTTCTTCAGTAAAGTTAACCTGTTCACCCTAACCCTGTGTGGTCGACTGTTATCCTGCACATCGCACCTGGGTGAATGGAAGAGTGGAAAGGGTTGTGGATAATCAGGGATACACCGGGACCCCACTCTGCCCAAACGTGACAACACTACATTGCCCGTTGCCCCTGGTTACCACAAGACCCCTTTTTCTGGCGTCACGAACAGGATTTGAACTTTGTGAAAATTGGGCCCCAATTTATTGCTGGACATTATACTCCATCTTCGCTACCCCTCCTGTGGACTACCAGCCATCTCAGAGTGAGTAACGAACTGTTGTGTATAAAGGGGTACTGTACTTTAAAACCGCCGCCATTGCTGTGTGGCCGGCGTGTCTGTGGACTGTATTGCCGTGGGCGCCAAAATCCTCAGGCAGCGCCAGAACCGCCCCCTGGATTGGCGCCAAAAGCCCCGGAGTGTCGCCGCCCCCTCCACAGACTGTGTACTTGCTTTCTGCTAACTCCTCCTCTTGTGGCCTCCGCTCCAGCCGCCATCTTGCTGAAGCCCTGGGCTTCCCCTCTAGTGTTGGGAGGCGTGCCTTCATCTCAGCCGGCCGCAGTGCACTCCTGGGAAAGGAGTAACGTCACGCCCAGCCGCGCAGTGAGTAAGCCAGCAGCGCTGGTGAGAGGATGAAAGAGTGAATTGATTGACCACCCGGTGCAGTGCCACACTATCCTACTATAATGTCTGACGCGGACAATGCTCAATTAAATGTTATTCCTGATGATGGATCAGCTGCTGCAGCTACCGGAGTGAACTTTCTTCTGGGGGCTCCGCACCTACCCAGTTATCGGGGGGACCCCCACACTTTAACAGACTTTAAGGAACAAATACTCCGGGCTTTTCACTTGTTACCTTTATCCCCAGTGCAGCAGGTGAACGTACTGCTGGGCCAGCTGGAAGGAGTCGCCTTCCAAGAAGCTCGCTCCTGGCCCACAGCTGATAAAGACTCTGTTGAAAAGATCTTCACCCGGCTCAAGCGGGAATTTGAACCAAAATCTTCTACAGAGGTGAGACTGGGATTCTTCAATAGAAGACAACAACCAGGTGAGACATTGAGAGACTATGCCTTAGCCCTGCAAACTGCTTTCCGGGCTGTACAGCAAATTGATTCCATTAGTGCGGTTGAAGCTGATAAGATGCTCAAGGACAGATTTATTGAAGGCGTAGACTCCCGGCTAGTGCAAAGCCAACTCCGCATGCTAGCGGTGCAGAATCAGGACGTTTCATTTGCAGATTTCAAGTCGCTAGCCATCCAAGTCTTAGGGACCGAGTCACCTTACAGCCCCTTCCTGTACTCTCACCCTTCCAACTTAGAAAGTGGACCGGTTGTCGCACCTACACCTCTGTTACCTGCCGCTCCAGCTGTTCCTGCTGTTACTCAGGCTGCCCAAGCTTCTACACCTGATCTGGTGGCCTGTCTGAAAGATTGCATGGACAGAATAGTTGAAAGTGCTGTTAAAAGATTAGAGGGACTGACAGTGCCAGCCGCGCCTCCCTCCAGGGAGCCTTCCCTGTCCCGCTCTTCCTCACCTGAGCCACGACAGTACTATCCACGTCCCAGGCGTCCTCCACCTGACAGGCCACGACCTGCTAATAGAACTGTTTGCTCTTATTGTAAGAAATTTGGCCACCATCGCAACCAATGCTTTCAGTTAAACGGGATGCCCCCGAGGCAGAGGACCAACCCTCGGGAGGAATATACAGAGGTCCCTCCAAAGCGCCCAAATTCATTGCGCCCTGTCCGTACATCACTGTCCGAATCAATGGAGTCCCGTTCGAGGCCCTTATAGACACTGGCTCTCAAGTCACTACCCTAAAGAAGTTTGCTTATGTTCAACACTGGGACCTCAGAGACATATCCAAAGACATTGGCGACCAAGGATTTAATCTCTTAGCAAGTAACGGTCAGCCTATTCCTCAAGTGGGTTATTGGGAACCCACCATCCAGATTGGTGACTGCCGTCTCCCTCAACAAGGTGTCATTGTCACAGGGGTAGAAGAAGAGGGCTCTGCTGCCTTAGTGCTAGGCATGAATGTCCTTAAGAACTGTTTTGATGAAATAATCAGTGCCTTGCACGTGTCTCTCTCCACTGCTTCTTCTTCCCACAGGAAAGCCATACAACACCATGTCAAGGTGCTGGTGGCACATCAACGGTTCGCTAACCGCAACGGAGAGATCTGCCGTGTCCGGATCCGGGACACTCACCCTGTGACTCTGTCTGCCAACTCTGAGACGATCGTCTGGTGCCACGCACGCCCCGGTGTAAAGAACGAAGATTATCAGGCTCTTCTGGAACCCATCCAGCTGGAGACTCAACCTCTGGTGAAAGCAGCACGCAGTCTTGTGACTGTCACCAACGGTAAGATTCCAGTACGCCTCATCAACATGAGTGACACACCTGTGAGCCTTTATAAATTCACACCGGTCGGCCAATTGCACCAGCTGTGCCCTGCAGATGTCCTTGCTGACACAGCTACGGCAAAACAACGGGCTGCTACCACCACACCTTACACAGATAGGACCAGCCCTTCACCCTGGTGGATGGAGCTTAACGTGGGGGACGCTAACACACCTCCAGAATACATCAATGGTGTCATCAACCTGGCCAAACGTCATCACCACGCTTTCAGCAAACACCCCTCTGATTATGGAAAGACCTCCTTAATTCAGCATCGCATCATCACTGGCGATCATCCTCCCATCAAAGAGAGGCACCGGCCTGTTCCTCCTGCAATGTACCAACCTGTCAAGCAGCTGTTGCGGGAAATGAAAGAGGCCAATGTCATCCGAGAAAGTCAGAGCCCCTGGGCCGCTCCTCTTGTGCTAGTCAAAAAGAAGGATGGGACTATCCGATTTTGTGTGGACTATAGAAAATTGAATGCTGTGACCCACAAAGATGCGTACCCTCTGCCACGTATAGAGGAATCCTTGACTGCACTGGGCTCTGCTGCTTACTTTTCCACTCTGGACTTGACAAGTGGCTACTGGCAGGTCCCCATGGCTCCGGAGGACCGCGAAAAGACTGCCTTTACTACTCCCATGGGCCTGTATGAGTTTAATAGCATGCCATTCGGGCTTTGCAACGCACCAGCCACCTTCCAGAGACTGATGGAGAGATGCTTAGGGCATGTGAACTTCCAACATGTGTTGCTCTACTTGGATGACGTCATCATCTATTCCAAGTCTTACAAAGACCATCTACACCACCTTGCTGAAGTGTTCCACGTGCTCACAGAGCACGGTCTCAAGATCAAACCCTCCAAGTGTCACCTCCTGAAACCTCGTGTCAATTACCTAGGCCATATCGTCAGCGCAGAAGGCGTATCACCTGACCCGGACAAAGTCTCCGCTGTCACGGATTGGAAGACACCCTCTACTGTCAAAGAAGTCAGAAGTTTTCTGGGTTTCGCTGGCTATTATCGCCGCTTCATCCCCCACTTCGCACAGATTGCTGAGCCTCTGACAGAACTGCTTCGGGGGTGCCCAAAAGAAAGTTACAACAGAAAGCTGCCAGTAGAGTGGTCCCAGAGACAAGAAACCGCCTTCCAGGCGCTGAAGGCCTTGCTCACCCAGCCTCCTATCCTAGCTTACCCGGACTACAGTCAACCCTTCCGGCTGTATACTGATGCTAGTTTCCAAGGACTTGGTGCTGTGCTGTCTCAGGTGCAAGACAACCGTGAAAGGGTGATCGGCTATGCCAGTCGAAGTCTCCGAGGAGCTGAGAAAAACGATAACAATTATAGCTCCTTCAAGCTCGAACTCCTGGCTCTTGTGTGGGCTATCACTGAAAAATTCAAGGACTATCTTGCTGCATCGTCCTTCGTAGTCTACACTGACAACAATCCCCTGGCGCACCTGAACACCGCACGGCTGGGTGCACTTGAACAAAGATGGGCCTCTAGGCTGGCGAACTACTCCTTCACTATAAAATATAGAAGCGGAAAGACGAACACAAACGCAGATGCCCTGTCACGACTCCAAAATGGAGAAGAGTCTGCTGTCCCAGATGAATGGGAAGAAGTCGAGATGCCGCCTTTCTATAACAGATTTGCCCAGCAAAACGTCATTACCGCTGCTGTAGAAGCAGAAACGTCACCATCTAACTCAATTGATCCTCTACAGGAACCTTCCAAGTGGCTGCTGTTGCAGCAAGAGAGCCGCAGCCTAGGTGAGATACACGACTACCTACTCACCGGAAGAACTCCTGTCCGCCTACGTCAATCTTGTCCAGACCTCGAACTCCTTCGTTTGTGGCGGCAAAGAAAGCGTCTCTTCCTCCAAAAGGGGCTGATCCTCCGAAACACCCTAGATCCAGTATCCAACCAACGACTTCATCAAATTATTATCCCCAGGAGAGACGCCAACATGGTGCTGGATGCCTACCATGACCAGTCTGGTCACTTCGGGGTCTATAAGACCGAAGCTACAATCCGCCGCTGATTCTATTGGATTGGGATGAGATTCGACATCGAGAAGTGGTGCCAGGAGTGCACCGCCTGCAACTTGACCAAGGCAGGAAGAAGAGACCAGCGTGCACCACTTCACCCCATCCAGACTCAAAGGCCTAATGAACTTGTTGCCCTGGACCATGTAAAATTGGCCCCTACTAGGTCTGGCTACTCCTACGCTCTCACAATGGTAGACCACTTCTCCAAATGGACTGCAGTTGTCCCTGTCAAAGACCTTACCGCCCGCACAACAGCTGCTGTCTTCTACCATGAGTACGTGAAGCACTATGGCTGCCCGGAGAAAGTCCTGACAGATCGTGGTTCTGCCTTCGAATCCCAGCTGTTCCAGGAGTTATGCCAGTACCATGAGTGCAAGAAGTTGCGGACAACTGCCTACCATCCCCAAGGCAATGGGCTGTGCGAAAAGGTTAACCAGGTGTTCATCAACATGCTGCGCACTGCCTCAGTGGCGAAACAACAAGAGTGGCCTAATCTCCTTGCTGAGCTGGTGGAAATCTATAACAACACCATCCACTGTTCCACTGGCTTCACACCCTTCTACCTGATGTTCGGGCGACAAGGACAACTCCCAAAAGACCGAGCTCTTGGGATACAGATACCCGACTCTACAAATCCCCTGCCAAGGGATGACTGGGTTACGGAACATCAGAGGAGAATAACAGAGGCACAAGAAATTGTTAATCTCCGAATGGAAGAAGCTCGCCGACGTCAGGAGGAAGATTTCAACCAGCGAGCGTATGCTGTTCCCCTCCAGATTGGAGACAAGGTCTGGCTGAAGAAGGAGCACCGTAGCCACAAGCTAGAACCTCTGTGGGAACCAGAACCATATATCCTCACAGCTGTGCCTTACCCTGATGTATGTGAGATCTTTAAAGAAGGAAGAGCTCCCCAAGTCGTTCACCGAAACCGGCTAAAGCCCTGTCACAGGGAAGAACTGTACATTGCACCGGTGCTGCCACCGAGTGAAGCTCCTATCAGGTACCCTCTTCCTGCTCCAGAGGTACCTCCTCCTCATCCTCCTTCTACCGCCTTCAGAACTATCATTCCCATCAGTGAACTGTGTCAGGAAACCCCTTTTCTCCTGACAGGGTACTACCCATCTGCTCTACAGCCTGCAGCCATGCCTCCGGCTGCACCAACCTTGCCGGCTACACAGCCACTTCTGCCTGCTGCAGAACCTCACGGACTTCCCCCTGCTGCGGAGATTGCTCTCAGGAGGTCTGAGAGAAGCACAAGAGGTGTGCCTCCTGCCCGCTACAAGGATTAAATTCTTTATCTCCTGCATGGACTCTAATGCATCTGAGCCTGCAAAGACTTGCACTTGTTATGGACTGTTTCTTTGTTATGCAACGTTTAAGCTGTGTGCCTGGCTCTGCCATGAACGTTATAAATTTACTTACCTTGCCCCCTTTTACACGGGCTCTAAAGACTATGAGCCCCCTTGGATTAGCACTTTGATTTTTATGCTTTTATGTATTTTTCTACTGTTTACACATCTATGCCAATATGTATATTTTTGATATTTAAAGATGTATACCTTGTTTGCACTACAACTGTTTACATGTATTGGAGTGCCTAACTTCTTCCCTCCTCAGGTTCTCTTAGGCCTAGCCTGCAGGACCCCTAGGGGCCTGATGGTTGCAGTAAATCCTGAGCCGAGGTGACCCAGAACCCCTGCCTTCTAGTTTGGGGACTAGACTGTCCACCAGTCGCCCTCGAGCCCTGCGCCGAGGCCGGCTTTTGTCAAAGCCCGGGGGTGTGCAGTGACCCAGAGCGGCCACTGATAGTGAGTTAGGGCCCTTGTGCGCCTGTGGCCAGTAGCTTACTCCTGGGCACTGCTCCCCAGCACCTCTGTGGCACCCCTGTCAGTATTTAGGCAGATGTATCTCTCTTTTATATAGGTTCTGATGTACTCTGCATTATAAATGTATTGTTATGTACTGTCACTTTAAGTTTCCTGTGTCTGCTAAACATGTGAGTTGTGAGCACCAATCCCTATCCAGTCCTCTCCCTGGGAGGAGCTTCCTTCCTCTCAGGCCTGCAGTCTAGACCTAGAGTCTAGGGAAGGTAGACATCCTTGCCAGCAGCTCTTAGCTCCTGTGTAGGCCTCAAGCCTGAGGTCTATACACACTTGTTTTCTCTGAAGTTGCAGTGAGACTGCAGGTCTCAGCCGAGACCCCTGACAAGCTGAAATCCGGGTCTGGAAGATATAGCCCGCCGGTACAGCTGGGCTGAAGTGCCTGCACCCCTGAAATCAACTCCTGCACCTTCTACCTCTCCGGACAGAGCCCCGCGAGCTGCGGAAACTCTTCAAGGTCTCCTACCTCCCTAAAGTATTGTGCATACTGTTTGCCAGGAGGGGCAACTACTTCAAGGACCCTCCTGCCTTGCTAGTGGCCTTTCATCGGTCCCCGAGCCACTGCACCCCGACATCACCAAACGTGAGTCTTTATCCGTAACGAGCCAAGTTACGAAGCCGCAGTTACCGTTGTCTCCCCCAAGGGCCGGCCTGTCCTATCATCTACCTTCCTACTGTCTTGGAACACCTTCACATTGCTAATAGCAACCGTCCTCCCAACTACTGCTAAGGGACATAAGGATTGGTGATTGGTGCTTCACTTAACTCTTCAGTGCCTGTACTGGACTTTGTCACATTGCACTGTGAACCTGCTGCTGCAAAGCGCTGTAAGACTGTCGGTTTCTTCAGTAAAGTTAACCTGTTCACCCTAACCCTGTGTGGTCGACTGTTATCCTGCACATCGCACCTGGGTGAATGGAAGAGTGGAAAGGGTTGTGGATAATCAGGGATACACCGGGACCCCACTCTGCCCAAACGTGACAACACTACATTGCCCGTTGCCCCTGGTTACCACACAAGTCAATCACAGAGCAGTAGTGATGTCATCACAGGTCCTTTTCCACTCATCCGGGAAGAGACAGTTATGAGCTGGTGAATCGAAAGCAGGAGGAGGAACTTACAGGAGGGTGTGAACACAGTATGACGTGAGGAGTGCACGGGAATGCCCATGGTGCACGTTAGGGCTCATTTACATATACGTTTAAAAGGTAATTCATTAAAGCAGGACTTGAATAGCCATTTTTAGGAAAACATTATTCAAGTCCACTTTCCATAATTCATGATGAATAGTTTGGAAAATCGAAATATCCATTTTTGATATTTCTTTTTTACTAACTCACTACTGTTCTACTTAAAGGGATTCTACCACTAAACCAACATTTTTTCTAATTACCACGCCGGAATAGCCTTAAGAAAGGCTATTCGTCTCTTACCTTTAGACGTGGTCTCCGCGGCACCGTTCCTTAGAAATGGCCACCGCCGGCCATTTTGGGGAGGCCGCTCTTGCTCTTGTAGTTCAATACAGGAGAGTACTACGCAGGCGTCAGAAGTTGGACCGACAGAAGAAGACAGAATAGGCGGGGTTGCAGCTGAAGATGGAGGCGTCGCTGGAGTGAGCTCTTGGGCAGCAGTGGGGACGCCCCCATCACCATTCGAGCCCTGGGGCCCGCCCTCATTGCTGCGGAGAACTCATTTGCATACCGGTTAAAACCAGTATTTCTAAGGAACGGCGCAGCAAAGACCATATCTAAAGGTAAGAGACGAATAGCCTTTCTTAAGGCTATTCCGAAGTGGTAATTAGAAAAAATATTGGTTTAGTGGTAGAATCCCTTTAATGTTTAGTCAGTCTGTAATACACCCACAATGCCATAGGGTGGTGTGCTGGTCTCACTTCAAATGACTTGAACTATGTGGATATAGAAGTAAAGTCCTTTTAATATTATAAAGGTGAAAGTTTGTGAGTTTCGATGTTTGCAGGTTTGTGTGTTTGGATGTTTGTTCCTCAATCACAGCCAAACGGCTGAATGGATTTGGGGCAAATTTCATACACACACACACATTGCCCAGGAAAAGGTAATAGGCTACTTTGAATGTGGGTCACTCACCCCAAATCGCCACCGTGACCCTCCAAAGAACCCTCCGGCACGGCTGTAGCAGCTGGCATTCCGCCAGCGCTGGTCTGTGCACGCACCTCCTATTGGTGTATGGCAGGCTGTGGGCGGGCTCTGGAGCAAGGGCTGCGGCACCATAGGTTGGGGGCTGAAGGTGGGTGTGCCGATTCAGCAGGGACACAGTGAGCAAGATGGCAGCAGCCCACATGGTCCCGGCACCGCAGCTATCCCAGGCCACCTACACACTTCGCGGATGGCTAAGGAGGAGGCTGCTGCACCCGACACAACACAGAACAGGTCAGTGCAGCGGTTACGGGGGGTTGTGGAGGGGGTGTCCCGGGGGGGTGTCCCTAGGTCGGTGTCCTCAGGGATCAACCACATTCCCCAGCTTCATGTCCCCCCCTACATCGGCCCCAGTGTAGTTGGACTCACCTTGCCACGCTCCCCCACCGCTCTCTCCGCTCGCTCACTGCACATAGGTGTCGGGCGGCTGGCTGCGTATGACAAGTAGACTGCAATAGAGTCGCCGATATTATGCAATGCACTGCAGAATACCGGCACCTCTATTGCAGTCTACCTGCCTAGGCTGCAATAGAAGCTAAAGACTGACAGGCCAGGGAGGCAGCGCAAGGCTTCTGGCTGCATAGCAACCTAACGCCGGCCCCCGCTCTGCCTCATATATGCCACTTGCAGCCAGCCGTCCAACAACTATGTGCAGTGAGTGAGCGGAGAGAGTGGCGGGGGAGCGTGGCAAGGTGAGTCCAACTACACTGGGGCCGATGTAGGGGGGGGGGGGGACATGAAGCTGCGAGCAGAGATGGGACGAAAAGAAACTGGAGGCAGAGATGGGTGGACAAGAAAATGGGGGCAGATGAAGGGGGGGGACATGAAACTGGGGGCAGAGATGGGGGGGACAAGAAATATAAGCGGTTCTGCGCCACCGCCAACCCGCAGACGAAGTCACGAGTAACTGCTAGTAGATGCCATAAAACCATCTGAATTAGTTTATGCAAATGTTTATCTGTCTGACTGTTTAAAGCACAATTAAACTTTTAAAATTTTCATATTTTGGTAGAATTTGTGACATTAAAAAACATTATACACTATATTAACAGATTCTGGCTCAGTCAGGGGCGGTCAGTTATATCTCGGCTGTTATAAAACATAGAACAGGAGTTTTGGTGACGTATGAAAGATAAGATATGAGATATCAGTTGACACAGTTGGGATTGACATATTTATATGCAGGTGCTCCCAATCCCTCATGTCCTTAACAGATTAGATCACTAGGAATAATACAGAACTGCAGCTATCTGACAAATGACACCAAAAGCACTGTTCTATGTTTTATAATGGCTGAGATATAATTGTTTAAAGTGATTTAGTTTTCCTGCTTAATTACAGACCATACACCCTCATCCCAGTGAGAAGACAAGAGAAACAAGGCAAATACAGGGGGCAGAGATGGGGGGACAAGAAACTGGGGGCAGAGATGGGGGACAAGAAACTGGGGGCAGAGATGGGGGGGACAAGAAACTGGGGGCAGATAAGGGGGGGACAAGAAACTGGGGGCAGATAAGGGGGGGACAAGACACTGGGGGCAGAGATGGGGGGACAAGAAACTGGGGGCAGATGAAGGGGGGACATGAAACTGGGGGCAGAGATGGGGGGGACAAGAAACCGGAGGAAGAGATGGGAGGACAAGAAACTGGAGGCAGAGGTGGGGGACAAGAAACTGGGGGCAGATGAAGGGGGGACAAGAAACTGGGGGCAGAGATGAGGGGACAAGAAAATGGGGGTAGAGATGGGGGACAAGAAACTGGGGGCAGAGATGGGGGACAAGAAACTGGGGGCAGAGATGAGGGGACAAGAAAATGGGGGTAGAGATGGGGGACAAGAAACTGGGGGCAGAGATGGGGGTACAAGAAACTGGGGGCAGAGATGGGGGGACAAGAAACTGGGGGCAGAGATGGGGACAAGAAACTAGGGGCAGATGAAGGGGGACATGAAACTGGGGGCAGAGACGGGGGGACAAGAAACTAGAGGCAGAGATGGGGGGACAAGAAACTGGAGGCAGAGATGGGGGGACAAGAAACTGGAGGCAGAGATGGGGGGACAAGAAACTGGAGGCAGAGATGGGGGTCAAGAAACTGGGGGCAGATGAAGGGGGGGACATGAAACTGGGGGCAGAGATGGGGGGGACAAGAAACTGGAGGCAGAGATGGGGAGGACAAGAAACTGGGGGCAGAGGTGGGGGACAAGAAACTGGGGGCAGAGATGGGGGGGCACAAGAAATATAAGCGGTTCAGCGCCACCGCCAACCAGCAGACGAAGTCACGAGTAACTGCTAGTAGATGCCATAAAACCATCTGAATTAGTTTATGCAAATGTTTATCTGTCTGACTGTTTAAAGCACAATTAAACTTTTAAAATTTTCATATTTTGGTAGAATTTGTGACATTAAAAAACATTATATACTATATTAACAGATTCTGGCTCAGTCAGGGGTGATTAGTTATATCTCGGCTGTTATAAAAGATAGAACAGGAGTTTTGTTGACGTATGAAAGATAAGATATGAGATATCAGTTAACACAGTTGGGATTGACATATTTATATGCAGGTGCTCCCAATCCCTCATGTCCTTAACAGATTAGATCACTAGGAATAATACAGAACTGCAGCTATCTGACAAATGACACCAAAAGCACTGATCTATGTTTTATAATGGCTGAGCTATAACTGTTTAAAGTGATTTAGTTTTCCTGCTTGATTACAGACCGTACACCCCCATCCCAGTAAGAAGACAGCAAGAGAAACAAGGCAAATACAGAAAGGACAGAACTGGATTTCAGCAAATGATTCTACTGAAAGGAGCTAAATAAAATATATTACAATATTTATTAAGGCCTTAAATTCTGCCAGAAAGTCAAAAGTTTAAAAAAGTTTAGTGTCACACTCAGTGGCATAACTACCGGGGTAGCAGGGGTAGCAGCTGCCACAGGGCCAGGGACATTAGGGGGCCGGCGACATCCGCTACCACTGCATTTTTTTTTTTTTCTTAATAACTACTTTAGTAACTCCAGCCGGTAACGGGCTCTATTTACGTACTGATCCTGGCAGCGGCCGGGATCGGTAAGTGATGCCACGGGCCCCACAAACACTATTATTATACTCAGGGGTCTTTTCAGAAACCCGAATATAATGATCCGGAGGGCTGGGAGAGGTAAGAGAACATAAAAAATCAGTGTTACTTACCTCTCCGGGCAGGCTTCAAGCCTACTTCTGTGATGTCCCTGATGTCACATGACCAGGGCCTGCAACACGGGTCATGCAATGTCCTAGACGTCATTGAAGATGTTTGACACCACCGAGGACTGCAGCGGAACCGGGGACAGGTAAGTAACAGAGTATAATAATTGCTCATGGGTGTCCACTATGGGGTATAATACTGTGTGCAGGGGTCACTATGGGGCATAATACTATGTGCAAGGGCCACTATGGGGCATAATACTGTGTGCAGGGGTCACAATTGGGCATAATACTGTATACAGGGGCCACTATAGGGCATAATACTGTGTGCAGGGGTCACAATTGGGCATAATACTGTATACAGGGGCCACTATAGGGCATAATACTGTGTGCAGGCACCACTATGGGGCAATAATAGTGTGTGCAGGGGCCACAATGGGGCAATAATAGTGTGTGCAGGGGCCACTATGGGGCATAATTGAGCGCGCAGGATGCGGGAAAGGCGGTCAGTCGGGGTCTTTGGTGTCGGTCATGGCGGGGAGGCCCAGGTCAAAAGTTCGCCATGGGGGCTACACCATTCCTAGTTACACCACTGGTCACATTACATTAAACAAAAAAATACTAACATGTAACCCCATATAACGTGTTCTCACAACCAACTCCTATACACTACATTGGAGTGGTCCAGGCACATCCTTGGCCTCTGCTACATCTTTCTTCTCACAACAAACCTATAATTTGGGACCCTGTTCTAGTGGATGGACCTGTGCTATGGAAAGGTGATAAATGTATTTTATACTTTATTAGTTTAAAGATACAGGATTTCATAACACACACCAAATCACAAGTCCTCATATTTAGAACAGGTCTTCTCTCTGCATGTACACTATATTATTCTAGATTACTAGACAATTCACACGGTAACCACAAATACATCATGTTTCATCAAAGAGGTCCTATCAAACACACCCCAAGGTGCGTAGTAACTGAGCTGGACTAATGCCCATTGCCTTGGAAGATTACAGAAGTAGTTACTCCTTTGTGCATTATCAGATGTGAATCACCTACCCATGTTCTATCTAGAAGCTGCCAAGTGTTATTCAGTCACCTAATATTACTGTCAGGATCCAGCGTGGGTTGGGAAGATGTGAGGAGTCCTATAAGAAGAGTTGACATCTCATCTACTGACTCCCTTATAAACACCTGTTACAGCCAGGTAAGATGTAATCTCGCATCCTGCCAGAAATCTGACTGGAAAAAAATGGCTGTCCATTAGTTCAGCATCCAAAGGAATGGAACATGCATGGTGAAGATGGATGAAGTGGCATATCCAGGAGGAGCTCAAATAAATACACTTCTTATAAGTAGAAAAAAACCCTTATATTCTCAATATCATAAGATGGTGGTGGTGGATATTACAAGGTTACACTGAACATTGATAAATGTTTGATCTTTAAGGGCCTCCTTCCATTGCTCCCAGTGTAGAGTCTGAATGGAGGGCTGTCAGGCATGAACCCTACTGATCCATTCATTGTTTATGGGGTTGTGGGAGTGGGTTTCCAAAATCTAAGTTCATACTTGTAGTGGGTTATCCATCGTTCAGGTCTGTCCTCTAAAACTGCAGTTAGCCACGACCCCATAGGCTATAATGGGATCCGCCGGGTCTTTTTTTTTTTTTTTGTTATATTGAAACCAACGGAGCGAAAAGTCCTCAGTGAAGAACTCCAACGCAGATGTGAACCCAGCCTAAGCAAACTGCGCCTGAATTCTGGCATAATTTGCGCAAAAAATTAACATGACGTGCACCTAATGTATGAAGCATGTTGGATACTTTTTAGACACCTATTACTGTTCTGAAATAGAGGTGTGGCTGTGATCTAAGTTGTAACTTACAGGAGGTGGAAAATTTGGCTACACAGTCACTGATAAATGTAGCACAATTTAAAGGTTTGTCCTAGGAGTTGAAGTTGACTTAGGGCGGGTTCACATCTGCGCCCCGGTCTCCGCTTTCAGGTTTCCATCTTCTGCTCGAGAAACTGGACAGATGATGGAAACCGGCAGTCAGTTTTCAACACCATTCATTTGAATGGTTTTGCAAAGTGTCCGGCCATGAGCGGTTTGTGGTCTCCGTGGCAAAACCGATTTTATTTTAACCGGACACAAAGTCAGACATGCAGGACTTTGTGTCCGGTTAAAAAAAAAATGATTACACTGTGACCACAAAACGCTCACGGGCGGACACTGTCTGCTGGGTTTTCGTCTCCTGTTGGCAGAAGACTGAAACCTAAAAGCGGAGACTGGGGCGCAGTTGTGAACCTGCCCTTACCTGATCTGGGAATCAAGGATGGACCTGGGAGTTCCAGCCATGTCACAACTCTCGGGTCATGTGATCGGAAGCAGTGTTCCCCAGACCAGGTCAAGTCCATTTCAACTCACTGAACGGTTACATTTAAAGTATGCTAGTGTCTAATACTGCCACATCACAACTCCCAGGGACATCATAAGTAATCCCTGGACAACCCCTTTAAGGTCATTTAGTCTTAGTTTGCACTGTCTAAAACTTAAATAGACACAGTGTATGCCTGATAGTTGCACCATTTAGCCATGCAGTGAGGAAGAACAGAGTGCTCGGGAACCCACCATTTTCTATTCTAGGACTTGTGAGTGACACTCAGCGATCAAACATTTATCAATTATTCTGTAGATAGATTTTAAAAGATGTACATTGTGGAACAACCCCTTTTAAAATAAGGGAAAAAATTAAGTAATGAGCAAGGGAAAGGCACGAGTGTGTAATGAGGAGTTTAAAGAGGATCTCTGACCTCTCCAGGCATACTACACCTCTCTGCCATGCCCCATAGGGATAGGAAACACTGGTATGCTAATGAGAGGCAGGTGGTTTCAGTCAACCTATAAGACATTTATGAATGCTCCCATAAGGATAAAAATGTAGGTCACTTGACACAGCTGAGGACCAAAAGGAAGTGGATAACTAACAAACACAGTCAATGAAGTCACATAGCATATTCTCCCTGCTAAAGGGACCACTAAAGAGGACTAATTTAAAGGGGTTGTCCCATCACAAGGATCCTATCTATACTGCTTGATAATGTGGATGTAAGACTTTTCCTAAATACATTGCTTCAGCAAAACTGCTTTGTTTGTCCACGATCTTACTTCATTCAATTCATTGTTGACACAGCCCTGACTTATCTGCTCAAAAGTCAAGTGATGTATCTGCTGCTCTCAGGGGGGGGGGGGGGAGGGGCTAAGTGCACGGGAGCGAGCCTGTGTATCTAGCTATTCCTGTGTCTACACCACGTGACCTAGGTCCAGCACTCAGATAGGGGAGAGAAGCTGCTTTCATTTCTGAACGTCTTCTGTTCTCCCAGTTATCAGGCTAGCTAATTCAATTGTGTTCATTATTGCAGAGATAGGCAGTCTTTGTATGTAACACAGAATGGAGTTAATGCTGCCTGTACTTCATAGTCCAATATTGTGCATATAGTGTTGTTTAAGGACCTTTGATGACATCACAGGCCCTTCAGCCTATGAGGTGGGCGGAGCTACATACTAATTTGGGGGAGGAGCTAAACAGCAGGTTGCATGTGAAACCCCACCCACCAAATGATGCAAGAAACCAGGAAGAAAGAAGATTTTACAGCAGTGAAGACTGGTGAGTATGCGACGTGGGAATACCCCTTTAATCACAAGACCACTCCCTGGCCTGATATTCAGGATAACTAGAATAATAACTGTCCATTAGAAGGAGGAAGGTCCTCCCATTTTTGCTTTATTAGATAAATCCTTTAAGGCCGGGGCTCCAACGGGACGTAAATGTAAGGATTGGAGTCAGGGTCAGGCAGTGCAAAGTGACACAGCTGGGAAAGCAACACTGTGCAACTAATGACAAAAGGGGTCGTAGGCCCTGCAGCTATGACTATGCTGTAATATCTGAGATGAGGCAGACCAATGCACTTCCTAATTGAAGTGCGCCTACCACGACTCCTTACGCTTCTATCCCGGCGGCTAGGATAAGGGAAGAGGAGGCCCTGAAAGTCCTAGGGACTGGAGTCACGGGGTCACACCTAAACAGAAAGCACAGTGTAAATACAATGCAAAACAAAAGACTAAACAGCATGGAACCAGGGAGGACCACAAGTCCCAGCAAGACACAGAAGAGAAGGCGAGGTCAGACGAGCAAGAGGTCGAGCCAGGAGATAATAATAAAGGTACCGAATCAAAAGACAAGGAATAGTCAAAAATACAAGCCGGGTCTAAAAACCAAGAAACATATGGAATACAAACAGACAGGGAATCAGACTGAGCAGGGGGACCAGGAAACACAAAGTGAATGGCTGGCAAGGATCCATGCCTGGGTGGGGTTTAAATAGCAGCAGAGAACACACCTGATGGCTAATGGCATGGAGACTGAGAGCAAGGAAAAGATTAACCCTTAATGACCTAAGCACACCCAATAGAACTCCTAACACGTCTCCCAGGGAGACGCCGCGCAGCAAGGAGACCGCGGCGACTCCGTATCCTGACAGTAAATGCCCCGATTTGCCCGCAGCAGAGACGCTGCGGGAAAAATCACAGCGTTTTACAGTGCAAGCAAAGGGGATGGGATTCATGTGAATCCCATGCCCACTTTGCGGACACGCTGCGATTTGTAAAGCCGTTGCGGCTTTGCAAAGCGTAGCATGTCAATTATATCTACGTAAACGCCGGCGGCTTTCCCAAAGATATAATTGTAACAGAAAGTCCACGGAGGAAAACTCCGCAAACTTTCTGTTGAAAGCGCTGCGGAAAGAACCGCTTTAGCGCTGCGATTACGGCCCGTGTGGCCTTAGCCTAAAGGGGTTATAACAGGATATTACTTGTGTTAATTAATTGTATTATTATATTTGCAACCTCTCCTTCCTCCCATAAACAAATTGCATAGTGCATTTCACATGCCACCTTGAAACCCCCAGGAAACCATGACATTACTAGAGAACTGACCACTGGGACACCTACCAATTTCCAGAGTTGGAGCTCTATGTGCCCCATACCCCTCAACCTTTGGCATCCCAGCTGCTATTACACTATAACTCCCAACATACTATATTCTCTACTTTGGGAGTTCCAAGAACAGCAGAGGAAATATGCATGCTGGAAGTTATAAATATACAACAGCTGGAGTATTGCAGGTTGCCTACCACTACCATATACTTTAGAAGGAAAAGGGAACACAGGAACCCCATTCTGACACATAGCAGAAGCCGTTTTGGTCAGACTCCCCCCTCACAGCTATTGGTGAAAATGTGTTAAAACCAGACACCGAGGGGTTGAAGTATTTAGAAGTATCCAGTAATGGTTGGTAGACCGGATGGTGCAGGACCGTCTGCACTTCTTGGATGAATGTGGAAGAAATACTGGCAACTTCATGTGGATAGATTTAGAAATCACATGTCTGCTACCCATATGAACCTACAGAGGAAATAACAATACAGGTACAACTCAGTATTTTTATTCCTAATATTATAATACTGCTGGAACAACTCAGTCCAAGGGTATGTCCACATAGTGGTAATACACAAATACACATGGGATGTCTGATATTTTTACTGTAGAACCTTGGGCAGAAATTAGAAGCAATTGGCTACAGTTTGCAAGATGTAGCAAGAAAGAGCATGTCAATTCATTGTGGTTTCCCTCAGGAAACAATGGGTGGGAGTAGCAAGCTCTTATTTAATGCTGATTCCAATGCAGAAAACACAACAAAATCCAGTGTTCATGGGCAAACTCCTTTAGGCTAAGGTCCACACTGCAGAAACATTGCAATTTTTGTTGCATATTTTGCTGCGTTTTTTTAAGTCAAAGTCAAGAGTGGCTTGAAAAGCAATGGAACATATAAAGGAAGTTCTAATCCACTCCTGATGCCTGGTTCACATCTGCGTTTGGTCATCCATTCAGGGAGTCCGCATGGGGACCCCCCCGAACGGACTGGCAAGCAGTGTGCAATGAACGCACAGGACCCCATAGACTATAATGGGGTCCATGTGCTTTCCGCGCGCTGCCCGCACGAATCATGCAGACATGAAAGTAGATCACGATCTACTTTTCTGTCCGCATGTTCCACACAGAGAGCACACGGACCCCATTATAGTCTATGGGGTCTGTGTGCTTTCACTGCACACCACTTGTCAATGCGTTCGGTAGTCCGTTCGAGGGATCCCTATGCGGAATCCCCCGAACAGATTACCGATGCAGATGTGAACGAGGCCTGACTTGGGGCCTTATGCCTGGTTCACATCTGCGTTCGGCCATTCCATTCATAATCAGTATTTGACATATTGACAAATTGATTTCAAACGGTCTGGATGAAAATCCATTCATTTCAATGGGTTTTAAAAGTAATCAATTTGTGCCATTCCATCTGCTTTCAGTTTTTTTGTGCGGAGAGAAAAGTAGATCTTGCAGAATTTTGTCTCCGTACTGAAAGTAAGGATTCCAGACAGACAGCAAGCAATCAGTTTTGTTTTAACATTGAGGTCTATGGAAAACTGATTAGGGCGGGTTCACATCTGCGCCCGGTCTCCGCTTTGTGGGTTTCTGTCTTCTGCTGACAGGAGACGGAAACCCGGTAGTCAGTGTCCGTCTGTGTCTTCTGGCGTCCGTGGTGAAACTGTTTTCTTTTAACCGGACACAAAGTCCTGCATGTCAAACTTTTGATCTGGACAGTTTGAAATCAGTTTTTGAAGATGTTAAATACCGATTTCAAACGGATTCGCCAAATGCGAACCAGGCCTTATGCCTGGTTCACATCTGCGTTTGGTAATCCGTTTGGGGAGTTCGCATGGGAACCCTCTGAACGTACTGGCAAGTGGTGTTCATTGAAAGGACACAGATCCCATAGACTATAATGGGGTCCATGTGCTCTCTGTGCGAACATTCGGACAGAAAAGTACTTTGTGATCTATTTTCATGTCTGCATTATTCGTGCAGGCAGCACGCGGAAAGCACACGGACCCCATTTTAGTCTAAGGGGTCCGTGTGCTTTCACTGAACACAGCTTGTCAGTGCGTTCGGTAGGTCCCCATGCAGACTCCCCGAACGCATTACCAAACACAGATGTGAATGAGGCATTACCCTAAAACTAACTTTTAGCCTCCATGTTGACCTTCGCCCCAGAACATAGGGCAGAGGTTCCCTCTCAGCCACTGACTATACAGCAAAGGATATGCTCACATAACTTAAAATGAAGATGAATTGTGGCGGACATCAGTCTTGGATTCCTGTTTATTTTCCACTCTTATCATTGGCATTCTGTCGCAACTTGAGACTTCCCCGCTGATGTAGATCCATTCATCTGAGCATGCTCAGTGGCGGAAAGTCACAGCAGAACGTTAATGAAGAGAGCGGAAAATAAACAGAAATCCAAAGCAGATAGCTGCCTCAAATTCCTCTCAACTTTGTGCAGGAACCTCTGGTCTGTGCACTGGTGGGATGTGTGAGTCAATATGGAGGCCAAGGAAAAGGGCCCACATAGCAGGCTGCAGCAAAAAATCACTGCTGGAAAACCGCGGCGGAAATGTATCACGGTTTTTCCTGCCGCGCTTTTCATGGAAAGTTCATGGGTTTCCCCTGTGGACTTTCTGCCTCTATTATACATATATGGAACCTATCAGCATTTCTATAGGTATAATTGACATGTTGCGATTTTCAATAGTGCGGCAATTTTTGGAATGACCAAATTTCTGCTCTAGATATCTTTCTGTAATGTGTGTATGGCGTTAGCCAGAATCCCAGCCACTTAGTTCACACGGAGTAAACTGGCGTGTAATTTTACATGTGTAAAATAAGACTCCCATTGACTTCAATGACATTTTACACGTTTATTTTGATGTGTATTTTGGCGTGGTTTTTTTTACACGTGTAAAAAAAAAAGTCATTGAAGTCAATGGGAGTCTTACTTTACACGTGTAAAATTACACGCCAAAATACACGCCCGTTTACTCCGTGGGAACTATGAAGGTAATATAAAACGCGGCGTTTTCGCAACGTGGGGCCTTAACCTTTGCAGTGCCATATTCTTTCCACAGGACAGACTATGTAAGGGGTTAATAGGTGTACATGCTGCCCCTGTCACGGCCCCTCCTCCAGAGCTGTGGGGTCAGTGTTTAAGCCGTGTGATTCCAGTTAAATTCCGGTTGAGCCGATGTCTGCTCTCCATTCGCACCCATCTACTATCATCTTTCTGCGGCTTCTTCCAGTTCTCTCTCCCTACAACTTCGCTATGGACTAATCCCCGCCTTTTCCTGCCTAATCACGTGTTTATATTTAACTCATCTCCGCCGGCATCCATCCTCCATAGGGTTGCATTAGGAATACGCCCCGCCTCGTCCTGTTGGATCATGTGATCCTCCTTAACCATGTCAGCGCTGGAATCTACGGAGTCAGCTCCCTGTGTGACGTCACAGGCAGACATTCCATTGGCCGCCCCCGGAGCTCGGCACCATGGAGGTGTACATACCGTCGTTTCGGTATGAGGAGAGCGATATGGAGAGAGGATACACGGTAGGGAGGACGCCGAGTCCCGTAGCTTCATCCCTGACTCAGGGTTTTCTAGGCAGCACTGACTAGTATGGTTGTCAGTAGGCTGAGGGTGACTGACAGCGGTCCACTGCCTTACTGCTCTATTCACACTGATGCGACTATGAATGTGCACTGCTTGCGTCTTGTTATAATAATAGAACACCAGAATATGCAATGTGTCCTGCAAAACATGAAATAATAATAGTGAAAAAATAAGAATGAAAAAACTTGAATTATAAGAAAGTCTGGAATTAAATGTGAGAGCTGAGCGTGCCTACCATTCAGGGGCCTGGGAAAGCTGGGTGATGTACATCAGTTATGTAGGAGTCAATATATTTATTGTAGTAACGGGAAACCTGTCTAATCGGATTAAAGTTAGAAAAAATTACAGTGGCAAAAACCCACCATGAATAGGAAAAACTGAAGGAAACGCAGCGCTACATCAAGACTGTAACCCCTCCATGTTCTCTGGGTGGGGGGTGTATCCTAGTGATATACCATGACTGTATATAACGGACGTCACATGTCTGCATTACACTCGGTGTCAGTGAATGGGGGTTAGTCACGTGACCCATATTTTGACTGTGCCGTGTCTCGGACCTTACAAGTATAAGTCACTCTCTATTTTTGTCCATTTTCACTGTAATGTATGAAGGATCTGTGAAAACGGCCACTCGGTGCAGAATGGATGTGAAAAATGCTATTTTTTTTTTTTTTTATAGCTGTTTTAACCCAAAGTTGTGTGAATGTAGGTTAACCCTTTAAGGTGGTCTGCAGCATTGCAATAGACTTATCAAGATCTCAGTCTGCTGTCAGTGAATGGTTGCATTATTATATACTAGCCTCTGCCCTCATGCTCCGGCGTTTTGGCAGCTCTCAAGCTGGCCTGCCACTGAACTTGGTCCTTGTACTGTGCCTGTGATTGTTCCGGCATCTCAGCAGTTCGCTGGAACGTCATAATGAGCGTGTTGTTGGTGTTGATGATCCGCCTGCTCCGGAATTTCGGCAGCTGTCAAACTGGCCTGCTGCTGAATTCATTTCTCGAGCTGTGCCCGTGATTGTTCCAGCATGTCAGCAGCTCGCTGCGATCCCATATAATGAGTGTATTGTTAGCTTCAATGATCCCCCTCAGCTCTGTGGAGGAGAGCTCTGTAACTTCTGGCTACCTTCATAGCTCTCGTTGTTTGCGACAAATTAGATTTTCTTTTTCCAGGCATGTTGAAAATTGGCAAAGGTGTTTGCCCATGTCAGTTTGGGGAGGGGGGGGGGTCTACCTGCCTAGGCTGCAATACAAGCGCACGCCTGTCATAGCAACCTGACGCCTCGCTCTGCCTCATATATGCCACACGCAGCCAGCCGCCCGACACCTATGTGCAGTGAGCGAGCGGAGAGAGCGCCGGGGGGAGCGTGGCAAGGTGAGTCCAACTACACTGGGGCCGATGTAGGGGGGGGGGACATCCTCCACCAGCCAGAACTGGGAGGGGTAATGTACACCAACTTGTATTTTTGCCTACATTTCCCACTTCATTTACGCCAGATTTCTGCTGTAAATGATAAATCTGGAGGGGCCAATAGTGAAGGGGGCACTAACCACCGATTTGTGCAAAAAATTGTGACATTTTGTGGTAATAATTATGCACTTATTTATCTATCCAGAACTACAAAGAATATCATCTTGTGACTGCAGGCTGTATACTGATTACCTGCACTAATTGTAGCGGAGAATTTTGGCTCATAGAGGATGGTCGTGGTCTGACCACTGGGACCCCACCAGGCACAAAGAATGGGGTTCCAAGCCTCTCCATCTGAATGAAGTGGTGTTCTCACACACACTGTCACTCCATGTATCTATGTACTGTCACATAGAAGCCAAGTACAATGCTCTACTATCTCCTGCAATCCCCCAGTTTTGGTGAGGGACGTACAGGGACAGTGTTTGGAAAGGAATTTAAAGCATAACATCACTTTAGATTCTTCTCTAAATTCCTCTATGTGACCCTGGCCCTTGCATCTAGAGTATCTGTAATACATGTTCTGTTCCATATAGTGACAGATGAGGCAATTTCTAAATGGTGTTATGGGCAAAATATTAAGAAACTACAGTGAAATGCAGAAATATGATGTAAACAACGCTGCATGACCACTGCTGAGATACGTAAGGACATAACACTCTATATCTACACAACCTGTCCTGTAATATAAAACATGCAGGAGACGTCTCCAGTCTATATTTACCACTGAGCAATAACTCCAGGGAACGCCTCAGCTTCTTACTGTGTGAGAGACACAGACGCAAGGAATGCCTGAGCTGCTGTAAGAAGGAGCTATATAATCACTTTTCTGGAACAATACTGCAAATCTATGGTCAGACCCCAAGTACACTGGTGTCCAGCACCCTGCTACTAGCGCCCTGGCCTCTGTAAAAGCATCTTTACCTAGTGACCAGTTTATTGTGACCAGTAGGACATTGCTTAGGGAGTACCGTATTTTTCGGACTATAAGACGCACTGGACTATAAGGTTTTAGAGGAGGAAAATAGGGAAAAAAAAATTTGAAGCAAAAAATGGTAAAATATTTAATATATGGGAGTTGTAGTTTTGCAACAGCTGCAAGGCCACATTGACAGGTGACCCTGCAGCTGTACGGGGACACATAGTGTTTTTTCTACTGTTATATATATATTCTAGGGAAAGGAGTGATTTAGAACTTTTATTTATTTCATATTTTTATTATATATTTTTTAAGGTTTTTTTTTTTTTTTTTACTATTTTATTCCCCCCCGGGGGCTTGAACCTGCGGTCACTTGATTGCAAGTCCCATAGACGGCAATAGTATTGCCGTCTATGGGCCATTCTGTATATTAGTATTACGGCTGGTCATAGAGACCAGCCGCAATACTAATACAGCAGTGACAGGCCTGGGAGCCTCATTAGGATCCCGGCTGTCACCCGAACAGGTCGGCTCCTGCGATGTCGCCGCGCAGGAGCCGGCCTGCAACTTCACAGGTACGGGGCCGGTGGGGACCGGCCCCGGGGGAGAAGGGGCCGCTGATACTGACCCGGCATCCGCTGTACTAGAGAGGCGGTTGCCAGCGAGGGATAGACGCTGGCACAGGTGCCGGGGCCTGAGACATCGCTGCGCTCCTCTGCCCTGCATGAAGCCAGCGGCGGGGGGATGGAGGAGCGGAATAGCATCACTCCTCCCGCTGCTGGCTTCATGCAGGGCAGAGGAGTGCAGCGATGTCTCAGGCCCCGGCCCCTGCATCTATCCCTTGCCGGCATCCGTCTCTCTATTACAGCGGGTGCCAGGCGCCACATTCGGAATATAAGACGCACCCTTCTTTTCCCCCCAAATTTTTTGGGGAAAAAAGTGCGTCTTATAGTCCGAAAAATACGGTATGTACTGGACAGTGGATATTGCTGACATCAGATCACTGGGGGTAGAAGAATAGATAAGTATTCAGCAACAAGTCTTTAGTACATGACATACTAGAATCTTTAGACTGTTTACTAATGCATTGTTCCAAAGCAAGGCTAAGGTCCCACATTGCAGAAAAGCTGACTTTTTAAAAAAAAAATTTTTGCAGATTTTGCTGCTCTTTTTTTGGGTGAAACCTAAGAGTGTCTTCAACAAGAATGGGAAATATGTAGGAAGCACTGACTTTAGGGTCACACTAGTAAAGGCCTATCTGTCGTACAGTGAAGGAAAGAAGTATTTGATCCGTTGCTGATTTTGTAAGTTTGTGACTGACAAAGACATGAACAGAATATCACATTGTACAAATTTTATAAATTGAATTGTATTTTGCACATGTAGGGTTTTGCTGTCCGCTTGAAAAGTTGACATCCTTGTGAACGGACAGTTAAGGACACCCACGGACAGTAAAGGAACGCACCCGATGTCCATTTAAATCAATGCAAAATGTCACGGACACAGCTAGTGTCCGATGCTAATGTCCGCACAAGATTTTTCACGGACATTAGCAGCAGATACTTGCTGTCGGACACCGACCGTAGTATGAACGCTCCTTAACTGATACTAATGTGTCTGTTTTTTTAACTGATCCATTAAATGGATCAGTTAAAAAAAAAAAAACTGGACACATTAACATCAGTTAATGTCTGTTATGATAGGTGTCCGTTTGTTTTTTGTTTTTTTTTAAATTGATACCTTCATAATGGAATCCAACAGTAGTGTGAACCCTGCCTGAGGATGTTAGGGACAAAATCACAGACCAGCACAAGGCTGGAACAGGCTACAAAACCATAAGATGCTGGGTGAGGAGACAACTGCTGGTGCAATAGTAATAAAATGGAAGTAATCGATCTGGGGCTCCATACAAAATCTCATCTTGTGGGGTATCTTTGATCATGAGGAAGGTGAGCGATCAGCCTAAAACACAGAGGGAACTTGTTAATGATCTCAAAGCATCTGGGACCACATTCGCCAAGAAAACCATTGGTAACTCATTACACTGCAATGGCTTAAAATCCTGCAGTGCCCGCAAGATCCCCCTGCTCAAGAAGGCGCATGTGCAGGCCCATCTGAAGTTTGCCAATGAACACCTGGATGATTCTGAGAGTGATTGGGAGAAGGTGCTGTGGTCAAATGAGACAAAAATTGAGCTCTTTGGCATTAACTCAACTCGCCATGTTTGGAGGAAGAGAAATGCTGCCTATAACCCAAAGAACACCGTCCCAACTGTCAAGCATGGAGGTGGAAACATTAAGTGTTGGGGGTGTTTCTCTGCTAAGGGCACAGGACTATTTCACTGCATCAATGGAAGAATGGATGGAGCCATGTACCGTAAAATCCTGAGTGACAACCTCCTTCCCTCCGCCAGGACATTAATGGGTCGTGGCTGGGTCTTCCATCAGGACAGTGACCCAAAACATATATACAAGGCAATAAAGGATTGGCTCAAAAAGAAGCACATTAAGGTTATGGAGTGACCTAACCAGTCTCCAGACCTTAATCCCATAGAAAACTTATGGAGGGAGCTGAAGCTCAGAGTTGCCAAGCAACAGCCTCAAAATCTTAATGATTTAGAGATGATCTGTAAAGAGGATGGGACCAAAATGTCTCCTGACGTGTGCGCAAACCTCATCACCAAGTACAAAAACCGTCTGACTGCTGTGCGCGCCAACAAGGGTTTTAGCCACCAAGTGTTAAGTCTTGTTTGCCTTAGGGATTAAATACTTATTTCTCTATGCAAAATGCAAATAAATTATTAAATTTATACAATGTGATCTTCTGGATTTTATTTTTGATATTTTATCTCTCACTTTTAAAAGTAACCTAATTCTCTGCTGAAAAAACTATTTTATTATTCCTATCAAACCTATTTCACAGAAGAGGGATTGACATATCCACCATAGGAAAATAAAACGTCACTTTAATTTATACTATTAAAAACACCCAAATTGTGTAAAAACCATCCACACCATAAGCTAATGTTGCCTCTAGTGAGATAAATGAGAAGGGGGGAGGGGACCTATTTGTCATTGCACTGACCCTCAGTCACGTATTCTATCTCCCTCTCCACATATTGGTGGTCATAAACTCCACATGTGTCTGATAAAACAGGACCTATGTTCACTGGGCTCGGCAGGAGAGTCCCCCACCCGTCTGAGGTTACTGGCCTAACGCCACGCCAACAGAGAGGGGAGGTTCTGACGGCCAGGTACCTGTTCAGACACTAGGTAAGAGTCTGATTCACCACATAACTAAAATTGCTGACCCTACATGTTTCATCTCTATTACCAAAGAATCATCAGGGGTCTGATCCTCAGCAATCTCACAACAAATAGCAGTAAAAACTGCTGTTCATTAGATTAGTGGTTGGTGATCTGTCCACCGCTATACTGTCAGCGGTGACAAATAGGTCCCCTCCCCCTTCTCATTTATCTCACTAGAGGCAACATTAGCTTATGGTGTGGATGGTTTTTACACAATTTGGGTGTTTTTAATAGTATAAATAAAAGTGACGTCTTATATTCCTATGGTGGATATGTCAATCCCTCTTCTGTAAATTAAAATTAACCTACCCTTAAAGTTATAGACTGTTCATGTCTTTGTCAAAGAGCAAACTTACAAAATCAGCAAGGGATCAAATACTTATTTCCTTCACTGTACATTAAGGGGAGTCTATTATTTAAAAATCACATTTTTCACTAACCCCACATTGCTATAGCCTTTATAAAGGCTATCCTAGCCTTTGTTTTTCTTACGCAGGCAGCCATTTCTGCATAACATTGTTTTTTGCTGTTATATTATTCCCCCTGTGCTCTGAGCACCGCAGGGTTATAACCTTTAGTGTTCCTTCTCTCCTCCTGGCTCGTTTCTCCACATCCCCTACAATGATGAGCTCTGACAGTCTGCCTCCTCTTTGCTGCGTCATCAGCAGCTTCAGACCTGACGGCGCATGCGCGGGATTTTGCAGAATATAGATGCTGCAGATGACACAGCAAAGAGAAAAACAAAGGTACAACTAGAATTGCCTTTATAAAGGCTATTCCAACGTTAGGTTAGTGAAAAATATGATTTTTGAATGAAACAATCCCTTATACAATGTATCTTGTACAATTAAATATAAAAAGTTATAGGTGTCAGAGTATGATGACTCCAAGAAAAGTTTTATTTTTTTTGCAAAGTTTTTGAAAGCGGTGGAATGTCCTCTTTAACTATTCGTGCTCTACCCACATTTTAACAGCATTCTATGAGCAGCAAAAGATAAATAAAAGAAAGCAGAAAAGGCACTGCTAACATCTCTGCATTTAAAAAAATAAATAAAATTTAAGTCCATTTGCCGTAATTCATCGTGCCATATCTATTTGGTTTGTCGTTGATTGTCAAAACTTTAGAACCTTACAATTTTTGTAATAGTAGCCAACTTATTTCTGTAACTTACACCAGCCATTTTGGCACAAATGTTTGCCCCACAGTACATATGTTACAGTGTGATCAGTGGTCTATAATGTGGTAAAACTGCAACTCTTACGCCAGGGCTGGTTGGAGTGGTTGTTTTGGTAGTTTGGCCACGTTGGCATCCGCTTTTGAGTGCTTTGTTCACATTTGGTCTGTTTACAGGAATCAAGAAATAGAAAATGAACTTTTGCTTATGATGTCAGGATGAGTTGTTTTCCTTCTTGTTCACATGGCTAAAGAAACCACGGCACTTCTCCTTTTACTTTTCTGGTTATTCAGTATACTGACTATAGGTCATATAATGTCAATAAGAAACATAACTGTTTATATGTGACAGTTACAGCTAGAATATATTTAGTTTTTCCTTGCTGCTTTCATGTCCACTTTTTTATTTTCTGTGAGCGAGTGGTTGAAGACTGGTTATTATGATGTTTTACATCGACCGCACATATACTAATAAAAAAAAAAAAAAAAGCCATGAGCCTGTGTTCTTACACTCTCTTACTCGCTCAAAAGCAGCACCATATAAGACACTAGCCTCTGCCCGCGACTTCGTCTGCGTCTTGTTGGTATCGATGATCCACCTATATTCAACAAATTGCTGGCGTCGATGGTTTGCCTGCTCCAGCATTTCAGCAGCTCTTAAGCTGTCCTGCTGCTGAACTTGCTCCTCGCGCCATGTCTGTGATTGTTCGGGCATCTCAGCAGCTCGCTGGGACGCCATATAATGAGTGTGTTGTTGGCGTCGATGATCTCCCTGAGTTCCGGTTGAGGAGAACTCTGTGACTTCTGGCTACCTTCATAGCTGTCGTTGTTTTAGAATTTTGCAACAAATTAGATTTTCTTTTTCCCGTCATGTTTAAAAGTGGCAAACTTCCAATTTGGAGTGAAGGTGTTTTCCCATCCAGTGTATCAGCACTGCCTGGAGCAGATCAGATAATATGCAAATGCATGTACACAATGGACTCGGGGTTAGCTGAGTGTTTACATAGAGAGATAACAGCCCTGGCTTTATCAGAACCTGATATAAGCTGCTGCAAGGACAGTGTAACATAGTATGTGAACATAAATTCATAACAATTGTGCAGCCATGTCATTTACCGGGATAAAAAGTAACCTACCGTATATACTCAAGTATAAGCCGACCCAAATATAAGCTGGGACCCCTAATTTTACTACAAAAAATGGGAAAACTTATTGCCTCGAGTATAAGCCTGGTTGGGGGGGGGGGGGATGCAGCAGCTACTGGAAAATTTCCAAAATTAAAATGGTTGGAGTTTTTGGGTGCAGTAGGTTCCGGGAAAGGGGGGGGGTGTTTTGGTTGTCTGTCTGCCCCTTCCCTGAGCTTGAGGACTGAGGTTTTTTTCCCCCACTTGGAATTCAGCCTGGCTGAATATAGGGTATCTGCAGTGCTCCTATTAACCCTTGCAGATCCCCTATATTCAGTAGACTGGGCACTTTCAGACACAGGGATACCTAATGTGTATGTGTTTCACAGCTTATACTCTAGTATATACGGTATGTATTAATCGAGGTTACAAACTATCTGTGTGCCAAACTTTATTCAAATCCGTTCAGCCGTTTTTGCGTGATTAAGGAACAAACATCCAAACACACAAAATTTCACATTTATAATATTAGAAGGATTATAGGGAAGTATTTACCAGCACTGATGTGAATCCATTAACTGGCAGCTGCTGCATGTTGTCAGCGCCTCTCAGACTTCTAAGGGCACTTGTCATTTGATGTTTCAGTGAGTTGCAGTCAGTGTAGGATAAAATTATATTTTTAGTATTTAGTGAATTTTTCCTACCTTTAGATGATTTCTCCGCGCTGCCGTTCCGTAGATATCCCGTTTTTTGTCGGTATGCAAATGATTTCTCTTGCAGCACTGGGGGCGGTCCCCAGCGTCCAAACAGCACTGGGGGCGTCCCCAATGCTGTCCGGACAAAGATGTCCGGCTGTGAGCGGCGGTGAGCGTTTTATGCTCTCCGCCGCAAAACCGGGTTTTTTAATCCGGACACAGAGTCGGACATGCAGTACTCTGTCCGGATTAAAAAAACCGGTTTTGCGGTGGAGGACCCGGAGACCCGAACGCAGTTGTGAACCTAGCGTAAGAGGGTGAAATATTAAGACGGCAAAAAATAGCCACAGTTAGTGAAAACCAAACATGATGTGTAGACTACGAAATACAATATACTAGTGACAAGTGAAAGTGTATACCAATACAATTTGTAAAAAGGTCTTCTGTAAGAAATAAATGTGAAAAAAAATATAGTATATTATGTGCACCAAAAAGGGAATAAATATATCATGAATGAAAATATAAAAATTAATGAACAAATATAAAAATAAAAAATAGATAAATACAAAATACAAATAATAATAAAGAATCTTGTGTGATTCTCATTATGCTAATAGACGATGAAGCTCATTCCAGGTCGATTTCAACCATGATGCGATACCCACATACGGAATAGTTCAGATGGAGTCATACACGAGGGAATATATAAACTATCTAACAAAATAAACAGATATTAGTACATATAATAAAACAAGACCAGAATATAAATATACAGAAACAGAAAAAAAGAAAGAAAAAGGCTACACCACTGCTAATATAAAAGAAAAATTAGAAAAAAGCCTGGAATCTATTATAAAAAAAAACCCACCAAAGTTAACAGATTCATTAATCCATGAGGTGATGCAGTATTCAAGGTAACTATCCATTTGGTTTGCCTTTTTAAGGTCACCTCTTCGTGAACCAAGATGGACAAGATCAATACCCCGGATTCTAAGTCCAGTCGAGTTACAATTGTGATGATCTTTGAAGTGTCTGGGAATTGGTTGTAATCTCTCGTAATCAGAATTTGCTGATCTAATCTTGCTCACGTGCTCTGATATGTAGGTTTTCAATGCTCTGGTAGTCATGCTAACATATATATTAAGTTACACGGACACGTGGCATAATAAATGACTGCACTCGAATTACAAGTGATATTGTGTTTAAACTTATAAATGTTATTAGCTGAGGAGTCAGAGAAATCCATTGATCTAACCATGTAAGGACACATGGAGCAACCCCCACAGGGGTAAAACCCCATTTTGGCCCTTTTGAACCAAAAAGGTCACTAGGTTTCACCACAGTGGCTGTCAACTAAAATGTCTCGCAAATTGCAGGACCATCTCCAGGTGATACTGGGCGATTTTGGTAAGAAACTGGCTAAGTCACAATCAGTCAGAAAAACTGACCAATGATTTTGCAGTGTCTTGCAGATTTCATGCCATCTGGCATTATAGGTAGTGATGAAACGAAGCTGTTGAGTTGATTCACCCCCACCATTTACATACATCTGCTCTTTTTTACTCACCAGAAGGGAATTCCGGTGAAGAGTTCTTTGCACGGAGATATCCCTTCCTTATATCTCTCCTCTTATAGCCTCTATCACGGAACCTTTTGATGAAATCAGTTGCCTGCCCTTCAAAGTCAGACTCTTTAGAGCAGATACGTCTTGCTCGTAAAAATTGGCCAGTTGGGATTGCTTCCACAATCTTATGATAATGAGAGGAAGTTGCGTGGAGGAGGGCATTGGTAGCTGTTTCTTTCCTAAAAATATTTGTTGAAATGTCACCATTGGAGTCACAAGAAATCAAAAGATCCAAAAATTCAACTTGGACAGCGCTGTACCTCCAGGTAAGATGGATGTTCATATCGTTTTTATTTAGGTCATTCAAAAAATTGTCAAGCCGCGACACCGAGCCCTGCCAGATGAAAAAAATATCATCAATGTACCTTGACCACTGGAGTATGGCGTCAAAACCATGGACATAAGGAACCACCTCCCTCTCCCACAGCCACAGGAACAGATTAGCATATAAGGGCGCACAAGACGCCCCCATTGCCGTTCCCTGGAGCTGCAGGAAGGGGCGGTCCTTAAATAAAAAATAATTATGTGTCAACACAAAGGATAATAGTTCCAGAATAAAGTCAATCAATGATGGATCCAAATTAGACATAGTCAAGAAAAATTTCAACACTCGCACTCTGTGGTCATGGCAGATGGAAGTATACAAGGACTCGACGTCGCAGGTGACCATAAATGTATTCCCCTCCAGATGTAAACCATCCAAGTGCCGAAGCATGTCCAATGTATCGCGGACATACAATGGTATGCCCTGGAGGTAATAGTTAATAAATTTACAAGCTCCCTTACACAGGCTGCCCATGCCCGATACAATAGGCCTACCCGGAGGCATAGCACTGTCCTTGTGGATCTTCGGAAGATAGAATGTGGGGACAACTGGAAAATCAATAGTCAAACCCAATTTAATTTCCTCACTAATAACACTAATGGTGCAGGCCTCATCCAAAATATGGTCCAATTCAGTTTTAAATATATTAGTTGGAATATTTGGTAAACGCCGATAACAACAGTTATTATTACCTGCTGTATAAGTGACATGGTGGGCCTGGTTCCCACAGTACAGCTCTGCATAATTCAGGATGTGCATGTATTTCTGGGTGAGTGAAGGTAATTATTTTCAGACCCCTGATATATAGTTTGGAACCCGCTTTCCTCATGTGGATGTGTCTCTCCTAATAATGCACGCTGCCTGTGAAGTCTGTGTCCAGAGTGACGATTTCTTTACTAGCTCTCATGTATTGGCACAATATCATGTACTGCTTTCCCATTCTGCAACCTTGATATCTTCTTCCTTGTCGTGGCAGGCACTGATGCTGAGGAATGTGTGATTCCCAGCCTCACCCCTCTCCACCTGCAGGCTGTGCTGAGGGTGCTCTGTTTTCTCTCTAGTCTCAAACACAGATAGACTGCCCCGTGTGTATATTCCTCCACAGCTACACTGTAAAACAATACAGCCCTGTGAAGAACTGTTCCCCCCCCCCTCCACACTTTACTGCTATTTCTAAGGGTGCGTTCACACGATTTAAAATGGAGCGCAAGCTGGTACGTATATGCATGTCAGCATTTTGCACGCTCAAAATGATCCTATTGATTTCAATGGGAGTTACGAGCGTATACGCCGCGTTTTGTGCCCGTAATTTTGCGGCAATGCAGGATAAACTATGCAGAAGTTGTTTGTAGTCTACAATCATATAGGCACATTATTGAGAATGTTACAGTCTTAGTACACTCCACATTTGTATTCATCAAAATAGTAGAAACATTTCATGAAAGGGGCTGTCTGTGGAGTAATAAAGCTTAGCAGGTCAGTGCATTGCCTTCACTGGATAAGCTTTATTACTAATGTACATCCTGATCCCCCAGAGCACCATTTATTATTTTCAGGGGGAAGCAGCGGTTGCTCTTGCATTTGCTCTGACTCTGTGACATCATTGACTCTCCAGCAACTCTATTTAGTAAAATGGACTTGGTCATATAACAGAGAGTTGGAGAGGCTGCAGAGGAAAGAGAATTCCAGTCGCTGCAAAAGTAATAAACAAGGCTAACCAAAGGGTATGTTCACACAGAGTAAAAGGTCGCGGAAATCTATTCCGCTGGGTGAATATTCCGCGCTGCGTGCAGAGACAGAATGCTGCTGCAGCTGGGGCCACACGGTGGCTCAGTGGTTAGCACTGCAGCCTTGCAGCGCTGGAGTCCTGGTGTTCAAATCCCGCCAAGGGCAAAAAACCATCTGCAAGGAGTTTGTATGTTCTCCCCGTGTTTGCATGGATTTCCATCCCATATTCCAAAAAAAAAGACATACTGATAGGGAAAAATGTACATTGTGAGCTCTATATGGGGCTCACAATCTACATTAAAAAAAAAAAAAAAAAAAGAATGCTGCTGCAGCTTCGGCATTCCGCTGCAGAAGCCCGCTCCTGTGTAGGCCCAAATGAAGACCCTGGAGCGTGTCTCGAGCCACAGACGTCATGGCTGATTCAGCCGCGGAATCTGTGGCAAGATAGGGCATGTCGCTTCTTTTTTCCACTACTAGCTAGCAGAAAAAAAAAGAAGCGAGCGGCTCCCATTGAAGTCAATGGGAGACGTTTTTGGCAGCGGATTTTGATGTGAATTCCGTGTCAAAATCTGCTGCCAAAAAACTCAGTGTGAACTAGCCCTTAGGGGGATCTGGGTGTACAATAGTAATAAAACTTTTACCCCCCCTTCCTTTTCCCCATATAAATCCTTTTACAGTATTGCTTTATTTTAGAGTTTTTGAGACTAAAAACCCATTGGTTACAATGGTGGACATAGCCTTCATAAAAGACTGGCCAATATACATCCATCACTTTACACAAGAAAGGTTATGTCAAACAAATCAAATTGATTTTTTTTGTGAGTGTAGCTAGTATGATAGATAAGGTAGGGGTACGTCTAGGTTTTGCCTTGTTCCTCATTGCATATGTGGTTAATAATTTAACCAGGGCAGTGAGGCTACGTAGTTTATAGGACTTAAAAAAATGGGGGAAATTCTCAATCCTCACTGTAAGGAAGTCACAAAGTAGGGTTTTGTGACTTTATAAGCCTATTTATTCAGAAATGTTTAACCAACTCACTTCACTTCTGAAATGTGTGTGGGAAAGGGAAATTGGCCATAGTTAGCCTTTCTCGCTGTCTCTATGTTAAATAATTTCAAATTCCAGTTTTTAAAAAATTCAAATTGTCACAATCTCTCTACAGTAACGGCTCGTTCACACGGGGCAAGAGGGGCGGATTTTGGCGCTGAATCCAAATCATAATCCACCCTCTCACAATAGAGGTCTATGTAGACTGCTAGCTTACTTTTTTCCGTGAGCGGCATGTTTCTGCTCACGGAAAAAAAGAAGCGAGCTGCCTTTTTTTCAGGCAGATTCCGTGGCTGATTCAGCCCCGGCGTACACCTTGCGGCAGAACCCTCCGTACTGGGTCCATACATTTCAGCCTACTCCAGAGGGGGAAGCCACGACAGTTGTTGCAGGCGCATTTTGACCCTATTGTGACGCAGCTTCCCGCGTCACAATCAGGACCAAAATGCGCCATGCTGTCCCCCGTGTGAACTACCCCTAAAGGGGTTGCATAAAAAGTGTTATACGTATAGATGGGCCAAATATATTAAAGATCATTTAATACATTTTGTACAATTTACAGCAACACTCAAAAACTGACTTTAAAAATGCCCGTTATAAAAAATTACCCCGCTTATCCCATCTTAGTTTTGAGGACATTAGGAGGCTGAAAGGAAGCTGAGCAGCACCTGTCACCTAGATCCATGCATGAGGGTAAAAGCAGAGGTCTGTCAGATTTCCAAACCACAGCTGAAAATTGGCGAAACCATATGTAAATTGATTCCAGTTTTCACCATTAATTCATTTAATGGTGAAAATGTAGCTAGAAAAATTTCCCCCATCTCCAGACTTATAGGGTTTGCTAACGTGAACCTGTCCTATAAAATTTACAGGCACCACGTTATATAGCAGATGGAGCTGAACGGATTGATATAGTTTTGTGGTAAAAAAAACAAAACAAAAATCAGTAGGATTTTCTGTTCATTTGATGCATTGAAGGAGTAATTGAGTCCAGTGGGCGGTGCTTACAATGTCATAAGAGGCTGTCAGTTATTGATAGGACCACCCACTGAACTCAATGATGACTCCTAACCATAGAAATAAGCTTTATCCTATTAAAACACATTTACATTTATACTATTTTGTATTGATTGTGAATCAAGGATACTCGGGTAAGCTGGTGTATGTCACTGAATGTTTATGTATAGTAGTAGAGCATTGTCAGGGTGCTTTTCACACCCTCATTGCGTCTATGGTAGGAAGAGAAGAACAGATGAAATAATAAGGACAGATCCGTCCTATAATGGACAACAATAGATTTATGATGGGGTCTGTTGTGTATCCCTTGTTTTCTCCCTGACATCATCAGACGAAAAGGTTATGCATCCAGGACTTTGTCATCCATGATTTTAGACTAGCTCTGCATCAGAAGATCCAGACTGAGACTTTGCAGATGTGAACCTAACCTCAATGTTTTAAGATGTATTGAAGCATATATGACCAGACCAAAGAATGGAGGCAGAGGATATTGGAGTGTTTTAAAGTGAACATCAGAAAGCCCTGGCATTACAGAGACCACCGCTTCACAGCAATAGTAGTATCCACTGCACTAACCACGAGACCGCAGCAAGTACAGAGGGAACACACAAACTAACACAAAAACCCAAGAAAGTCCAAAGTACCAGATTAACAAATAGCACAAAGTGTACACACCACAAAATCTAAACTGGCCAATAGCCACAAAGCACAGGCATGGGTGAAACAAAAGATAAGGAATTTCATTAAGATCTGGAGAACAAAGCAGAATGGCCTCAGAACTAAGTCACCTTGCCAGTGTAATCCACATCATTGTGGGAGTGAATGCTAGTCAAAGGTTATGTATTAATGCCAGATTTTAATGGTGTGACTGCCTGCCAGTCTATTTACTCTGAAAATCTACAAGTTGTCCATCTAGTAGGAGATTAATAATAAAAAAGCCTACCGGGATATTAACAGAGAGCAAATTGTTCTTTCATTCAGTGCATGCCCAGAAGAGTTGAGATACTTCCCTGGCTCCATTGTTGATCTGCACATGTGCTGGTAGTACCAGAGATGAGTTCGACAAAAACCTTAGACTACCTCTTGGTTAGTAATAGGCATTTTTTAAAAACGCCCCTGTATGGATAGATGTAAAGGGAGTCTGTCAACAGAACCGAGTATTTCAACAGCCCCACAGATAGGTTAGGGTCATCTGAATCAAATGGTGGCTCTGCTGTTTTTGGCAATATTCAAATTGGCTCTTTGTAGCAACAATGGCATTGCTGTTGCTCCAAAGAGGTCAACATCCCATTCTCTAATGCCCTCTGTCACTCCCTCCCTCGGATGGTTGACAGGGCCAGGCAGTGTATTCCTAATTTTACCAGGCCCTCAGTCGTGTTGCATTCACCACTGCTGATATTCTTGTATGTGCAGCACATGGAACGCGGAGCAGGCATCGTTGTAGTTTGTATGTGAGGAGGACGTGCAGCAGTTGGGCAGTTGATGTGACAGAACTCAGGGTCAGGGTGGGACAGAGCAGTGGGAGGCTCCAAGAGCTCATCTGTATGTTGCCAAAATGAGAATTTCTTAGCTATAGAGGGACGTATTCACATATTGTAAACCACATAAAGATTAGGGTTGCCTGAATCAATGTGCTGGGTTGTGGTGACAGACTCCCTTTTATATAGGGAAATATTTGGGACTATAAACCACAAAAAGACCTTCTGATTAAGTTAGTGACAGTATAAACCATAAAGGACAGTTTGACTCTTGCTGAGTTATACGTTCTATATTATCGGCAGGTAGTGACTTTACATTCTAGTATCGCAGATATGAAAGCGTCTGGGGGAGGTTTGTTCTCTGAGGAATGAATGAGTAGCTGTTGATTCACCCGGTCAGACAGGTGGAAAACCAGTTACACTTGTCCTTGGGGCAAGTGTAATGTATTGAAAATAATTCAACAGTGTTTAAGACATCAGTTTGTTCACTTGGAAGACGAGCTTTCTCATCATAGTATTTGTCATTTCTTGCAGCTGTTTACAGCAAGAAAAAGTTATTTCACTGAATAGCGTGAGACATGGGTAAGATTATTTATATAGGGGCAAAGTTATAGTGCAGGAGCGTGAACCATGATCGGATTTCTACATCACTTTGTTTCTGAATTCTGTGGCTCATTGAATAGGGGCTGAAGTGTAATAGCTTGGCCTGACCACTACACAGTGTCCAGATCCATACCCTGTGCAAAAAAAAAAACCCAACTGATCGATGTGGGGCTTGGGTGTCAGACTCCCACCTATCTCAATTTATTGACCTATTCTAAGGATAGTTCATAAATTGTCACCCTTGAAGAACCCTTTTAATTTTCCACTGAGATATTTGCAAATGTATTAACTATCATCAGTGGGGAATGGTAGTATGTATATTAATATGTACTTTATACAGTGGCTGTGCCTGTGTTCCATTCACGCGTATCAGGATACATGCAGTTGCCACACCGTAGAAGCCTAACCGAAATCTCAACTTAACCTTAACCACTTGCGGACCGCCCATAGACTATATACGTCCGGGAAGTGGTTGCCTAGTTCTGACAGGACGTACCTGTATGTCCAGTCAGAACACAGTAGCTGCACGGAGATTGTGCAGCTACTGAAGCTGGGAGCCGGCTGTAACTTCAGCCGGAGCTCCCAGAGAGATGGCAGGGAAGGTTTATTACCTCCCCTGCTATCTCGATCGCTGTGTATACAGCTCTCAATGAGCGCTGTATACACGGCTATGGACGCTGCCATAATTCAGCCGCCCTCTGACCCGGCGGTCTCGTGATCCGCCGGGAGCAGTCTTGCAAGAGCTGCTGGGTCCTACAGGACCTAGATCAGCTCAGTAAGCTGTATATACAGCGTGCAGGAGGCTGCATGTCTCCTGCAACTGAGGCTAAATGTAACAGCCCCAGCTATAGGAGAAATCAGCCTCCAGTACAAAAAAAAAAAGTGATCAAATGTCCCCAAACGTCTCTTATCACCTTATGGGGACACATCTGAAAAAAAATAAATAAATAAAAATATAATAAAAAAGTAAAAAAAAAAAAAAAAAAGTAAATAAAATAATAATAAAAAAATACACTAATAAAACGCCGTTATTAAAGGTTATAGCCCCACCCCCGATGATACCATACAAAATAAAAATTACCGTAACGGAGAGGAAAAACTATATTATAAAGTTTTTCAGTGACACTTTGTGTTATTAAATTAAAAAAAAATAACAATAAATTGAAAACCAGACACAATTTCTCTCCTATTTTGTTTATATTTCCCAGATATAAAAAGATTTAAAACACATTTGAAAATAAAAACAACATAAAAATAAAGCCCTATGTGTCCCCGAAAAAAGACGCAAAAATTAATTGACTGAGACATACGAGAAAAATGTTAGTCCTCAAAACCGCACATACAAAATAAACCTAAAATGTGTCTGGTCCTGGACCACAAATTGGCCCGGTACTGAAGTGGTTAAATCTAATTCACTAGGCCTGACATGGGAAGAATATGCAAGTCTATCTTCCATGATGTAATTAGGAAGACAGAGTCTCAGGCAAGAAAACCAATAGAGGGCGCTCCCTTTAACATCATGCCGACCTTGTCAGAGGCCTTTGTTTGCAATAATGTTGGGATATACTAGGTACAGTCTCTCAGCCAAGGACAGCAGTTTTGATGTGTTGCATCTCATCAGCTTGGCGCAGAGGCCTGACCCAAGGCCTGACATGTGAGTCTACTCAATATTATAACATAACCATGAAATTGTTAAAGGGGTTATTGGTTCCTTCCCTGCACTGGATAAGCTTACTTATTAAATACATGATGGTCCTCCATTCTTAGGTTTGTAGAGCACATTAGGGACTGTAGGTCTTCTTCCTCTGCCTCCCCTCCAGACACTCTGACTCTTAGTTATGTGACCAATGCCACTTTATTCTATGTACAAGCAACATGAGGTGATGTAACCAAGAGCTGGAGTGCCAACAGAAGTGGCTGAGCACTGAGAATTCCCCTTTAAAGAGAGTCTGTCAGCAGGAAAATCAGTATCAAACTAATAACAGTACCTTGTAGGGAGTCTTCTACACTTACCAACAATGTCTTTCTTATTCTACATTGCTGCTCCATCTTCATGAAAATCAACATTTTATTTTCATGAAAATTAGCTGAAAGGGGATTTAGGAGTGTGTCTTCTCATGCTTGGAGTTCACTCTCTGCTCTAGGTAACTGCTACTACTGCTCAGCTCTGCCCCCCTGCTTGAGTGACATCTTCCACGTTGTCTGCAGTTAGGGGCCATTATCCAGAGCAGAGAGAGAAGGTCTTGCAGGAGAACACATGCATTTTAATGTAAATGGAGATGCAATGTAAAATAAAAATTTTTTTGGAAAGTGTAGAAGCTGCCCTGCAAGGTACGGTCATTAGTCTGATACTGATTTTTCTGCTGACAGACTCCCTTCAAGGGGTTGTTCACGCTTTGGAAAATGAAGAGGAACTGAGGTAGACTTCCCCCTCAGATTCCTCTTATCTTCCAACCCTCTGGTTCCCCACCGCAGAAAGCTGAAACAAAGCTTTGACTTTCTATCACGGCGTTTACTCGCTGATCAGGGTGGAATTTGGTCCTGCCTAAAATTATCCCCAGATTCCTGTGTGTAAATATAGCCTTGCAGAACAATACAAGTGTAATGTCCTGTATTGTGTAAAAAAAAAAAACAAAAACCAAAAAACTGCAACAGTAAAATGAATTGCTGATTGGTTTGTTACATTGTGTATAGAATTTCTGTCATTGAGTTCACACAGGCTAAAAGTGATCATTCCTGACCTACGTGATCTGTCCTTTTACCTCCCAAGATCAGCAGTTGTGGGCAGTCCCATCGCTTCTATAAATGCAACAGTTGTCCATGGTTTGCCCACAGTTGACCTTTAACTGTGAGCCCTCCCTGCCTTTGCCATTGGGAACAATTCAACATCGCAGTGACATTGGAGAGCGCCGGTCATCATTTCAATGTGCTCTCGTGTCAATAGCAGAATTATAAATCCCTCCCTGATTTCTGCTGTTGATAGAGATCCCTCATCCCTGAATACATTAGTTCTCATTTGGTTTCTATTGACCCAATTGCCATCCATTGGTTTTACGGGTCAAGGTGACATACATTTAATATAAAAAGGTCACGCATGACATACAATATGCCATTAGCAATTCTAATCTGCTTTAGCATGTCCACGATCACATTATGGTGATTGCTCAGTATTAGGACTTTCTACTGATACTCTTATTTCTATGTATTTGTTATAGTTTTCAAGTGCGGTATTCTGTTATTAGGTATGAATGTTCTCCAAAACTGCATTTACACATTACAGTGTTATGAGGTTATCTCCAAAATAGTTAATCCAAAAATTTAGATAAACTATCTAAACACCTATTTAATCCAAGGGAGACCACTCCTATCAAAATGTAGTACCTTAAAAAATATCATGACACACCCTTTTGTATATCAGCAGTGTGACGTATTTTATGCACTTCACCGTAGTAGTGATGCCTTTTTATATAGATATTGATATATATTTTTGTAGAGCCTATATTATATTGAAATTCCTGATCATTTTGGGATTTTGTCCAGTCCTATCAGTGAGGGGCAGCTTTCCCTTTAAATGTACTTACAGTTAGGTGTTACTTGGGTGTGAGACCACCCATTATACTCTTAAGCCCAGACTGAGCAGCAATTTTTATGAATAAATGAATGCAGGTTACTGTATATACTCAAGTATAAGCCGACCCAAATATAAACCGAGACCCCTAATTTTACCACAAAAAACTAGGAAAACTTATTGACTCGAGTATAAGCCTAGGGGGGCAATCCACCATTGCAGATAAAAAGTTTGGTCATGTGCATTGCAACTTCGTAACTCCATGGGGATCATGTTAATAGCAGTTAACCCCATCATATCCCTCACATTAACCCCCTGTGTTCCTCACATAAGAGTTACTGATATGTGGAGGTAATAATTAGGTATATTCATAATTAAGGTCCTTCATTAGTACCCTCATGTGTCTCACATATTAGTAACCCTTATATGGGGCACACAGGGGTTAATATGAGGGACATGATGGGGTTAACTGTTATTAATGTGAGGCACATGGAGTTACTGAAACTAAATGAATAACCCCAAATGCCTGACATTACTAGGCAGAGTAACTAAAGGAAGGTCCCTGTGTGTCACGTTACTGTAGCTTCCCTCCTCCATACAACAGACATCTTCCATAAGACACAATGAATCCTGGCCACTCATCTGCAGGGTAGATGATAAATCCTAGTGTGCTAAAGGACCTCTGATGACGTCATGACCATGTGATCGGACTCTGGTGTGTGCGGAGCCACTAGGATTTAGACTCAACCTTATCTGCAGATGTTACATACCAGTGGCTACATGACCTTTGATGACATCACAGTCATGTGACCTCATGACAAGCCAATCACAGAGCAGTAGCACTAAAGGACCTCCCCCTTCCAGTTTTCTGTGCTCCGTGGACCCTGACTCATGTAAAAGCCGAGGAGAGCATGAAAAAGTGCTGAAAAAGTCGGCTTATACTCGAGTATATAAGATCTATTGAATCTTTGGGTGTATGAATCTGCTCATACCTTCCTTCTCTATTACAATCTGCTTGTATACCAAACTTCATATCCAACATTACAGGTCATTGAAATGTATAAAGAAGGTTTTGTAATTTTATAGTCAATAGACCAAAATTTGTACTTAGAAGTTTATGGATTCAGTACATCCATAGACTGTACTGTATGAATAAATAATTTGATACTACATTATTTGCTTTGCTAGTTTATTCATTTTATTTGTTTAATGGACTCCCATCCGGGGTGCTGTGGAAATCCGCCATTGGTGCTGCTGTGTTCTAGATACTAATATATCAACCCCAGTTACAGGGAAATCAGCCCAAAAAAGTACTGTTAAAATGCCCCCTCAAAAATCTATTATAACCTTATGAGGGGCACAATGTTTAAAAAAAAAAAAAAAAAAAAAAAAAAAAAGCAAAAAAACATACACACATCACTGATTCTAGCCCCGCTAATGGAGAGGAAAAATTATTTCAAAAAGTTTTTACTAATCCTTTGGGCTATTTAAAAATAAATAAATTAAAAAAAAAAGTGAAATATGAAAAACAGACCCGTTTTCTGCCCTTTTCCCTTTACATTTTCCATGATTTATTTAAAAAGAAAAAAGAGAAAAAAAATTATTTGACTAACTTGAATAAAAAATTATTTTTATAAACTTCAATACCACACCTGACCCAGGGAAATTGGCCCAGTCCAGAAGTGGTTAAAGATGTTGTTTGTTTTGGGATATTTGGCATCTGGACTAATACTTCTGTGACTCAATGTAAACCCATACAAGTTTACACAACATACAGTAAACCTAGACAGACAGATACTGTGACAAACTTCATCACAAATCATAAGGACTATGTGCTATACACGGTGTATCGTGATGGATATCTTAGACCGTTTTCCGACAATATTGTGCATCAAAATAATAGCACACACCATTAATAAATCTGGGACATTTTGCAACTCCACTTTTGTAGACTACTTTCAATACAGTCTAATAAGGTGCTTAAAGTGTAATAAATGTTGTGTACTGCGTGCCTGCCAGTCCCATTTTTAGCGAGATTTCAGGTGCATTCCTCCCCCATTGTTCTTAGATAATACAGGTAGCGTTTACAGTCACCCTGTGATTCCCATTTTATACAATGGCCTATTTTAAAGTCAACTTGATGAGCAGAAGACATGCTCAAGAGTAAAACAAATTGCTGCCAAGAGGAAGTAAAATAGCTGCAAGGAAGCGAAAAAAAACTAATGGGAGATTAAACAAAGCATTGTGAATGCTCAAAATTGCTGATGTGTAATGTAGCCGGTGCCTGTACTCATTAACTGCCATTGAAAAGGTGTCCGCATAGAGCTTTAGCAAAAGCAAGGTCAGTCATGGAGCTGTGGAAGATCACAATGTGTCAATATCTGTCCCAAGTCCACTTGCTTAATCGCAAACATTAACATGTCTTCTTGTTAGTTTGAATTAAAGGGGGTATTGACCCCTGACCCAGGTGTCTCAACAGAAAAGAATTCATTTGGCAAATAACATTGGTCATCTGTTTAGCTTGCATTTATCTTCTAATGAGCAATCCAAGGGTATTCTGCCTGCACACCTACATGGCTCTGAATACAGAGAGAGCTGCAGGGACGTGTCTGGGTGAATCAATGACTGAGTTTTACAATTTATTATAAGGGGCAAATATTTAATAAGTAAACATTATGATTTCCTCTTAAAGTAAAAAAAGACAATGGGGCAGTATATCATAAATATTACGCCACTTTCTGGTATAATATGTATGATGAAAGATGGAAACATTGGCACATGACCGCTTTTGTGAGTTTGAGTGCATCTGCTCTCTTTTGGAAATAGAGAGAGTGTCAGGTGTGGTTTGGGGTGCCCAATACGTCGATCGCGATCTACCAGTCGATCACAAAGGACGTATGGGTCGATCGCGGGATGCAGCCAGGGATCCCCGGTGTCTGTTTGTTCACAGTGCAGGCTGAGAGTCGACTCTCAGCCTGCGCTGTGAACAAGCACTCCGGACACTTGCAGGCTGGGCAGCAGCAGCTCCCCGCTCTTAGGGATGGAGGGAGCCGGGGTGCTGCTTGTTCACAGCGCAGGCTTAGAGTCATCTCCGGACCCTGGCAGGCAGGGCTGCCGCAGCCCCAGCCTGCCAGTGTCCAGAGATAACTCTCAGCCTGCCCTGTGAAGAAACAGACATCGGGGATCCCTGGGCAGCCACAAAACGCCGCTGTCTCCTGCTCTCATGCTCCGCCCGACCCCACCCACATGCCCGGCCCTGCCCACAGACACACCCTGCCCACAGACACACCCCACCCACAGGCCCACCCCGGCCCCGCCCACAAGTAGTGGGTAGTAGATCTTTTGCCTTGCCAGTTTATAAAGTAGCTCACATGCTGAAGAAGTGTGAGCACCCCTGGCTTAGATGATGCACTCGCTATTGACTGCTAGTGCTGATCATGGCCTTTAGAAACAGGTGTTAGATGTATAATATAGAAGGAACCCGCCATGGGTGCTTTAGGGCGAAGGTGGTGCTTGGATGACCCTGAACTTGTCCATTGTAAGAATATAAGTGGGCAGGGGTGACTTGGTTCTTGTCAGAGAAGTGCTGGGCTGCAGACTTACACCAATAATATATTGATAGTCTATCCTATGGATCCGAGAAATGTTCGACCACTCTGTATTCTTTATCCCTATTGTTGTACTTTGTGTATGGACACCCATATAGATCCGTATTTTCAAGGCCAATTTGTTCAGGTGTCCTGGACTTTTATAGGGGTATTATTGCTGTTGTATAGTATCCAATGGAGTCTGCTATGTAGTGAGGACTCTGGAAAGGCACTTTCATGCATATGTGTGAATATCTCTATTGGCTTATACAGTTTTATTACAGAACACAATACAAAGTACATCAGTTCGTATGTGCACAAAGGGAAACAATAACCCTGGTCGAATCAACACTACCCTTATTTTTATATGTAGGGAAGTAATATATTTTACAGCAATATTTTTAACCTACTTTAGAAGTAATACAAGAAGTTGGAACAAATACTCCTGCAAGTTCACATCAGATGTGTTTCCAGTGAATATTTCAGATGATTGCTACAATCACAAAAGTTTTTTGCACCATTTTTCAAATGAGTTTTTTCAGTAATTCCAGGGCCGTAGGACTAGAAGAGACCGTGAACTCGCCCTTTTAATTTTTCCATGATGAAAATCCACAGGGTTCAATTTTTTTTGATCTTGCTTCTTACTCTTTTGTTCAAGTACAGAGTGAACTCCTGTACACCTGATAAAATAATTCTGTCTGCGGGGCCTCCTTTTATTTATGATATCAGGAGAAGAGCAATGTTTTGTTCCTGCTGTGGTCAAAACAGAAGAGACCCTGCTTGTTCACAAGTGCCCAAAGCCGACAGATAAGAGGTGCAAAATAATGGAGTACAATAGAAAGAGTGTGCGGTAATTATTTGTGGCTTGTCAAATGCAGACCTTTCAAGCCCCCAGTGATTCAGATCTTGGGAGTCTGCACAATTCAGTACACTAACCCAAGCTACCATCAGAGGAATCTAACCAGGTTCCTTCGACAACGCTGAAATTGCTTCAGTTTGTCATGCACTGGGCATGCCAGGTCCACACAATATCATTTACTTGCAAATGGGGCTGGCTCTTGAGCCCTCTGGTATCTGACTCCTGGCCTGCAATTTGTCATGTTGGTGGCATTATCAGTTTACGGTTATTTTAATACACCCTGATTGTTTGGGGAAATAAAGAATGTCTGACATGCGGAGATTGAACAGAATAGTCTTGAAAACACCATACCATGACCATGCATGAATAAGACGTCAGGTAAGTCCTAGACCTTACAGCAAAGATGATACATGTGTTTACTTCACTACAACAAAGTCTTCCCAAAGTCCACCCTGCAATTTTAGGAAAGACAGTGATGCTTTACATTTTTCAATGTCCTTTTACCATATACGTACCAGGAAAACTCCATAGCCCCCAATTCACTGGATGTGAGGCAAAAGGTTTACTTTACTTTGTGCTATATGTAGCGGCACAGAGTGTTGCACTGTTCAACACCGGACCGTTAGAAAAAAAAAAGTATAATGCATGTATACATTAAAAACAAACAAAAAACGGGAGTGTATGAGCAACAGATGCCCCTCCGGTATCCGTCAGGTATGGAAAAATTGCTGCCAAGTAAGAATGCTTTCAAAAATACTTTATTTTTGTCTATTTATAAAGTTAAGTGAATAAACAAAAGAGAAATCTGAAGAAATCATTATTTGGTGTTAGCAGTAGAAGTTGTTCTGGAGATAATATCACTCCTTGAAGAGAGAGCACCTTCACAGACTTATGGAGACTTACAAGCCATTTTTGCTCCACTGGGGGATTATGGGCAATATGCAAATCTGTTTTCCAGGATGTAATTAGAAAAACAATGCCTCTGCTTGCTGCCATCTAGGATTAGCCCCCTTAAACATCATGCACAACTTTTTCAACAAGCCTTAATTCTATGATACAAGGTTTAGCCAAACCAGTAAATCTATACCAAAAGGAACAGAATCCCAGCTGTGGACAGTGCTGTTTCGATCTGGTTGGATCTCATCAGCACAGTGTAGGGAAAACTGGTTTGACTGAGATGAGAGACTTATAGACCAGGTTCTGGGGATAATATCACTCCTCGAGGAGAGAGAGCACCTTCTCATGCGTATGGAGACTTATAAAGCCATTTTCGCTCCACTGGGGGATTATGGGAAATATGAAAATCTGTTTTCCAGGATGTAATTCGGAAAACAGTGCCTCTGCTTGATGGTGGTGCAGCTTTTTAAGGACCTTAGATGAAGATTTGAAAAGATTTGAATGTAAATTTTTTTGCGTTCCGATGAATGAATGAACTTTTGTCAGGTAATATCGGGGCTCTTATTATTTTACAGTTGACAAAATCTGATCTGCGTATAATTTTTTTTCTCCTAAAAATCTATAATTGATTGCTGGTATGAAGTACCTGAAGCCTCCAGCGCAGCTTCCAGAATCCTGCTGACAGCCATCGATTAGAGCGGAGGTGTTAATGTTAGTGATTTCATTCAGAGAACATTTAAAATGTCAGTAATCTGTTGCTAAAATCTGTCAGATCATGGGTTCTTGTTATATTGTACATGCTGTCTCTGATTAACAAGCAATTCTCGCCGGATTTAGTGCAAACCTTTTCACGCTTGCAGTCATGTGAAGGATGAGGAGTAGCTTGTCGTCAGCGCCCTGTGCAGTAAGGTGGAAGGGATGGGGAGGCTTTAATATTTTATTTTTGCCTTTCTGGCTGTCCAATCTCTGTGGAATTTATCTCAGGCCGCCACACCAAAGATTTAACTCCCCATGATGTCACCATATAGCGTAAAAATGGCAGCTAAGTTACCAGAAGGTTCCCTGGAGCTAGCTAAATCATTTTCATGTCAATGTCATTCTATTGCGCCTTTTTTTCTCTTATGACAACATTCGGGAACTTGATGTTGACTACGGAATATATGTATTTTACAGTATTCAAATAATCTTCTGGAGATCTGCTATTCCTTTACATCTGTATTAGGTTTTCTCCTGTGTTCATCAAGTACAAATGAAATCCTAGAGGCCACCTCTGAAGATATTTCGTACCAGGAGTGTAACTACTGGGGTAGCAGGGGTAACGGCTGCCACAGGGCCCGGCAACAGCCACTACCGTTGCGTTTTTGTTTGTTTTTATATTAATATACTCATGTTTTTATACTTAATATGCTCTTTTAAGACCTCCAAGTATAATGATCGGAGGCCCAGAAGAGGTAAGGGAACATTAAAAAAAAAAATAGTGTTACTTACCTCTCCTGGCTCCCGAAGGTTTCAGGCCTACTTCAGTGACGTCCCTGACATCACATGACTGGGGCCTGCATCCTTGTGCCCTGTTACGCATAATAGTGCGCGCAGGAATGTGTGTGGGGGGGTGTCAGTTGGGGGTCTTTTGCGTCGGGAGGGGGGCCTTGTCAAAAGTTCCCCACGGGGCTCCGTCATTCCTAGTTACGCCACTGTTTCCTACGTTTCTGTCATTGATGCTGTTCTTTACATCTACAGATCCCAACATTCCCAGAGAGTTGCAGAGGAACCAGTGTAAAGACCAAAAATGTAATACCAACAATTACTGAATATTAGTTAATAGCTATTATTTTAGGTTTTCAAGAAAAGGGGCATTTTCTGGGCACAATTAGACATTGGAGTGTCTCTCTCTACACTACGTTACATAGGGACCAATATTTCTGATGTTTTAGTTCAAAATTATACTGGACTAGTGAAAATAAAGAGTAAAAATGTTGAAGTGAAATATATGTGGTCAGAAGTTTCCTTTTTTTACAGCAAATGTTTGATTTTCAAAATGAGTCAGTTACAAAAACCAATAAAAAATGCAGTCCTAGTAAAGGGGGCCTACACTACCCATATCACTTCTAGACCACTTATATACTGTTGTAGGGGCTGTTCGTGGCATAGTCAACATACCTTTTTTGTGTCAACGTACACTGAACTGTTTGGTTATAAGGTTGTACTTTGACACAAAAAAGAAGTCCATATCGACCCATAAGTTATTTAGAAGAGATTTTAGTGGTACTAGACTCCCATATGATTACAGCCTCATGATATGTAAAGATTCTTCACAATTTTTTTTTTTTCTCTTTCTCGCTTCTCATTCCTGGCATCCAACATGGCTGACATCTATTTTTTAACCTCATTGCTCATCTCAGACCATATTTGCAAACTCTTCCTAGGCCAAAGCGATGCATTGAACAGGGCTTTGGAATGGAGTCTGGAAAAAAGGTTATAGACTCCAGATACAAAATAAAATAATTGAATAATTGTTATTTAATAATAACTGACCATTGCTGTCAGCCATTTATGAAGGAGTTGTGCTTGGGTCTAACAACTTTATAGCCCTGGCACTTAAAAGGGTTTTCCCACAAAGTAAATATCACACTCCACACTCAACCTGACCACAGCCAGACTGAATGTGGTCAGGACCGGTGACGGTCAGTATTCACATTCACTTCAGTGGAGCGCGATAGTACTTTTGGGTGCAGTCTACATAAATTTTTCTCCTTGGTTACAGTCAGCATACTTCCTTGTTCAGCAATTTTATGACTGTCTCCTGCAAGTTTCCTACACTTGCATGTTCAAGTCCAGTGATTTGGTGCAGCAAGGACCTGCCTCCAGATAAGTCCAATGTGTGGTCTTTTCAAATGGGTTCCCAATGAAAAATAAGCTTTAAAACCTGGTCTTTGGTCAGAATATAGTCTGTGGTCTGATTATGGAGAAGCAGCTTCCATTTAGAACTGTAGAATATGGAGCAACATTACTATGGAATGGGAATGCTTTTCTGGGGAGGTTTCATGTTGGTACAGTATAATACATTTTTACTAAATTATTATATTCTGAGCCGTTATAAGTGTTGGAATTTGAGGTGGCTTGTGGAACTATGGTCTAGTTGGAGTGGAAGTCAAAGTTTGGCTTGCCAGCTCCAGAGCCCTGCCATCATCAAGTGAGGAAAATGTTTGTTTTGTACCGTGTTAACAAGTGGGTAGGAAATAGAAAAAAAAACAAAAAAACTTGAGTCTTCAGTAGTTGATACCTTTTTTAATGGCTAACTCATAATAATGGCATATTACAATGTTTCGAAGCTCCCGGCTTCTTTCTCAAGTAAATTTAAAAACAATTTCTGAAGGCTGCTTATTTATGTACAAAAGGACACTCAGGAATAGAATTTTAGGAGGGAAGGGGGAAAGAAGGTTACAAGTAAACAATTCCACAGTTCCCAGGTTCTTATCAGTTCACAGAGTGTCTTTATGGCTGTCTCAGTTCAGTGGTTTCTGTAGGATGCCATGAACCCATGTGACAGATTCATCCCTTCCTCCAGTGTTTAAAGCAGGGTCATCAGCTTGTACTCCTAAATCCGTTGCTCTTTCCTTGATTTAAAATTCCCTCTTAAAACCAAAAATTTCATAATATTATGATCTTCATTACAGAAATATTTTGGCACGGGAAGGTCCATTCTTTGTTCTCTAATTGTATGGCGATGTGAATTTATTCTCATTGTGAGCTTCTGACCGGTCTCTCCAACATACGGATTTTCAGTGGAACATTTGGTACACATTATTAAATACACTACATTAAGTGTGTCACAGGTGAACGTACCTGGCATTTTATATTCCCTGTTAGAGTTTGGTATCTCTATCCTGTCAGTGGTCAGTATGTGAGGGCAGGTTTTGCACCTTTTCTGTCCGCATGGAAATGTTTCTGTGTTAGTTGGAGGTATTAACCTAATAATATAATTTTTCTCCCATTTGGGCTTTCATCTTCATACTATGTTGCCCTTAAAGAGCACAGCATGTTATCGTAACAGATCTGTTTTCAGTTCTGCAAAAACACTCCTGAAAGTGTTTTCCCATAACAAATATATATAATATATATAATCTACAAGTTAAGTGGTGTATGTGTAAATGTCCCAATGGGATGTTTCTGAGTAAGATATGACAGCTAGTCCATACCCACCAGCTCAGGGAGACCCTCAAATTACTGAGGGGAAAACTGCTAAATAATGCAGAATATAAGTCATATAATGGCCAGGAATATTGTTACTCTTCATGTTCACCCACAACTGCTTATTTCTCAGAAGTCTGCTGGAACAACAAACTGCCATTCATTTAGTCTTGATACGGCCTCAATGTCTAACCAATGTAATCCCAACCTAAAAAACACCTCGAAAGAAGGGTCTGATGTTAGCAGTAATAACATTATTTATATAGCACCAACATATTCCACAGCATTTAACAAATCAGAGGACACATGAACAGACAATATTAGACAATACAATGTGACAAAGTAACATATCAAATAATAGGAGTGAGGATCCTGCTCACAAGAGCTTACAGTCTATGAGGAAATGGCTCATTTGGTACAATGGTCCAGCCAACTTTTAATAAATAAGGTCATATAACTGAAGCAGTATGAGCCGTCACTAGCTGACATGTGTGAATATACAGGCACTAAGTGCATTGGAGTGCAGAGTGATTTCTAGATAGAAGTGTCTTTATCTGAGATATAGAGGAGGAAGGATAGATTAGGATAAGAAATGTTAGTTTAGTGTATGTAGGTATAGGACAATGGTCATGTAATAAGCCAAGTTTTCAAGAAAAGGGGCATTTTCTGGGCACAATTAGACATTGGAGTGTCTCTCTCTACACTACGTTACATAGGGACCAATATTTCTGATGTTTTAGTTCAAAATTATACTGGACTAGTGAAAATAAAGAGTAAAAATGTTGAAGTGAAATATATGTGGTCAGAAGTTTCCTTTTTTTACAGCAAATGTTTGATTTTCAAAATGAGTCAGTTACAAAAACCAATAAAAAATGCAGTCCTAGTAAAGGGGGCCTACACTACCCATATCACTTCTAGACCACTTATATACTGTTGTAGGGGCTGTTCGTGGCATAGTCAACATACCTTTTTTGTGTCAACGTACACTGAACTGTTTGGTTATAAGGTTGTACTTTGACACAAAAAAGAAGTCCATATCGACCCATAAGTTATTTAGAAGAGATTTTAGTGGTACTAGACTCCCATATGATTACAGCCTCATGATATGTAAAGATTCTTCACAATTTTTTTTTTTTCTCTTTCTCGCTTCTCATTCCTGGCATCCAACATGGCTGACATCTATTTTTTAACCTCATTGCTCATCTCAGACCATATTTGCAAACTCTTCCTAGGCCAAAGCGATGCATTGAACAGGGCTTTGGAATGGAGTCTGGAAAAAAGGTTATAGACTCCAGATACAAAATAAAATAATTGAATAATTGTTATTTAATAATAACTGACCATTGCTGTCAGCCATTTATGAAGGAGTTGTGCTTGGGTCTAACAACTTTATAGCCCTGGCACTTAAAAGGGTTTTCCCACAAAGTAAATATCACACTCCACACTCAACCTGACCACAGCCAGACTGAATGTGGTCAGGACCGGTGACGGTCAGTATTCACATTCACTTCAGTGGAGCGCGATAGTACTTTTGGGTGCAGTCTACATAAATTTTTCTCCTTGGTTACAGTCAGCATACTTCCTTGTTCAGCAATTTTATGACTGTCTCCTGCAAGTTTCCTACACTTGCATGTTCAAGTCCAGTGATTTGGTGCAGCAAGGACCTGCCTCCAGATAAGTCCAATGTGTGGTCTTTTCAAATGGGTTCCCAATGAAAAATAAGCTTTAAAACCTGGTCTTTGGTCAGAATATAGTCTGTGGTCTGATTATGGAGAAGCAGCTTCCATTTAGAACTGTAGAATATGGAGCAACATTACTATGGAATGGGAATGCTTTTCTGGGGAGGTTTCATGTTGGTACAGTATAATACATTTTTACTAAATTATTATATTCTGAGCCGTTATAAGTGTTGGAATTTGAGGTGGCTTGTGGAACTATGGTCTAGTTGGAGTGGAAGTCAAAGTTTGGCTTGCCAGCTCCAGAGCCCTGCCATCATCAAGTGAGGAAAATGTTTGTTTTGTACCGTGTTAACAAGTGGGTAGGAAATAGAAAAAAAAACAAAAAAACTTGAGTCTTCAGTAGTTGATACCTTTTTTAATGGCTAACTCATAATAATGGCATATTACAATGTTTCGAAGCTCCCGGCTTCTTTCTCAAGTAAATTTAAAAACAATTTCTGAAGGCTGCTTATTTATGTACAAAAGGACACTCAGGAATAGAATTTTAGGAGGGAAGGGGGAAAGAAGGTTACAAGTAAACAATTCCACAGTTCCCAGGTTCTTATCAGTTCACAGAGTGTCTTTATGGCTGTCTCAGTTCAGTGGTTTCTGTAGGATGCCATGAACCCATGTGACAGATTCATCCCTTCCTCCAGTGTTTAAAGCAGGGTCATCAGCTTGTACTCCTAAATCCGTTGCTCTTTCCTTGATTTAAAATTCCCTCTTAAAACCAAAAATTTCATAATATTATGATCTTCATTACAGAAATATTTTGGCACGGGAAGGTCCATTCTTTGTTCTCTAATTGTATGGCGATGTGAATTTATTCTCATTGTGAGCTTCTGACCGGTCTCTCCAACATACGGATTTTCAGTGGAACATTTGGTACACATTATTAAATACACTACATTAAGTGTGTCACAGGTGAACGTACCTGGCATTTTATATTCCCTGTTAGAGTTTGGTATCTCTATCCTGTCAGTGGTCAGTATGTGAGGGCAGGTTTTGCACCTTTTCTGTCCGCATGGAAATGTTTCTGTGTTAGTTGGAGGTATTAACCTAATAATATAATTTTTCTCCCATTTGGGCTTTCATCTTCATACTATGTTGCCCTTAAAGAGCACAGCATGTTATCGTAACAGATCTGTTTTCAGTTCTGCAAAAACACTCCTGAAAGTGTTTTCCCATAACAAATATATATAATATATATAATCTACAAGTTAAGTGGTGTATGTGTAAATGTCCCAATGGGATGTTTCTGAGTAAGATATGACAGCTAGTCCATACCCACCAGCTCAGGGAGACCCTCAAATTACTGAGGGGAAAACTGCTAAATAATGCAGAATATAAGTCATATAATGGCCAGGAATATTGTTACTCTTCATGTTCACCCACAACTGCTTATTTCTCAGAAGTCTGCTGGAACAACAAACTGCCATTCATTTAGTCATGATACGGCCTCAATGTCTAACCAATGTAATCCCAACCTAAAAAACACCTCGAAAGAAGGGTCTGATGTTAGCAGTAATAACATTATTTATATAGCACCAACATATTCCACAGCATTTAACAAATCAGAGGACACATGAACAGACAATATTAGACAATACAATGTGACAAAGTAACATATCAAATAATAGGAGTGAGGATCCTGCTCACAAGAGCTTACAGTCTATGAGGAAATGGCTCATTTGGTACAATGGTCCAGCCAACTTTTAATAAATAAGGTCATATAACTGAAGCAGTATGAGCCGTCACTAGCTGACATGTGTGAATATACAGGCACTAAGTGCATTGGAGTGCAGAGTGATTTCTAGATAGAAGTGTCTTTATCTGAGATATAGAGGAGGAAGGATAGATTAGGATAAGAAATGTTAGTTTAGTGTATGTAGGTATAGGACAATGGTCATGTAATAAGCCACCTAATCAGATGTAATGTTAGGGCAGTTTTGAAGCTGCTAGAGTTGGGCACTAATCGGATTGTTCTGGGTAAAGACCTTGATCGGGAATCTCTAATCTGGGTTGTAACACTAAACACAGTGGTTGAAGAGACATTTGGACAGTTTAGAGCAGGGGTGGGAAATTAATTTTCCCATGGGGCCACATGAGAAATTGTAACGGTTCTAGAGGGCCATGCTCGTCGCACCAAATTTAGCTCCACCCACTTCTCCGCTGACTCCGCTCATTCTCAGTCATTTTTCCATGTGCCCCGCAAAGTAAAATCCTCCTACAGTCACCCTAACATTATTCCCCCCAAATTAAAACTTTTAACTCCAAATGTCCCACAGTATTAAGTCTCTCTCCTGGTGCCCCAGTATAAACCAGCAGAAACATTAAACTGGGGCAACTGGAGGGGGACATTAAACTGGTGGCAACTAGAGGCAGACATGGCCCCCTCCAGCTACCCCTCATGGTTTAATATCCTCCTCCAGCTGCCCCAGTTTAATGCCACCCTCCATCTGCCCCTTAGTTTAATGTCCCCCCTACATGTGCATTCAGTTTAACTGCCCCCCTACATCTGCCCCTAGTTCCCCCTCTTGCTCACACATGCTGTCTCTTCTCTCTTTATTATCCAGCAGCCCCCATTGCCGGCAGCTTGCAGAAAGCACACAGTCCCGTGTGGCTCCGCCCACTAATGAGTCATAGCCTATCCTGGTGATAGGCTGCGATGACATCATCACAGGTCCTTCAAAAACCTTCCATTAGCTATGCGGGCCGGATAGAAGCAGTCAGAGGGCCGGATGTGGCCCGCGGGCCGCACATTGCCCAGGTCTGGTTTAGAGGATAGACTCCCAACCATCTGACAACATGAAGTGTCATTCCTCTTCGTGATGCCCCTTATTTCATCTTAAAGATGAAGTGAATGGCACTGTCTAATAAACAAGTTACGATTAATACAATCTAATTGGAGCGTTCAATTGCTTTGGTTTGTGGGAACAGTAAAATGGATCCTGTAAGGCCAACTTGCATAACTCTGCAACCCTTTACAGTTGACTCTTACAAAAAATCTATAGTGCTATTATGGAAATAGCCAAAATAAAGCTAGTGGTAGAAAACCAGTCTTCAGGGATGTAGTCATAGTGCTACAGGCATGCTTTCAGCAACCCAGCAGTCTTCTCCCCTGTCCGTGTATCCCTGTCAGTTTCATTCAGTCTCCAGTGATGTGGTCTTTAGATGCGGCAAATCAAGTTTCAAGTAAATCTGATAAGAAGTGTAGATAACTACAATAGCTACAGTTGTGCAGAATATTTTGATATAAAAAGTTGGAACTATAATCCTTTATAGCTGAGCATTGCATATGAACTTTTTCTCACCTGGAGAGATCTTTCACTCAACCTTAGATATACAGGGTGGCCATAATATAACCTCAGGTGTTTGGAGTGGTGTGCAGGCTGACCCAATGGAGGGAATTGCCTGAAAATTTGTATGTGTGCTAATCAAGGCATGGGTAAACGAACGGCATGAAGAAGAAAAAAAAACTAAAAATCATCACCAACTGCTTCTTCGTGACAATGACACCCGCGTGACATTTGCATTAATGTTTCTGGCCAGAGTGGAAGTGAATACCAATTGGCCATGGTATATCCTGTGGAGCGACAAAGCGCATTTTTACCTGAATGGAATGGTCAACACACAGAACTGTTGCATATGGGCCACCGAAAACCCGCGTGCGCTCGAGGGGGTTCTGCTGCATTCGCCCAAGGTGACCGTTTGGTGTGGGTTCACCTCATCATTCATGATCGGATTGTTCTTTTTGGAAGATTTGGGCCCAACTGGGGTTGCCACCTGTTCCGTCACAGCAGCGAGGTAACGGACAATGCTGGAAACAATAGTCGTTCCCCAACTCCAACAGCGGCAGTGTCAGCCTGCACACGACTCCAAACACCTGAGGTTATATAATGGCCACCCTGTATTACAGACTTCTTCACTGCTGTGCGAACGTCAAGGATAGTGCCATAGAAAACACATTATTGGAAGGAGTATTTTTTTATTAATGAGCCACAACGGACTAGGAAACCTAAATGCTATATGTTTAACCCGGGTTAAATGAGACTGACTCTAGTTTTACGCTTGTGCTGGGGTTACCATCTTTTGGGTCCTCCTGGGGACCTGAAAACGGAAACCTAATATGCTTATAAAGCGGTTACCCACGGAAACTTGTGTACTCTATAAACTATCATGGGGTCTATTGGGTTTCTGCCTGAAAAATGCAAAGAGAAAAGTTCTGCTTGCACTTGCTCACCTCTCCTAGTCCTACGATCATTACACTCGGGGGGTCTAAAAAGACCGCCAGGTATAATGATAGCTGGGTTTGCGGGCCTGCAGCCTCACTTACTAATTCCCCCCCCCCCCTCTCCTGATCATAGCTGCCTCCGCAGAAGGGGAAGCGCTAGTAGCTGTGAGCAGGAGTGAGGATCTGTAACTAAACAGGGCCGTTACCTGCTGGAGCTACTCCAGCAGGTAACGGCCTATTAAAAAAAAAAAAATCATGTCCCGGGCCCTATAGTTACACTCCTGCCGTGAGCAGTTTATGAAGAAGTCCAAGCTGAACATTGAAAAATAGTGGTGCGATCGAACAACTCCACAGCCCTACTATTTTTGTTTAAAGAGAACATTTCACCTCCTCCAGTTCTTTGGATCCTTTAATAGGTCTGGCTCCGCTTATTCCAGCACAGTTGGAATGTTTCTCTCACCATTCCTGAGCAATTGGCACTGCTAGTCCAGCAGGCTGATTAGGCTTCTAGCATCAGGTAGGCAGTTCCTGTCTACTCCAACCCAGGACCACCCACTTGACAGTGGATAGCCTAATTAGTATATCAGACACCTAAGCTAACAGCACAGATTATTTAGGAATGGTAGGAGCCAGAGGAAAAATTCTAGCTGCGCCAACATCAGTGGAATCTATTAAAGAATATGAAGAGTTGGAGTTGGTGAATATAGTGAAAGGTCCAATTTAATATGGTAGCCTCAAAAAACGGAAGTAAAGTCTAAGCAGGTCCAATTTACTGTCTTCATTCTACATTATTCAAGTTGGTGAGAATAAGATCTCAGAGCCTTGTAGTAAATTTTTCTCGACAACTCACCAACTAGTTTGCAAGTTCCCAAGTCTCCTTGATATAATCACATTGATAATTATTCTTGGTGCAAGTAATGTGTCTTCATTGTTCTGCTGATCAAGAGGGATTTGTGATATGTTAAGTGCTTTTGGCATGTTCTAATGAAGTTGTGTAGCATTTACCGTGAGTGTGAAGGAGCACAAAATGTCTTCACCTTATAGCGCCCGCCGTCTTCCTAAACAGTCTCATCTACTTCGTCAAATTGTTTTGTTCTGATCAATAAGCAGTTTTGTGTAGCCTTTCACTACTGTCAGATGTCATTGAGTGATGTAAATACACGTCAGAAGCTAGAACCTTGATAGCATGCCACGGCTGTCATTGCAGTCTGACAGGCAGCTCGCCTTATCTAGCACACTTCTGTGTATATGGTTGTGTGTAATAAATAATGGCAGTATACATGTACTGTGTAATATGTCTATAGGGAACATTCTTATGTCTTAAAAAAGACCTATAATAGAGTGGGAAGAAAGGTTTTATTACATTATTATTTGTATATATTGGATCAAACACACTGAAAAAGAAAATCCTACTAAATCTTGAAGTGTCATAATGGGACAACTTGTACAGTGAAGATGACATTCCTAACATTCTCTATGCTGGGTGTATTCTTTTACTTTGCTATTTTTTTTGTGCCGGTTACCCAATGATGGATCTGCCAGAACAGACAATTATGGTATGTGCTATGTAATCGTTTTTGACAAATCCATTTTTTTTTAGTTAGCCAGATGCACAATGGGCGGCCACCAGGCACAGATGTGACTATAGTGTTCCACTTTTTTTTTTTTTAATTCTTTCATAATCTCTTGGGGAAAAAAAAAAAAAGCTTACAAATTTAGCACAAATTTAGGCAAGGTTGAAGTTCTCCACTCGGGTTCCTCCTCTGTAATGGTGACTATTCTATACAGTGACTGCCATCTAATACTACTTTTTCCCTGAATGACTGACTATGGCTTTTTTCCCGGCAAAATCAGTTGATTGTTGTGGTGCCAGGCTTGGGATCCGAGCAGTCAGCTGAGGCTTTATGGGATTACTCAGTAAGAGGTAGTCTCCGATCCAAGACTTTTACTAATCTTGAATATCCTGAAACAATAACTCATATTGCTGTTGCACACAAATACTTATTTCATCCTTTTTAGTTTTAGTATGGCCTAGATTCAGTTCTTTGTTATTTACAATGATGAGGAAGCCATGAAGGTGTCCATTTCACTTGGGGCAACCACGGTTTAATGGCAGCGCCGCTGTTGATGGACTAGTTGGGCCTTGGGATGGTTATTTAAACTTTTGACAAGTGTTCCTGAGAGGTGACACCTAAAGTTATTTTCACACGTTCTTGTTTTGTGGCTGTTGAAGTTTGATAATGTGTATGACCAGCCAGTGGTGAACGTGAACCCTGGGGCACCTAGTTTTATCATCTCCCCTTTGTCCCGATTGCTGTGAGTTCATTTGTATTTGTGTACTGGTCACTGATAGCAAAGCCATTATGACACCTCAAACTTCTCTCTATCTAAAGAATTTCCACAGGCTGTGTGCAAAAATAACTTCAACTTGGTTCAACTTTTTCACACTGACAAACGTAGAAAAAATTGCATAGTAATGTAACCAAATGTCAGAGCCACTTACCCTCTGTAGTCTATTGACAAGAAAGTTAGTCCTTTATCTATAGAGTCCCATATTTATTGCCTAGTTAGACAGGTCTTACTCCTTGTGCACAGGTTCAAAGTATAATAATAAACTGCCTGGATTCTAAAGAATGCTAAAAAACAAGTTTATTAATAACGAATTAGAGTAGTGGGACCTAATTCACATAAACGTTCAGGCGTTTGGCGAGCCAGACGTCTAAGTGGTGCTGAGAACCGTAGGTAGCTAAAGTGCAGGGTGTAATTCATTTATCCTCTGCAGTAAAATGCCCAGCGCTCATCACCACCACCACATAAAGCAGAAGTATATTGAGACCCCAACCCAGACTGATACAAAGGCGCTTATTCTAGTGGAAAACGTTCTTGTACCCTGTTTGTGTATCATCCATTTAAAGATACACCAGTGCTTTTTTTGCACACAGTACATACACGTTGATGTAAAGCCGATAATTACATTGAAAAATACCTTTGTGACTTCGGAAGCATATTTGTGTATTGAAAAATCCATCCATTCCTCTTTTTGTACATGTTACCACTGGAGTATAATATCCCCAGTTTCATCAGAGCTGCGACCCTGTAATTTGCTACAAATCATTTCACTAGCAACGTCTGTTTTCCCCACGCCCCTTCATTTTCCCCACATTTAAACAGTCCCTGCAGCTTAAACATTTTTGAAAATATGAATAACTAGCAATACCCGCGACTTTGTCCACAGCCTGGTTCCTGCTCTGCCCGACAAACCTGCAGCGCAGCCCCGGCCGGCCTCCATTGCCCTGCGGCCGCCGAGACCCTTGCCTCCCCTTCCCACCACGCGTGACCCTGGGCCCCCGCTCCGACCCCGGCCCACCCTGGCCTCCCATTTCTCACCTCCAAACGCGACCCCGGCCTTCTCCCCTCCGAAACACGACCCTGGCCCAACCACCCCAGCCTCCCCCCATCGGAGACCCCGACTTTCCCTCCCCCCCATCGGAGACTCCGGCTTTCACTCCCCCTCCCCCCTGCCATCCACTACCCTGTTCCCCCCCCCACCGCCAGACACAACCCCGGCTTCCCCCCGAGCCCCCCCCATCCATCCCCCCTTCCCCCTTGATGGATGCTGCAAAGATGTCCAGGAGAGGTGACGCAAGGTAAGTATAAGTGTTTATTTTTCATCACCTCCCTTGGACCTCCAATTACCGTATTTTTCGGACTATAAGACGCACTTTTTTCCCCCCAAATTTGGGGGGAAAAGAAGGGTGCGTCTTATAGTCCGAATGTGGCGCCTGGCACCCGCTGTAATAGAGAGGCGGATGTCGGCAAGGGATAGATGCAGGTGCCGGGGCCTGAGACATCGCTGCGCTTTAAAAATATATAATAAAAATATGAAATAAATAAAAGTTCTAAATCACCTCCTGTCCCTAGAATATATATATAAAAGTAGAAAATCATATATCATAAACCACCGGGTTTTTTTTCAATACAAGGTGATCTAAGCAATAGATATTCCCCAAAATGGTATAACTAAAAAGTACATCTGGCCCCGCAAAAAAAAACACTCTATGCATCCCCGTACAGCTGCAGGGTCACCTGTCATTGTGGCCTTGCAGCTGTTGCAAAACTACAACTCCCATATATTAAATATTTTACCATTTTTTGCTTCAAAAATTTTTTTCCCTATTTTCCTCCTCTAAAACCTAGGTGCGTCTTATAGTCCTGATGTGACTGCAGATTATAATAATATCACTTCTGTTTCTATCCGAACAAATTTAGTATGCAATGAACTGAGGGTCATACCTCATGAATATTCACAAAACAAATCTCATGAAGATTGCCCATAAATATGACTATGAAAGTAGGAACTTTCTATGGTCTGGTACATACAGTGTCTTGCAAAAGTATTGATACTGCTTGAATTTTTTCACATTTTGTCACCTTACAGCCACATACTTAAATGTATTTTATTGAGTTTTTAACCTTTAAGTACTATCATGGTGTCTATCATAATGATAGGTGTATGATAGTGGTGTATGATGGACAACATGATAGTACTTAAGGGTTAAGTGATAAACAACACAAAATAGCAGATAGTTGTGAAGTGGAAAGAAAATGATACATGGTTTTCAAAAATGTAATTAAATAAAAATCTGAAAAGTGTGAGATGCAAAAGTATTCAGCCCCCTGTACTCTGATACCCCTAAATAAAATCCAGTGCAATCAAGTCCTTCAGAAGTCACTTAATTAGTAATCAGCTGTGAGTAATTTACTATCCGTATCTGGTTCTGTGAAGGCGACTAGTGAACAAACAGCATTATGAAGACCACGGAACTCTCCAGACAGGTCAGAGATAAAATTGTGGAGAAGTTTAAAGCAGGGTTAGGCTGCATTCACACAGAGTAACGCCAGGCGTCATTTGTGTGTAATTTGTGTGTCTTTTATGGCCGTCATAAAACGTTTACATAGAGTTCTATAGGAAAAGACGGCCGTCATTTACGGCCGTCATTGTAATGACGGCCGTAAATGATGGCAGTAAAATCCTCATTCACCGCCGTACATGCGAGCGCTGCGGAAGGCTCCCGAACACTTCCCATTCACTTCAATGGGAGCGCTCGTAACGCTTGTAAAGCCGGCGTTACGAGCGCTCCATTTGAAGTGAATGGGAAGTGTTCTGGAGCCTTACACAGCGCTCGCGTGTATGGCTGTAAATGAAGATTTTTACAAGCCTGGCGTTACTCCGTGTGAAGGCAGCCTTAGGCTATAAAAACACATCCCAATGAGCACAGGGCAATCCTGGAAGAAAACCTGTTGGAGGCTCCAAAAGACTTGAGACTGGGACGGAGATTCACCTTCCAATGACAAGACAATGACCCCAAACGTAGAGCCAGAGCTACAGTGGAATGGTCGCGATCAGGGGTCCTCAAACTTTTTAAACAGTGGGCCGGAGGCAGAGCAGGTCGCACAGACATCGGGAGCGGTGCCCTCCAATAGGTAAAGTGAAGTGCGCTCCATGGCCTGGCCTGAGCTCCCCAGGAGCTTCATTATAAATGCACGCCTGCCGGCGTTGTCGGTGGGGCCAGACAGAAGTGCTTGGCAGGCCGCATGTGGCCTACAGGCCGCAGTTTGAGGACCCCTGGTCTGGATCAAAGAATATTCATGAGTTACAATGGCCCATTCAAAGTCCAGACCTAAATCCCATTGAGCATCTGTGGCAAGACATGAAAATTGCTGTTCATAGACACTCTCCATCCAATCCGACTGAGCTTGAGCCATTTTGCAAAGACGACTGGGCAAAAATCTCAGTCTCTAGATGTTCATAGCTGGTAGAGATGTTCTCATTCTAATTTGGGGAATGTCTATTGCTTGGATCACTTTTATATGTTTTCTAGAGAAAGTGGGGTCATTTGCATTTTATTTTATAGAAATAATAATAATAAAAATTATTAGTATTTTTTTTTTTCTAACTGTAATTTTTAGACCCTTTGGAGTATTGAACCCCATGGGGTCTGATCACTAATTCCGTGCCTTGTAAAGTAGTGGCACTTACATATAAGTAATGCAAGTGTATACCAGAAAAGCCTGGGAACCTTCATGTCTTCTTTCCCCGTTCCTCTATGGGCTAGTTCACACGTGAGTATAAGGGGAGGTTTTTGACAGCAGATTTCGCGTCCAAAACCTCCCCTTATAATGGTGGTCTATGGAGACTGCCGGGCTTCTGTTCTCCGCTAGCGGCGAGCTGCTGCTAGCGGAGAAAAGAAAGGACATGTCCTTTCTTCAGGCGGAAGCCGCACAGGCTCAGCTGCGCAGCTTCCGCCCCCGGCAGCTCCCTCCTATGTCGGCTTATTCATTTGAGCCGACAGCAGAGGGTTAAGCCGCGACAGCGATGGTCGCGGCGGGCGGGTTTTGACAAGAGAGAGACGCGTCTCGCCGCGTCTCTCTCTGTGTCAAAACCCGCGCGGGCAGTTCACGTGTGAAGTAGCCCTATCTCTGGTCACGAGTGGTATTTTTTGTGCTGACCTCACCACTTTTTCGAAAGTGAGCTCGGTTGTTTGAGGATGATGCTATATTCACTTTTATTTTTTCCGCAGAATTGGTGCATTCGTGAATTAAAGGGATATTCCCACAAACATTCAATTGTAATCAATTAAAATGTAATATTTTTTGCAAATGTAAATAATTAAAATTTTTTGCATACATTTAAAGATTTTTTTCTAATTGTCTTTGTTGTTGTCTGTGGTCTTGATCATTTGGATCAGATCATATGGATATGACCTTGAATGCAGGACCCATCTTAAAGGGGCAACTAAAAGTAAAAATCTTTCCACAATAAATTAGCAGTTTTAAAGATTTTTTTTCTGAACCATCTTCGTGACGGTCTCTTGTTCTCAGGAACTTTCTTTGGTCTGATTTCCTTGCTGTGGTCAGATTATTTTCTCATGCATACACTGTCCCTGCCTGGTAACCCGTCCACAATAAGGAAATCATGGCTGGGTTTCTGACCAGACCATAGAAAGTTCCTGAGTTCAAGGTCATATCCATTGTCTATAAATGGATCCATCTGCTGTAGTTCAGGGTATAGAAGCGGACATCCCATTTTACCAGTCTGAATTGTCTGTGCTCTTATGTGGACATGTTCACATTCCTCTCTGTGTATTACACTGGTCTTGATGAATTTTCCCCCAAGGTGTTAATCTTTTGGCTGATCAGGATGTGCGTGTGTACATTATATATATATATATATATATATATATATATATATATATATATATATATATGCATTACGTACATGAATGTGTTCTTCTTTTCCCCTGTAGTCCTTGTCTGTTCAAGGTATAGGAGTGGACATCCCATTTCACCATGCAGAGTTTCCTGTCCCCTCGTGCGGACACATTCGCGCTCCTCTCTATGTATTACGCCTTTGGAGATACAGACTAGTGGCTCAGTAATTGCTTTCTTGAATCTGCCCTTAATAATTACATTTAGTAAGGCTGTATTGAAAATTAGAAAGGCAGAGACTAATAGAAAACTAGATTTTTCACTGAATTAGAAAGCAAGACAATCCATATATTGACAAGACTTCAGGTTGAGAGGGATCAAGAAAACTGTTTTGGACTGTCTGTGCAGGGAGTCGGTGCTGTCCTGATACACAGTGGCATCTGCATTTTATCAAGGTAAAGATGTCTTGATGTGATCTCATGTAAATGGGTGTCAGGGCTGCCGCAGATAGAAGTCAGGCTGTAATTCTTTGTAAATTGAGGGAGAATTCTCTCCTCGTCGCTGGTTAATTTCTAGTAGGAACATGCATTTTACTAATGAGATACAGAATGAGCGCAGAAAAACTGTAGTAAATGATTCCGTGTATAGGAATACTTTTCATGGGAATTTCGTTCTTCAATGAACTTTCTTCTGCACAATGATTAAGAAGTTATTAAAGGGACGACCCTTGTTTAATGTCTTCTTCTTCTTCCTATTGATCAGGGAGAAGAGAGGGACTTTTTGTACTAGGACCCCTTACTCACATCACTGGATAAGTCTGTCTAATGCACCAGGGGTGCTGTTATCTGTAGTGCTTCTCCAAAGTTGGGTGTGCTTTTATTCTTTTCTTTAATCCATAGGCCATAATAGGACATTGGAAATGGGAATGTCCAACATACATAACTAACTAGCTTACTTTAGATGGGTTTAGGATTTCTTGCTATAAAATGCATATAGTCAGCAACGAGGATCTGTCAGGGCTCTAACTTATTCCATTTCTTTCTTCCCACTGCATAGTTATGACATGGCATAGAGTAAAGTAATAACATTGCAGGCTATCTGGAGTCTTGTACATGAAGCTCAGTAATAAAAGCATGGCAAACCACATGTATGTTCTCCCGTGTTTCCTCTGGCTATTCCGGTTTCCTCAGTCTCTCCAAAGACATTTTGATAGAGAATTTAGATTGTGAGCCCTACTTGAGATAGTAAGTGATGACCAAGTGCTGCAGAACATCTTTTTGTTATATAAGCAAGAGAAATAACTAAAATACTAAGGGGTTGTTCACACTACCGTTGTTAATGTCCGTTGCTGTCTTCCGTCATAGGATGACAGCAATGGAAATTAAACTGCTGCAGGGAACGAGGACAGAATCCTGCATGCACAACTTTATCTTCCCTTACCAAGGTAAACAAACATGAAGGAAGATAGCTTCTGTCATGTTGTTTGCCTTAGTGTCAATGGGAACGGACACAGAATCAGCCTGTGTTCGTTCTCTGCAACAATTTAATGTTCGTTACTGTCATCTTATGACCGAAGACAGCAATGGACATTAACAACGGTAGTGTGAACTCCCCCTAAATCTGTGTGTATGTCAAGGTTCACGGACCCCACCAATTCTACATCAGGAGAATTGCATATACTTTTTATATAGCAAATTGTATCTGTTGATGAAAATCTTTTTTATTGAGCACAACATTCCCATTTTTGTAGATTCTCCCAGAATGCATTTCTAGCTTTCTCCTCTCGGTTACATGTGACTAGAAGGAACAGCTGGTAGAACACACAGAAAATGTGTTGACTTGCAAAAGCTAAGAGTCATTGTTCCAGAAGCAAAGCCAAGGTACAAATTGTCTGATGATGATAGATCATGTAACGTGAAATGGTCTTTGTTTGGGGGTGAAAAATCAATGCCAAATCTCTTGGAACTGATCCTCTCTTTTTTATCACACACAATGAATTGAGGCCCTGGAAAGAAATATGCTGATTCCAGATGTTGTCTGACAGAGATACATAGGAGAGAGCATGCTCGGATTAGTTTTCCATCGGTGCATTTTATCATTGTTGTTTTGTTTATTGTATTTTTTGTTATTTGTTAAATAAATATCAGTTTTTGTTCTGGCCTTTACTCCTATAAGGTGAAGTTCTGAACTTCTATCACCTGCACTTTGCAACATGTTAGACCCCATGTTTTAGAGAGTATCCCCAATTCTAAAACAACTTTTCATAAATGAATTGTACACATTAATTTAAGAAACTTTGTAATATATTTTATTAAAGAAAAGTGATTTGATCTCCAATGATCAGGCTGAATTACTTCTAACATAGGAGCGTATGGAGAGTGGAGGAGGAGACTGCTGGAAAAGAAACACACGGCTGATACACTTAGTAACTATGGTAGCTCTTTTGGCTTCATTGTCCTAGTGAGATAATGCTCTGCCACTGTACAGGGTGAGGCAATAAATCATTTACTAGCCAGCCACAGCCTCCTTCTCCTCCCTTCCCTTCTCTGGTGTTTCTTATATTCACCTGTACTATTCATTTATAATTTATATTTGGAGTTTCTCTTTAAAGAGGACCTTTCACCTCCAGGAGCACATGTGGTGTAATACACCGCTAGAAAGCCAACAGTGCACTGAATTTAACGCACTATTGGCTTTCCTGTTCTGTGCCCCTGGTGAAGAGCTATCTGTGCTGGTACCATAGCTCTTCACTGTCAAAAGGGCGTTTCTGAAAGTCAATCAGGAACGCCCTTCCTCACAGTAGCGTCTATTGCTCTGTACTGTGAGAGTGGTTAAGAACACCTCCTTCCCCTACTGATAGTACTTGTCCATAGACGAGGACTGGGAGGGTGGGGGTGGCGTTCCTCACCGCTTAGCATCATCCCTGGGTGGTAAGGAAATCCTCCTCTCATATTACAGCACAGTAGACACTACTGTGAGGAGGGGCATTCCTGACTGACTGTCAGAAACGCCCTTCTGACAGTGAAGAGCTATGGTACCGGCACTGATAGCTCTTCCCTGGGGGGCACAGAACGTGAAAGCTGATGAATTCAGCGCACTGTCGGCTTTCTAGCGGTGTATTACACTGTATGTGCCCTAGAAGGTGAAAGGTCCTCTTTAGTGCAGCACACACTTGGGTGAAGAAGCGCCATATCGTTAACTTTTTTCCCCTATACACAGGAATAAATTGCATATTGTTGAGGTCCTGTTGGGCCACCCACCAATCACGAGAACAGGGTCTTCTGCGTACAACTTTCAATGAAGTGAACAGTGGACAGACACTCCGTCACTCCATGTTGATCACACAATTCTTTGGATTTTGTGTACTTTCCATGTTTGATTGGTTTTTCACGTCTGTTCAAAAAGAATCGAAATCTTCCCCCCTTCCAAAAGTAATTTTGTCTGTATTGGCCTGAATTCACCCAGATTTTAGCATTTCTGTTGTGCGAAAATGGTAGCAGTTCCGGAGCCGTTATTTGAGCAGACAAAACTCCAAATTACAGTATCCTGCACTATATTGTCTGTCGTTTTTGACAGATCCTGTGACAGAGGCTCCAGCTGTGATCTGAGCCTAATACATTGCATATTATCTGACCATTGTACAGTAGATAAGGTGCACACGTATATTCTTAATGATTTGCTGGCAGATAGAATTGTTATATGCATAGACATTTCCTCATAACAGGCTTTGTTTTTCGGTGTGTAATTCTTCATTCTTTACTTTGGCTTCTTACTTTTTTGTAAACCAATTTCCTCATATTGTTGAGCAGACATAGTCTGCACTTTTTCAGGTTTAATAGATTTAAAATCCATGTATGTTTGTGAATGGAAATGCTTCTCCTATAGTGTAAGTGGAAACTTTTATGTCTGAGAGATTATTCACAATTTGGTCATTAATAACAAATTATAATATATCATATGACGCAGAACACTGTATAACAGAGGATATACTGTAAATGTGAAATTCCATTGAAATTCAGTCATTGAAAGTTGTTCCTATTCAAGTGAATGAGTGTTGTGCTACAGTAGTGTGACTCAGTCACTACATAGTGTACAGAGCAATCTGCTTCCAGTTCTGTCCACTGTATAGTTCAGCTACTCTGGGCAGCCGCTGGTGCCCAATTAGTGGGATTTGGGACCACACATCTGATATTGATAATCTATTCCAGGAATAACATTAGAATAGTGCCACCTGTTGTTTATATTGAGCAGCCTTTCTGTGTCCAGCTCAATAAATGTGATGACAAGTTAAATATTCTTAGCCTTGCTCCATTCATTCCAGCACAGTTGGATTTTCTTTGTAGTCTCCACCAATTGCAAGCAGTCACTTTTATATTAGTTTCAACACCTAATCTGGTAATGAGACTGTGTACTGGCAAGTGGGTGGTCCTAGACTATATGCACAAGCCCAGGACCACCCACCTCCCAGTAGAGAGCCCTATTACCCTATTAGATGCTGAAGCTATTAGAAATGATTGCTCAGGATCAGCGGGCAGAGAAAAAATGCCAACTGCACTGAAGTCAGTGGAGAAATCCGTATTAAAGGATGGAGATGGAGAAGGTCCTCCTTACATTTCTGTAAAATTGTAGGTTTGTAGCAAAAAAATAAATATATATATATATATTTATTATTATTATTATTATTATATATATATATTTTAATAAACTCTGCAAAAACTAATAAATAATATTTAAATGGCATGATACTTTCTTTTTCTTTTTTTTTTTGCAATAAACACACCAATGTGCCATATAATAGGCATTGTACTTGTTGATGCATTTAGCAGGCAGTTGCCATTTAGTAACAGCAAGCAGAGATCTTGAAAAAGTGAAAATGAGAAAATGGAACTTGTATAACTTTTTGATCAGGGCTGGGGAGTTGGAGTCAGAACTAGATTTGCTTCATGTAGTCAGAAAAAAAAATTGCCGACAAAATAAAATGATTGAATTATTCTAAGCTTTTTAATATTGTATAATTAGATGTATAGTTTGTTACATATTTACTTTCATAGCAATTCAAATGCTGACTTTTCAATGGATTTGAAGATTTTTACTGCTTTTGACTGACCATGGCTGTCAACCATTATGGAGTCAGGAAAATAGTGGAGCCTGAGTCAGTGGTTCGGCCTACTAACTCCGCAGACCTGCTTTGCATTATACAATTTATTAGCCTTAAACTGTGAATGTTACAAAATGTTTTTCCTAGGCAGTACCATGCTGCAGCCGCATGAAGCAATTGTAGAAACTGTTCTGGCTCATTGGACATCTTCCTTTTAATAGGGAAATTTAGGATATCTCCCCGGGGATGAGGTCACTGACAGTTGTCAGGGTATTGTTTGAGGCATGCTATATTAGTTGTCATTTCAGATAGGGTTAGAACTTGCACTTCCAATTTTCCTGTGTCCCTTTCCATTTTTTTGGAGACCCCATCTGTGTAGCTTGTCACCTGTTCTGCGCTGTGACCCTATGACCCGAGTGTCACCAACATGTCGTATTGCCGGCTCCTAATTAGCGAGGCTGGAGATCCCTCTTTCCTCGCCCTGTAACCTTCCTGTAGTTGCCTGTATCAGCAAGTTCTGTCATAGATGTCACATGCAGAAAACATATGTTTGCACATTGTATTAGTACATTATAAATTATATGAGTGGCCCCAGATGAGTGTGGCGAGGACTGTGGAGGTCATAGAGAAATTAACCTGTCATGTCGTGGGCACATGCATTGTCGTGATGCAAATGTCTGTCTATGGCGAACATTTGTTTATAGATTGGGGAGCTGTATCATTAGTAATTTCCGAATCTACTACTATGACTACTACTACTAATGGGAAGGACTAGTACAGGGTATAGAGGGTATAGACATATCACATCGGTGACAACTGCTTTACTATGGAGAATTGCCTAAAGCAACCACATTACAATTTTCATTTTTCTATAGCAGAAGTTATAGAAAACACACAAGGCTTGGTGGGTAGGTAGTACAAGCACTTATAGCTCAAAATGGCCATGTATTTATATACTGTATAATCATCTAGTAACATGCAATTGTTGTCTTGTTCTTAGGTTTTTAGAATAGAAGTATTAGTAAACGGAAGAAAGCATTTTGTTGAGAAGAGATATAGTGAGTTCCATGCGCTCCATAAAAAGGTAAGTTGTCAGCAGATTCAATGTGTGTTTTGTCATGGTGATGTCATTATATGGCTTATTTGACAGTATGTTGTTATTTTACTGTCAGCAGTGGGTTGACTGAAGATACAGTATATTGAACATGACATGTCAGGTTCAATGACTGCACATGACCTTAAAGAGAGCCTGTCATGTTATAGGCGCTGTCACCCTGAACATTTTGGTATTTTGTCTACCCAAATCATTCAGCTATTGTAAAGATGGAAACCATTTTAGTGTTGATGCAAATTAGGATATACCAGCCAATACTGCATAGAGCAGACAGAAACCACAGCATTACCGCCCACTTGGCTAATACATCCTAATGTAGAGTATAAAAACAAAAGGACTTATATCTTTGGAATAGCTGAACGGTTTTGAACAAACAGACACCAAAATGCTCAGGGTGACAACACCTATCAGATGATGTATGTCATCAGGCTTTTTAGACTTGTTGACAGGTATCCTTCAAAAGGACTTGTCCATTTGCATTAATATAAGTGTTGGGAGTTTTAACTCCTTGGCTTTCTGCAAAGACTATAAGCAGACCCATGCCCTTTTGCCATAATCTTAATACATCATGCCATAAACAGCAAGACCTCTCACTATAATGCCGTGGGTATATTGATAGCCGGCTGCAGTTTATGCACACAAGCACACGAGTACAGCTTAGCCACCCTCCTTCACGTACACATGGTGGGAATTATCAGCCCTAGGTTTATCAGAGAGTGTTTATTGTAGTATTCAGCAGGATAAGCAAATCCAGACACATTTGTGTATCACCCACCCCGGAAGTGACCGTAATAGGGAACTTGAATATGGGGGTTGTGGGGTGGGGGATTCGCTACTAAAAACCTGCATTGATATTTTTTGATAGAAGTCGGATATCAATTACTATAGGTCCTCTTTCTACCTTCTTACTTATTATAGGGACACGTCCTGTTTTTATTCAGTATTTAATAAAAGCTACGTTTTAATAGTTTTTTCTTCTGTTGGGAGTTACCCAATTTGTCCAATATACATGTAATGTTCTCATTTTGTTCATATACATATATACATTTAACTGATCGCTATATAGTGAACCCACTAAAGTTGATGATAAAATATGACACTTGAGCAAGAAAGGGTTAGGGTTGGTGTAATATAATGTCCCATATAAGTAAGTAAATCTTAGTCTTAGAAGTGTGAACTGTGCTGACCACCCATACAGTAACTATTCGTCTCTTGGTCCTGCTGGACACCTGTATTGTCTCATGTTTGTCGTTCTTCATCCAGTGTAATTCATCACTCGCCCGCGTACACTGTCATGGACTTCAGCAGCTGTGATGATGGCCGCTTGAAAGCTTGACACATTTATAAAGTGAAGGAAAAGGATTTAGAGTTTTTGCCTTGACACTGATAAGTAATGAAAAAGAGCCCAGAGTGTAAATTCCATAGAGGCATGAAGCCACCGGGTTTAAGTCAGGCCTGATGTGGGGATTTCTAAATTATATTAATAGAAGTCAGGCCTGATGTCCGCACCATTCTTATTTTCAGTAATGCAGTAAGATAATGTTAGGTATGTAGTACAAAGGATTGGCTAGATTGGAGTGTTCCTGGAGTGTATCTGGAGTGTTCCTTTAATGGAAACGGGTTTTTCTGTAAAACCGGATAAGAGGCTTTGAATAGGTTAAAATAATGAAGGGTCCTGTACTCGGCCTTTAAAATGGCCACGCCATATGTTTATGGTCTCTCCCTCACTTTTCAGTGCCACAGTGACATCCTATCTCTCCATCTTGTGACCCCAGAGGTACATGATGTTAATTCTAGTGAAGATAATCTTACTGGTGGCTGTAATTGCAAATTACTCTCTCTTCTGGTCCTTAGATGTGTCATGTGACTAACACCGTCCAACTGAGAAAGCATCTTATGTGTAGATAGGTGGTAAGTTTCTCTAGTCATTCCCACAAGATTAAAATTGAGGCTCTCATAAGACGCCATGTCAGTTGGAAACTGTTATTGCTGGTCAGATGACACAGCTGAGGACCAGAAAAGTATGGATATCTCACAAATACAGCCACTAGTAACAAGGTTTTCCTCATTACAATTTACATCATGTGCCTTTTCTAATGAGTCAGAGATTAAAAAAAAAAAAAAAAAAATGTTGTATAAAGTTCTACTTTGTCACTTCAGCACCAGAGTAACTTTGGGGACTAGAAAATAAGTGGGACTGGTTTGGTTCTAAGAATAGTATTAAAATCTCCTTTAAAGAAACATGGGAAGTGATTGTTTGCAGTTTTTCTTGCACATTCAATAAAATTCACCAGAATATTGGGATATGAAATGCTTTAACCTGCAGACCTGAAATACTGTTGACTAAGAAATGTGTCTCATTCCTATTTCACCGTTTCCTACATTAACTGTCACTTTAGTATTCGGTGAACACATGTATCAGCAAGTGGTTTATTGAATAAAGATGACGTGTTTCGGGGTAACGGTGTCAATCAAAGAGCACCACCCCTTTCTCAGATTTTTACATTTTCAGCTGGATAGTGTGCAGTAAAGAGAACGCAGCGTTAGGCATCTATATAAAGCAAAAAAAAAACGCTTTGTTTTTTCAATTGTGATTCATCTTGTTGCAGTATCTTATTTATATATGTATTTATGGGTCACTCGTGTTTGGACCTGTGTATTAATTTATTGTTAATCTTTTAATAGATCTGAGGAAGGGGTGGTGCTTTTTGTTTGACACCGTTACCCCAAAACGTGTCATCTTTATTCAATAAGCCACTTGCTGGTACAAAGGGCAAAGCATGTATTTTTTTTTTTTGCTTTATATTGATACCGTATATACTCGAGTATAAGCCGACCCCCCTAATTTCACCACAAAAAACTGGGAAAACTTATTGACTCGAGTATAAGCCGAGGGGGGGGGAAATGCAGCAGCTACTGGAAAATTTCAAAAATTAAAATGGTCGGAGTTTTTGGGTGCAGTAGATGCTGGGGAAGGAGAGGGGCTGTTTTGGTTGTCTGTCTGCCCCTTCCCTGAGCTTGAGGACTGGGTTTTTTCTCCCCCCCCCCCCCCCACTTGGAATTCAGTCTGGCTGAATATAGGGTATCTGCAGTGCTTCTATTAACCCCTTCCTGACGGAACAGGAGCACTGCAGATCCCCTATATTCAGTAGACCGGGCACTGTCAGACACAGGGATACCTAATGTGTATGTGTTTCACAGTCATTTTCTACTTTTGTATGTATTCTAGGGAAAGGAGTGTTTTAGAACTTTTATGTTTTTAAAATCTTTTTTTTTTTCTTTTGCACTATTTTATGGGAGATTCTATACATTAATATTGTGGCTGATCATAGACTCCCCCCCCCCCCCCCCCCCCTCCTAAAAAAAAAAAAAAAAAAAAAAAAAAATATTTTTTTTTGCTGACTCAAGTATAAGCCGAGGGGGGCTTTTTCAGCACAAAAACTGGGCTGAAAAATTCGGCTTATACTCGAGTATATACGGTACCTAACGCTGCATTCTCTTTACTGTATGCTATCCAGCTGAAACTGTAAAGATCTGAGGAAGGGATGGTGCTCTTTGATCGACACAGTTACCCCGAAATGTGTAATCTTTATTCAGTAAACCGCTTGCTGATACATCTCATATTCACCGAATACTATTATTCTAAGAGGGAGCGCGCAACCGGGTTGTTTGTTGGGAGCATTCTTCCCATACTTACCTGTGCATATTGATCGACCTTTGGAGTCGCATACCGGTAGACTCTGCCCATCCCACTCTGCCATCCACACGCATATAAGTGCGTGTGATACGGACTATAGTTGTGCAGAATCGTATACAGTATTTGGTTCTGCAGAACAGCCAGGTCCCTGAAGAAGCGCAGCTAGTCTTGGTTATTGTAACTGTTTTTGTGCTAAATGTCACTTTAGTCAGCTTATGAATAGCATGTGTCCCATACAGGTTATATACAGTCTATCTTTATCTGACTGGTTGGCGTGGGAACTGTCCAACTGTGTGTTCTATCCATCCCAATGGTTCCTTGAATAACAATATAATAGGGAATTGACATTTATCCATAAATTCCTTAAACTATTTGAGGAAAGTTCACACTGTTGTTAAATATGTCCACTGCTGTCATCTGTCATAGGATGAGAGCAACGGACACGACCAGCATCAGTGACAGATGCAAATGGAGCCATTTGGCCTCCATTCCTGTTCACTTTAATGTAAAAATAAAAGAAACCTCGACAGAAGCTTTTTTTTCTTTTATGTTTGTTTATTTTTGCAATGGAAGAAAATGTCCTGTACGTATAATTTATAGTTTTGTCAGAAAAGTAACAAACATGCTGGAAGAAAGTCATGGTTTTTTTTTTACAATAGAGACACACTATTGCCATTAATGTCCAATGTAAACTTAGATCTAAAAAATATCATCTTTCTACAGCTAAAGAAAAGCATCAAAACTCCTGAGATGCCCTCAAAGCATGTAAGGAACTGGATCCCTAAAGTGCTGGAGCAGAGGCGGCAAGGACTTGAGTCATACTTACAGGTAAGACCATGTCATGTTGTGCAAATAACGTATATAGTTTACTGTGTTTCACCATGTCTCTTAAACAAGTACTCCCCAAGGTCAAAGATATTTCAGCAAGGATTTCAAAAGATAAGATCAGTCACGACTTTATAGTGTAGATGAAGTGTAAATGGACGGCAGTTCCTTTGTACAACTCTATGAAAATGGCCAAATAAGGGTGTGCAGCTGTCTCAGAAACTAGTAGCAGGGAGCTTGCCTGTCTTTCCAGAGCCCCACGGATTACCTGTCTTTAGATTGTTGTCGCTACAATGCCAAGAACTCCCACATATATCACAAGTCTACAGCATACAGAAATATTGATGAAATCTGCATTACAAGCTTAAAGGAGTATGGCATATTCCATAAACGTCATATAGATGACCCCCTCTATGAGACTTGCACCATATAGAGCACTATGTACAAGTACTGGGACATAGCTCTTAATCATTACAATTCTGGTGTTTCATTCAGTCCCATTGCCATAGGCTTATAAAATCCAACCCCTAGCCATTCAGTCTGTGCTTACATACAATTGTGAAAGAATGACTCCCTCTAGAGAGCGCAGTGAATTCCGCATGATACTTTAATAGGTTGATACCTTTGCAACAAGTCAGTTTGTGACAAGCCACATAAACTTACAGAGCGAGGCCGCTGAGTACTGAGAGACATAATGCATAAACGTCACAAACCTACTCAGAATTCTTTAATAGGGTAAATATTTGTTCTAAATTGTCAGAACCCCTTTAAACCATCAGAAGCCTTCACTGAACCCCAGCAGATTCCATTATAAGTCAATATGGCCTACTGGTTAATATTTGGTTACTACACATGTGCATCTCTCTCCATTCACTTCTATTGGGTTTCTGAAAACCTCCAAGGCTAAGTTAACATCTGCGTCGGTGTCTCCATTGGAAACTCCGCTGCAGAAACCACCAAAAAATCAGCAGAGATAAAAGTCCTGGATGGTAGACTTTTCTCTCCACCAGTTTCAGTATAAAAATGGCAGAACCCCTGCAGACCGCAGTATAGTCTATGGTGTCCCAGTGCAAGTTTGATCTTAGCCTTACTTGAATCTTCAATAGAAATGAGTAGGGACAACCTCACATATGCAACCATCTCTTCATTTGCCTCTGCCATTGGATGGAAGTATCCGAATCGCAGACATGGATATGCTATAAATGTCTGAGACAGAAAAACCCCAAATGCTAGATTCTCTATGTGATGTTCATTTACAGAGAGGTAATTGTGGTTGGTATTGAAGTGGTTAATGGCGCGTTGGACATTCGGAGATCCAGGTTACACATAATATCTGAAAATAATTAGTCCTGACCCGGTTGTAGATGTCTGCGAGAGGTACATGCATGCTGCACACAGACTTCATTACTAAAATTCCATAGTCCTTTCAGTTCTATTCTTTGATAAATGTGAAAAATTGCCCCATCCACTTTTTCTTGCAATTATCTGCATTGATTTCCTTTGTAACGCTGTTTAAATAGAAAAATAGAAGACAAAATTGGAATGGGTTCTCCCTGCGGAGCAGTCTTTTGTTTTTCTGTGATAATGGAGGCTAAAAGCACATCTCATTGAAGAGGATACATCGGAGCTGAAATGTTTTTATACAGCGGTATCTGATCCGGCAGAAAATCCCAGCCTCTTCTTGACTCTTATTAAAAACTTTGGACGTGGTGTTAAATAATATTAATGGCCTCAGTTGTAAGTACTTAACAGTCCTTTTCCAGTACAAGTGAATGTATTGATTGATTTGGGCTCAGCGCAGCGGTTCAGATTATACGGCTGATTCTATCGGAACCTTAACTGCTCTTGTTAAGTGCATGGCCTATCTTTAAATGAATCAAGATGATGATGTAGATTAGTGAGAGCAGACGACCATCCATCTCCTTGTGATCGGTTAATAACTTGAATCCATCATCGTGTATATCAGCTGGAAGGAGTTTATAGGATGAATTCATGTCTTCAAGAGCCGCCAAAAACCCTCCGCCTGAGTTCAGATTAGATCGGGTCTAAAATAAAATACACGCCGTCTCACAGGTACAATACTAGCACTGTGTGCCCAGACTGCTACTTAAATTAATCCATAGCAAAAAGCCATTTTTACAGTACATTGTTGTTGGATCGCATGTTGTAGCGGTCATGTATGATATATTAAAGGTTATGTTTTTATTAAGCATTGACATCTTTTAAACATAACTAATTAAAAAAACAACTAAATATTGTGTGTATGATGTGCGGATTTATGGTCTGTTCACGCAGAGATTTTTGCAGGCGGATTTTGATGCGGAATCCACCTCAAAATCCGCCTGCAAAAAAGGCTCCCATTCATTTGAATTTCACTGAATGGGTGCTGCTCACTTTTTCCCCTTCTTCCCGTGGATTCTGAGACTGAGACAGCCGTGGCACGAGACTCACTCCCGATGAGGCCCATTCATTTGGGCCTAATCAGGAGTGGGATGCTGCGACAGGATGCCGGTGCACTGCATTGGCTTCCCGTCGTGGCTAGCCGTGCGAAACGTTCATACAACAGAAAAGGTTTCCGCTGTGTGAACATACCCTAAGAGGACTTGTTACCTGGTTTCGAAAGCCCAGTGACATACAGCATATAATAGACATTGTCACCCTGAACATTTAGGTGATTTGTTTATCCAAATCTGTTCAGCCATTCCAAAGTTATAAGCCTTGTTAATCTTGAGAATCTACTAGTCAATTGGGTGGTAACACTGTGGTTTCTCTAAGGGCAAGGTCTCTGTGTGTTAGTGTTAATGCCCACTTGGCTGGTATACCCTAATCATCAACACTAGGAGAGCTTATATCTTTGGAATAGCTGAATGGATTTAAATAAACAAAACACCAGGGTGACGGCACCTGTCAGATAATGTATGTCATTGGTCTTTTCAGACCTGATGACAGTTCCACTTTAAGGTCATTTGCAGACAGTGGAGCTGGCATGTCATGATCAGTATATTTCAGTCAACCCAATGAACTTCAGGACAGTGACAGTATAAGAGTAACTATTAACTGATCCTTTTTGAGGCCACCTATAAAGTACATGGCCATATTGCAGTTTCATCTGGTTTTGTAGTAAGGCACCCGTAGAAATTTTATTTGCCCAGACTGTGCCTCTAAGGCACACAGAGGTTAAAGCGACCCTCCAAGCTCCCCCTTACTAAGGCTTACTGCCTCAGCAGCAATTATCTGATAATCTCATTAATCACACTGGCGCTTTACTAATCTGTAGTCTAGAATTACTCTGCTTGTTGTGCTGGAATCCAGCTCTCTATGCTCTGATTTCTTAGTGATATTGTGTATCAACACAAGTCTTTCAGAGTCAGCAGTAATTCAGGAAGTGGTAGAGAGTCTGAACCATTGATGAGGAAGGAGGTGTCTTTCAGACTACCTCAGATTGCCTGTAGGCACTGTAGCTAAATTCTAGTCAGACACAACACTGCTCTAATGGAGCCATGCTAAAAACCAGGCAAGTATCAAGATCTGCAGAAAAGAAGTAGCAGGTTATTCTCCCCTGATGAGTCATCAGCAGCAGCAGCAGCAGCCTCCCTGCTCTCACCTCCCCCTGTGCTCAGTGAACTTCCACTGCTCCATGCTGGCTAATTAGCATATCAATAAAAGTGGGCTAGTTCAAAAACGGCTGAGAGGATTAACAAACAAAAGATATGTCTGGAATAGCCTTTCTAAAGGCTATGCAAATATATGCTTAGTTAAAAATCACTAGAGACAATGATAGAATCTCTTTAAATGGGTTGTCCAGGCAAAAATGGACAACCCCTTTAACGTTTAAATCAGCTGGAGGCAGTGAAAAAAAAATTAAAAAATGCATACTTACCTGTCCTAGTTGCTCCAGTGTCCTCCCGCGCATCCCAGTTTTCCTGCTCTCCTGGGTCTCCTCTGGAGTTATGCTGAGACCACTGATTGGCCTTAATGGTTATGTGACCGCTGAGGCCAATCAGCAGTCTCAGCAGGCCTCAGGAAGACGACTCATGATATCACAGTTAGTGACATTCAGACCCTTCGCTGATTGACCTCAGTGGTAACATGACCGCTGAAGGCAGTCAGCGGCTTCAGCACAATGCGGGAGAACAAGGGGATGGGAGGCGTGGGAGAACACCGTAGCAACGGGGAAAGGTAAGTATGATTTATTTAATTTTTTTTTTCACTGCCCACAGCTGATTTAAACATTAAATGGGTTGTTAATTTTTGCCGGGATAACCCCTTTAAGCCTGTATTTTACTCTGTCATTTAATAAATGCCTTTGAAACTAAAGGGCTTGTTTGCTTTGGCAATCCCTAAACTCAACAGATCCCCCAGTGATGACCAATAATCTGTTTAAAAAAAAACAACAACTTGACAGTACAGTTTTGCTTTTCTTTCAGTGCCGGCGCAGAAGAAATTATCACATTACACAATGCCCATCAATGGGTTGCATTGTTGTGTTTACATGGTCGCTAACTTGTCAGAGAACTTTGTTTCATTTAATAGAACAGCTGATTCAGGACCAAAATGGAATGCAATTTAATTAAAAAGTTGCTGTTTTCTGCCTGGAAAATCTCTAAGGTTTTCGCCACTAGATGTCTCCCTTCTTGCTTAATTCGTTATTCACTCCCTGTTACTAGGGAAGATCTTTCTTTACAAACCAATATGCTCGACAAGAAACTGGTGAGTGGAGGTGGGAGAGGTAGGTCTCTCTTCTCAGCCTATGCATGTTTACACATATAGTTACCGGTACTCTGCACAGAGATGAGTCTATGAAAGTAAGGAGAGTCTACCTACTTCAATCCACTTCTAACTAGCTTTTTGTGTTCTGGATCATGGGATGTTGGTCATAGATAGTGAGCTGCTTTCCTTATTGTTACTGTTGTTCCTTATTTTCTCTTTTTCTGTGTCAGGAATACTTTTGGCTACATCAGAACCTGGATTTGCAGTTCAGTGGTTCTGGATCTGTTATATTATAGTCACCTAGGCTTTTTCTATTTTACGGTTACTTCTGACATAATTACATGTAAAAAGACCAATAGTAGTAATAATGGATGGGCGATGGGGGTAGACTGCTGTACAAGCCCCCTTCCTCAGAGACAAATGCAAAATGTGCTGCAGCCTTAATGAGGCCATTAGCAGTACTGTAGAAAAACTGATAGACTTGATATGTGACGGCTTCTACAGCCAGAGAACAAACTGGCCAGTAGATATTTCAACTTTTCCAACTTTTCTCCAGAACCACAGAGGCTTTTTGTAAGTCCTCCTTTTTTCTGGCCAGGACATGAGGATACTGAACAGAGAGCCTCTCTATTATTTCAGAATTCTTTAATAGGATAGATATTAGAATTTTGCTATTTCCAAGAACCCCTATAACCAGCCTGAAACTTCATTAAACCCTAAAAACGCCATTATAAGTCAGTAAGGTCTACTGGTTGCCATTTGGACACTGTATAGGATTGCCTATATCACCGCTGGACCTTTCCCTTGTTATATCCTTTGATGCATTCCAAGCCGATGGGAAGTTTGGTCCAGGCATCCATCGTCCAAAAGTTTCAGATACACGCATAAGCAAATCGGACTTTGAAGGTCACGTAAGTGGGCTGTGATTCCCATTTTCCCTTTTTCCTATTGAAAGTGCTATATGTAATTCAGGAATGGGTCATAGTGCCAGGGGTTTTGTGCTGAGGATAAAAATGCAGCTTCAGATGTAATTCTCTAAATTTGCACTGTCAAATGAGCTGGCCTTACAGCTCAGCACTAGTTCTGGGTGGTGAGGAATGCCCCCCTGGATGGTACACTTCCATAGCCTTATACTGACAAGGCTGACAGTCCCCCCTGAATGGTGAATTATAAAACAGTATCCACATTAGTCTCCCATGTACCCTCTCTCTTTATTTCTTATACTGTATATTTGGACAGCCCTATCCTACAGGTGAAAAGTTTTCCGAAGCGAAACTCCAGACTAAGCAAAACCACATCTCGTTTTCGTTAATGTAACTAGTAAAGATTAATGTATATTTCTCTTGCTAATTCTTTCCAATTACTTAGCTGATATTAATTCCCCAGCTTTGTTAATTATTCCAAAGCATGGTGGGTAATTTTTAGCTATATTTCCACAGCAGGGGATTTGAACTGTATAACCTTGGCCTCTGGATAGAAGTCTCAGCAGACCAGGCCCTCTGACTTAAGTCCATTCATTTCCAGATCAAGCCTAATTGCAGCAGACTGGCTGCCACAGGTACATTGGCTATCCTGCGTACACAGCATGTACGTCCTTCTCCGAACAAATAAGAAAAGATTAATTGTTCGTTTTCTTTCCACCCCAGGAGAAATGCAGCCGCTTAATCAAGAAAAATATATATTTTTCAGTTGCTTTTCTTATAACAAATAGCAAGCCAAGGCAGATGGACTTACTCAGAGAGAAATATTTCTAGTTTTCTATAACTGCAGAGAAATAAATGTATAGCGGCAGTGGGATTAATTGGTAGTGTTCACATTCCTCATGGTAAGTAATTTAGCAAGTGGGGCTTTTTATTCAGAGTAATACTCTTAGATTGTATCCCCATTTGTATAGCGTGTATCTAGAGAAATCCAATCAAGCAGACAATAGCGAAGAATAAAAAATAACAAAAAAGCACACACACACATAGTTTTTGCAAATTGCCCTTAATTGCTTAAGCACAACATGGTTTCCAATTATAGGACTTGCTGCAAGCAAGCACCATTAATTCTGTCTTCCGCAAACTGATAAATAAGCTATCAAAGTGGAACCGATTCATTGGAAGTAATTAGTTCCATACTTCGCTTTACAGCTAAGAGACGTCTGCTCCGGCTAATGTACGCAAGTCTTGTGAAAAAAATAAACTTCACTTGTCTTAAAGAGGACCTTTTGCAACTTGAGATGTGTGTGATGTAGTCCTTCCATTCCTCATAAAGTAAGCATTATGGGGCATACTGTACTCCAATATGTTTTGTACTCCAGTATTTTGGCATACAAAGCGCAAATCAGGTTTTTGTGCAATGATTTGCAACTTTTTTCACTTTTTCGTGGCCCTTGCCAATTTCCACAAATAGGACATAGCATGTGGCTTGGCATGGGTGGGGCCACTGGAATAAATGATCCCTGAAATTAATACCAGCTTCAACCTGTTGTAGACTTTGGTGCAGTCACAGGGGCTCGTAGCAGGTTCTTCTGATTTATGAAGAGCTGTGCTCCTCCTCATAAATAAGGTGCACCCTCCGCTGCAGGGGATGGGATGGAGTGATGCTGGCAGGTTATTGTGTGCCTAGATTGCCTCCTCTGTTAGTGCAGGAGCTGCCTCTCAATTCAAATGAATTACTGGATGGCACCTGAATGGTGCTGCTGAGTGGCGCTACATGGTTTCTACTCATTTACCACAGAATAAAGAACACTGCTGTAGGTGAATATCATTTTTTCATTATTCATACTGCTGTTTTGTGTGTGTTGTCTTTATTTTTCTCAATTTTTTTTATAACTTTCTGGTTATCTTTTAGGTTCAGCATAAAAAAATAACAGCACCGGCTTTTGTGGTAAATAAATAGAAACTGGAGTTCAATGAACTATGGTTTTTATTCTGGCACAGAAGACCTGGAAATGACACAGAATTATGACTCATCTTAAAGGTCCTGTGCGACAGAATGATCTAGTGCAGGGACTCTTAAAAATACACAGGAGTCCCTGCACCAGCTATTGACCCGAGTTACTCCTGGTCAGATTGAAATTAAGTCACTGAATTGACCTACTGTAAATATGATCATGAATAAGCCAATCATAATGAAGTCTTAGATAGGTGAGGGGCACAGGAAGTATGAATTGCTGGGCAGCTCCTGACATGTAAATGAATACAGTTATCCACAGGGCAATTTAAATTAATAGATAGCAGCAAGACTTAGCATTGCAGGCATATGGTGCTAGTGCAGTCTGCCTGTGGTTGTTTACTTTGTTATATCATACTCTGTTTCTTGGGGGGGGGGGGGGGGGTTGCTTCCACATAAAAAAGCATGACATACAAATGTCACACAGGTCCCACCTGGATGGCAAGCTGAAATACACTAGGTTGTACAATGTCCATTGTTTTCTAGTCTGAAAAATGGATAGTTAGTGTGAAAGCAGCCTTAGGCTGAGGCCCCACGTTGCGGAAATGCAGCTTTTTTTTTGCAGATTTTGCTGCAGTTTTTTGAGCCAAAGACAAGAATGGCTACAAAAGGAATGGGAAATATATAGGAAATGTATATACTTCTATCTTCTGCTCAATCCACTCCTGGCTTTGGCTCAAAAAAATGCAGCAAAATCTGCAACAAAAAAGCTGCGTTTCTGCAACATGGGGCCTCAGCCTTAGACTGAGTTTTCTCAGTGCTTTTTTGCATGCAATTTAATTGCAATAATGAGCTGCACATTTTACTGTGCATTTAAGCTATACTAAACTCTGCGCACATCTGTCATTGACAAATATGGCCTTGCATTTAATGTTCATTGTCCGCTGTTAAGTGGGTCAGGATATATATTTTTACTCAGGTTGTACTCTCCAATACTGTTGTATTCATTTATTAGCTTTATATATAAAATATATGTAGATGGATGCTAGTATCTATCTATCTATCTATCTATCTATCTATCTATCTATCTATCTATCTATCTATCTATCTATCTATCTATCTATCTATCTATCTATCTATCTATCTATCTATCTATCTATCTATCTATCTATCTATCTATCTATCTATCTATCTATCTATCTATCTATCTATCTATCTATCTATCTATCTATCTATCTATCTATAGACCTGGAGTCCCCATATTATAGTGATCATATATAGTGATACAATATATAATACAAAATACCTCACTGCAGCTCCACTGTTCCATACTGTATATAATATAAGATTGTGATCTACCTCTCAGATCTGGTATGATGCAGCGAGTAAATGGACTAAATTTGAGCCAGGAAATTCTGCCAATGTATGGGACAGATTTCCTGGTCTGGATTCCTCTATGTGCATGGGGCCTTATCAAATTGACATAGCCAAGCAATGAACTGAACTTTATAGGTCCAGGTTTAGAAACCGTAATTGATCAGTTTTGATTACATGGAGGCTGCGGTATCAGTAATGGCTTTGTAGTGTTTCATTTTGCTGTGGGTAAGATTACCTTGTGACGTTCTGGTGATTTTCTTCTCTCTCTGACAGACAGAGCCACTATTTACAGCTTTCTGTATGTCCCTCTAGTATAAGATGTTAGATAGTTCTATACTTATTCACTGCCTGGTATGCTATTCTGCTGCTCTGAGGCTGCATCATGTGCTGCTCAGCATGAGAAACAGGATCCTTCTAGAGAAGAGGAAGGATGAAAGAGCTACAGATCAGTGGACATAAGAGACATATAGTGTATGGAAGGGGTAGAAGGAGGATAACCACATGTTCTGATATTTATCTTTTGCCATACCCTGGAGCATAGCCATATAATATCATGTGATAAGGACATATACAGGCATTTCTGCTACACAATTTTTAAGGACTAGAAATCCCTTTCATAAAGTATATGAGTGAATCCAGTTTTAGAAAATAATATTCTAAATAGTTCATTCGGTACAATGTTCCTCCCTCTGATCTCTGTGTGAATGAGATTGGCCATCTTGGTAATTGCATGGTTCTATGTTTTTATTTTGCCTTCCCAATCCCTAAAGAGCTGTGCAAGGAACAAATGTCAAGAAGTAAAAAATGAAGAATCCTTTTGACAAAGCCTCTGTAACATTACTTACTTCATTTTGAGAAAATGTGTCAAGTTTGGCCGCCAAAATAAATGCCTTGGGTGCGTAAAACAGGGAGCGTTGTGACCCCTGAAGAGGAAAATCAATGGTGATTCATATTTCATATGTCTGTAATTGCTTGTGAGAACATAGGAGATGTTTGGGAGAGTGACTATTGAAAGCATTCTTTCCAGCAACAATGTCTTCAGTCTATCATAATATCTACACAATAAAATGAAGCTGTGGTCGTTTCATTCCCATACATTTTACTGCAGTTGTCATCACTGGTGACCAGGCTTGTGTTCTGCAGTCATATTTCTGCACAGTGACGGATTCTCCTTTCCTGTAGAAAGGGTCCTGCACATGGAGAAAGATCTCCTGTGATTTAACCTCTTTATTCACAGTTTACCAGTTCTTAATAGCTTTCGCCCTCTAAAATGATACAAATTTTATCTGTTACCTATTACATCCTCAGATATGATTCCATATATTTGTAAAGCTATATTTGCTTTAAAAAGCCAAAAAAGTATTAAAATATTGTCTGTACATTTGATTTCACGTTGTTTCTAATTGCTACAATTTAGAATAATTTAGTGCTGGCAAGTAGAATTGGTCTGCCTACAGATAGTAGTAGTTGACAAGATAAGATGATCCTTTAAGAGTCCCACAGTGAGAAAATTTCAGTGTGTTACAGCAGCATAGTAATAAAGATACAGGATAATACACAGTAATATATTACAGAAGTAGACACACATATGCTGAGAAAAAGAAGATATACTAGGAGTCTGTAGCAGCTAAGAAAGAGAAGAAAGTAGGAAGACTTCAGGATCATTTAGTTCTCTGTGCAGAGTGATCTTCGCTTGGACTAATGTAGATTATACAGCCTGATCGTGGTTGGAAAGAAGGACTTGAGCTAACGCTCCTTCTCACACTTGGGGTGAAGCAGACGATCACTTACAGTGCTGCCAAGTGCCGTCAAGGCCTCATACATGGGGTGGGATTTGTTCTCCGCATGGAGGTCACCACAGAGAGTATCCTTCTGTCACCCACCACCTGTACTGGGTCCAGAAGGCTCCCCAGGACAGAGCTGGCCCTTCTGATCAGCCGGTCATGTCTGTTTCTGTCAAGAAATAAATGTTATATGTCGCCCATTAGAGATTTTTTTCTCACACATCCAAGACCCCAGCTAGGCAAAGCTGCAATGTCTCTGTCAAATGGCAAAGCCATATATTTTATTTCTTGTATAGATGGATAGTTCCATAGTTGATAAGGATGGGAAAAACTGGTGCAGCCATTATCTTTCAGACTTAATCCAGTGCAAGTCAGATATTGGGCCTTAGTCAGATGCTAATATTCTGATCAGTATTTGACCAGAATACTGCTGTCTGAATAAGGTCTTAGTATGAGACAGATCTCAATAGTCTCATATTAGAAGGAAAAATTCATAGATGGGAAATCCCTGAATCAGTTACCCATCTTCAGGAGTCTTGTACTAATAACAAGTGATGGTATAATCTCCCTATATTATAAAAATGAATTTCTGTCTGTCTGTCTGTCTGTCTGTGCTCTAATGCGAACCAAACGACTGGACCGATCTTCACCAAATTTGGTACAGAGATACTTCAGGTATCCGGAAAGGTTTAAGACGAGACTCCAACTCACTCAGACGTACCGTTGCTGAGATACAGCATTCCAAACACAGTGCGCCCCCCCCCCTTAGCCAATACAAACCTGCAAGTCTTTCACTCATATTCCAACTGCAATACACATGGTCACTCCACATGCACAATACAACACTGATATCCAAACTGAGATACACGCATCAGAGGATTAGATACACAGATCAGCACACAGTATCACACGCCACAGGATTAGATACACGCGTCTGCACACAGTCCCACACACCAGAGGATTAAATACGCACTTCTGCACACAGTTCCACACACTGAAGGATTTGATACGTGCGTCTGAACACAGTTCCACATGCCGAAGGATTAGATACACGTGTCTGCACAAAGTACCACACCCCGGGGATTGGATACATGCGTCTGCACACAGTACCACATGCCAAAGGATTGGATACACGCATCTGCACACAGTTCCACGCACCAGAGCATAAGATTTGCACGTCTGCACACAGTACCACATGTCGTCGGATTAGATACGCGCGTCTACACACAGTTCCACACTCCAGAGGATTAGATACGAGCGTCTGCAGACAGTTGTACACGCATTAGGATTAGATACACGTGTCTACACACAGTTCCACACACCAGAGCATAAGATATGCACATCTGCACACAGTACCACATGCCACAGGATTAGATATGTGTGTCTACACACAGTTCCCCACGCCGTAGGATTAGATACGCGCCTCTTCACACAATACCACACAGGGGAGGATTAGATACGTGTGTCTGCACACAGTACCACACTTTGGAGGGTTAGATACATGCCTCTGCACACAGTACCACAAGTCAGAGAATTAGATGTGCGTCTCAGCACACAGTACCACACGGGGGAGGATTAGATACGCTCATCTGCACATAGTACCACATGCCAGAGGATTAGATACGCGCATCTGCACACAGTACCACACAGGAGAGGATTAGATACGCACATCTGCACACAGTACCACATGCCAGAGGATTAGATACACACATCTGCACACAGTACCACACGCCAGAGGATTAGATACGCGCGTCTGCACACAGTACCACATGCCGTAGGATTAGATACGCGCGTCTACACACAGTTCCACACGCAATAGGATTAGATACACGCCTCTTCACACAATACCACACGGGAGGATTAGATACGTGTGCCTGAATACAGTACCACACTTTGGAGGATTAGATACATGCCTCTGCACACAGTACCACAAGCCAGAGAATTAGATACGCATCTCAGCACACAGTACCACACAGGGAGGATTAGATACGTGCGTCTGCACACAGTACCCCACGCCAGAGGATTAGATATACGCGTCTGCACACAGTAACACATGCCGTAGGATTAGATACGCGCGTCTACACACAGTTCCACATGCCGCAGGATTAGATACGTGCCTCTTAACACAATACCACACAGGTGAGGATTAGATACGTGTGTCTGCACACAGTACCACAAGCCAGAGAATTAGATATGTGTCTAAGCACACAGTACAACACAGGGAGGATTAGATACGCGCGTCTGCACAAAGTACCACATGCCTCAGGATTAGATATGTGCCTCTTCACACAATACCACACAGGGGAGGATTAGATACGTGTGTCTGCACACAGTACCACACTTTGGAGGATTAGATATATACCTCTGCACACAGTACCACAAGCCAGAGAATTAGATACGCGTCTCAGCACTCAGTACCACACGCCAGAGGATTAGATACGCGCATCTGCACACAGTACCACATGCCGTAGGATTAGATACACGCGTCTACACACAGTTACACACGCCGTAGGGTTAGATACGCGCCTTTTCACACAATACCACACAAGGGAGGATTAGATACGTACATCTGCACACAGTTCCACACACCAGAGGATTAGATAAGCACGTCTGCACACAGTACTACATGCCGTAGGATTAGATACACGCGTCTGCTTACAGTTTCACATGCCAGACGATGAGATACGCACGTCTTCACAAAGTTGTACACGCTATAGGATTAGATACATGCGTCTGCATACAGTACCACATGCTGTAGGATTAGATACACGTGTCTACACACAGTTCCACACGCCGTAGGATTAGATACGCGCCTCTTCACACAGTACCACACTTTGGAGGATTAGATACATGCCTCTGCACACAGTACCACATGCCAGATAATTAGATATGCGTCTCAGCACACAGTACCACACTGGGGAGGATTAGATATGCACATCTGCACAAAGTACCTCACGCCAGAGGATTAGATACACCTGTCTGCACACGGTACCACAACGCCAGAAGATTAGATACGCGCATCTGCATATAGTACCACATGCCGTAAGATTAGATATGAATGTCTGCACACAGTTTCACTTACCAGAGGATTAGATACGTGCCTCTTCACACAATGCCACACAGGGGAGGATTAGATACACACATCTGCACACAGTACCACATGCCGGAGGATTAGATATGTGCATCTGCAAACAGTACCACACCAACAAGTATTAGATACTTGAGTCTAAACACAGTACTACACGGGGAAGGATTAGATACAGCTTTACTCCAGGTATCCATAACAACTGATCATAGGTTTTTCAGTGATATCCAAAATGAGATACACACAATCACATGACACTTATGGACATACACACAAACCACATACAAAATACACCAGTGCAAAATTGGACATTTCTTATGGGGCCACTACACAAACATAAAATGTAATATACCCGTGCGAAGCCGGGTCCTCCCTCTAGTGTTCAATAAATTTCCTTTTAGAAATGCATATTTTAGTTGTGTCTTTTTAGTATGAAGATTGATGTTTAATTTGCCCTTTATACCATATTTTCCTCTTCACTCTATAGAAGGAATGTTAGTACCCATATAATGTGATTGTGACTGCTCTCACTGGACACATCATTAATATTGGTGCTTTCACTATCCCTGGAGCCTTAGGGTCAGACAAGAAGGTGCTTGTCGTGTTCAGTAGCACTACAATAGTGCACATTGCAAACATTCCTATGCCAAGTGACTGGTTATAAATATCAAAATGTATTTTTGCAGCTTGCATTTCCATTTATATTTTAGTCTGTCAGCGTAATTGAATTATAAAAAACTATGAGTAAGAGTCCGATGATATAGTATGTTCTGTTACTGGCACCTCCACTGATCAGCTATAAGTTGTGGAAGAACTCTGCAGCAAGCATGCTAGACTCATTTGCATACTGCCACATAAGACAATGAAGAAGTTTTTGATGCAGTTCATGGAGCCAAAGTCAGGATCCAGCAGAAGTTACGTTTTTGCATGTTTCCCCCATTTCTAAATCATCTCCTGTTATTGGCTCTTATATAATTCAGAGAAGCTGATGTGAGGCTCACTTCAGTTATATTTCAGGTGTTATAGAACAGAGAAATTCTGGTGCCATATGAAAGATTAGATTCGTTGCTTTCATATGGTACAAACATAGCAATACTACCTGTATCTTTTTCCAAGATATCACCAGTTGAAAAGAAAAGGTATTGGGATCGGCTGTATATGAATATGCCAATCCGATTGTGTTTTCATCTGATGTGTCCTGTGGAAATAATACAGATAGAACTTCCTACACCGGTGAGAAGCAGTGTACACATTTCTATCAAAAGGGAAATGAAGAAATAGAGGATTTCACACAAAGGAGCCAAGATGTGTTAGCTAAGTATATAATCTATTAATGCCAGAAAGTCAAAAGTTCCTTGGAAGTTTATTTGGTCTTTAAGGCTAAGGCCCCATGTTGCGGAAACGCACCTTTTTTATTGCGTTTTTTTGAGCCAAAGCCAAGAATGGCTACAAAAGGAATGGGAAATACATAGAAAGCTCTTATACTTCTAACTTCTGCTCAATCTAGTCCTGGCTTTGGCTCAAAAAAACCACAACAAAATCTGCAACAAAAAAAGCTGCGTTTCTGCAACGTGGGGCCTTAGCCTAAGGCGGTTTTCTGGCACCATGGGATCTACAGTGGATCAGAAGATGAATGGAAGATTTTACTTGCTTCTTTAGCTCTGGTTGGTAGATGGTGGTCAAAAATAATTTCCTTCCCTAGTGGGATCTTTGAATGATTTTTTTTACACCAGGTACCTTAAAGGCTGTTTTAATTTCCGACGTAGTTATTCTTTGTTACCCATTGTACTCCCAGTTAACCCTTGTATTCTGTGCTCATGGTGTTAATGTATCTGAACAGGTTGTTGCATTGTGGTGTATAGAATAAAAGCCTGAACCCGAGCATTTACCTTGTTGAAAGTTGAGGCCAAATTTGAGAAAAACTGTGGAGAAGACATTTAAATCACTAAGAATAATGTAAGTGCAACTTAATAAGCGAGATAATTGCAGGAAAGTAAATGTAAGTTCAATAACAGAATCTTTATTTGCCGATGCCATTTATCACTGTATCCTCAGCACACAATCCAGATAGAAGAGAACAGCTGCCACATGCAGAACATCTAGTAAAACCGGCAGGACAATCTAGTGCCAATTCCCAGTGGCATGCCATTCCCTCTGTATAGTATTCAATATAAAACTGGGTCTATGTGCCTCGGTGTTGTAATAGGATTGGAATACCTGGACTGGGGTTGGAGGAAGTAAGTTTGTTGCTTTAGTGTAGTGTTCCCTTTAAATAGACCCTGATGGAAGAGCAGAGACAACATCGCTCCTTAGATGCGGTAACCCCTCGATTTGCCCTACTGAACAGGCCTGCTATTGATTACCCTTCACCCTGGCATCACAACTACTCTTAGGATTCAATTTTTTTTGTTGTTTTGCATATTTTATTGATCAGAAGTGGTAAATGAGCATCAAGCGTGCAAGGAGACGATGAATTGTTTACTTGCATAAAAATAACCTTTCAATAAAGGAAGATGCATGGGTTACACTTTTGGTGCTGTTTTGCTGGCCAAAGCAGATGGCATTCAGCTGCTATTGATCTGTTCCCTTCTCCCAGAACAGCATGCAATATGCCTGCTCATCCTGTCTGGAAGGACCTCGCTATGGAGAGCCGAGCTGTGACTATATCGAACCTCCGTAAGGAAGATGTTACTAGACAAAGAGCTTGTTTCTTTACTGTGATATTTGCAGGGTCCCTGATGCCTTGTGCTCTGGTTTCAAAAGATGTATTTTGTTCTTCTAGAATTGTTCCATCTATGTAGGTTATATTAGATATTTAGATACATGCGGGGTACTCTGTTGTGCCTGTATCAAACTTATTTAAGCTATCCATAGGCGCCAAAACTTAACGGGAAACATTTCATCAATAGTAGGTACATATAGTGTAGTTGTTGGAGGTAGCCGATGCACGTAGATACAGATGTAGCAGGGTTAACCTGATCTTCTGTAATTGGTTAAACTCCTGCAGCCTGATATCTTATCACAGAAGACAACAAAATCTGGTTTTTGAAAAATGTTTTTCCAATGGCTTTTCATAGTTTGTTTTTAGTTGTCTTCTGTGACAGGTTAACCAATTGCAGAAGTTCAGGTTAACCCAACTACATCTGTATGTATCACTTGAGTTTTTTTTTTTTTTTTAATTCATATCTATGACGTTTGCACGTTTTTTTTTTTTTTGTTTTTTTTTGTTGTTTTTTTTTATATTACTGTACTAGGTGACCTTCTCCCTGGGTCCAATATCAATATCTGTTGCTGGTGGGAGGGCATTTGTTGGCATGTACAGAGATAGCAACATTATCTTGACCCTGATATCTTGTTACAGAGCACACGAAAGATTTCATTTACATCATAAAAATGTAGTCCGTCCCTCAACAATCATGTAGACTCTAATGTTGTTTTTTTTTTTTTTTTAATTTACCTCCGTTTGGGCTGCCATCCCTGTCCATTTTTTTTTTGTCAGAAAAGTATATGCTTCAACTTTTAATTTTTTTTTTAAGCAGGAACTCTATTTTTACCTTCTTCCTTTTATTTAACCAACTTTCAGTATTCACAATTGACAATAAACAAGAAATCAAATAAACATTCATTTAACTTTTTGTATGCCAAAAAAAAAAATGGGATGAAGAATAATTTACCTGTTTCTTCTTTTTTTCTTTAACTATTGAAAATAAAACCTCTGCTAAACAGGCAGCAATAAGATGACGCAAAATTGGCCCGAAAGTCTTTGAAGGAGTGGAATTAAAGGGGCTATATCAGCAGAATTATGCTGATAGAACCCCATGTATGTGTGAATAGCCTGTAAAAAGGCTATTCAGGCACCGCTAATCTTATTTTAAACCCCCCACCCCTTTTAAAATAAAACTATAAAAACATATATGTAAATGATACCTGAACGTGCACGCTGGGCGGCTGTGCACGATCCAACGTCATCTTCAGTCCCTGGCTGATAGAGCCCCTTTAAAGTTATCTTGTACTGCCTAGTTAAATATTTCTACATCTGTATTAGGGCTTGGTAGGTAATAGAAAAATAACTGAAATCGAATGTTGGCTCAGTTATTGAATTTATTAATTTTAATTATCAATTATTTTCCATCCATGCCTTCTTATCTCACACTGCCATTAGCTAATGGTTATGTCTCTAACTGAATGCTATACCCCTCAGGATCGATGAATACTCTAAACTAAAGTTCAGTGTCATGGTGTGGCATAGCCTATAAATAAAGGCATGGCATGTAAAAAGGGGAGTGTTTAAAATAATAATACATTTTATTTATATAGCGCCAACATATTCCGCAGCACTGTACAATTTGTAGGGTTCAAATACAGACAGAAAGATACATTACAAAGAAAGTCATTTCATACAATGGGACTGAGGGCCCTGCTCGCAAGAGCTTACAATCTATGAGGTAGAGGGGTGACACAAGAGGTAGTAGGGGCGGCATTGCTTATGCAGAGGTCAGACACTTTTGTAATAGAGGTTACTGTCATTACACAAACATAAAACTTTGAGCCGTCACTAGTGGTGTCCTTTAACATGTGGATGGAGCTTGGACCTATAAAGTTAGCCTGAAATGGCATCATATCGTGGGGAAATGTGGGAGCGGGGACAGAGGAGGGTTAAATTTTGGGGTTTCTAATTATAGTATGGAAGGGTTTACGTTAGAAATTGTGATAGGCCTGTCTGAAAAGATGTGTCTTTAGTTTACGTTTGAAACTGTAGAAATTGGGAGTTAATCTGATTGTCCGGGGTAGAGCATTCCAGAGAAGTGGTGCAACTCGGGAGAAGTCTTGTATACGAGCGTGGGAGGTTCTGGTAATAGAGGATGTAAGTGTTAGGTCATTGAGTGAATGGAGGACACAGATTGGGCGGTAGACAGAGATGAGGGAGGAAATGTAGGGAGGTGCGGCATTATGGAGAGCCTTGTGGATGAGAGTGATAACTTTATATTTTATTCTATATTGAATAGGCAGCCAATGTAGCGACTGGCAAAGACCAGAGGCATCGCTGTCTAGACTGATAGATGAGCCTGGCCGCTGTATTCAGAATAGATTGTAGAGGAGAGAGTTTAGTGAGGGGAAGACCGATTAGTAAGGAGTTACAGTAGTCAAGGCGAGAATGAATCAGAGACAATAAGTGTCTTTAGTGTATCTCTGGTAAGGAAAGGGCGTATTCTGGAGATATTTTTGAGGTGGAGGTGACATGAACGTGCAAGTGATTCAGTAAGTGGGGTGAAGGAAAGGTCTGAGTCAAACATGACCCCAAGGCAGCGGGCATACTGCCTAGGAGTTATAGTAAGGCCTGAGACTACAATGGATATATCAGGGACAGATCTATTAGATGGTGGAAACAGTAGTAGTTCAGTCTTAGAGAGATTTAGTTTCAGATAGAGCGAGGACATGATATTAGAGACAGCAGAAAGACAGTTGCTGGTGTTCTGTATGAGTGCAGGGGTGATGTCATGGGAAGATGTGTATAATTGGGTGTCATCAGCATAAAGATTGTACCTGAAGCCAAATCTGGCAATGGTTTGTCCAATGGGGGCTGTGTAGAGAGAAAAGAGCAGGGGGACTAGGACTGAGCCCTGAGGAACCCCAACACCAAGGGAAAGAAGGGAGGAAACAGAGCCCGCAAATGATACACTGAAAGTGTGGTAAGATAAGAGGAGAACCAGGAGAGCGCAGTGTCGTTGAAGCCGACTGAGCGGAGCATAGTGAGGAGAAGTTGATGGTCAACAGTGTCAAAAGCTGCAGAGAGGTCCGGAAGAATAAGAAGAGAGAAGTCACCATTGGATTTAGCCATTAGGAGATCATTGGAGAGTTTTGTGAGAGCTGTTTCAGTAGAGTGCAGAGTGCGGAAACCAGCTTGTAAGGGGTCAAGCAAAGAGATAGCGGATTAAACGAGAATAGACCAGGTGCTCCAAGAGTTTAGAGATGAAGGGGAGGGTTAGAGAGGGGTCAATAGTTAGCAGCATAGGACGGGTGAGATCATCAGTACTATGGTAGATGTGCAAATCAATGCCACCTGGGGCTTGGGCAGTTCTTTCTTGACGGATCTTATCAATTTTATCACGGAAATAAGTGGCCAGGTCATTAGCACTATAATTGTTCATTAATCATAATTGAAGTAAAATGTTCAGTTAATTGTGAATAATTTGTGTCATAATCACCCCATCCTAATCTGTATATGGGTTGTCACTCCACCTTTTTAAATATCAGGGTTCGTCTGAAAATTGTCTTGGCCACTGACAACAGGTGACATAGGGAATGTAGGGAGCATACAACCTGCAATAATCTTATTCCCCTATGAGGTTGTTCTGAGACTTTTTATGGAATTTGTATGGAACTATGGCAAGTCTTCCTGACTATGGTGCGATGACTAGGCCATAGTGGTGATGTTTTATAGCAATGTCTCATGGCTGGGTTATCCAGTGGCTTCCATGTGACAGATACAATTTACAGCAGTCAGATGAAACTGGCACTTGGTAACCTAGTCATCACACCAGAATAGGGGGGTGGGTTATGTTTTGACAGTAATTATTTATTATGAGGTCTTTGAGTGTAATGTATGCTGCTAGTCATCTAGAAGATAAGATGTAATTTAGATTCAGGTTTGTACTTCATTGAATTATGGTCACAAACACAATTTGGTTCATTGACATGGTCAATTTTAAGGGTAATTGTTTTGCAGGTCAATTCAGATTTTACCCCAAAATGTACACCTTTTTAGGCTCTCTTATAAGGTAGACTTACAAACTATATTAAAAAATGAAATTTCGAATCTGATTCCATGTAGAAGCCATGAGAAAAACTTCCACAGACGGCACACAGCAAAATGTTGACGCTTAAGGAGCTGGTAGCTTGGAGCATTGTGCTTGCTCTGTTGACCCTTGTCGATGTCCTTAGAGCAATGCGGTGACATCTCGGAGTAACAGAAGCTAATGAACAAGGAGAGTGATCCTACTAATGTGCTGGCTTAGATATTAGCCCTTTATGGTGAACGTTACCCTTCTCACTAAGCATTACCCGCAAGATATGGGAGTTAATAAATTTACTTAATTCTATACCTGCACACTAAAATCCTATACTCACAAAGGAAATAATGATGTGTGTAATGTCATGGCTTTTATTAGTATAACCTGGATTTTAATAGATGTTTGACTTTGTAGCTTATAGTACATTGTATTGCTAGATTTTCTTATCATAAAATCCTTGTACGATACTATTTTCTTGCAATAATATCTAATAGACAATGTTTCAGTATATTTTCTGAATTGACAGGCCTGGTTAATGCTGGATTAAAGGTCTTTTATAGATGTTTCTTCGGTACATACATGCTTGGCTACACAAGGAGTCATCCGCACTGCATTTTTTGCCTCATTGTGCAGTGTATAGCTGCTTTGCCCTGTTATTGGGATGGTTAAATGATCCCGGTGGTACTTGAAAGACGGATGCTGAAAGAAGCAGCAATTCATACCAGTTAGCCTTTATCAGAGACTGGCCCTGTTAACAGCATTCAGGGGGACTCTAAAGAAAGAGATCCATCATACTGAGGACAGTGTGCCATGCTCATTTAGAGTGAAAAGTGCATTTTGGAGAGCTATCCATTTAACATACAGAGAGAGTGTTATAATGGTGACAAATTGCTACAATTGTAAAGGGCAGAAACAGATGTAAATATCCAGGGGTGCCCATTGTTAGGCTACACTACAGCATAAACCTGGTCTACATATTTCATGAGGTGCAATGTCAGACACAAGCAAATACTCAACATCCCCGAGGTATTCAGGATGCGTATGCATATTCTTATAGCTGCCATCTTTTAGATAATATTGCTTAGTTGAGGAATGATCACTGGTAACGGGTTAAAGAGGGGTTGTATGAGGTTACACAAATATGCTCTTGCACTTCAGCCTCATTCACTTAAAAGGACAGGAGCTGCAATACCAGACACAAGCTAAGGACTAAAAGGAAGTGTTTCTGGAAGAAGAAGAAAAGCTGTGTTTACAACATTCATCTCCTACATTTCACACAAGGAGAATCATATCAAGTAGATGCTGCTGAAGTATGGTTAAATGTGAATTGGTGTCAGATGTGATAGGACGGATCCAACACTTCCCATCATTTCTTAGGAAGGAACCGAATAGAATTGTCAGCATATGTGTAAAGAGAGCTTCAGTCCAACACTGAATATCATTACAGGGAGGGTTTTTTAAGTTATATAAATAAAATCCCTCCGTGGGTTCTAAGACACTGTATTTAGAGGTTATGGGGTAGTCTGTCTCTTCCTCCTGCCCCTAGGTATGGCATCTTAAAACCCCCAGAGAGGTAGTAAGTAATAAAGTCTTCCTGGACAAACCCCTTCAATTTTATGGTTCAGAAAGGTTAGTGGATGTGATTAGCTCTGGTTAACAATAAGTTATTTTTACGTTTTTTGGGGGGGGTTTTTACCTTTTTTCATATTTGCCTGTAGAATTTTCTTTTTTTCCTGGTATCTTTTGAAAGTCAGTACAATTTGACATTCAGTTGTTCATATAATATAATATGATATTAAAATGTTGCGCATTATATTCAAGCTGAATGTATATACCAGTAGCAGTAACCTTTGTACCAACTGTGTCACCAAATGTTGATTTAGTCATGTATGTTTAAAAATGTAAAAATATTTATATAATTGTATAACATAAAAATGTATTACAAATAGTATAAAAATGGTCACCGGTCATAAAATGTTTGCTAGGAACAGTTATTAGAATTTCAGACTGTATTGTACATAACAAAGCTGTACATTAGATATTGGGCAAGTACACAATCTGGTCAACTGCAATTATAGTGAGCACATATGTCATTCCAGAGGGGAATACTGTGCTAAAAATTAAGGAAACCAAAGTCCAGATAACTCAAGGAATCAATATAATTAGTTATTCTAACTGTAGATGCTTCTGCTCTGTTCATGTTTTCATTGCATCTGTAAAAATTGGGAACATTTTTCTACTTCTTTTTGACTTCTATATCTCCAGCATATCGCACAAAGCTGTTCAATGTTTGTCACCATATATATCAACCCTTGTCTCCAGTGGGGCCCACAATCTCATTTCCTGGTCTCAAACATACACTGTGGATAATTTCACTGAAAGACAAATCCCCTATCAGCTTTTTGGAATGTTGTAGGAAATCCTGGAGCAAACAGAGATTTCCACGCAAACATGGAGAGAACATACAAGTATGTATGATATTGCCTGTTCTAGAAGACTTCCTTTGGCAACCAGTAAGGAGAAACAATACCCCCTTAGACCTAGGTCAAGGACCTCTTATCCAGTCAGCTGATACTCTGGTGGGGGAGAAGAACCTGAAACATCTGTCTGTAGATGTGTAGCCTTTACTTATGGAAAGGACTCTGGTTTGGCATGTTGCAAGGCTTGTTAAAAGGTTGGATGTAGGAGACTCATCTTTAACAGGTTCTCCTGGATGGGGGCTAATTTGCATATCTTATTTCCCACGACACATTGCCTTGCCTATAAGACTATGCCAGTTGGTGGTCTTCACAAAGAGAAACAGTTCACCTCTAGATATAATATTCTCTAATGCTGTACGCAGAATGTATTGACTTAAAGCGAACCTCTGTCCGAGTGTTTTTCAGAATGTCACATCCTTGTCTTTACTCCCATTATAAATGGCGGATTAACATAAGTGCATTGTTACATCTGTATGTAAGCTCTACAAAACTCCACAATATCTCAACGTCTTTGTGTCTGGAACTAATAGCCACATCTATTTCTTCCTAACAATACAGTACCACAGATGGTGTATAGACTCGAGTCTTTGCCCTCTATGGTAACTTACTCCCCACTTATAAGATTATACTTCAGGAATGACTTTAAAAAGACTAAGTGGAAGGAAATGTTTCATCTTGATCAGATGTTACTCTGTGCTCTGTAGGAACCTTGCTCGGAAATCTCAAAAGGTTATCGAAGTGGTCTTGTTGAAGTTTTCAGCACGATGCTCCGTTGCAGATATAATTGGCTGATGAGTAGGCTTGGCCCCTAACTAGAATGCCATTGTTCGATTTCCCAGCATTCCCTCTGAAGACTTGTCACAGTTTCTGCTGGCTCCGTTGACAATTTTCTAAAAAGCAAACTCAGGGGAAATCATTACGCTCTTTACACGTCTTCTTCTGCAGTACAGAGTGATCCTGTGATATTTTAACACTGTTTTCCACTGCGTGATGGCAGCTAGCTAAGGTTAAAGCAGAACAAGTCCCTCTGTTACTTTGTGACTGTATTTCAGCCACTGAAGAAGAATAAGAGATAACTGACAATTAAATGGCTGGGTTGTCAAAGCTGAAACATATGCAGCCAATCAATTGTGTCTATGGGGAGCGCAGTTTTGTGAGAATGATAAGGCAGAGGAAAAAAAGCGGGGCACGGTGGAATTTGTGTAGTGCGAGTAGAATGGATATCTCTTTTGAAGAAATGATGCTCAGAATATAAAATTATGATTTTGTTTCCTGTTTATCAGATGTGAGAAGAGGAAAATGTTGAAAAGAAGTGAATGAAATGATGATGTTTCAGGAACCCTGGTCGCCCTTTACTATTCAGTGCATATTGTAAATGGCCGTACTACAGTAAAACATCTTTCCGCCATCACGACCTGACAACATTACCAAACATTCTGTACTATCAGATAAATATAGTAGAGGTCCTCATCACAGTGACCCCATTGTAAGGGTAATATACAAGTAAGGTTAGGTAGGGGAACCATTAAATTCTTCTCCTTCGAAAAACTCTCAGTATATAAAGTATGTCTAGTGTGTACTAATAATAATCCTACTAATATTATTATTATAAATATTATAAATGTGAAAGTTTGTGTGTTTGTTCCTCAATCACGCAAAAACGACTGAACGGATTTGGATGAAATTTGGCACATAGATAGTTTGTAACCTCGATTAACACATAGGCTTCTTTTTATCCCATGACATGACTTCATGACTGTTATGAATTTATGTTCATATACTATATTAAACTGCTCTTGCCTTCAGCACTATCTCAGCTATTTGGAGTTCGCTGATAAAGCCCGGTCTGTTATCTCTCTATGTAAACATACAGATAACCTGAGTCCATTCTGTCCAAGCATCTGCATATTATCAGATCTGCATAAGTGTTCTGTGTCCTCTAGGCAGCGTGCTGATAGGAAAACCCCTTTAATCCAAATAGGCAGTTTCCCAATTTTAAACATGCTGGGAAAAAGAAAATCAAATTTTTTGCAAAATTCGAAAAAAACGAGAGCTATGAAGGTAGCCAGAAGTCATCAGAGTTCTCTTCAAGCGGAGCTGAGGAGGATTGAGCAAGCTAGCCGTCAAGTGGCTCTTAGAGCAGCCAAAATGCTGGAGCAGGCTGATCATTGACGCCAACAATACGCTCATTATATGGCGTCCCAGCGAGGTGCTGAAATGCCGGAACAATCACAGGCACGGCACGAGGAACAAGTTCAGCAGCAGGATAGCTTGAGAGCACCGAAACACAGGAGCAGACGAACCATCGACGGCACTTATTTGCTGAATATAGGCGGATCATCAATGCCAACAACACACAGACGAAGTCACGGGCAGAGGATAGTAACTCAAAAAGCTTGAAATGAAACAAATCGTAAAAAAACTATATGCAACTTTAGCTGATGTATTTCCAAGGCCAGGAGGGCATCATCTGAAAGGTGAGCTGCTCGGCATAGACATTACAACTTCCCAATTACATTGTATCAGATGGAGGGATTAGTAAAGTGGGCCATAGAGATATTCAGCAATATACCAATAATCTAGAATCAGTACAGTTATGAACTCTCTGTATTTATGAGGGCATTGCTATCCCTGTCCCCGGCTACCTCTATACAGGGCAGCTGTCAGTCAGTGGTGAGGGGTTCATCACCTAAAAACCTCAAAGGAAGTAAATATTCACAGACTCTCTGGAGAACCCTGTTAAACCCATATGCAAGAAAGACATATGCCTTGTCATTAATAGGGCATGTACTGCTGCTCTTGAGAACCCCCCCCCCCCCCCCCATAGTTCTAGAAATGGCTGAGCATGGGGACAAGTGTCATCTGGGTTGCTTCCCTGCATCTTCATCGCACCCAGGCTTCATTGACTGGACTATTTAATCACCTTTTAATGGAATCTTATCACACGGGCAGAGGCCATAGGGTAGCCACCCCGTGAACATTGCTCTCAAAACCCAACTCTCTTTAAAACTATGGAGCTGATGTATTAAGACTGGTTTGTGGTCAGCCGTTCTTTATCTTTGGTAGCTCTGGAATGAGACTTGGTAGCTCTGGACTGAAATGCACCAGGGCCTAGAAGCTTCCCTAGATTTCAGCTGTTGTTTATGCCGTGTTCTGACATAAGTAATGTTTTGTTTGTCTGAATACAGAGGCCTCCCAAGGTCTACCCATTTTTTAGAGAACAATGCAAATATGAAAAAAGTCACTAATTTTTTCCGAAAAGGGGGCCTGCACAAAAATTTGTGACTTTTTTTTTACACCCTCATTCTTTTATACATAACACTGATGGTACTATGGGGCATATATAAGATATGATGATATAACATTTGCCCTATAAGATCAGCACTATCAGTCTGCTATGAGAATGGCACTGTGGGTACAGCACTACTGGGCTACTGTTAGAGTGACACTATGGGCCCTGTTATAAGTACCCTCAAGGTTATCTTGAGAATATAACAAGTAGTGGTCTAGAGGGTCTGCCACTCATTCACACATATCATTGAAGTTTTCATCTTGTACAGCAGAACGGTCATCTTATGCAAAGAATAATTTCTGAATGTGTTAAATGTTACAGGAAAGAGTCGATAACTGTGCAGCCTGTCTGTATTAAATCCATAATATTATCAGACAGGAATGAGAGATAAATTTATATTATATTATTACATGATAAGTTGCTTTCATTTCTTGACGATTCCTTTTGACGCCTTTATTGTACGGGCTTATTCACTTGTGAAAAATGGCATGTGACATCTGTTTTTTGGGTGGTCATTTTAAAAAACAATGAGAATGAACGAGTCTATTCACTTGTCTTTTTTGGGAGAACATTTTACAGATTTGTCAAAAAAAAAAAAAAAGTCTGATATATCCTTATACTTTATTTTTGTTATATTCTATCCTTCTTCCCTAAGTTACACGGTATTTGTTGTATTTCTATCCATCTCCCCATAGCTGCAGGGTCACATTTGTAGTGTCAGACTGTATCAGACCAAATACCTTCATGTTAATTTAGAGAAATATCAGGGCTTGGCCGCACAGACTGTGACAATGAGATTGGTGGCCTGTCCTTTGTCATTCTCAGATATACTATAGATGTGGCCAGTGCATCGTAAGCTGATCTGTCAAACTAAACAAACAACTCACATTGTTAACATTTCCTAAATCTTGCATTAATAAAACCCGAGTAAGTCACTGAAACCACAGGAGATTTCCTCTTTCTCACAGCAATGATGGATTGGATTCCTTCAGGGCTGAGTAATGAAATAGCCTCAACTATTGAAACGCAACATTTTGTTTTCTTTTTGCCTTCTGCGCCGCAGAAACATGAGTTAACCTTTGTAATGGCACCAAACCTAACATTTACTTGACATTTTTCCTCGTGTAACATTGACTTTTATTTTTTATTATCATTAGTAAATTTAGTTCATTTTTGATGGTCTTTATATTTAAGTGAATGATCGTTTTAATTCAGTCTTAAAAGGGGTAAAATATTCATGAATCAGTTTTGGACTAATGGGGTGTCTGGCGCCACGTCTGGTATCCATTCATCAGTATGTTGGGTTGTATCTGGTGCTACAACTCTGTCCCATTCAAATCCTTTCAGCTGCATGAATGGATACGCCCCACTCCTTTTATTTGACCCTATGGGGTCCCATAGTTCAGATCCCTCACTCATCAAACACTGATGGTCAACCCCTAAGGATCATCCATATGTAAGGCCACAACTGGTACCGCAGTTTAGCTACATTCAAGTCCAGGCATGGCTACATGTACAGATGAGTAGTGGTCCTTCATGTGGGGGCTCAATTTTATAGCTTTTGTAATGCAACTTTACAGAATTTAGTTGCTTACTGGTTGTATGAAATAAGTATTTTTTTTTTTTTTTTTTTAGACTATCATCTATGAAAATGAAGAAATCCCTAAAATATTTCTAGATTTTCTGAATGTTCGCCATTTACCATCGTTGCCAAAAGCTGAGAGTTGCGGGTACAGTATCTTGTTTTGCTCCTAACCACGTTGATGCAGATTAAAAATTACTCATATTCCACAAGTATTTCCTGTAATAAATTCTCTCTATTGTTGTTTTATGAAACAGATGTAACATTATTTACTCCATATATATGTTTTATGACTGTATCTTGAAATATAGACTCTTACATTTGTATATGTGCATATGTATATCACCATAGTGTTTTATGATAACTTACTGGGATGACCTGGCTGCTGTTGGAAACCTTCACTTGTTCCAGACAGTCCAATTATTGATGTGCAATTGTTTGCCAAGATCCTCTCCTAGACAATCGCATTTATAGCCCTATTTTTCAAAGTACCCATGTTTTTTATTTTTATTTTTTGGATCTCAGAATGTTGATATCCCACTGTCCCACATTTCAACAACAAGGTTTAAATAGGACCAGTTTTTCCCTAACAATGCTGTACGGGTGCCACATAGTGGTTTTATTACAGTTTCTCCATAGCAGTGCCTCACACAGCTGCTACATGTTACAGGTATCCAAAGAATCTGTGCCCTGATCTAATGTGCCCAATTTTAATTTTAATACAGTGATAATTATATGCTTAGGCTCCATTCACACCATCATTTTTATTTCCGTTTTTCTGTTTCATAATAGGAACAGAAAAATATTAATAGTGCTAGATCCATCACGTAAGGAACATCAAAGGGGGCCAAAAGACCTCACTTACTATGATGAAGGTTTCCATTGTGGCACTTCAGACAAAATAGTCATTTCTGAAGGAATCTGCAACAGAGATTCCTAATGGAGCTTCTGCTACAAGTGTGAACATAGCTTAAATATGAAATGATGTTTCACTGACCATTTAAAGGGGAATTATCACCCCATTGAATCACTTTAATCGTTTTGTAGAACATAGTAGTTTTTCCTTTGAGGCAGAGGTCCGGTGTATACAAGACTTCTCCTGTCCACTTATAGACAGCCTGCTCCTCCTTACTGTACATAGGGAGAAAGCAGAGGCAGCAGAAAGGGGTTGACAGGTTTCTTTTAAAGTGTCACTCGGGTTTTGTTTTTGTTGTCCTAAGCAATGACTGTTCTATCTTTCAGCTCCATTGAGGAAATTGAATCAGAAGAAACTAGGTAGGATGTATATATTTTCCTTTATCTTATGCTACATGTTATATAATCTGCACAAAGCTATGTTTTACAGTAGCAATGTAACAAGTAGGCCCTCCATAGACCTGTAATAACAATATAGGTTGTAGGATGAATCCTTGAATAATCTTATGGCCACACAGACTCAATTTTGGAAGAAGCTGGCAAGGAGTTTCTGACTAATTTGAGGGAGATAAGGCGGAAGAAACAACTCCGCCAAATTTAGTGAATATTGCTGCGCTCCAGGATCCTGTATACCAGATGGCTCAATGCACTGATGTCGGCTATAGTTAATTCAGCGAAAAAAAAAAAAAATTCATCTGACACTGTAAACTTATCAAGGAAAGAACTGTCAAGTTAGAAATAAAACGTAACTCTTATTACCAATACAATAGCAGTTGGCACTGCAAATGCATTTAACCCCTGATGATCCATGTTGAAATGCGTAAGGGTTGATTTAGCTAGTGGCATACAGCTCTATGGCTCCTGGCTGGATCTACCTTATTGGTTAGCCCCTAAGGGTTGTTGGTATGGCGATAGGCCAGTATCCTCAACCCAGACGGGATTCTGACTTTATCTCGGCTGGTCTATATCTTGAAGCAGGAATAAGCTACGGATGATTGACGGCGTTCTTCTGCACCTATTTTAATATAAAATTGGATAAAAATAAGTTAAGTTTTACTTCTTATATGACCGTTCTTTCAGTGATTATTGGCTGTAATTGTAGACTCCTGGGGTTACATCACACTTTGTAGGAGTTTACTGGCTAAAATATTATCTTCTAAACTGGAATTGTGGGGGACTAATACCAGCCACCCCCACAGATTAGCTGTTTTCAGCAGCTGATACAAAGAGAACGGATCAGGAAGCAGACAGCACTGTTCTCTGTGTAGTGGTGAAACAGAGTCACTGCAGCCTAGGTTCTATTCATATGAATGAGAGCTGATTTGCAGTTCTTGGCTTGAGCACTACACAGAGAACAGGGCTATCTGCTTCATGATTTCATTGTTTGTGAGCTGATCGGTGTGGCAGACCACCAAATGTGTAAGATGTGGTTGGCTAATACTTGTACATATTAGGGGGAAAAGAGGATTGGGCGTGATGAATGTCATCTTGGAGATTAGTCACTGCCAGAGGTCCATTTCTGGGGGAGCGCCTGGAGTAATAGCTGTTGGCTGACATCTATTAAATGTGTATGCATACTGTAAGAAAATTCACAAACCTAAGTGATCGGCAGTAGAAGTCCCATCAGACCCACAGACAACCTCTCACAGTTTGTAGACAGGTGCAATATGTACAAAGGTTTTACATAGAAAACTAACTTCCTTACACTACAGAGATGGCTGAATATCGCCGCACTGCAGTCTCCGCTCATCATCTTGTTGAAACTAGTTTGTTGTATTTTCTGCTTACCATTTGTGATGCTGATGCTTGTGTTTTTGACCTTTCCAGCAAACTGTCCCACCAGCCTGTGCTGCTATTCCTAAGGGATCCATACGTCTTGCCTAAAGCCAACGGTAATCAAACCTGTCATGTGTTAACTGCTGTTTACTGATCTCTCCCAGCACCACATATTACTAAAACTACACCGCCTTTGTCACACTTCATAGTACGGGGCAACGGCTGAAGATGATGGTTACATGTTACATTATTTTTTACAGTAGTATTCTGATATTTCTCACTGACTGGTCTGTAAATATTCTTTCTGTAAATGACACAGTCTGATGTCATAACCTGAGTATTATATAGAGGTAAGTAATACTAGATAGGTGCTGCTCATCTCTCCCTGCAAAAATGGTGCATCACAGGAATTTTGTATAAATGTCCTGATTTGACATAATGCATCCTCTTTATTTTATTTTAAAGAAAGGGGTTCTTCAGCAGCTGCAGTGTATCCTATTAATATTATAAATGTGAAAGTTTGTGAGTTTGGATGTTTGTGGGTTTGTGTGTTCGTTTGTTTGTTAGTCAATCACGCAAAACCCGCTCGACCGATTTGGCTGAAATTTTCCACAAACATAGTTAATACACCCCATTGCGCAATAGGCTACTTTTCGTCACAATAGCGCACATACGTTTTTCCCAGGACCCCCACAAACCCCAAACTCACATCACCATCTCTGCAATCTCACACACTTTGGACCATAGCAAGCCACAAAATTCATATTGCCCTCTACAGCCTCGCCCCTAACCCCACACAATCACATATACATATACTTTACCACTTTGCCCCTCACCTTAACGATACTCCAGGAGGCTCTCTTTAACGCTCCGGAGCAGCCATGTTTGCCAACCCCCACCGCTATGACAATCCGCGACACCGCCCACCCATGTCAATACCCCTAGGCGGTCTAATAAATGCAAAAAAAAAAAAAGTTTCAAAAAAGTAAAAAAAAATATTAAAAACAAAAAAAAAGGATTAAAAATTCAAATCACCCCCCTTTCCCTAGAACACATATAAAAGTAGTTAAAAACTGTGAAACACATACATGTTAGGTATCCCCGCGTCCAAAATCGCCTGCTCTACAAAGCTATACAAATATTTTTCCTGTTCGGTAAACGCCGTGGCGGGAAAAATGGTCAAAAGTGCCAAACCGCCGTTTTTTCACTGTTTTGATTCTGATAAAAATTTGAATAAAAAGTGATCAAAGCAATAACATTTCCTGCAGATGGTAGAACTACAAAGTACACCCAGTCCCGCAAAAAAAAGACGCCCTATACATCCCCGTACATGCACGTATAAAAAGTTACGGCTGTCGGAATATGGCGACATTTCAAAAAAAAATTTTTTAACAGTTTTGGATTTGTTTTTAAGGGGTCAAAATGTAACTAAAACCATATAAATTTGGTATCCCCGGAATCGTAACGAAACACAGAATACAGGGGACATGTCATTTTGGTTGCACAGTGAACGCCGTGAAACCAAAGCCCGTAAGAAAGTCGCAGAAATGCATTTTTTCTTGAAATCTACCCCATTTTGAATTTTTTCCCTGCTTCCCAGTACATTATATAGAATAATTAATGGCGGCATCATGAAGAAAAATTTGTCCCGCAAAAAATTAAGACCTCATATGGCTCTGGGAGCGGAGAAATAAAAAAGTTATAGGGTTTATAAGGAGGGGAGTCAAAAACGAAAATCAAAAAATGCCATCGACGGGAAGGGTTAACTTCAAATACCTCTGTCCCAAAGTCACTATGTAAAGTTTCTCACAACACCGTATAGCAGCTCAAATACAAATTAACTTCAACACAAAAGTCTCACGTATTCTCAGAATTACAGCAAAAACAAGATACAAAGTTACATTTCATATCCCATACCTTATACACACTACGAAAACCTTACCCGCGCCTGTATATACCCACTTCTACAATCACCGCAGACGAAGTCGCGGGTACCAGCTAGTATTATATAGTTGTGTTTCCCAGCAGCTGCAGAATTACATAACACAAAATTCACTAGCAGGGGCCACATGGTGGCTCAGTGGTTAGCACTGCAGCCTTGCAGCACTGGAGTCCTGGTGTTCAAATCCCGCCAAGGGCAAAAAAACCATCTGCAAGGAGTTTGTATGTTCTCCGTGTTTGCATGGTTTTCCATCCCATATTCTAAACACATACTGATAGGGAAAAATGTACATTGTGAGCTCTATGTGGGGCTTACAATCTACATAAAAAAAAAAAAAAATAAAAAAAATTCACTAGCTTCAGACCTTCTTTTTTTCACAAGTATAATGGTTCTTCGTGACTGGTTTCATTAGATCTCCTCCCCTTACTATTTAAAATTAGGTTTTACTGCAGTTGAGGTGTATAAGATAAGGGAGAATGTTCCCTGGATCTCCTCAGACCCAGTACCCAAAATCCTCTAGTAAACCAGTACTCACCCCTTTACTGAAAAGAACCCCGACACAACTCTGTACAGCTGGCTGATATCCCCAGTCATGTTTTAAAGTTCCCATATGGGCTGGACATTCATTGCACAGGATAGCTACCTATAGGTGGCCCTGGAGAATTTCTTCCTTCTGAAGGAGGGCTAATTTTGCATAGGTTTCCCAGGGAGCATTGCCTGTGCGACTACATATACTGACTTTGTCTCCTAAATGAGATCCAGAATCCTTCTCTCCCCAACACCCCCCTTCCCCCACATGCACATAGCTTACAGACTCCTGGTTCTATATGGTCAAAGAACTCTTTGAGAACTTCTAATATTCTGTAGGGGGTGGAATAATCTATATGTGGCTCTAGTAATATTTATTATATAAAGTTGTAATATAATGAAAAAATCTGTAATGGGGATAGTCCAGCTATTATCAGCAACTCCTAGGCAGGCAGCACATTGGAGTATTTCATCCTGCTCTCTGACAACAGGATTAAGTGCTGATCTGTATTGACAATGTCCTCTTTTTCCCTCTCAGATCTCGCAGCCAATGTGGTGATTGAGGGAGTTCTTCATGGTATATTTTACCCACATCTTCAGACCAGCTAGAACTGTGATGTCATCTACCATATCCATCCTGATACAAGTGGAGCTGTCAGGAGGATAATCCATTTTTGTGAATGCTTGGCTGTGGCTCTGGCTTATGGAGCCTGCTAAACCGTGTACTAGTTTATTTATTGTTTACTAAGGAATCTAACAATGGAAGCAAAGGGAGCGACAAGAACCCGACATAGGGAAAGTCTTCATGGTAAATGATGCCAATGTTCCTGACAATCAGGTTTACATATGGACCCTACATTTCAATATCATGTCTTTGAAATGTGTCAGAGGACATTCTTGGGGCGTCATGAGCTTGGTCTTCAGTTAATTCCTAAATTAAATATGCTACTGTGCCCCAAACCCCTCATGTACAAGGCAGATTTCTATCACTGGAAAGGTCTCGGAAAAACTGGAGAGCAGATTCTTGGTAACAGAAATCACCGACAAGCCCTGAAGAGTTGCGTACCGTCATTAGTCCAGGGATTGGAGCAATCGGTGGGGTGACTGGGGAAAGTGTAAAATAAACTGCATATTCATCCGCCCCAGCACTTTGTTGTCTACCGCTGTTACTAGAAGCCCTGAGGTTCATGTGACCACTAAGACCAATCAGAGGCTGGATAGGAACTGGTGACGTATGTGAGTGATGTCCCTGGTCCTTCTCCAGAGTCACTTGAGCTTCAGGGCTTTTGTTAATACAACCCTGTGGACAACAGAGCACCAGGGACAGGTAAGTATATGGGTTTTGGGGTGTTTTTTTTTTTTTTTTTTTTTTTTTTTTTAAGTCTCCACTGATGCCCCTCAGGTTGCACCAATTCCTGAACAACCCCTTTAAGGACAATTAGGATGAATTCACATGCTGCAGAGAGTTGCGACTGTCCCATTCAACAAGTCCCATGACTTGTAGAAAACCAAGTCCATGCTGCCAAATCTACCCCATTCAAAGCTATGAAACAAATTTCCAGGCTCAGAAACTTATGTACACATCTCCTGCAATTCGCCTTTAGTAGGGTCTGATGGGCAATACTGTTAAGTAGTCTATGGCATATTAGTAAGACTTCTTGATGTTTACTGGAATATTTTCATATGTAATTTCCAGCTTTTTTTTCCTCTTTTATTTTATTCTCCGAAGACAGAAAGGGAATAGGTGTTCTCAGACCTGATGCCAGTATATAGTACTTACTTTATGTGAACTGTTGTGCAAATATGGAAGAGGTTTTTTTTCATGAATACAACATATCTCCTTTCTTTTAGATGGGGGATAAGTGTCTGATCACGTGGGTGTCCCACCACTGGAACCCAAAAAAATCTTAAGAATAGGGGTCCTATGAACTTCCATTTGAAGAGAACAGTGGCCAGCTTCTCACTTTACATCTCTGAGAGTCCTAGTACAGTACAGTGCTCAGCTAGCTCTGCCAGGCCCATAGAGATGAATGGAGTGACAGCATGATTGTTGCTTAAGTTGAGCTGGGGAACACAGGGCTTATTCTTTTTATCGGGGGTGTCAGTAGCCAGACTTATTCTCTAAACTGTTGTGTTCATGAAAAAACCCTACTATGAGTTAAATTGCTGCTCAATGACTTATAATTTTTTAAATATATGGAAGCTTTAGACTCATTGAAGACAGTAAGACTTGAGTCAAGTAACAAAAGGAAATACATCATACATAATCCTGTAGGTTACATCAAAACCTGTGTTATAGATAAGTTTAGTAACTGCATTGACCCATTTTAATTCATGATGCCTGCAGTTCCTCTGGGGGTCAATAATGGTTATATAGACTGACCATAAGACAGGGTGTTGTGATCGGGACATGGGAGCTGCGGGATGCTTGTAACTTGAAGCACTGACAACAAGGCAGTTACTAAATACTTTTTTCACAATTGTGTACACTATAGGTGACTTTATTTAACAATTCTTGAAGTTCTCCTTTAGGCTGAGGCCTCACGTTGCGGAAAAGCATCTTTTCTTTATTGCAGATTTTGCTGCTGTTTTTCGAACCAAAGCCCAGAGTGGCAACAAAAGGAATGGGAAATATAAAGGAAGTTCTTATACTTCTCCATTTTGCTCAATCTACTCTTAAGCTTTGGCTTAAAAAAACGCAACCAAATCTGCAACAGCAAAAAAAAAAAAAAAAAGCTGCGATTCCGCAGTGTGGGGCCTCTGCCTAAAAGAGGTTTTCTGGACTTAGGCAAGTTGCATTCAATAAATTTAAAGGGCATGTGTCATAAAAAAAAGGTGTTATTTAAACCATATTTTTAGCTGATTTTTTATTTTGCTTGTTATTTTCCATATTTCTATGTTCACAAAAAAAAAAATTCTTGAAGTTTTTACTTTGGCCACTAGAACATTTATAACAGACAGACTGTGTTTTGGGCATTTCAGTTTCCAGCATTGTTATCAGAATCATCATCCTCTCAGTGAATGGCAGCTCTGCTGGACTCTATTCATACCATGTGCTGACTGTACTGTTATATAATTATGGCTAGGCACATTTCACCCCCACCCAACCAAAACTGGGCAAAACCTAAACCATAATAGTTAGGCACAACCCCTTCCCACCCTATAATTTCTAGGCACAACCCCTCCCATAACTAAGCACAATCCACAATAACCAGCGCAACCCCCAAGAATTATAATTGGCACAGTCCCCCATAGTAGTTGACACAGCCCCAAACATATTGGATAGTAAGCCCCTGCATAATAGCTAGCACAGTCCCCCCACATAATACCCAGGCATAGACTCCCATAAAAGCCGGCATAACCCCTCCACATATTCAATGTTCACTGCTGTGCTAGGGACTCAGGCTCCCCCCTCTACAAGCTAATACACAGTGGAAGCTTTATTGCACGCTATAGAGTTGTGATTCCAAGTGTAGACCAACAGATCTGGAGAACATCTGCCCCATAGAACAAATAAAAAAAAAGATACCCAGAAAATACAAGTAAATAAAAGTATGAAAAACTAGATTTATAGATGAATAAAAATCCAGATACATTCCCTGTAAAGGGGCTTTCATTCCATGGTGAATTCTACAATACTGCTACGATACTGATAAATAGGGTTCTGGCTACTGGGATTAGCAATGACTGCGAGATATTTTAATATGCACACTCATACATGGAAGTTTCTCAGTGGCTGAGTAGGACGGCCTGCTGGATATCTAGAGCCCAGTATATAGGTTTGTCTCTTCATTTACAGCAGAACGCATGGATCCCACCCTAGAGACCAGATGTCATTATAAAAGTACATAAAGCTTCTAATTTCCTTATAAGTTATTGTTTGCAACTTGCCATTGTCTTGATAATTCCTTGAGGTGAGGGGCGCACACTGCCAATATGCTGCTGAATTTCCACCTGAAGGCAGTGGAGCTAGAATGTTCACCGGTATACACAATGAGTCATTTAACCATGGTCAGTATTATTAAAGGGGTTGTCCAGCCATTTAGAATCACTCAGAAAACAGCTGGACAACCCCTTTAAGCATCTTTAAGATAAAAATCTAAAATTCGTAATCTAAGTGCAGGGAAAAAAATAATGATGCTATAATTATAATAAAATTATCTATATGAATTAATGTCTTATTTACAGTGAAGGGAAATATTAAAGTTTAGATGATGTAATAGTGTTATAATATATTAACCAAGGCAGATACAGACTGATGGCTGCTTACATGTATTCAGTTTGGCGTACTAGTCCTCTAGTTCACCAGTCTTCACTTGTCTATGTAAAAATGATGTGGATTGAAGGGATTCTACGAAACTGGTACTAAATGTATATTTGATAGATATAAAACTTTTGAACACTTGTCGATAGATAAGAGAACAAAATACAGTATAGAATAATGAATCTGTGTTATTTGTGACTAGTACAGTAACACTACTGACGCTGCATGAGATATTTAGTATTTTTCTGTATTCTATAGCAGATTTATTGGATATTTTTTGTACATGATGTATTAAATTTGGCATGCTGTTATTGAATAAATGAACAATGTGCACCACTACAGAATTACTATTATGTCAATGGTATGGAAGAAGAACTAAACTATATCTACAATAAATATTATTAACTGCAGGAACTGTCTGTGGAGTTTGTCACTGAAGATATGCGGAGGTGAAATCTCTAGTTATGAGTAATGGAGTCCATCACCACAAGAAGTGAAGCTTCATATATACAGACATCTACTGTACAATGGAATGAAACTTAAAGGGGCAGATTTACTGTTGTGGGTTTCGACCAGACTCTGGTGTAAATGTGGCTTATCTTAGGCATATCTCTGGCACATCTAACTTTAGCTAAAAATTTTCTGACTTTTTGTACTAGACGTGGGGGAAAAAAATTGTAAAATTCTGGCTCAGCGTAAGGGAATGTTCACACTTGCACCCCTATCCAGTGTTTGCCATTCCGCCAGGTTTTCATCCTCAGCCCTGGCAAAACTGGACGGGGGACGGAAACCCGACGGTCAGCTTTAAAACTCATTCACTTGAATGGGTTTGTAAAGGTGACCACTGGTGTTCGCCTGTTGCCTGTCTGCGGGGAAACCGTTTTTTTTTTTTTTAGCCAGACACAGTCCTGCATGTCTGCATTTGTGTCCAGCTGAAAAGAAACTGGTGTGAATGAAGCATAAGCCAACTAATAGGTGGTATAAACATAGACTGGATATTGTAAGGATACATCAGATTTATTATCCTGCATCAGCCAGTGTGATATATCTGGCTCATTCTCAGACTGCCTGTCTATTAGTAAATCCGGGCCACAGTGCTATATTAGTTTAGGTCAATGTTGCCAAGCATTTGTAGATGCCTAACCATCACACCTGCATGAGTTTGGTAGACATCCGGTGTCAAACTATGGGAAAGCTTTCAACAAGACTGTCTATGGGAATTTGTGCCCATTTAAACAGAAGAGCAGTTCTGAGGTAAAACACTAACTTTGGCCGGGCAATCTGTCTTATAAATTGTTCCAGTTCATCCCAAAGATGTTCAGTGTGGTTAGACCACTCAATTTCCTTCACACTAGTTTATGCTTTTATAGTCCAGTCATGCTGGAAAAGGAAAGGATATTCCCAAAATTGCTGCCACAAAGTTGCAAGCATTCAGTTGTCTAAATATTTTTGTATATAATATTAGTCCAATCACAACTTCTGTCATACAAGTACAGCAGATATTGGGTCCGTACAGTTGGGTTTCTGCAGTTTTACACAGCGGAGACCCTACAGCAGCATCTGAGATTGGAGATCACAGAACAATTAACCCCTGTAACGCCATGGTCACTACTTCTGATAGGTTGCTTTTACTTTTCCCGGGTGAGATGGCAGTAGCTGTCCTGTTGTCATGGCACCCAGGACCCTACTAGAGTCTTCCAGCCCTGCCATGACCAGATTTCTATTAAACCCTGCCTTAAGTAGAACTGAACACAACCTAGTGATTTTCCATAGACTACAATACAGTAGTATTGCAGACTATAGTATAAGCAATCTAATGACTGCTCATTCAAGCCCCCTGGAGGGGGTTGGAGAAAAAAAAATTAAAAAGTTTAAAAAATATTTAGCACACTAGAGCATTATAATTATATATAAAATTTTAAATTACCTCATAGATTAAAAAAATACATTCTGTATCACTGCACTATTAAAATATACATCCCTATGGCAAACACTGTATTAAGAAAAATAATCAATGCCAGATCATAGGGTTTTTTTCTGCCCAGTAAAAATATCAAAGGACTATTCTATCTCCAAAATTGTATAGATAAACACAGCCTTCCTCACAAAAAGACTGCATACACAGATACCAAAAAGTTATGGGTGTTACCTAAAAATTTTCTTTTTGAATTTTAGATAAAAAAGATAAAATATACATATTATATATATACATATATATATATATATATATATATATATATATATAGCAAATGTGGTATTGCTGTGATCATACTGATTCAGAGAGTAAAGATAGAATGTCATTTTTACAGCATAGTGAACATTGTAAAAACAAAAGTATTAACAAAATGGTGGAGCTGCATTTGTTTTCCAATTCTAGCCCATTTTGATTTTTTTTCCAGCTTCCTAGTACAATGTACAAAATATTAAATGGTTTGAGGAAGTACAACGTGTTATGCAAAAAACAAGCCCTCATACTGCTCTGCGAATGGAAAAATTAAAAAAAAAATTATGACTTTTGGAAGGTGGAAGTAAAATTTAAAAAAAATGGCTGTAGCAGGAAGGCTCTGATATCATTCTATAAGTTGCAATACTTTGTGGAGTCTGATGGCAGAGCAGGTTTTGTTGGAAGGACATGCCCCCTAAGCAGACAGATCACTGCTAATAGTGAGCTGACGGCCATAAAGACAAAAATGAAAAGAAATTAATAGATCCTGTGGAAAAAAAGGTTTCTAACATCACACATCAGAGGTTATTTTCTGTGCCATGGTCTTCATGAACGCATGTAATAAAGAGTCTATATTACAGAATCTAGGTTATGTCAAATCCACACAAGTAATTGAACTGGTTTCTGCCCTAGTCCTTCAATCTGCTCTTCTGCACACAATATGAATTACTGTACACCGCTGCTTTGCACACATGTACTTATTCCACATACTGTATCATCTAAATGCATGTTACAAAGCAATGGTCATCATCTTTATTCTCAGACTGTAGATCTGATGTAATTGGCGCAGAGATCACTGGTTTGGTATCATACATGGAAGAGCGACAAGTATATCCTATGTGAGCAGAATGTAATACAGGGGACTTTGGCTTACAATTCTATGGAGAAGTGAAATACATGTACATCAAAATACCGAGGTCCTCCTCATACGATCTGATAATATATTTACATTTATTGGTCATCTTTTACAAAAAATAATGTACGAAAAGTTCTCATTTTTTCAAAACTTCTAATCTTTCCAGCCATCCACTTCAACCACAAATGGTTCCTTCACTGTGATTTCTCCACTGTTCACAATGACACAGTCCTGTAAAGGGCGATCTTTTTCATCTGTCTGCTGGAGCTCTATCCCATGTACCACAGCCTGATGAAGGAAAAAAGAAAGGTGACACTGCCAGGTTCACAACAGGCTACATGATAGCTACAGCATCATGGAACCACAGCTTACTGCCTGGACATTAAACTATCCATAAAGACGCACAGATCATATCTGTAGAAAGACCCAAAAAATCCTTACCATGCCATCCACGACTTTGCCAAAAACGACATGTTTTCCATCCAGCCATAGAGGTCGAGTTGTGGAAATGAAGAACTGTGACCCATTTGTATCTGGCCCAGCATTTGCCATGCTCACCCAACCAATTCCATAATGCTTGAGCTTAAAATTCTCATCTGGAAACTGATCTCCATAGATGCTTCTTCCTGCAACACATCATCAATTGCAATTTAACACTTTATTGGTGTAGATTTATTGCAATAGTTTTTTTTTGTTTTTTTTTTTAATAATCATATAATTCAGTTTTAACTTATTTAGCTTTTCTTTCCTATCTGAAAATTCCTGGGATACTACTTTTCCATCATCGTGTGGTGATTGTGAGTGTGATTGTAGTCATTCTTTGACCATCTTGAAATTAACTTGTTTTAGGAAAACCTGTTTGCCTACAAGCGCAATGCATCATGGTAGTTGTAGGAAAACAGAATCGGAAGTCACCCATGTAAACAAATACAGAAGACACCAGAGAAACCCAGCAATCACTCAAAAGACTGCTAAAGGTATTTGGGTGCACTTATTAACCTATTAATAACTGGGGGGGGGGGGGGGGGTTGCACAGAGAATCCCTTTACATTCTTAAAAAAAAAAAAAGCTTAGTGTCGCATATTCTGAGAACTGCTATATGAAAGCTTTTTGCAGGGTAAACTACTATTTTGGGGTACATACAACTTTTTGATCACATTTTTTTGTGGAGGCGAGATGAGCAAAATCAGCAATTCTGGCAATGTGTAATTTTTATGTGGATCACTATATGACAAAGTGATATTTTTACAGTAAGAGCAACAGAGAAATGGCACAATGCAGAATTCTACAAAAGATCTTCCAGAAGTGTCATTTAATGGAGAATCCTAAAACAGATGACGGGGAAGGTGGCATAGCCTGCAAACTTTGGGGTGACAAGTATGCAATAATATATACTTATTATTTTACTATTAGAATGTCCTCTATTTCTAATGCTTCTTCCTATTACTGTACCTCCAGTGCCATCTCCAACTGTGAAATCTCCTCCCTGGATCATAAAGTCTTTGATAACTCTGTGGAACTTGCTGCCTTTATAGCCGTAACCTTTCTGGAACGAGGAAACAAACAGCAAGCATATCAAGAGCAATGCCATTTATAATATAGTAATGTACCACTGAGGGAGCAGTAATCCCATGGATAAAACTTAGAGGGGTTGTCCAGGATATACAAATTTATGCAAGGAAGCTGGGAAGGTTGAAAAAAAAATTATACATATATACAGTCCCTGACAAAAGTTCTGTCACTTATCCATGTTGTGGAATCAAAAGCTTATAAATTGACTTTAAATTCATCTATTGGATTAAGAACTGACTCATATGAAAGCTGAAACCCTCCCAAATGTGTTTTTTATTAAGAAAATAAACTGGCTTCACTGGCGAAATATTGATCATTTAATGAACACAGAAAGGTCAGATTTTGGCAAGGCAAAAGTTTTGTAGCCTTGTCATATAATGCCCCATCCTAGTTTACAGCCTCACCGATGCTCACTAATTGATCGGTTAATAAGTGGGTGTGTATAAGAAGAACTCCAGCACCCCAAACCTCCACTTGAACTGTAACTTCACCTCTAACAACAGCCAAAAATCAACTCTGCGACCAAAGCCTTGATTATCAAGAGGCTGAAGACCAGATCCACTGCAGAGGTGGCTGCACCTTTAATGTGTCTCAGCGTCAAGTACAAAGAATTAAAAAAAGATTTGAACAGACTGGAGATGTGTTTGACAAGCCCAGGTCCAGCAGACCCCGCAAGACAACTGATCAGGAGGAATGTTTGTTGGTTAGAAAATCAAAGCCAGCCCCTCCTCCACTGCAGCAGAGCTCCAACAGGCCCGGTCACCTCAAGTCCGTGTCAACTAGAAGAGTTTGTAGGATTCTGCCTCCAAATGTCCTCCATGGTGGAATCAGTGCCCAGAAGCCATCACTAAACAAAAGGCAATTAAAGGCCCACAGCCTGCTAAACGGATGGACAATGGAAAAGTGGCAGAAGGTGGATTTCTCAGATGAATCTTCAGTTGAATTACACCATAGCCGCTGCAAATACTGCAGGAGACCTACTGGAGCCCGTATGGATCCAAGATTCCACCACCAAACTTAACTGTTTTCTGGGTGTAAGATCATGGTCTTGAGTTACATTCAGTATGGGAGTATGCGAAAAATTTGTAAGGTGGAAGGCAATATCAATAGCCTACAATATCAAGAAGTATTAGCTTCCTCTTACATTCCCAATCATAAAAGGGGTCACATTTTGCAGCAGGCTGGTGCTCCATCTCATACATCCATCTCTACATTAAAGTTCCTCAAGGCAAAGAAGATGAATGTGCTCCAGGACTGGCCAGCCCAGTCACCAGACATGAACATCATTGAGCATGTTTGGGGTAGGATGAAAGAGGAAGCTTGGCAGACAACTCTGGGAGGCATGTTAGACTGTATTCTCTGCTATTCCTGATGACTTTATCAATAAATTGTATGAATCATTGATGAAACGCATGGATGCCGTCCTTCAAGCTCATGGAAGTCACACAAAATATTAAATATGGCTGTAATAGCACCACAACTTCATTCACCAATGTTATGAAACATATCTTTGTATTTGAACTGAATTATTGGTTTGATTTTCACATTACTTTATGTGAGCGACAAAACTTTTGTCTTGCCAAAATCTGACCTTTCTGTGTTCATTAAATGATCAATATTTCACCAGTGAAGCCAATTTATTTTCTTAATAAAAAACACATTTGGGAGGGTTTCAGCTTTCATATGAGTCATTTCTAAAACCAATGGATGAATTTAAAGTCAGATTATAAGCTTTTGATTCCACAACATGGATAAGCAACAGAACTTTTGTCAGGGACTGTATAAATACAAACACATACCTACTGACCTATCCCTAATGTCCAGTCTAGCAGCATGCCAGAGCTTCTTCCTGCAGAAGTCCTTGCCTCACCTGACCACTAAGGAAAGGACATGGGACATTTTGGTTCCTTTCCTAAGGCCGCTGATTGTCCTCAGTGGTCATGTGCCTCTGCCGGAACAAGACCCCGGAAGCAGCAGAACCAGACCGCAGTGGGAGATTGCAGTTGAATGCTTTTTCAGTCCTTTTTGGGACACCCCCATACACATAAGTCAGTCAGTCCTGCCAACACTGTAAGGTTCTCCTGACATTTATCTAGCTTTGGACTTGACCATAGGCTCTTGCTGTCCTAATAGTTATTGTTGGTCCTAATAAAAGTTGCATAGTCTTATGGGGCACAACTTTGAAAAGAAGTAAATCCACCTCTACTTTTACTAATATATACTTCAAAGGGTAACCTTAGATAAATACAAGGAAGCAGCTTGTACTTAAGAAACAGAAGTGTCTTTGTGCATGTCTGGATGGGCTGCCAGCTGCTCTTGACATTATCCGTACAGTACCCAGGCGCGGCCCTGTCAGCACACTTGAGGAGACTGGAAGGTGTGAGTCATGTTTCATGGACATCAACTATGTTTCCACATCACATTCTGCCATTGATCTAATGTGCAGGGATCTACCTGAGAATTGACAGAGTTCCTATAGATGGTATCAAGACAGGCTGCTCATTGGCATTGGGGGAGGTTTATCATAACTAGACAAGGGAAGGGGGAGGGTAAATAACAACCAGTCAGATTTCAGCAGTCCTGCTCCAGAACCATTTGGATAATAAGAGTTGGAATGTGATTGGATGCTATGGACAAAACCTTCTCTTTCTCCATTTTCTTGGCCAAATCACCATCTCTGACTCCTATTTTTCTATAGCCTGACTCAGACGTCTTCATACATGGCTGACATCCATGGTCAGTGAGAATCTAATTAGCTTTACAATATTAATGATTATTTTAAATTAAATAATCATTTGATTTTGAAGTCGGAGTGTAACTTTTTGTAACTTAAACTCCACCCAAAATTGGTCCTCGCTAACTCCACAGCCCTGGGGTGACCCTAGCCTATTGTTGGTGACAGTGGTGACCCCCGCACTTATTGTAGGAGCAGCTTTTCCTGTAAGAGACCAGGAAGCAAAGACCAGCGGTGCCCAGGGAAGCGTCAGAACATTCATTATATTTATCAGCTGGACAATCACTTTGGGGATTCTTCAGGTCTCTGTATGTATAGTTGGCTGAAGTAGTCACATGACATGTACACACTTTGTAATGTAACGCATCCCTGAAAGTAGAACTAATGGTTACATTGCAGTCTATATAGCTCCGTTGTCCTGATCTTCTTGAACTTTATCACAGAAGCTTTGGAATGAGATAACATGAGATTAGCAGATGGGCAGAAGCCCATATTAAATATAAAGGAAACCTGCGATCTTCGCTATCAGGCAAGTACTTGGTTCAGCCACTGGGTATATCTTTGCCACTGCCATTATATATATACAGTAATTGCATATTTTCTTGTACTCTAGTTTCCATATGTTGTTTGTACAGCAGTGTTATACTTGGCCTTTTCTAACCTTCCAGCAAGCAGAGAAGTCAATTTCTCCAAGCAGTTTTTCCCAGATGTTTCCCCAGCAATGAAGGACGGATACTCCAGTTATTTACTCTGAACAGCTGTTTTCTACCAAAAGATATAGAGCATGAAGTAAGGTTCATAGCCACATGCTCAGCTCAATAGGGAGATACATAACATACAGACATCTGACACCAGATATTAGAGCATCTTTGAGATTTAATAACTCGGGCTCTGTTCACCAAGTCCCAAATGAAGAATCGGCCAGATAAAGCCAGACAACCCTTACCAATTTATACTTATTTTGTAGGACTAGATAAAATTGGCCATTGCTCCCTGTGCACATTTTGGAGCCTCGGGTCCCCATAACCCTGTCCTAATTCATCCATTGTCCGTTCTTGGGCAATTTTTTGGTAGGTTCTAACCACTGCATACCAGGAATAGCCCACAAGTCCTGCTTAGAAATCGAAGTGACTTTGTCAACGCACAAATTTTCATAACTAGACAACTGGGGCAGAGCATCTCCAAAACGGACAAGCGTCAAACTGTGTGTGGACTGGATGTGTTAAGAATCAGTTAGGGCTGGTTCACACCTGCGCCCGGTCTCCGTTTTGTGGGTTTCCGTCTTCTGCCGATAGAAGACAGAAACCCGGCAGTCAGTGTCCGCCGCCCGTGAGCGTTTTGTGGTCTCCACGGCGAAACCGTTTTTTTTTTTTTTTTTAAACCGGACACAAAGTCCTGCATGTCTGACTTTGTGTCTGGTTAAATAATAAAAAAAAAAAAGGTTTCGCTGCGGAGACCAGAAGACGTTCACAGGCGCACACTTTGCACAAACCCATTCAAATGCATGGATTTAAAAACTGACCGCCGGTTTCCTGTCTCCTGGGCAGAAAACGGAAACCTGAAAGCGGAGACCGGGCGCAGGTGTGAACATGCCCTTATGAGTTTATTCAGCCAGCAGACGTAGAAGAGTGGCGGCACAATGCAGAGGTCTAAGAAAAGACACTTCAGGATGATTACTGCATGGTGTGAACCTAGCTTGAAACAGACATGTCAGCAGGGGTGAGAGGTCCTCTTTAACAACAACATGAGTTAATACTTACTTCTCCAGTAGCTAAGGTGACAAAGTTTTTCACAGTTTTTGGGACCACCTTTCCAAATAAACCAATGACAACACGTCCAGCATTTCGGTCACCTATTTTTATGTCGAAAAAAACCTGCAAATAAAGAGACTGGATCAGGAGATCACAAAGAACAGGACCTTTCCTATAAATAAGAAGTTCAGAGACATGAAGGTGTCAGTTATCGGCAGTATGTGAAACGTCTTCTCAGCTGTCAGGGAATGTGATGGAGCGGTGCGATCATGTTCCTGCAATCTACCTGAATGTGACACCAAATATGTAATGAGAAAAGATCAAGGTAAACTTTCAAGGTCACATTGTTTGCGGTTTTACCAGTTTGCCCTCAAGTCTTCATGATCAGCATGGACATTCCAGGAATCGGGAACTCCGCTCGTATCGAGAGCAGCTTTCTACATTCTACAGAATTCTTACAGAACATTCCTTGCTGGTAGCTGAAGTCATCTGGAGAGACCACGTTTGTTTCATGTCAGTAAATACAAAGTTCGCCAGTAAAATTTTTGGAGTGAAGCTTGCAGAAATCCATTTTGCTCAGTGCCAAACAAATATTGACTCTTAGCAGCAGAAATATATACTACAAATCTGCCACATGTGAACATACCCTTAGGCGATATGGTCATGTAGGGGCCTGTGTAAAAACGGAACAGACTGTGGGCCATTTATGCTTTCAACAGACCCATATATTTCAAAGAATGAATGAACAGGCAAGAATAGGATCTGCCTTCAGTTTAGTATCTGAGCTCATGGCCACCCACATGGACCGGTGATAAAACACAGTTGTGTGTATGGGGCCATTAAAAAGAACGTGATATCCGATAAAAATACGGATAGTACACTGACGAAACGTGTGGGAAACCACAACGTTTTTGGAAATTACAGTATTTCCTCTGCATGTATTTTTCTGCAATGTGTGAATGGGATTCTACTTTGCAGGGGCTGTAAAACACTGCGGTTTTTGCTGTGGTGTTTATGCATCAGGCTGATGCCCCATGTTGCGGAAAAGCAGATTTTGCTGCGGTTTTTTTTTTTTTTTTTAAGCCAATGCCAGGAATGGATTTAACGAAGTGAGAAGAATAAGAACTGCCTTTAACGAGGACCCTTTCAAGTCCTCGGGGCACATGTGGTGTAATACACCGCTAGAAAGCCGACAGTGCGCAGAATTCAAGAGAATTCTTCAATTGAAGAGATATCGGTGCCGTTACCATAGCTCTTTAAGCTGAATTCAACACACTGTTTGCTTTCTAGAGGTGTATTACACCGCATGTGCCCGAGGATGTGAAAGGTCCTCTTTAAATTTACCATTCATTTTTCTAGCTACTCTTGATTTTAGCTCAAAAAAAAAATTTACAACAAAAAAAGCAGCTTTTCAGCAACATGTGGTCTTAGCCTAAGGGTAAGTTCACACGATGTAACGTTGAGCGTGATCTGGCACGTATACACATGCCGGCAGATGACATGCTCAAAATGCTCCCATTCATTTCAATGGGAGTTAGGAGCATATATGCCGCGTTATTTTGCGCCCGCAAAATCACGGGTGCAAAATAACGCAGTGTATACACTCCTAACTCCCAGTGAAATGAATGGGAGCATTTTGAGCACGTCATCTGCTGGCACGTGTATACGTGCCAGATCACACTCAACGTTACATCATGTGAACTTACCCTAAGGCTAAAGCTCCACATCGCAAAATGCAGCTAAAAAATGCTGTGGGGAAAAATGCAGCAGAAGCGCATCCTGTTTTTTTCTGCAGCGTACTGTAAAACGCAGTGTTTCTTGCTGTGGCGTTTCCACAACAGCAAAAATGCTGCGTTTTCACAACGTGGGGCTTTAGCCTATGCGGTATAAGAAGGGCAGAAAGTCAGCAGAGAAAAACTCAGTGAAAATGCAATGAAAAACGTGGGGAAAAAAACCACAAAATGTGTTTCCGCAATTTTTTTTATTTTTTGCTGCATTTCACTACATGGGTGGCAGCAAAAAAGCACTGTGGGAAAAACAGTGGCAACAAAGCATCGCAGTTTTTCTCTCAGCGCTTCTCACAGAAAGACTTTGTGCTTACGTTATACCTATAGGGAATCCGCCAACGTTTCGATAGGGATAATTGGCATGCTGCGATTTCCAAAACCACAACAGTTTTTGAAATCGCAGCGTAACCGCTGCGCATATTTTCCAGCAAAGTGCAGGGGCTGTAAAACGCCACGTTTTTTACACCACATGGGGCTTTAGCCTCAAGGAGTTTTTCCAAGAATAACAATTTCATGTCCCCCCAGGTCCCTATGTGAACAGAGCAGTACGGCACATGCAGACCACCAGCTCATGTACTTGCACAGGACTGACACATTCTGCATTACTGCTTTCCTGATTGTTGGGGGTCTCACCTCAGGGATTAACTCCTATATGGATGATGTCACATATCCTATAATGTACATATGGCTGCTCATACATACAGCAGGGTTATCACATGATGGTCACTCCTGTAGTAACTTCCATAGGAGAACAGCTGTCCCATATACCATACAGTCCATACACTGCTTCCAGAGCTGAAGTGTCCGGTCAGGGTCAGGAGGAGCTCGGGGCCTAGAAAGTTACAGGAGAACTTCTCTATATAAGGACAGAAGCCCAGACTGCTCCACGTGCCAGGAATGTGTGAGCTACGTGTCCCCGCCGCCGTCAGCCCCCAGGTGATGCCCCTGTTACAGTTCCCGGTACACGTTACCTTGTGGGTGACGGTCGGTCCCCGCTTCTTGTAGCCTTCAGCCCCCGGTAACGTGTGCAGGGTGAAGCAGAGCAGCAGCAGCGCCCGGAACATCCTCAGCGGGTCCCCCGGCAGCATCTCCCGATGTCAGCGCCCCGGACTGCCGGCAACGTCAGCAAGAGCGGGGAAGGGAGGGGAGAGGGGTCTTCTCCTTCCTCGTCAGCCCCCGCCTACCCCCGCCCCTCCAGCTCTATGAGGGTCTGACTGCTCACTAAGGACTCTCTTCACACCTGCACAGGGTCCACTGCCTTGGGGTTTCTTTTTGTTAGAAACAGAGTAGCTGACGTGACCCCTTGGCCTCTGTCCTCCATCCCACCACCCCATTACAAAAAACAGGGGATGGAAAACATCACTTATTATTGAAGTCAATGGGGACGTTTTATCTGGGGCTTTCCCATCTGAGTCTGACGCTGGGTTCACACCTGCGTTCAGGGTCTCCGTTCTATGGTTTCCGTCTTCTGCATGCCAGAAGACGGAAACCATAGACCGGGTCCGGCCGTGAGCGGCGGTGAGCGTTTTAGGCTCTCCGCCGCAAAACCGTTTTTTTTTAATCCGGACAGAGTACTGCATGTCCGACTCTGTGTCCAGATTATAAAACCCGGTTTCGCGGCGGAGAGCCTAAAACGCTCACCGCCGCTCATGGCCAGACAGCTTTCTCACCCATTCAAATGAATGGGTGAGAAAGCCTCCTGCAGGTTTCCGTCTCCTGCCTCTGTTTTAGGCAGGAAACGGAAACCTGAAGTACGGAGTGCACAACGCAGATGTGAACGAGCCCTGAGACTCCTCCACAGATTCCACCTAAAGAAATGCAAGGAAGGCTTTTCTCTCCATCGGTTTCAGTATAAAACCAGAGGAAACTCTGCGGACCCCCATTATAGTCTGCAGGTAACCTAAACCAGAGGAAACCCTGCGGACCCCCATTATAGTCTGCAGGTAACCTAAAACAGAGGAAACCCTGCGGACCCCCATTATAGTCTGCAGGTAACCTAAACCAGAGGAAACCCTGCGGACCCCCATTATAGTCTGCAGGTAACCTAAACCAGAGGAAACCCTGCGGACTCCCATTATAGTCTGCAGGTAACCTAAAACAGAGGAAACCCTGCGGACCCCCATTATAGTCTGCAGGTAACCTAAACCAGAGGAAACCCTGCGGACCCCCATTATAGTCTGCAGGTAACCTAAACCAGAGGAAACCCTGCGGACCCCCATTATAGTCTGCAGGTAACCTATTTTTAACCGAACAAGTTTTACGTCTTTTGGGTTCCCATGTGGACCCAAACAATGGAGACGCGAACACTAGTGTGAACTTAGTGTCAGTTTGGAGACTCCATTAGAGCGACTGTCATAAATACCAGACGAAACAGCGTTGCAGTGCTTTCATCCCATGGGTTCAAAGAATGGACACCAAAACAAGGGACACACAGGCACAGATGTGAGCGTAGCATTTCTCCTGAGGATTGGGAACCACTCCTGACTCACAAATCTGCCTGCAAAAAACTCTGTGTGAATGTACCCTAAAGGCCAGGTTCAAACAGGAGTTTTTTTAACCAGATTTTGATGCCGTGGCAGCCTCAGAATCCGGTCCAAAAACGGCTAGCCGTGACTGGATGCCGGTGCAGTGCAGTGCATCCAGTCGCAGTATTCTGCTCTGGATTAGGCCCAAATAAATGGGCCTAGTCGGGGGGAGGTCGCGAGGTGGACGTCTGTAGCTGAATCAGCCACAGAATCCGCTGGAAGAAACAGCTTGTCGCTTCTTTTTTTCTGCAAGCAGGAACAGACCACTCGTGGAAAAAGGAAATGACCAGCTCCCATTGATTTCAGTGGGAGGCGGTTTTTTGAGCTGGCCTAACGCTGCTTTTTTTGCGTTTCTTAAGCCAAGCCCAAGCACACTCCCCAGACTCCTCGGGAATACCGAATGCAGATGTGAACCAGGGCTAAGGGCTTATTCACACATAATGTTTTTGTTTTGTTAAAAAAATAAATCATTTGAAAAATGCATGTGAAATTTATGTAAAAACAAATGCAATGTTAAAGGGATTGTCCAGGCACAAATGGTCAACCCCTATAACTTTTAAATCAGCCAATGGAAGTAAAAAAAAATTATACTCATCTGTCCCCAATGCTCCAGTGTACTACTGGCGCTTTTCAGTCCTTCTGCTCAATAGATCTCCTCTAGAGTTCCACTGAAGTCACTGATTGGACTCAGAAGTCATGTGACCGCTTTAACTGTTGTCACAGAATTGGAACGTACACAGTTGTGTATAATGTAGAATAGCATCCTTATGTGCAGCAACTAACAGTTAATAAAACTAGGGCAGCTTCAATGTGGGCAGCTACAACATGCAGGAGCCCCATTCATGAATGGTAGGTGTATGAGTGGATGCTGTAACAGTCAAAATATAGGTCACACTCTCTTTTGTCCATTTCATGGATCCCTCGCCCTGCGATATATGAGGGAAATATGAAAATGGGCATCCATCGGGTGAAAAATGACCAAGTTGGGTACTCAACATAAAAGCCCTTACTCATGACATGACTGGTGACCTCTTGTGTACTTGTGCATTCTCTGTACACTGTACTGCACTGTCATTGCATACCACTGCCATTTTAACCCCTTCCCGCCGATGGCATTTTTTTTGATTTTCGTTTTTGTCTCCCCTCCTTCTAAACCCCATAACTTTTTTATTTCTCCGCTCCCAGAGCCATATGAGGTCTTAATCTTTGCGTGACAAATTTTTCTTCATGATGCCACCATTAATTATTCTGTATAATGTACTGGGAAGCTGGAAAAAAAATTCAGAATGGGGTGGATTTGAAGAAAAAATGCATTTCTGCGACATTCTTACAGGCTTCGGTTTTACGGCGTTCACTGTGCAGCCAAAATGACATGTCTCCTGTATTCAGCGTTTCGGTACAATTCCAGGGATACCAAAATTATATGGTTTTATTACATTTTGACCCCTAAAAAAATCCAAAACTGTGTTAAAATGGCGCCTCGGGGACCGATCAGAGACATAGCGCCGGTTGTCTACTGCTTAAAGCTCCCGGGCGGTCACCATAGTTACACACCCAACATGCACCGTATTACGGCGGATGTCGGGAAGGGGTTAATGAAGAACATCATTTACAGGTGCTCCTATATATAGGAAGCTTCTATAGTTCTACCTCTGCTCAATCCACTCCTTGCTTTGGCTCAAAAAAATGCAGCAAAATCTGCAACAAAAAAGCAGCATTTCCACAATGTGGGAGCCTAAGGCTAAAGCCCCACATTGCAGAAACGCAGCTTTTTTTGTTGCGATTTTTTGAGCCAAAGCCAGGATTCGATTGAGCTGAAGAGAGGAATATATGAACTTCCTATATATTTGCCTTTCCATTTGTAGCCATTCTTGGAATTGGCTCAAAAAACTACAGCAAAATCTGCAACAAAAAAAGATGTGTTTCTACAATGTGGTGCCTCAACCTAAAAGCAAAGTTATTCAATCACATGAAACCTCAAAAGTTAGATCAACTGGTGTGAGATGATTGTATGATGCCTCTTGTTGATGACCATGGCAGTTATAGCCACCTGAGAGGAATAGAGTCCTTGAACCAAGAGATCTTGGTTTATCACTCCAGCAGATTGCTACGCCCCAATGTCAATATATCAGCACTGTTCAATGCTGTGTATCCCAGTGGTTGGAGAACATCAACGGACTGGGATGAGACAAGAGGTGTGTGGATGCAAGCCTATTACTATTGTCCACAAGATTTCATTCGGTCCTTATTTTGTCTCTGACCCAGTGATGCCCAGAGATTGGTCTGCAGACCATGTGGACAAAGCCATGAAGAGGCTTTCACAAGGGTCCTACTTCTTCAATTTTTGTAGTGGCATAATGTATGGTTGCCAGACCTCTCTAGTCTTCATTACAAGTAGACTAACAGCTCAGCGTTACTTTGATTTGTTCATGGACCCAGTGGTACACCCATTTCTCCAAAGTGTCTTAGTAGACCCCAGAGTATAATGATTGTTAATGGGTGTCCACAATGGAGCATAATACTGGGTGATGGGGCCACTATGGGGCATAATACTGGGTGTTGGGGCCACTATGGGGCATAATACTGGGTGATGGGGCCACCATGGGGTATAATGCTGTGTGAAGGGGCCACTATGGTGAATAATGCTGTGTGAAGGGGCCACTATGGTGAATAATGCTGTGTGAAGGAGCCACTATGGGGTATAATGCTGTGTGAAGGGGCCACTATAGGGTATAATGCTGTGTGCAGGGGCACCTATGGGGCATAATAGTGCGCGCAGGAATGCGGGGGGGGGGGGTTGGTCGGTGTCTTCGGCTTCGGTCGGGGTCTTCAGCGTGGGGGGGGGGGGCATGTAAAAGGTTTGCCACGGGACCCTGCCATTCCTAGTTAGGCCACTGATTAGGAATTGTGATAGACCAGTCTGAATAGTTGTGTCTTTAGTTTGCGCTTGAAGCTGTAGAAATTGGGAGTTAATCTAATAGTCCGGGATAGAGCATTCCAGAGAAGTGGCGTATATGTGCACATGGCGCTCATACTCAATACTGAATAATTGGAGATATTTTCAATGGAATAAATTTCATTTTTATCACTTGCATATCATATCATTTACCCCTTAGCGACCCTTGACGTAACTGTACGTCATGGGTCGCATGGGGATGTATGGAGCGAGCTCACACGCTGAGCTCGCTCCATACACGGCAGATGCCGGCTGTATAATACAGCCAGGACCTGCCACTAACAGCAGCGGTCGGTGCCCGAGCCGATCGCTGCTGTTAACCCTTTACACACTGCGGTCAAACGTGACCGCAGTGTGTAAACGGCGCCGCCATGTTTTGCCGATCGCCGCCCTCCTGAACGTCACAAGAGCGCGGTGATCCTTTGCTATGACAGCCGGAAGCCTATTGAAGGCTTCCAGGCTTGTCTCTGCACTAGATCTATTAGACGATGCCAGAGGCATCGTCTAATAGAAGTGCTGCGATTTTCCTATTCACTGCAATACTGTAGTATTGCAGTGAATAGTATGAGCGATCAGACTCCCTAGGTTTCAAGGTACCTAAGGGGTCTGATCATAAATGTAACAGAAGAAAAAAAAAAGTTTTTAAAAGTATTAAAAAAATAAAAAAAATATAAAAGTTCAAATCACCCCCCTTTCCCTAGATCAGCTATAAAAGTAATTAAAGAACATTAAACATAAACATATTAGGTATCCCTGCGCTCCAAAATGCCTGAACTATTAGAATATTAAAACATTTATCCCGTACTGCGAACGGCGTAGCGGCAAAAAAAATAAAAACAGCCAAAAAGCGTTTTTTTCAACACTTTGCCTCCTATAAAAAATTGAATAAAAAGTGATCAAACCATCGGATCTTTCCCCAAATGGTATCCATAGAAACGTCATCTTGTCCCGCATAAAAAGACACCACAACCAGCTCCATACATGGAAATATGAAAAAGTTACAGGTGTTAGAACATGATGACACAAATTTTTTTTTCTATTTTGCAAAGTTTATCATTTTTTTAAAAGTATCAAAAAATTTCAAATACTATATAAATTTGGTATCACCGCGTTTGTACTGACACGTAGAACACAGGTAACATGTCATTTGTACCAAACAGTGAATGCTGTAAAAATTAAACCCATAAGAAAATGGCGCAAATGCATTTTTTCTCCAATTGCGCCTCATTCTGAATTTTTTTCCAGCTTCCCAGTACATTGCACAGCATATTGAATGGTGCCATTACAAAGTACAATTTGTCCCGCAAACAATAAGCCATCATGTGACTCTGTGAACTGAAAAATGAAAAAGTTATGGCTCTTGAAATGTGAGGAGGGAAAAACGAAAATGCGAAACCAAAAAATGGCCTGGTCCTTAAGGGGTTAACTTGTCTGTCAATCTTATGATTTCATTAATGTCAAGACATTTTCTTCCTGGTGTTGCAGTTTCAGTGTTAAGGAGAGTATATTTATGACAACTAGACGTTGAGTACATCACAAAAAAACAGTCCTACTCAAGACCTTTTGCTACCTTGATATTAACAGTTCCTTTGTTTCTACATTGCATTTTACCACTAGTAATAAATGTCATGAAGTTTCATTTTATGATCTTTTGATACAGTCAAAAAGGGCAAGACCACGGCACTATTTATTGTACAGTCAATGAATCAATCTTTCATAATACTGGCTTTGGTTTTATCCTCTATCTAGTATCTAGCACATTTCTTCCCGGAGTACATTGCAGGCTTGTCTTCATATTAAACGCAGTTTGAGTATACATTCATAATTCATAGCTATTTTTTCTTGCAGGTGGAAAATTTTTTATATGGGCTCCAACTTTAAACTTCTCCGAAAAGTACTTTGTCTTATAAAGCACATAAATCTTTAGGATGAGCCAGAGGAAAGTGTTTGGATTTTGTATAGTAACCTAGTAATCTATGTTTAAGATTGCACTTATTATAGTTAAAATATGCAAGGCGGCTGAAGTGAAAATAAATATAAGCTCCTGAGACAACCGCTGGCAGATGACTACACTTTTACAGATATACTTTTTCAGGTTTTATTGTGCTGATGGACTCTGAAGGATGTGTTCATCCATTAAACAAAGCGTAATCTGGCGTAAATCACATGTGCAGTTACAGGAAGGACTAAACACTCATAAATTATTGATCCATTCTGAACCGAGGTCACAACTATTGGAGAAAACACATTTTTAACTTGAATACAATCTTAAGAAAGACTTGCCTAATTTAAAGAAAGGACTGGATATCATGTCTGTCCTTTATATATACTTGCCAACAATATCAGTGCACTAACCAGATATTGACTGGGGTCATGGATCTGCATTGTCTACAAAGGGGAGAAAATTCATCAACTTATTGCAGGACAATTTTTTGGACCAGCTTGTAGAAGATCCAACTAAAGGGATGCTCTGCTGGATCAAGAATCAAGAATCAAACAAGCTTTATTGGCACATCCGAATGGATATTTGGCATTGCCAAAGCTAGTAAAGTGGGGGGGGGGGGGAGAGTTGGGGTTGGGGGGGAGAGTGGTGGGTATGGGGGGGTGGGTTGGGTGATTTGGGGTATAACAGTCCGTGGGGTCTCATCTTCTTCTTAGTTGGTCACGGCTGTGTGGGGGGGTGGGGGTGATTTGGGGTATAACAGTCCATGGGGTCTCATCTTCCTCTTAGTTGGTGGCAGCCGTATGGGGGGTGGGATGGGTTATTTGGGGTATAACAGTCCGTGGGGTTTCATCTTCCTCTTAGTTGGTGACAGCTGGACACGTATTGGGCAATGATCTCCACAGTGGACTCCTCTTCTCCCAGTAGGATGTAGAATTTCCTCTTCTCATCTGCAGATGTGAAGTCTGGGATGTGGGCAGAGAGTCTTTGGAAGTAGACGGCCCTCACAACTGAGTATTTGGTGCAGTGTAGCAGGAATTGGGCCTTGTCTTCTAGGGCCCCCTGGTCATAGTGCTGGCACATTCTGTTCTCCCGTGGCTTGTACGTCTGCCTGTGTCACCCTATCTCCATCTCCAGGTTGTGGGCACTCAGTCTGTACCGGCTCAGGGTCTGTCTGTATTTGAGGTGGGGTATTCTCTCCAGGTAGGTGGCCATGGTGTAGTCCCTTTGCAATGACTGGTACACGGTGAGTTTCTTGGAGTTATTTATTACGCTTCTCCAATCCTCGATGTACCGCTCTTTGTCTCTCTCAATGGCTCCTTTTATTTGAGCCTTGTTCAGGGCATGTTGGGGGTTTTGGTTTGGCAGATGGCTGATGCTTGGTTGGGGGGTGTTGGGTTTGCTCAGGGCTCTGTGACTCAGCCAGGCTTGGTGGTGGTAAGAGCTGGGGCTGCTGCCCTGTATGTGTGTCCAGAATGATAGCGCCATGTTCTGCATGGTGAGCCATAGGGAGAGTCTGCCTAGCTCTGCCCGGCATCCCATGTTGGAGGTGCTGCGATGGACATGGAGGAGATACTTGCAGAACTCCAGGTGGAAGGTCTCTGTTGGGCTGGAATCCCACTTTGACTGGTCTGGGTAGGTGGCTAGGCCCCAAACCTCACTGCCATAGAGAAGAATCGGAGCGATGACTGCGTTGAATATCTTCAGCCAGACCCTCACCGATGGTTTAAGGTGGTAAAGTTGTCTTCTGATGGCGTAGAAGGTTCTCTAGGCTTTTCCTTTCAGGGTTTCTATTGCTGTTTTGAAGCTTTCTGATTGGCTGAGCTCCAGCCCCAGGTAGGTGTAGCTGTTGGTTTTCCCCAGTGTGGAGCCGTTCAGTGTGAATTGTGGGGTGGGGGCTTTGTTGTGGCCCTTCTTCTGAAATACTACGACCTTGGTCTTCTTGTGGTTGATGGGTAGAGCCCATGTGCTGCTGAATTTTTCCAGCACTGACAAGCTTTCTTGGAGGTCTTTCTCGGTGGTGGACAGGAGTAGGAGGTTGTCGGTGTATAGCAGGAACTTCACTTTATGGTCGTTCAGGGTGAGGCCTGGGGTTGGTGATTCCTCCAGGACTGTAGCCAGTTCATTGATGTAGATGTTGAAGAGCGTTGGGCTCAGGCTACAGCCTTGTCTGACCCCTCAGGCCTGTTGGAAGTATGCTGTCCTTTTCCCATTCACCTTCACACTGCACTGGTTTCTGGTGTAGGAGCTCTTGATGACATCATACATTCTTCCTCCTATTCCACTCTCTAGGAGTTTCAGGAGCAGGCCTGAGTGCCATACTGAGTCGAACGCCTTCTTAAAGTCTACGAAGCTGGCGAATATCTTGCCTCTTCTGGTGTTGTGGACATGCGTCTTGATGAGGCTGTGCAGGGTGTAGATATGGTCTGTGGTGCGGTGGTTTGGCATGAACCCTGCTTGGCTCTTGCTGAGGACCCCGTGTTGTGTGAGGAAGGTGAGGATTCTGTTATTGATGATGCCCCAGGGTTTAGTGCTAGGTCCTCTGTTATGAGTAGAATACCCCAGGGTTCAGTTCTGGGTCCTCAGTTGTAAGTGGTTTACCCCAGGGCTTAGTGCTGGGCCCTCTGTTATAAGTGCATACCTCCCAATAGTCCCAAATTCAGCGAGACAGTCCTGGATTCCGGGTCCTGTCCCTCTGTCCTGGTCAGCGGGATTTATGTCCCGGTTTCAACTCATCTGCGTCTGGACGACGTAGATGAGTTGAGTGCATCGATGAAGTAGGATTCGTCTGCGGTGGAGCAAGGAGAGGTGAGTATCAGTGTTTTTTTATGTTAAACTGGTGGCACATGAAGGGGGGACATTAAACTGGGGACAGATGGAGGGGGACATTAAACTAGGGGCAGATGAAGGGGGGCATTAAGCTGGGGGCAGATGGAGGGAGGGACATTAAAATGAGGACAGCTAGAGGGGAACATTAAACTGGAGGCAACGGTAGGAGGACATTAAACAAAAATGTCCCCCTCTAATTGCCCCCTGTTTAATGTCCCCCTCCAGCGGCCCTATTTTAATGTCACCCTTCAGTTGCCCCCAGTTTAATGTCCCCCTCTAGTTTCCCCCAGTTTGTACTGTGGGGCAATTGGAGGGGCACATTATAATGTGGGGGCATATAATGTTAAGGTGACTGTAGAAGTATTATACTGTGTGGGGGCAAAAAGAAAAATTGTTGGGAATGGGTGTAGCTAAATGTGCCATGGTGTGCATAGCACACCGTACATTCTTTCCCTATTTCTGTACTTGAGAGGTATGGTAGGTGGTGTACCCCAAGGTTTAATACTGAGTCCTCTATTATTTAACTTATTTATTAAGAATGTCATGCCCTTTAACATCACCTGGTTGAGCTTGATGGACATATGTCTTTTTTTTCAACTGTACTGGCCATGGAACTATGTAAGCAATGACTATATCCTCAGTACAAATCAATAGCAAGCTACAGGATGGGAAGGAGTTATTTCCTTATAGAAGACGTATTTGTGAGCATTCAGAATTGTAACCTTTACAGATTGCAGACGTGCAAGTTGATATTGATCAATATGGCATATGTGTAACCTCCATCAGCTACTATTGGTGCATTCTGCACTGAATTGGTGCTTTAACCTTGTATCAGTAATACTGTATACTGCTAACACCTACCTTTATCGTCTTCAGTTGAGGATACAACTAATCTCAGAGGCTAGCCCTCAGATGCCATGATCAATAGTTACTACAGTATCTGAGGGATTAGACAGTGGGGGACTCCTTTGCTTCCCTGAATGTGAACCCCTTCGTGACATGAAAGGCGGGTGCTGAACAGCTATTGAAGGTCGACAGACGTGACACACTGCAGCAAAGCAGAGTATTGTGCTTGTCCCCAAGCGGACTCCCCCAACGGAAACCAATGTGTAGATGTGAAGCGGGAAAGCACTGCCATGTCAAAATTGCTATTTTTTTTTAGACATTTTGCCCCAATCCCCAAAAGCTTAATTAAAACTGTGAACAAAAGTGGTATATGCTCTGATGGTACCAAGTAAAATTACAGTTTGTCCTGCAAGAAATTGGCCCTAACACAGCTACGCATGGTAGCTTAGGCCTGTGGCCTACAAAGTTACGGAAACACAAATGTGTCTTGACATTGTGCCTCTTGCACCAGGATGTTCATGTCCTAACCATCACAGGAGGAGGAATAGGAGGAGGCTGCTGTGTCTCAGGAGCCTACAGCAGCTGGCAATTGCTATGCTAACCATAGCCTACTCAGCAACCCCCTCGTACCCCTGACACATGGGAGGCACAGGTAAGGACACTACTCTGCACCTCAGCCTATGGTAGCCTGGTATTTTTGTCACTGGCTGTCATGAAGCTCACGATGACATCCTACTCTGCCAACATGAGACATGAGATAATAACAGCCCAAATCACTTTACATGAGGCAAAGACAGTTGATTTCAAATAATAACACCCCCATACCCATGGAAGTGAATAGGACTAGGTACCTTCAAATGATTAGTCAGCAGAGGTCCTGGGTGTAAGACCCCACTGATGTTTTATCGATGACCTATCCTGAGGATAGGTCAAAAATGAAAACGAACGGGAAAACTCCCATGATGAGGGGGCCACACTAGGGGCCTTCAAAAAAGAGTTTGAATTGTTGTAAAGGGGACATAGTGAAACACAGTGTCCATGATCGGGAAGATCAGTGCAAAGGTCAGAGGAAGGATATCAAGAAGCATGACTTTTATTAGAGATGAGCGAGTAGTGAAATATTTGTTTTGAGTGGACCCTCAATATTCGACTGTTCGACCGAATATCGAATTCCATTATAGTCTATGGGGAACAAATGCTCGTTTCAGGGGAAACCACAATTCAACTAAGGAGAATCACCAAGTCCATTATGACACCCCATGAAATGATGCCAACACCTCTGGAATGCAACTGGGACAGCAGGGGAAGCATGTCTGGGGACATCTAACACGCCCAAGTCCCAGTATTACCCCATTATCACAGCCTATCAACTAGACACTCCAAACTCAGTAGAACCCCTATGCAAGTGGAAAAATACTTGGAAACCTTCTTTCCTACACAATAGTATTAACAGAAACACATATTTAAAGCTAAAGAAACATTACCATGCACCCCTTTAAATGACATTAACCATGACAACCACAGATGGCATAGGCAATGGGAAATCCAACAGCCCCCACCCTTAACTGTCATTGTTTAAGTGTGTGTGATGTGGTGAGACCTCCAAAACCACCAAAAATTACTTTTCTGGCCCTTCACGTGAGCCCTTCCAAATTAAGTTAGAGGCCCTTAAGCTGAGCTACCAGCAGAGATTGAGGCCCTTGAGGTAACTTGAGCCTTTAGCAGCATAGTTTTAGGCCCTTTAATTTAGTTCAGCGTTGCACCAGCATAGTTTTTGGCCCTTTGGGTGAATTGAGCCTTTAAACAGCTTAGTTTTAGTTTTTGACCCTTGGGGTGAGTAGAGCCTTTAACCAGCAGTGTTTCTGGCCCTTGGGGTGACTAAAGCCTTGCACCAGCAGTGTTTTATTTTTTGGTCCTTGGGGTGACTAGAGCCTTGCAACAGTAGTGTTTTACTTTTTGGCCCTTGGGGTGAGTAGAGCATTGCACCAGCAGTGTTTTACTTTTTGGCCCTTGGGGTGAGTAGAACATTGCACCAGCAGTGTTTTACTTTTTGGCACTTGGGGTGAGTTGAGCCTTTAACCAGCAGTGTTTTACTTTTTGGCCCTTGATTAGATTGATTAGATTTCAGGCCCTTGGGGGAGCCCTAAAACATTATTTTTCAGGCCCTTGGGGGGAGCCCTAAAAAACTAATCTTCAGGCCCTTGGGGGGAGCCGTAAAACATTAATGTTTTTTTTTAACTATTTATTTACGGTGAAGATGGTGATGTTAGAGGAGGAGGATGAGGAGGAGGAACTTGTGTTCTGGCACAGACACATGGAACTGTGTCTCATCGGTACTGTGGATATTGACATGCTGGTTGCAGGTCCACAATATCTGTTAACCACCCTAGTATAGGTTCCTGGTGCTCGGGCCTTGTCAGCATTACACCCTGCACCCCACTTGATGTTGTGGCACTGCTGGCTGCCCACAAAAGTATATAATTGGAGTCGAGCTACTGTGTCCTGGATCCCCAGCTAGATTTCCTCGTCCCCTTGTGCTACTGACGAGGGGCACTGCTGGCGGCCCCTCTCCAGTACCTGGACTGTGGACTGGATCTCCAGCTAGATTTCCACATCCACGTCCCCGTCCTCTTGTGCTATTTGACGAGGGGCACTGCTGGCAGCCCCTCTCCAGTACCTGGACTGTGGACTGGATCCCCAGCTGGATTTCCACGTCCTGGCCCCCTTGTGCTACTGATGAGGGGCAATGCTGGCAGCCCTTCTCCAGTACCTGGACTGTGGACTGGATCCCAGCTGGATTTCCACGTCCATGTGCCCACCCCAGTCCCTTGATGCTACCCTGACGCATCATTGGCAGGTTCAGTGTATGTGTACACTGTTCCTGCAGTGTAGCTTTGAAAAGAGCTGTTGTTTACAAATGTTTTCCTGCCTAGCAGAAGCTACAATCTCTTTCTCACCCTCAGAACAATCTCTCCCTATCTCACCAAAACGCATCTGACACGAATATGGCTGACACTATTCTTATAAGTCTGAGGTCATCTGATTTAGCCAGCCAATGACTTTTTCCTATTTTTTTTTTTATGCCTATGTTTTCCTGCTTCCTGTGCCACCTTCCCTGCACAGTTATTGGTGCAAAAAAAGTGCCAGGAAAAGTGGGAGGGCATACGAATTTTTACTGCGTTTACCGCATGGTATTCGATTGGAATCGAATATGTCGAGTAAATTAATATTCGCTCGAATACCTACTCGATTGAACGGTATTCGCTCATCTCTAACTATATATATAACTAACTATATATATCTCTAATTATATCTTTTCCCAACTTTTATGTATAGTACTATTTTGAATACAGTTTTGTTTTTTATAAAAATGGCATTTTTGACATGCATGTGACATTTTTACAAATACTTGCACACTGAAGCTGAAGTTAACACTACATTTAGATGCTAGAGATACACCCAAACTGTCACCTAAAATAGAATATAATACCCCAACAAATATTGGCCTGGTGCTATATAAAGAAGCCTACATACACACAGCACATACAGTCCTATGAAAAAGTTTGGGCACCCCTATTAATCTTAATCATGTTTAGTTCTAAATATTTTGGTGTTTGCAGCAGCCATTTCAGTTTGATATATCTAATAACTGATGGACACAGTAATATTTCAGGATTGAAATGAGGTTTATTATACTAACAGAAAATGTGCAATATGCATTAAACCAAAATTTGACCGGTGCCAAAGTATGGGCACCTCAACAGAAAAGTGACATTAATATTTAGTAGATCCTCCTTTTGCAAAGATAACAGCCTCTAGTCGCTTCCTGTAGCTTTTAGTCAGTTCCTGGATCCTGGATGAAGGTATTTTGGACCATTCCTCTTTACAAAACAATTCAAGTTCAGTTAAGTTTGATGGTCGCCGAGCATGGACAGCCTGCTTCAAATCATCCTCCAGATGTTCAATGATATTCAGGTCTGGGGACTGGGATGGCCATTCCAGAACACTGTAATTGTCCCTCTGCATGAATGCCTGAGTTGATGTGGAGCGGTGTTTTGGATCATTGTCTTGCTGAAATATCCATCCCCGGCGTAACTTCAACTTCGTCACTGATTCTTGAACATTATTCTCAAGAATCTGCTGATACTGAGTGGAATCCATGCGACCCTCAACTTTAACAAGATTCCCGGTGCCGGCATTGGCCACACAGCCCCAAAGCATGATGGAACCTCCACCAAATTTTACAGTGGGTAGCATGTGTTTTTCTTGGAATGCTGTTTTTTTTGGATGCCATGCATAATGCCTTTTTGTATGACCAAACAACGCAATCTTTGTTTCATCAGTCCACAGGACCTTCTTCCAAAATGAAGCTGGCTTGTCCAAATGTGCTTTTGCATACCTCAGGCGACTCTGTGGCGTGCTTGCAGAAATGGCTTCTTTCTCATCACTCTCCCATACAGCTTCTCCTTGTGCAAAGTGTGCTGTATTGTTGACCAATGCACAGTGACACCATCTGCAGCAAGATGATGCTGCAGCTCTTTGGAGGTGGTCTAAGGATTGTCCTGGACTGTTCTCACCATTCTTCTTCTCTGCCTTTCTGATATTTTTCTTGGCCTGCCACTTCTGGGCTTAACAAGAACTGTCCCTGTGGTCTTCCATTTCCTTCCATGTTCCTCACAGTGGAAACTGACAGGTTAAATCTCTGAAACAAATTTTTTGTATCCTTCCCCTGAACAACTATGTTGAACAATCTTTGTTTTCAGATCATTTGAGAGCGGGCTGTCCATGCTCAGCGACCATCAAACTTAACTGAACTTGAATTGTTTTGTAAAGAGGAATGGTCCAAAATACCTTCATCCAGGATCCAGGAACTGATTAAAAGCTACAGGAAACGACTAGAGGCTGTTATCTTGCAAAAGGAGGATCTACTAAATATTAATGTTACTTTTCTGTTGAGGTGCCCATACTTTTGCACCGGTCAAATTTTGGTTTAATGCATAGTGCACATTTTCTGTTAGTACAATAAACCTCATTTCAATCCTGAAATATTACTGTGTCCATCAGTTATTAGATATATCAAACTGAAATGGCTGCTGCAAACACCAAAATATTTAGAACTAAAAATGATTAAGATTAATAGGGGTGCCCAAACTTTTTCATAGGACTGTACCTATACTGCACCATCTTCTGCTCCACCAGTTTTATACAGTCCTATGAAAAAGTTTGGGCACCCCTATTAATCTTAATCATTTTTAGTTCTAAATATTTTGGTGTTTGCAGCAGCCATTTCAGTTTGATATATCTAATAACTGATGGACACAGTAATATTTCAGGATTGAAATGAGGTTTATTGTACTAACAGAAAATGTGCAATATGCATTACACCAAAATTTGACCGGTGCAAAAGTATGGGCACCTCAACAGAAAAGTGACATTAATATTTAGTAGATCCTCCTTTTGCAAAGATAACAGCCTCTAGTCGCTTCCTGTAGCTTTTAATCAGTTCCTGGATCCTGGATAAAGGTATTTTGGACAAACAATTCAAGTTCAGTTAAGTTTGATGGTGGCCGAGCATGGACAGCCCGCTTCAAATCATCCCACAGATGTTCAATGATATTCAGGTCTGGGGACTGGGATGGCCATTCCAGAACATTGTAATTGTTCCTCTGCATGAATGCCTGAGTTGATTTGGAGCAGTGTTTTGGATCATTGTCTTGCTGAAATATCCATCCCCGGCGTAACTTCAACTTCGTCACTGATTCTTGAACATTATTCTCAAGAATCTGCTGATACTGAGTGGAATCCATGCGACCCTCAACTTTAACAAGATTCCCGGTGCCGGCATTGGCCACACAGCCCCAAAGCATGATGGAACCTCCACCAAATATTACAGTGGGTAGCAAGTGTTTTTCTTGGAATGCTGTTTCTTTTTGGACGCCATGCATAACGCCTTTTTTTATAACCAAACAACTCAATCTTTGTTTCCAAAATGAAGTTGGCTTCTCCAAATGTGCTTTTGCATACCTCAGGCAACTCTATTTGTGGCGTACGTGCAGAAACGGCTTCTTTCTCATCACTCTCCCATACAGCTTCTCCTTGTGCAAAGTGCGCTGTATTGCTGACTGATGCACAGTGACACCATCTGCAGCAAGATGATGCTGCAGCTCTTTGGAGGTGGTCTGTGGATTGTCCTTGACTGTTCTCACCATTCTTCTTCTCTGCCTTTCTGATATTTTTCTTGGCCTGCCACTTCTGGGCTTAACAAGAAATGTCCCTGTGGTCTTCCATTTCCTTTCTATGTTCCTCACAGTGGAAACTGACAGGTTAAATCTCTGAGACAACGTTTTGTATCCTTCCCCTGAACAACTATGTTGAACAATCTTTGTTTTCAGATCATTTGAGAGCGGGCTGTCCATGTTCGGCGACCATCAAACTTAACTGAACTTGAATTGTTTTGTAGAAAGAAATGGTCCAAAATACCTTCATCCAGGATCCAGGAACTGATTAAAAGCTACAGGAAGCAACTAGAGGCTGTTATCTTTGCAAAAGGAGGATATACTAAATATTAATGTCACTTTTCTGTTGAGGTGCCCATATTTTTGCACCGGTCAAATTTTGGTTTAATGCATATTGCGCATTTTCTGTTAGTACAATAAACCTCATTTCAATCCTGAAATATTACTGTCAGTTATTAGATATATCAAACTGAAATGGCTGTGGCAAACACCAAAATATTTAGAACTAAAAATTATTAAGATTAATAGGGGTGCCCAAACTTTTTCATAGGACTGTATATGTGACCCGCAACCACTTCACTTCTAACTTTCTTATTTGTTTTATGTCTTTGTTCTGAAGAATATTCTGAACACTAAATATTTTCGAGGAGTAAATGACTGTGGCAGATGGTTAAGCTCAAGCAGAAACTTTCACTACAAATTCTGGCACTTTCTATTACACGTATAATGAATCTGAACTTTTCTGTATTTGTTCACAGGGATTTTATATGCAAAGGTCTCTACTAATGTGCGGTGTGAAAGTACTTTTGTAGTTTTCATTCTGAGACATGTCAAATCTTAAGCAGCAGAAAGATTTCTGTTTGGCAAAAAAAGGAAGGCTGGTAGCATTTTACCCCTCATTAAACCATCAGCCTGACACAGTCCATGTACTCTTTATGTCCAAGAGTTTGTTAAACACTGGGATTCCTATCATTTTATTGGCCTGGCACAAAAAGGGCTTTTAACTTGCTTAATATCTCCATAGCATTTTCCACAACTGGAAAATACATTGAGTACTGGGGAGAATTGAGCGTTGAAAGATGATGGTTTCATGTCCCTATACATAATGCAGAAGGGATTAAACCTATGTTGCAACTCTAAACCCGTGTCTATGTTATTGTCCCTCACCAATATACATTATAAACCTATTTTATACATGGTTGTATCTGTGTATAAATGTAATATAAAGGTCAAATAGCATCCTCTTAAAGAATACCTGTTATTAGATGATATAAACTTAGTGAAAGGTTTCCTTTAAATACCACTTTCATGGTGTACATTGTACAATATGAATTACTAATATGGTGGAACTGCTCTACTATAAATGTGTCACTGTGGATCCTAAAAGATTGTAGTCCTTTATTAACTGTGTAATGTAATGATCTTATATTCGCCACTAGACACCCCACATATTCTGTTAGAGAGCTGCATACCTTTTTAAAATTCTCACTATTCCGATAGTAAGCACAGATATTTCAAGTGTAAAACATGGTATAGGATTGGGGATAAATTGCTGATCCATGAGGGTCCTGCTGGGATCCTGATGATTCTGTGGCTTAATCCTGTTCAGAATGGTGCAGTAGATACAAAATCAGTTCCCCATTCCATTCATTCAGTGGGAGCATTGGAAATAGCACTTGGCTATCTCCAGCATTCTCGTTGAAATTAATGGAATAGGGGCATGCATTTTACATGCACTGCTACATGTTGAATGAGAGTAAAACACTGCAATTCTGAGGATCTGTGGGGCTCTCACTAGTTGAACCCCAACCAATTAGCAATTTATCTCCTATCCTTTGGATGGGAACAATGTCAGGGGTTAGTTCCCACAAGTACTATTTATTTGTGGGGCCCACTACACAGATACTTGCAAATATTACCTGCCTTCTATTTTGTTCAGCATTAGGGAGTCTTCACACGATGTAACACTGCGCTCATTCTGATCGTAAAAACATGTTCAGAATGAGCACGTAAAAAGCAGCTCCCATTGACCTGAATGGGAGCCAGCATACGTGCGCTCCCCATTGAAATCAATGGGAGGCTTTCTTCCCTATGCTTTCAATGTATTATGTGCGTATCACATTGAAAGCAATAGGGAAAAAAGCCTCCCATTGATTTCAATGGGGAGCGCACGTATGCCGGCTCCCATTCAAGTCAATGGGAGCTGCTTTTTACGCGCTCATTCTGAACGTGTTTTTACAATCAGAATGGGCGCAGCGTTGCATCGTGTGAAGGCTCCCTTAGGCTGCTGCCTAACCCTTACCTTGGACTGTTTCTGTTCTATGGCCATCTCAGTAGCCTGCCTTCTAACTCTTGCCTTCTCTTTAAGAATGATAATTGGTAATGAGGGCTTCTTAGTAAGGAGATGAGACCAAAGAGGAAGGATAGAGGTCCTATTGTCTCTGTGTCTAGGTGTCATCTGGGCCACCCATTGCATCTATATATAATAGACAGTGTAGTTTGTTAAACTTTCTACCCTGTTATTATATAAGGCTGTGTGAGATACAGTATACTGTACATCTACATGTATATTGCTTTTGCAGGGGTTGGGTTTGATGGGCAGATGAACAACTAACTCCTATTCACTTCAGTGGGAGTACAAGGGATAGCTGAATTACAGTACTCGAATATCTCTAGCTCTCCCATTGAAGTGAATGGGATCTGGAGTATGCCTGCTTTCACCAAGGCTAAATTCACAATGGGATAAAACAGGGTTGGTAAGGGTCTCGGCAGTCAGAACTCCACCAATGAGCAACTTATTCTCTATGGTATAAATATTTTTTGTGGTATAACCATTGGTAAGGGTCTCACTGGTAAAACAACCCCCATTATTAAGGTCAGAAATGGCAGGATAGCAAGATGGCAGGCAGTATACCCTACTGAGGAGGGCCCTTTAAAAGATTGCTTTTTGTTCCAAATACCATGTAATCCACAGAAGAATTGTGTTTGATATAAACATATATCAATGTAAAACAACCAAAATATGTAGCTCTCTGGCCAAAGCAAGAAATAATATCAAGCAAAGTCAGTGACCTGTATCGTGCAGACTTCTTGCCTTTCTGCTCAGTTGTTAACCTTTGTCTCATTAATCCAGCACAGACATCCTATAAACTGTGTTTGTGTACTTGTTTTGTCTGTCAAAACATCACAGAGCGTATGGCTAGTTAGTTAGAAGTATTGGCAAATTAATGAATACCTTCAGTTATTTGCGAGGCAGCTGTAGCAGATGCCACATCTCTGGAATTACCTGCAGAGCTGCGAGCACAAGAAAAGAACATATCAGAGTTGAGCGAAGGGCATGCCCCGCTAGAATAAGTCTCTTTGAACTGCATGATACAAATAAATCAATAGTTTTATTCTAGTTTAAGTGGGCCTCTGGGAAATAATTATGAAAAAATCAGATCTCAGCGTATTGTGTAAGCTCAGAAATTTCATGGCAGGGTGACTTGCTCATCATGCAAAAGATTTGTACACAATGAAGATCTAGAACTTACCTAGAATTTCCCCATCATTTTAGTAATGAAGGGTCAAATAGAGAACTACTGTCATTGGGTGAACAGTAAGCTATTTGCATGGAGAATTAAAGGGGTTTTCTGGCATTGAACTCTTCATGACATATCCTATCAATATCTGATCAGTGGTGGTCTGACACCCAGCCCCTACACTGATCATACAGTAGTTTAGTCACTCGGCAGCCAATTGCTTCTCTGAAAATGATCAAGACTTTTTGGTTTTATACTTGTGGTCGGCACTTATGTAGCATTTCTATGTTCTGCAAAGGAGCGTCTATACAGCACCAGCTACAGCAGCTGAAGACCAAGCACAGAACACCTATTGCAATCCATAGATCCTCAATATAGTGCCAGCCACAGAGTCTTGTCCCATGCCATCTTTAGATCCACCAATTTATGCTACCCTCAATGCTCCCAAACAGTGCCAGCCACAGAACCTCCATTAAGTGCAATGTATAGAGGTCACCAAGCAATGGTAGTCATGGAGACTCCATACAGTGCCAAATCCTGATTACCAAGCATAGAACAACCATAACAAGCAACAGAACCCCAAGTCACATATCCCCCATGCAGTGCTATCTATAGATTTACCATACAGCCACAGAGCCAGCCACCTTACAGTGTCACTCATGGAGTGGCCAAACTAAGAGCCGAAGAGCTTCTATATAGGACCAAACACAGCTCTCTCTTATAAGGAAATTCACGGTGATCCCATGGTAGGTGCAGGTACAGACATTATCACATTATAATGCAATGCATAGTGCCAGGGCCGTTTTAACACATTGGTGGGCCCAGTGCAAAGGTTTAATAAGTACCCCCCATCACCAACTTCTATTATAAACATCTGAAAGCTGCCCAAAACTGGGACTTCATATGGTGACATTCAATGGGTGAAATGGTCAAAAATGTTTTCTACATCCATCTCTAGTAATAATCGTTATTGCTATTATTTTCGTGTGTAATGGATGTTGCTAGACAGGCGGTTGGAGTATTTTACTCAATAAAGGTTAGGGACGGACAGGACAGGAGACAGGGAAAAACTGTAAATTTTATTGATGACTTTGTGTATGTGTTGTATAAGTGGTGAAACTCTTTTGGAACTGTAAACTCGACAATGGTAAGTGTCTGGGTCACAGCACCAATAAACTTCCTGGTTATGTTGAGAGGGGTTCTACAAAAGAATACCCCTGTGAATAGCATCCTATTTAAAATGATACCAAGGTCATCATGATAATCCTTACAGATTTGGAGCGATTTGTTGTTAAAAACGCTGTTGGGATCTCTATGCCGAACATTTTCACCAGCGAATCGCTCTGGTGAAGGGTTATGATGTTAAGATGAGATTCTATTCTTTAAAATGAATCTAAGACATCTTCATATCCCTCATACAGATACTGAGAAATTGGCATTAGTAGTAAGGACGTATGTAATACGTCCTCTGCAACTAAAGTACCACCCAAGCTGGACAACAGGGAAACGGTTAAAGTCCCCCTGCAGTTGTCCCAACTAGAGATGAGCGAACAGTGTTCTATCGAACTCATGTTCGATCGGATATTAGGCTGTTCGGCATGTTCGAATCGAATCGAACACCGCGTGGTAAAGTGCGCCATTACTCGATTCCCCTCCCACCTTCCCTGGCGCCTTTTTTGCTCCAATAACAGCGCAGGGTAGGTGGGACAGGAACTACGACACCGGTGACGTTGAGAAAAGTAGGCAAAACCCATTGGCTGCCGAAAACATGTGACCTCTAATTTAAAAGAACAGCGCCGCCCAGGTTCGCGTCATTCTGAGCTTGCAATTCACCGAGGACGGAGGTTTCCATCCAGCTAGCTAGGGCTTAGATTCTGGGTAGGCAGGGACAGGCTAGGATAGGAAGGAGAAGACAACCAACAGCTCTTATAAGAGCTAAATTCCAGGGAGAAGCTTGTCAGTGTAACGTGGCACTGAAGGGCTCAATCGCCGCAACCCAGCTTTCCCAGGATCCTGAATGGAATACACTGTCAGTGTATTCCCGTATACCCGATATATACCCCCGATACCCGTTCCAACGGTGTGCCCCCCCACCTTCACCCCAGAAATACCCTGCAAGTCCCCTAGCAATAGAATTGGGGCTATATACACCCACTATTTTTGCTACTGCCATATAGTGCCATTGTCTCACTGGGAATTCAAAGAATATATTGGGCTTACATATAACTTCAATTCCAGGGAGAAGCTTGTCAGTGTAACGTGGCACTGACGGGCTCAATCGCCGCAACCCAGCTTTCCCAGGATCCTGAATGGAATACACTGTCAGTGTATTCCCGTATACCCGATATATACCCCCGATACCCGTTCCAACGGTGTGCCCCCCCACCTTCACCCCAGAAATACCCTGCAAGTCCCCTAGCAATAGAATTGGGGCTATATACACCCACAATTTTTACTACTGGTATACAGTGCCATTGTCTGACTGGGAATTCAAAGAATATATTGGGGTTATAAATACCCTCATTTCTTGCTACTGCCATATAGTGCCAGTTTCTGACTGGTAATTCAAAGAATATATTGGGGTTACGTGCACCCACAATTTTTACTACTGGTATACAGTGCCATTGTCTGACTGGGAATTCAAAGAATATATTGGGAATACAAATACCCTCATTTCTTGCTACTGCCATATAGTGCCAGTTTCTGACTGGTAATTCAAAGAATATATTGGGGTTACGTGCACCCACAATTTTTACTACTGGTATACAGTGCCATTGTCTGACTGGGAATTCAAAGAATATATTGGGAATACAAATACCCTCATTTCTTGCTACTGCCATATAGTGCCAGTTTCTGACTGGTAATTCAAAGAATATATTGGGGTTACGTGCACCCACAATTTTTACTACTGGTATACAGTGCCATTGTCTGACTGGGAATTCAAAGAATATATTGGGTTTATAAATACCCTCATTTCTTGCTACTGCCATATAGTGCCAGTTTCTGACTGGTAATTCAAAGAATATATTGGGGTTACGTGCACCCACAATTTTTACTACTGGTATACAGTGCCATTGTCTGACTGGGAATTCAAAGAATATATTGGGAATACAAATACCCTCATTTCTTGCTACTGCCATATAGTGCCAGTTTCTGACTGGTAATTCAAAGAATATATTGGGGTTACGTGCACCCACAATTTTTACTACTGGTATACAGTGCCATTGTCTGACTGGGAATTCAAAGAATATATTGGGAATACAAATACCCTCATTTCTTGCTACTGCCATATAGTGCCAGTTTCTGACTGGTAATTCAAAGAATATATTGGGGTTACGTGCACCCACAATTTTTACTACTGGTATACAGTGCCATTGTCTGACTGGGAATTCAAAGAATATATTGGGTTTATAAATACCCTCATTTCTTGCTACTACCATATAGTGCCAGTTTCTGACTGGTAATTCAAAGAATATATTGGGGTTACGTGCACCCACAATTTTTACTACTGGTATACAGTGCCATTGTCTGACTGGGAATTCAAAGAATATATTGGGAATACAAATACCCTCATTTCTTGCTACTGCCATATAGTGCCAGTTTCTGACTGGTAATTCAAAGAATATATTGGGGTTACGTGCACCCACAATTTTTACTACTGGTATACAGTGCCATTGTCTGACTGGGAATTCAAAGAATATATTGGGTTTATAAATACCCTCATTTCTTGCTACTGCCATATAGTGCCAGTTTCTGACTGGTAATTCAAAGAATATATTGGGGTTACGTGCACCCACAATTTTTACTACTGGTATACAGTGCCATTGTCTGACTGGGAATTCAAAGAATATATTGGGAATACAAATACCCTCATTTCTTGCTACTGCCATATAGTGCCAGTTTCTGACTGGTAATTCAAAGAATATATTGGGGTTACGTGCACCCACAATTTTTACTACTGGTATACAGTGCCATTGTCTGACTGGGAATTCAAAGAATATATTGGGAATACAAATACCCTCATTTCTTGCTACTGCCATATAGTGCCAGTTTCTGACTGGTAATTCAAAGAATATATTGGGGTTACGTGCACCCACAATTTTTACTACTGGTATACAGTGCCATTGTCTGACTGGGAATTCAAAGAATATATTGGGTTTATAAATACCCTCATTTCTTGCTACTGCCATATAGTGCCAGTTTCTGACTGGTAATTCAAAGAATATATTGGGGTTACGTGCACCCACAATTTTTACTACTGGTATACAGTGCCATTGTCTGACTGGGAATTCAAAGAATATATTGGGAATACAAATACCCTCATTTCTTGCTACTGCCATATAGTGCCAGTTTCTGACTGGTAATTCAAAGAATATATTGGGGTTACGTGCACCCACAATTTTTACTACTGGTATACAGTGCCATTGTCTGACTGGGAATTCAAAGAATATATTGGGAATACAAATACCCTCATTTCTTGCTACTGCCATATAGTGCCAGTTTCTGACTGGTAATTCAAAGAATATATTGGGGTTACGTGCACCCACAATTTTTACTACTGGTATACAGTGCCATTGTCTGACTGGGAATTCAAAGAATATATTGGGGTTATAAATACCCTCATTTCTTGCTACTGCCATATAGTGCCAGTTTCTGACTGGTAATTCAAAGAATATATTGGGGTTACGTGCACCCACAATTTTTACTACTGGTATACAGTGCCATTGTCTGACTGGGAATTCAAAGAATATATTGGGAATACAAATACCCTCATTTCTTGCTACTGCCATATAGTGCCAGTTTCTGACTGGTAATTCAAAGAATATATTGGGGTTACGTGCACCCACAATTTTTACTACTGGTATACAGTGCCATTGTCTGACTGGGAATTCAAAGAATATATTGGGTTTATAAATACCCTCATTTCTTGCTACTGCCATATAGTGCCAGTTTCTGACTGGTAATTCAAAGAATATATTGGGGTTACGTGCACCCACAATTTTTACTACTGGTATACAGTGCCATTGTCTGACTGGGAATTCAAAGAATATATTGGGTTTATAAATACCCTCATTTCTTGCTACTGCCATATAGTGCCAGTTTCTGACTGGTAATTCAAAGAATATATTGGGGTTACGTGCACCCACAATTTTTACTACTGGTATACAGTGCCATTGTCTGACTGGGAATTCAAAGAATATATTGGGGTTATAAATACCCTCATTTCTTGCTACTGCCATATAGTGCCAGTTTCTGACTGGTAATTCAAAGAATATATTGGGGTTACGTGCACCCACAATTTTTACTACTGGTATACAGTGCCAATTTCTAACTAGGAATTCAAAATGCGCAAGGCTCCCGGAAAGGGACGTGGACGAGGCCGTGGGCGAGGTCGGGGGAATGGTTCTGGGGAGCAAGGTAGCAGTGAAGCCACAGGGCGTCCCGTGCCTACTCCTGTGGGGCAGCAAGCATTGCGCCACTCCGCAGTGCCAGGGTTGCTTGCCACATTAACTAAACTGCAGGGTACAAACCTTAGTAGGCCCGAGAACCAGGAACAGGTCTTGCAATGGCTGTCAGAGAACGCTTACAGCACATTGTCCAGCAGCCAGTCAGACTCTGCCTCCTCTCCTCCTGTTACCCAACAGTCTTGTCTTCCTTCCTCCCAAAATTCCGAAGCTTTACAGAACAATAACCCAAACTGTCCCTGCTCCCCAGAGCTGTTCTCCGCTCCTTTCATTGTCCCTCAACCTGCCTCTCCACGTCACGATTCCACGAACCTAACAGAGGAGCATCTGTGTCCAGATGCTCAAACACTAGAGTCTCCTCCATCTCCATTCGATTTGGTGGTGGATGACCAGCAACCCACCCTCATCGACGATGATGTGACGCAGTTGCCGTCAGGGCATCCAGTTGACCGGCGCATTGTGCGGGAGGAGGAGATGAGACAGGAGTTGGAAGAGGAAGTGGTGGATGATGAGGACACTGACCCGACCTGGACAGGGGGGATGTCAAGCGGGGAAAGTAGTGTGGATGTTGAGGCAGGTGCAGCACCAAAAAGGGTAGCTAGAGGCAGAGGCAGAGGTCAGCAGCTTAGGCGAAGCCAGGCCACACCCGGAATCTCCCAAGATGTTCCAGTTCGTACCCAGCCCCGAAAAACTCCCACCTCGAGGGCACGTTTCTCGAAGGTGTGGAGTTTTTTCAAGGAATGCGCCGAGGACAGATATAGTGTTGTCTGCACAATTTGCCTCTCGAAATTGATTAGGGGCTCTGAGAAGAGCAACCTGTCCACCACTTCAATGCGCCGTCATTTGGAATCCAAGCACTGGAATCAGTGGCAGGCAGCAACGGCAGGACAAAGGCCGCCTGCCGTTCACGCCACTGCCACTGCCTCTGCCACTGCCTCTGCCTCTGCCACTGCCACTGCTGACTGTGCTGGCGATGCACTCCAGAGGACGAGCCAGGACACCACTTCATCTGCCTCCGCCACTTTGTTGACTTCTCCCTCATCCTCCCCTGTTCCTGTCTTATCTCCTTCTCCTGCACCATCAAAGGCACCATCAGGCGCTTCTTTACAACAACCCACCATCTCTCAGACATTGGAGCGGCGGCAGAAATACACTGCTAACCACCCACACGCGCAAGCCTTGAACGCCAACATCGCTAAACTGCTGGCCCAGGAGATGTTGGCGTTCCGGCTTGTTGAAACTCCCGCCTTCCTGGACCTGATGGCAACTGCGGCACCTCGCTATGCCGTCCCTAGCCGTCACTACTTCTCCCGGTGTGCCGTCCCCGCCTTGCACCAGCACGTGTCACTCAACATCAGGCGGGCCCTTAGTTCCGCGCTTTGCACAAAGGTCCACTTGACCACCGACGCGTGGACAAGTGCATGCGGACAGGGACGCTACATTTCACTGACGGCACACTGGGTGAATGTAGTTGAGGCTGGGACTGCTTCCCAAACTGGCCCGGTGTACCTCGTCTCCCCGCCTAACATTCCTGGCAGGGACACGAGAAGAACACCCCCCTCCTCCTCCTCCTCTACCGCCTCCTCCTCCGCCACCGCCTCCTCCTCCGCCACCGCCTCCTCCTCCGCTGTTAGATTGACCCCAGCTACGAGTTGGAAACGTTGCAGCACTGGCGTTGGTAGACGTCAGCAGGCTGTGCTGAAGCTGATCAGCTTGGGGGACAGACAGCACACTGCCTCCGAGGTGAGGGATGCCCTCCTCGATGAGACGGCAATATGGTTTGAGCCGCTGCACCTGGGCCCAGGCATGGTCGTTTGTGATAACGGCCGGAACCTGGTAGCAGCTCTGGAGCTTGCCGGACTCCAACATGTTCCATGCCTGGCCCACGTCTTCAACCTAGTGGTGCAACGTTTCCTAAAGAGCTACCCCAATGTTCCAGAGCTACTGGTGAAAGTGCGGCGCATGTGCGCCCACTTTCGCAAGTCGACAGTAGCCGCTGCTAGCTTAAAATCTCTCCAGCAACGCCTGCATGTGCCACAACACCGGCTTTTGTGCGACGTCCCCACACGCTGGAACTCAACGTTTCAGATGTTGAATAGAGTGGTTGAGCAGCAGAGACCTTTGATGGAATACCAGCTACAAAACCCTAGGGTGCCACAAAGTCAGCTGCCTCAGTTTCACATCCATGAGTGGCCATGGATGAGAGACCTTTGTGACATCCTACGGGTCTTTGAGGAGTCCACAAGGAGGGTGAGCTCTGAGGATGCGATGGTGAGCCTTACAATCCCGCTCTTGTGTGTTCTGAGAGAATCCCTGATTGACATCAGGGATAACTCAGATCACACAGAGGAGTTAGGGATAGCATCCGATCCGTCACAGCTGGAGAGTAGGTCCACACATCTGTCCGCTTCACTGCGTTTAATGGAGGAGGAGGAGGAGGAGGAGGAGGAAGAAGAGTTGTCCGATGATGTGATGGTGATACAGGAGGCTTCCGGGCAACTTCGAATCGTCCCATTGTTGCAGCGCGGATGGGTAGACATGGAGGATGAGGAGGAAATGGAGATTGAACTTTCCGGTGGGGCCAGAGGAGTCATGCCAACTAACACTGTGGCAGACATGGCTGAGTTCATGTTGGGGTGCTTTACAACCGACAAGCGTATTGTCAAAATCATGGAGGACAACCAGTACTGGATCTTTGCTATCCTTGACCGCCGGTATAAAAACAACATCTCGTCTTTTATTCCGGTAGAGGGGAGGGCCAATCGCATCAATGCTTGCCACAGGCAATTGGTGCAGAATATGATGGAGATGTTTCCAGCATGTGACGTTGGCGGCAGGGAGGGCAGTTCCTCCAGTAGGCAACCAAGTTCTCACCGGTCCACACAAACGAGGGGCACACTGTCTAAGGTCTGGGACACCTTGATGGCACCCCCTCGCCAAAGTGCCGCCACGGAGGGTCCTAGTGTCACCAGGCGTGAGACGTATAGGCGCATGTTGCGGGAATACCTTTCCGACCACAGCCCTGTCCTCTCCGACCCCTCTGTGCCCTACACGTATTGGGTGTCGAAGTTGGACCTGTGGCTTGAACTTGCCCTATATGCCTTGGAGGTGCTGTCCTGTCCTGCCGCCAGCGTCCTATCTGAGAGGGTGTTCAGTGCAGCCGGTGGCATCATCACTGACAAGCGCACCCGTCTGTCAGCTGAGAGTGCCGACCGGCTCACTTTGATAAAAATGAACCACCACTGGGTAGAGCCGTCATTTTTGTGCCCACCTGTGTAAAGCACCCCAACATGAAACTCCATGTCTGTACTCAACCTCTCCAATTCCTCCGCATCCTCATACTCATCCACCATAAGCGTTGCACAATTCTGCTAATACTAGGCTCCCTCCACCCTGATTTCCCCCAACTCTGCTGGTTAGAGGCTCCCTCCACCCTGATTTCCACCAACTCTGCTGGTTAGAGGCTCCCTCCACCATGAATTGGTCCAAACTGGGCTGTTTAGCCGCTCCCTCCACCATTAATTGGTCCAAACTGGGCTGGTTAGAGGCTCCCTCCACCATGAATTGGTCCAAACTGGGTTTTTTAGAGGCTCCCTCCACCATGAATTGGTCCAAACTTGGCTGTTTAGAGGCTCCCTCCACCATTAATTGGTCCAAACTGGGCTGGTTAGAGGCTCCCTCCACCATGAATTTGCCCAAACTGGGCTGGTTAGAGGCTCCCTCCACCATGAATTTGCCCAAACTGGGCTGGTTAGAGGCTCCCTCCACCATGAATTTGCCCAAACTGGGCTGGTTAGAGGCTCCCTCCACCATGAATTGGTCCAAGCTGGGTTTTTTAGAGGCTCCCTCCACCATGAATTTGCCCAAACTGGGCTGGTTAGAGGCTCCCTCCACCATGAATTGGTCCAAACTGGGCTGGTTAGAGGCTCCCTCCACCATTAATTGGTCCAAACTGGGCTGTTTAGAGGCTCCCTCCACCATGAATTTGCCCAAACTGGGCTGGTTAGAGGCTCCCTCCACCATGAATTGGTCCAAACTGGGCTGGTTAGAGGCTCCCTCCACCATGAATTGGTCCAAACTGGGCTGGTTAGAGGCTCCCTCCACCATGAATTTCCCAAAACTTGGCTGTTTAGAGGCTCCCTCCACCATGAATTTGCCCAAACTGGGCTGGTTACAGGCTCCCTCCACCATGAATTTGCCCAAACTGGGCTGGTTAGAGGCTCCCTCCACCATGAATTTGCCCAAACTGGGCTGGTTAGAGGCTCCCTCCACCATGAATTGGTCCAAACTGGGCTGGTTAGAGGCTCCCTCCACCATGAATTGGTCCAAACTGGGCTGGTTAGAGGCTCCCTCCACCATGAATTGGTCCAAACTGGGCTGGTTAGAGGCTCCCTCCACCATTAATTGGTCCAAACTGGGCTGTTTAGAGGCTCCCTCCACCATGAATTTGCCCAAACTGGGCTGGTTAGAGGCTCCCTCCACCATGAATTGGTCCAAACTGGGCTGGTTAGAGGCTCCCTCCACCATGAATTGGTCCAAACTGGGCTGGTTAGAGGCTCCCTCCACCATGAATTGGTCCAAACTGGGCTGGTTAGAGGCTCCCTCCACCATTAATTGGTCCAAACTGGGCTGTTTAGAGGCTCCCTCCACCATGAATTTGCCCAAACTGGGCTGGTTAGAGGCTCCCTCCACCATGAATTGGTCCAAACTGGGCTGGTTAGAGGCTCCCTCCACCATGAATTGGTCCAAACTGGGCTGGTTAGAGGCTCCCTCCACCATGAATTTCCCAAAACTTGGCTGTTTAGAGGCTCTCTCCACCATTAATTGGTCCAAACTGGGCTGGTTAGAGGCTCCCTCCACCATGAATTTGCCCAAACTGGGCTGTTTAGAGGCTCCCTCCACCATGAATTTGCCCAAACTGGGCTGGTTAGAGGCTCCCTCCACCATGAATTGGTCCAAACTGGGCTGGTTAGAGGCTCCCTCCACCATTAATTGGTCCAAACTGGGCTGTTTAGAGGCTCCCTCCACCATGAATTTGCCCAAACTGGGCTGGTTAGAGGCTCCCTCCACCATTAATTGGTCCAAACTGGGCTGGTTAGAGGCTCCCTCCACCATGAATTTGCCCAAACTGGGCTGTTTAGAGGCTCCCTCCACCATGAATTTGCCCAAACTGGGCTGGTTAGAGGCTCCCTCCACCATGAATTGGTCCAAACTTGGCTGTTTAGAGGCTCCCTCCACCATTAATTGGTCCAAACTGGGCTGGTTAGAGGCTCCCTCCACCATGAATTGGTCCAAACTGGGTTTTTTAGAGGCTCCCTCCACCATGAATTTGCCCAAACTGGGCTGTTTAGAGGCTCCCTCCACCATGAATTTGCCCAAACTGGGCTGGTTAGAGGCTCCCTCCACCATGAATTGGTCCAAGCTGGGTTTTTTAGAGGCTCCCTCCACCATGAATTTGCCCAAACTGGGCTGGTTAGAGGCTCCCTCCACCATGAATTGGTCCAAACTGGGCTGGTTAGAGGCTCCCTCCACCATTAATTGGTCCAAACTGGGCTGTTTAGAGGCTCCCTCCACCATGAATTTGCCCAAACTGGGCTGGTTAGAGGCTCCCTCCACCATTAATTGGTCCAAACTGGGCTGGTTAGAGGCTCCCTCCACCATGAATTTGCCCAAACTGGGCTGTTTAGAGGCTCCCTCCACCATGAATTGGTCCAAGCTGGGTTTTTTAGAGGCTCCCTCCACCATGAATTTGCCCAAACTGGGCTGGTTAGAGGCTCCCTCCACCATGAATTGGTCCAAACTGGGCTGGTTAGAGTCTCCCTCCACCATTAATTGGTCCAAACTGGGCTGTTTAGAGGCTCCCTCCACCATGAATTTGCCCAAACTGGGCTGGTTAGAGGCTCCCTCCACCATTAATTGGTCCAAACTGGGCTGGTTAGAGGCTCCCTCCACCATGAATTTGCCCAAACTGGGCTGTTTAGAGGCTCCCTCCACCATGAATTGGTCCAAACTGGGTTTTTTAGAGGCTCCCTCCACCATGAATTGGTCCAAACTGGGCTGTTTAGAGGCTCCCTCCACCATGAATTTGCCCAAACTGGGCTGTTTAGAGGCTCCCTCCACCATGAATTTGCCCAAACTGGGCTGGTTAGAGGCTCCCTCCACCATGAATTGGTCCAAGCTGGGTTTTTTAGAGGCTCCCTCCACCATGAATTTGCCCAAACTGGGCTGGTTAGAGGCTCCCTCCACCATGAATTGGTCCAAACTGGGCTGGTTAGAGGCTCCCTCCACCATTAATTGGTCCAAACTGGGCTGTTTAGAGGCTCCCTCCACCATGAATTTGCCCAAACTGGGGTGTTTAGAGGCTCCCTCCACCATGAATTTGCCCAAACTCTGCTGGTTAGAGGCTCAATCCACCCTGATTTTCAAAACAAATGTTGGTGCCAACCTCAACTTACTACAAGGGCCAAATTCACTGCTGGTGACAAGCTCTCCTCACTGCAAGTGCCAAATACACATGTTTCAAGGTGTTTTCCTACTGTCAGAGAGGTGGTATTGAGTGTGTAAAGTGTGTAGTTGTTAGGCTGTGATGTTGGGGTAATAGAGGGTCTTTGGTGTGTTAGATGCCCCCAGACATGCTTCCCCTGCTGTCCCAGTGTCATTCCAGAGGTGTTGGCATCATTTCCTGGGGTGTCATAGTGGACTTGGTGACCCTCCAGACACGGATTTGGGTTTCCCCCTTAACGAGTATCTGTTCCCCATAGACTATAATGGGGTTCGAAACCCATTCGAACACACGAACATTGAGCGGCTGTTCGAATCGAATTTCGAACCTCGAACATTTTAGTGTTCGCTCATCTCTAGTCCCAAAAGTTTAATGTCACTCTTCTACCACACATGCACACAAATACACACAAAAAGGATACTCACTAATACTCACCTCTCCTCGCCGCCCCTGCAGTCTTGGTCCTGAATCTTTGGGGAGCTGTAGGCTGAATCTTTGGGGAGCTGCATCATCATTGTATGCAACTGGAGCAGAACGGAATAGTGGGACAGCTTATGTAGGACTGTCCTGCTGTCCCAACGGGACCCCCGCTACCATAAGGCCCAGTGCAAGTGCACCGTTAACTCAATGGTTAAAGTGGCCCTGCATACAGCCCTTAAGTGACAGCATGAGCTGCAGGCTAAAATGTATTCACAGGACCAAAATGCACTGCCACTCATTGGCGACCAGAGGGTCTGGCAGACTTCCACCCTCAAATTACTTAAGAAGTTGCTAAAGAGAAAGTTACATTTGAGCAGAAATCAGTCACTCACATGCAATTTCCTCTTTAGTGCCATTCAACACTGTCAATAAAGAGAAGCAAACTGCTTCAGGGACAGATACTGCTATGCAGCTGGAAAGGAGAGGTCTTCAAACACAAACACTCCCCCATGCCCCCCAAACTTGCATACTCCACCAGTGAACATAACCACCAATCATGGTACAGATTTACTAATAGAAAGTGCAAACTAAGGCTAAAACGTCCGTGAAAAACAAACATTTTTCATGGCCATCTGGCAGCCGAAAGACAGCTGTTTCACGGATGCCCCATAAAGTGTATGGAGGTATCTTCTAAAATGGACAAAAATAGGACATAACCTATATTTTGAAAGTATGAAAATAGACTCATTGTATCAGTGGCTGATAAATTTGGCATATCTTTAGACATTATAGTCTAAGTTTATACCTCCTTTTAGTTGGTTTAGTTTGTCAGAATTTTACAGCAAAATCTTGGCACATTGTTTGATGTATCATGACACATTTAAAGAACACCTTCTTTTTTTAAAAAAAAATAAGAATCCACACCCATATGTCAAGCAAGCTGAAAACTTTTAATCCAAACTAGAGGCGCCACATTACACCAAAGATGCACCATGTTTACGCCATTGTCTAGTCATAAGCACAGTAATAAATCTAAGCCAATAACTCTTGTGGCTTTCATAGGGCCCTCATATAACCATGGCCAGGGTTCAGCTAATTCTTTCTCATGTCCATCAAATGATGACATCCCCTCTAAACAGGAACTGCATGACTAGCAAACAAGGGGGTGTGGAACTGCATAACCGGTCCTGGAAAGAATGTATACGGTTATGAAAACCTAGAAACATAATGGGAGGCCCAGTTTGATTTTTGCCATGAGCTGTCTTTCACCCATGCCCACCATTAGACCTCTGTACTTTAAGGTTGATACATTGCAGCATTATATTTCTCATGTAATAAAAAAAAATCCCGTTTTGATTAATCATTTGACAGAAAATTCTTCCAGTATTCTTCTGACTTAAACTGGCGATATACTGTACACTAGATGTACAGTCATGGCCAAAAGTTTTGAGAATGACACAAATCTTCTATTTTCACATGATCTGCTGCCCTCTGGTTTTTTATGTGTGTTTGTCAGATGTTTTTATCACATACAGAAATATAATTGCAATCATATTATGAGTAACAAAAGCTTATATTGACAGTTAGAATGAGTTAATGCAGCAAGTCAATATTTGCAGTGTTGACCCTTCTTCTTCAGGACCTCTGCAATTCTCCCTGGCATGCTCTCAATCAACTTCTGGACCAAATCCTGACTGATAGCAGTCCATTCTTGCACAATCAATGCTTGCATTTTGTCAGAATTAGTAGGTTTTTGTTTGTCCACCCGTCTCTTGATGATTGACCACAAGTTCTCAATGGGATTAAGATCTGGGGAGTTTCCAGGCCATGGACCCAAAATCTCTATGTTTTGTTCCCTGAGCCATTTAGTTATCACCTTTGCTTTATGGCAAGGTGCTCCATCATGCTGGAAAAGGCATTGTTGATCGCCAAACTGCTCTTGGACGGTTGGGAGAAGTTGATCTTGGAGGACATTCTGGTACCATTCTTTATTCATGGCTGTGTTTTTAGGCAAGACTGTGAGAGAACCGATTCCCTTGGCTGAGAAGCAACCCCACACATGAATGGTTTCAGGATGCTTTACAGTTGGCATGAGACAAGACTGGTGGTAGCGCTCACCTCGTCTTCTCCGAATAAGCTGTTTTCCAGATGTCCCAAACAATCGAAAAGGGGATTCATCAGAGAAAATGACTTTACCCCAGTCCTCAGCAGTCCACTCCCTGTACCTTTTGCAGAATATCAGTCTGCCCCTGATGTTTTTTCTGGAGAGAAGTGGCTTCTTTGCTGCCCTCTTGAGACCAGGCGTTGCTCCAAGAGTCTCCGCCTCGCAGTGCATGCAGATGCACTCACACCTGCCTGCTGCCATTCCTGAGCAAACTCTGCACTGCTGGTAGCCCGATCCCACAGCTGAAACACTTTTAAGAGACGGTCCTGGCACTTGCTGGTCTTTCTTGGGCGCCCTGGAGCCTTTTTGCCAACAATGGAACCTCTCTCCTTGAAGTTCTTGATGATGCGATAGATTGTTGACTGAGGTGCAATCTTTCTAGCTGCGATACTCTTCCCTGTTAGGCCATTTTTGTGCAGTGCAATGATGATTGCATGTGTTCCTTTAGAGATAACCATGGCTAACAGAAGAGAAACAATGATGCCAAGCACCAGCCTCCTTTTAAAGTGTCCAGTGGTGTCATTCTTACTTAATCATGACAGATTGATCTCCAGCCCTGTCCTCATCAACACCCACACCTGTGTTAATGGAGCAATCACTGAAACGATGTTAGCTGGTCCTTTTAAGCAGGGCTGCAATGATGTTGAAATGTGTTTTGGGGGATAAAGTTCATTTTCTAGGCAAATATTGACTTTGCAAGTAATTGCTGTTAAGCTGATCACTCTTTATAACATAGGTTCTCAAACTTATTTTGTCTACCGCCCACTTCGAGAATTAATTATTTTCTAGCGCCCCCCCCCCCCCCCAATTTTTTTTACTTTACTACATCTTAAGAATCACAATCGCAGTCATTATGTTAATAATTAAATTATGTGTGTCATGTGAAAATAAGACTTTCTGATGAGGGTAATGTAAAACACCATTTTGTAATATTAGGAAAACTTTTATTCATGTTATTAAAACAAACATTTCAATTTTAATTTTAAAACTAATCTAATGTGAAGGATGAATTTGATGATTTTTAACAAGTTTGTTAATATCAGGCTCGAATTTACTCAAAAATAGCCGTAAGTCACCGCGTTCGGTAATCTGCAACCGATTTCTCTTTTTAGTTAGCAACGTTGCCACAGCACTAAATCCACGTTCACACAAATACGATGATGGGAATGCTATCAAAAATTGTTGAACGATGGAGCACAATCTTCCTGTTTGCTCGCGTCAATTAGCCCGCCCCCAAATTAGCGTGTAGCTCCGCCCACCACATAGCGTGATCCTATGGGATGACTGAAGGGCCTGTGATGTCATCAAAAGGTCCTGTAGACTTAGATTTACCTTGTACGGAGTTTCCTAAAGGACCTGGCTCCTCTGCCCACTAGCAGCCTGCTCTATATAATAAAGCTTTATCCTAGTGAACAGAGAGACCAGGTCCTTTAGCCCAGTAGGATTTAGACTGCTTTATATAAGAAAGCAGCACTTATTCCACCCCCCCCCCCCCCTCTATCTCACAGCAGGGAGCTAGGTGATGTGTATGTGTGGTGCAGACACAGGCTGGCTCTGTACACTCAGCCCCCCTCCCCTCTCTCCCCCCACACAGCAGGGAGCTACGTCATGTGGCTCCCTCAGCAATGAGCAGGGGGCCAGGTGCTAGTGTCCATAATGAAGTGAATAAAGTAAGATCGTAGACAAACAAAGCAGTTTTGCTGAAGCAGTGTATTTAGGAAAAGTCTTACATCCACATTAACAAGCAGTATAGATAGAATCCTTGTTATGATACCACCCCTTTAAATTAGCCATCGCCCCCCTAAACCGCTTCAACGCCCCCCAATCTTCTCTGTGCCCTTTACTGCCCCCCTATAGGCCTCCAGCGCCCACAAGGGGGCGTTATCGCCCACTTTGAGAAAGACTGCTTTATAACATTCTGGAGTATATGCAAATTGGCATTAGAAAAACTGAAGCAGTAGACTTTGTAAAAATTAATATTTGTATCATTCTCAAAACTTTTGGCCATGACTGTATGTTGGCCACATAACTGAGGGACTGAGCAGATAAGCCCTGTGTTCTGGGGCCCGTAGTCATAGAAACGCATGTAAACAATGAAGTGAATAAATTAAGATAGCGGCCAAACAAAGCAGTTTTGATAAAGCAATGTATTTAGAAAAAGTCTTAAATCCACATAAACTAGCAGTATAGATAGGATCCTTGTGATGGGTCAACCCCTTTAAGGCTAAGGCCCCGCATAGTGAGCGGCAGACAAAAAGCACCGTGGAAAAGACTGCAGAGGAAACACATAGTTTTTTTTTCCACAGCACTTTTCACTAAAAGTCTGCAGAGATTCCTTCTACGGACTTTCCACTTCAATTATACCTATACAGAAACCATCAGCGTTTTCATAGATATAGTTGCCATGCTGCAATTTACAAAAACACTGAGTTTTTCTCTATATTTCTATTTTCCTTATAAGGCTAAGGCCCCATGTAGTAGGCCACAACTTAAAAATGTTGTGGGAAAACGATGACAGCAATGTTTCCTGCGGCGATTTTCATGGAAAGTCCGCAGAAGTTTCCTATAGGGAAACTGCCAATGTTTCTATAGGTATAACAGACATGCTGTGATTTCCAAAATTGCAATAGTTTTGGCAATCACAGCGTTTCTACTATTTTTTTGCAAAGTGTGGATGGGAAAGATGTGACATGTAAGGTGTACTTTGGGGGGGGGGGGGGTGGAGATGTGGGATGACGGGTATACAGTGTGGGGGGGAAAGGTGTGGGGTGCAGGGTATACTGTGTGGGGAAATGCTGTGATTTTTTTTTTAAAAAAAACTTGCATTTTTGCAAATGGCAGCATGTCAATTATACCTATGGAAACGCTGGCGCATTCCTTATAAGTATAATTGAAGCAGAAAGGCTGCAGAGGAAAACTCTGCAGACTTTCTGTGAAAAGCGCTGCAGAAAAAACTGTGATGCATTTCTGTCATGTTTTTTTCTACAGGACCTTTTAGCTGAGGCTCATTATGTTTTCCCAGGGACATAACCATATTTGAATTTGTAGAGAAATAAAAGTTAAACATTTTTGTAAATATAAATATATATTTATATATATATATATATATATATATATATATATATATATATATATATATATATATAAAAATTCAACCATTTATCTGGTGGCAGTCTTTTTGTCTTAACCCGGCGACAACAAGAAAAATGTGACTGGGTTTCTGACAAGTTCCTGATCATAGAACGTTCCTGCAGAACTCAGGGTCATATTCATTGGCAACCTATCAAGACAAAAGACTTATATTTGCAAAAATGATTAACTTTTGTCTACAAATTTAAATATGGTTATATTTGTGGTGAAACCGCTTTAGTGGATTAAACAGAACTCAGGCCTGGTTCATATCTACGTTCGGGTTTTCGTTTGGGAAGTCCGCTTGGGGTACCAGAACGGAAACTTATATGCATTAAAAAGTGGTTATCTGAGAAACCCGTGGACCCCATAGACTATAATGGGGTACATGTGGTTTCTGCACAAAACATGCGGAGAGAAAAGTTCTGCAAGCAGCACTTTTGTCTCCCCATGTTTGGTGTGGAAACCACACGGACGCCATTATAGTCTATAGCGTCCGCGGGTTTCCTTAGGTAACCGCTTTTTAATGCGTATAGTTTTCCATTCATGAGGTCCCCAAACGGACTCCCCGAATGGAAACTCGCATGTAGATGTGAAACGGGCCTCACACAGCCTCACAATGTAACACTGCAAGCCATACAATGCACCCTAAGTACTGCCCCTGCCTAACACATTGTGGCGTTCCTCACCGCTCCTCTACCCCTGACATCCTAGATACTGGTGAGCAGCCACTAGAACGTGCTCAAATATATCTTCAAAATCCTGCACTGACTGATGTTCAAAGGGACATAAAACATGGAAATAACTGATCTAATAACAACAAACCATCCTCTGCATTAAAAGAAAGAAGCAGGTTATTTCTGATCCACCCAAACACATACTAGCATACATACTATGTCCTAATGCCTATGGGCCGCACAGAGAGGCATTGGCGGGTTACTGGTTTACCCGGGCCCTGGTGGCTTATAATGAGAATTACACAATAATGTGGCAATTACAGACAGAGCTGTATTTCGATACACTCTGAATAATATGAAGTCACATAAGACTGTTAGAATAGGACCCTTGTATAGATTTTACATCACTTGAGGACTTTGAAACTAAGATCTGTCTTAAAGGGGGTCTATCATTGGGAAAAGTCATTTTTAACTAAGCACACCTTTGCATAGGCTTTAGAAAGTCTATTCCACACCTACCTTTAGTATGTAGATTGCCTTAGTGGTTTCTGAATAAGTCAGTTTTTATTCATATGCTAATTAGACTAGTGCACGATGCCTCAGCTTCCTGTTTGCACACACATAGGAGATAATAGCAGGGACGAGTGCTGCTGGGAACTTCCTGTGCTGGCTGGAAGCTAATTAGCATATGAATAAAAATGGACTTATTCAGAAACCACTGAGGCAATCTACATACTAAAGGTAGGTGTGGAATAGCATTTCTAAAGGCTATGCAAGGATGTGATTAGTTAAAAATGACTATTCCCAGTGATAGAGCCCCTTTAAAGCCCTTCTCTTGCACTGTTTTCCTCCATATTATACTTAATATATTCTGGACTAGCCATGTCTTTTATAGATTAACTGTGACTACAAGGTGACTGCCCGCTACCGCCCAGCAGACCTACAAGTGATGGTAGGAGTGGATCTTTAACATACAAACATCTTTATTCTTTTATACATAATGTAGTTATACAATAGTAATAATAGGTCTTCTGAATCATAAGGGCAACATTAACATTGACAAGATGATATCTGGGAACTTTATCATAATGTGACCATTAAACAAAGCAAACCCATTAGCTACAATCGCTTCCCTCAGCTTGCAAATGGCAAATAACAATAAGTTTCAATGAATTAAAATCAATGAAGTATTGAAGTTTGAGTTTTGCCATATGTCACCCAAAGATGTGGACATGACTGTTGGACAAAATGTGCCAGTTAATTAGTACTCTGGAGATTAAGGCGAAGACATTAACAAATTATTACAAGCATTTGTCCTTGGCGCTTGATAAATGACATGGAGTTTTGCTTCATTAGTGAGTATGGCAGTGGTGCCTTTCGTGGCATTTTTCTTATACTAATATCAATGTAATGCCCGTTTTATCAAATTAACTCTCTGCATTTCATTAGGGACCGTAACTCTTTACTACAGCATTGACTACATCAGATTTACGCTGCTTTTATAATGTAACGTTTGTAGTTTTAGGATTTTATGACGGTATTTTGGGTGACCAAGGCAAACAATGCAAAATGAACATCCTATACAATGTCCACATAGCGTTACTACTTATGGAATCATGGTTCTGTAACAACTAATAACCCAAATTACAAAGAAACATTACAGAAGAAATGTCTATTCGTTCTATAGTTGGACAGATGTATTGTAATTACATTGTGTCTCAAGTTGATGCTCACCCTGCAAACCCATGCCCTGCATTAGGGACTAGATGCATCAATGATATCAATTGAAAAAGAATTATGCAAATGGTGTTATTCATTCACACAATAGACATAATAAAGAAAGTGATGTAATATATCTGGAATATTGTACATAGTGATGTCACAGAACAAAGTGATGTCAAAATTGGGGTAATATCTCTCTATATTATAAAAATGAATTCCTGTCTGTCTGTCTATCTGTCTGTCTGTCTGTTCTTTATGCGTGACCAAACGACTCGACCGATCTTCACCAAATTTGGCACACAGATACTTCAGGTGTTCGGGAAGGTTTAAGATGAGAACCCAACTCACTCGGACGTACCGTTCTGGAGTTACAGCTTTCCCAAAACCCTGACCCCCCCATTAGCCAAAACAAACCTGCAAGTATTTCACTCATATTCCAACTGCAATACACACAGTCACTCCACATGCAAAATCCAACACTAATATCCAAGCTGACATACACGCATCAGAGGATTAAATACACAGGTTAACACACAGTATCACACGTCAGAGGATTAGATACACGCATATGCACAGTTTCACAAGCCAAAAGATTAGATATGCGCGTCTGCAAACAGTTCCACATGCCAAAGAATTAGATACGTGCGTCTGCACAGAGTTCCACATGCCAGAGAATATACAACAAAATACCACACACTGGAGGATTAGATACACAGATCATCATACAGTATCACACGCCAGAGGATTAGATATGCGCATCTGCACACAGTTCCACATGCCAGAGGATTAAATATGCGTGTCTGCACAAAGTACCACATGGCTAAAGATTAGATATGTGCGTCTGCACACAGTTCCACATGCCAGAGGATTAGATACATGCGTCTGCACAAAGTACCACACACTGCAGGATTAGATATACAGGTCAGCACACAGTATCACACGGCAGAGGATTACATACATGCGTCTGTACACAGTTCTACACACCAGAGGATTAGAAGAGCACGTCTGCAGAAAGTACCACTCGCCAAAAGATTAGATACGCGCGTCTGCACACAGTTCCACATGCCAGAGGATTAGATACATGTGTCTGCACAAAGTAACAAATGCTGGAGGATTAGATACACAGGTCAGCACACAATATCACACACCAGAGGATTAGATACACAGGTCAGCATACAGTATCACATGACAAAGGATTAGATGCGCGCGTCTGCACAAAGTACCACATGGCTAAAGATTAGATACGCGCATCTGCACACAGTTCCACATGCCAAAGGATTAGATACAAGCGTTTACACAAAGTACCACATGTTGGATGATTAGATACACAGGCCTGAGGATTAGATACATGCGTCTGCACAAAGTACCAAATGCTGGAGGATTAGATACACAGGTAAGCACACAATATCACACAACAGAGGATTAGATACACAGGTCAGCATACAGTATCGCATGACAAAGGATTAGATGTGCGCGTCTGCACAAAGTACCACATGGCTAAAGATTAGATACGCGCATCTGCACACAGTTCCACATGCCAAAGGATTAGATACAAGCGTTTACACAAAGTACCACATGTTGGATGATTAGATACACAGGCCTGAGGATTAGATACATGCATCTGCACAAAGTACCAAATGCTGGAGGATTAGATACACAGGTCAGCACACATTATCACATGCCAGAGGATTAGATGCGCACCTCTGCACAAAGTACCACACTACGGAGGATTAGATACGCATGTCTGCACAAAGTACCACACGCTGAAAGATTAGGTACGTGCGTCGGCACACAGTATCACACGTCAGAAGATTATATAGATGCATCTGCCCACAGTTCCACATGCCAAAGGATTAGATACGCGCATCTACACACAATTCCACATGTCAGAGGATTACATATGCCAGTCTGCACACAGTTCCACACACCAAAGGATTAGATACTCACTTCAACACATAGTACCACACGCCAGAGGATTAGATACGTGTGTTTTCACACAGTTTTACACGCCGGAGGATTAGATACGTGCGTCTATGCACAGTTACACATGCTGCAGGATTAGATATGCACGTCTTTACACAGTTCCGCATGCTGGAGGATTAGATACCCAAGTCTGCACACAGTACCACATGCTTGAGGATTAGATACACAAGTCAGCACACAGTACCACATGCCGGAGGATTAAATACGCATGTCTGCAAACAGTACCACAAGCCAGAGGATTAGATACACGTGTACGGACAAAGTATCGAGTGCCAGAGGATAAGATAGATGCGTCTTCACACAATTCCACATACCAGAGGATTAGATACGCACCACTGCACACAATACCACACGCTGGAGGATTAGATACACGGCTCTGCTTGGAGTACCACATATTGGAGTTTTATTCCAGGTTTCCATAGCAACCCAGCCGTTTTTCTTCACTGCTTTATGTCAGCTTTAAAGGGGCAGGGCGCTGTGGATGACACTGTTACACAAGGTCACATGCACACAGCTTTACTCAAGGTCTCCATAACAACTGATTTTTCAGCTTTTTCACTGATATCCGCAATGAGATGCTTATGGACACACACACAAACGATATAAAAAGTACACCAGTGCAAAACTGGACAATTCTGATGGGGCCACTACACAAACAAAAAATGAAATATACCCGTGCGAAGTCGGGTCCTCCTACTAGTATACTATAACTGTCATAGTAACAGATAAATGCACAAATTTGTGACAACACAGACAAAGAAAAAGACTGATGTCACTGGTGAACAGAAAATACTGCACACATATGGGGATGACATAGATAATGGACAAACTGAGTTCATTGTATAGATTCAGCAATGTGACTGCAATGTTTACAGTACAGGATTAAAGTGATGCCACAGGGACACATTAACATCAGTTAGTGTCTTTTGATGTCTGTTATGATATGTGTCCGTTTTTTTTTTTTGGGGGGGGGGCTAACGGACACTACCAAAACAGACATCCAACGGCAGTGTGAATGCCTCCCTAAGGCCTGGTTCACATTTTTGTTTGGTATTCCATTCATTGAGTCCGCTTGGGGACCCCCCCAAACAGAACACCGAATGCATTGAAAAGCGGTTAGCTAAGAAACCACAAGTACCCCATAGACTATAATGGGGTCCATGTGTTTTCTACACGGTGTCCGCACAAATCATACAGAGAGAAAAGTACAGCAAGGAGCACTCAGCGTTTCTCTCAGCGTTTTCTCTCAGCGTGATTCATGCGGAAAACACACGGACCCCATGCGGACTCCCTGAATGGAATACCAAATGAAGATGTGAACCAGGCCTTAGACTAAGGCTCTTTTGTTGCAGATTTTGCTGTGTGGTTTGCCAGGCGTCGATTGAGCAGTAGGGAGAATTATAAAAGCTTCCTATATATTTCTCATTACTTTTGTAGCCACTCTTGACTTTGGCTCAAAAGAAAACGCTTCAAAATCTGCAACAAAAAAAAGCTGTGTTTACGCAACGTGAGGCCTCAGCCTAAAAGAGTTATAGTCCAAAAATATTGTTAAATAATAAAATAAATTGAGATCTGTACAACCACACAAAAAGCTGCCACCACCCCATATAATGGTAGATGAGACATCAATAAACCCACACCACTTACACTTGTGCCCTTTAGCACACAATGGCAAACAAAATGGTCTAAAAAGCCTAAGCAGTATTTTCAGTTTCTGATATTGTAAGTAGAGATGAGCGAACACTAAAATGTTCGAGGTTCGAAATTCGATTCGAACAGCCGCTCAATGTTCGTGTGTTCGAACGGGTTTCGAACCCCATTATAGTCTATGGGGAACAGATACTCGTTAAGGGGGAAACCCAAATCCGTGTCTGGAGGGTCACCAAGTCCACTATGACACCCCAGGAAATGATGCCAACACCTCTGGAATGACACTGGGACAGCAGGGGAAGCATGTCTGGGGGCATCTAACACACCAAAGACCCTCTATTACCCCAACATCACAGCCTAACAACTACACACTTTACACACTCAATACCACCTCTCTGACAGTAGGAAAACACCTTGAAACATGTGTATTTGGCACTTGCAGTGAGGAGAGCTTGTCACCAGCAGTGAATTTGGCCCTTGTAGTAAGTTGAGGTTGGCACCAACATTTGTTTTGAAAATCAGGGTGGATTGAGCCTCTAACCAGCAGAGTTTGGGCAAATTCATGGTGGAGGGAGCCTCTAAACACCCCAGTTTGGGCAAATTCATGGTGGAGGGAGCCTCTAAAAACCCCAGTTTGGACCAATTCATGGTGGAGGGAGCCTCTAACCAGCCCAGTTTGGGCAAATTCATGGTGGAGGGAGCCTCTAAAAAACCCAGTTTGGACCAATTCATGGTGGAGGGAGCCTCTAACCAGCCCAGTTTGGGCAAATTCATGGTGGAGGGAGCCTCTAACCAGCCCAGTTTGGACCAATTAATGGTGGAGGGAGCCTCTAACCAGCCCAGTTTGGACCAATTAATGGTGGAGGGAGCCTCTAACCACCCCAGTTTGGACCAATTCATGGTGGAGGGAGCCTCTAAACAGCCAAGTTTGGACCAATTCATGGTGGAGGGAGCCTCTAAAAACCCCAGTTTGGACCAATTCATGGTGGAGGGAGCCTCTAACCAGCCCAGTTTGGGCAAATTCATGGTGGAGGGAGCCTCTAAACAGCCCAGTTTGGACCAATTCATGGTGGAGGGAGCCTCTAACCAGCCCAGTTTGGACCAATTAATGGTGGAGGGAGCCTCTAACCAGCCCAGTTTGGACCAATTAATGGTGGAGGGAGCCTCTAACCAGCCCAGTTTGGACCAATTAATGGTGGAGGGAGCCTCTAAACAGCCAAGTTTTGGGAAATTCATGGTGGAGGGAGCCTCTAACCAGCCCAGTTTGGACCAATTCATGGTGGAGGGAGCCTCTAAACAGCCCAGTTTGGGCAAATTCATGGTGGAGGGAGCCTCTAAAAAACCCAGTTTGGACCAATTCATGGTGGAGGGAGCCTCTAACCAGCCCAGTTTGGACCAATTAATGGTGGAGGGAGCCTCTAAACAGCCAAGTTTGGACCAATTCATGGTGGAGGGAGCCTCTAAAAACCCCAGTTTGGACCAATTCATGGTGGAGGGAGCCTCTAACCAGCCCAGTTTGGGCAAATTCATGGTGGAGGGAGCCTCTAAACAGCCCAGTTTGGGCAAATTCATGGTGGAGGGAGCCTCTAACCAGCCCAGTTTGGACCAATTAATGGTGGAGGGAGCCGCTAAACAGCCCAGTTTGGACCAATTCATGGTGGAGGGAGCCTCTAAAAACCCCAGTTTGGACCAATTCATGGTGGAGGGAGCCTCTAAAAAACCCAGTTTGGACCAATTCATGGTGGAGGGAGCCTCTAACCAGCCCAGTTTGGACCAATTAATGGTGGAGGGAGCCTCTAAACAGCCAAGTTTGGACCAATTCATGGTGGAGGGAGCCTCTAAAAACCCCAGTTTGGACCAATTCATGGTGGAGGGAGCCTCTAACCAGCCCAGTTTGGACCAATTAATGGTGGAGGGAGCCTCTAACCAGCCCAGTTTGGACCAATTAATGGTGGAGGGAGCCTCTAACCACCCCAGTTTGGACCAATTCATGGTGGAGGGAGCCTCTAACCAGCCAAGTTTGGACCAATTCATGGTGGAGGGAGCCTCTAAAAACCCCAGTTTGGACCAATTCATGGTGGAGGGAGCCTCTAAACAGCCCAGTTTGGGCAAATTCATGGTGGAGGGAGCCTCTAACCAGCAGAGTTGTGGGAAAGCAGGGTGGAGGGAGCCTCTAACCAGCAGAGTTGGTGGAAATCAGGGTGGAGGGAGCCTCTAACCAGCAGAGTTGGGGGAAATCATGTTGGAGGGAGCCTAGTATTAGCAGAATTGTGCAACGCTTATGGTGGATGAGTATGAGGATGCGGAGGAATTGGAGAGGTTGAGTACAGACATGGAGTTTCATGTTGGGGTGCTTTACACAGGTGGGCACAAAAATGAAGGCTCTATCCAGTGGTGGTTCATTTTTATCAAAGTGAGCCGGTCGGCACTCTCAGCTGACAGACGGGTGCGCTTGTCAGTGATGATGCCACCGGCTGCACTGAACACCCTCTCAGATAGGACGCTGGCGGCAGGACAGGACAGCACCTCCAAGGCATATAGGGCAAGTTCAAGCCACAGGTCCAACTTCGACACCCAATACGTGTAGGGCGCAGAGGGGTCGGAGAGGACAGGGCTGTGGTCGGAAAGGTATTCCCGCAACATGCGCCTATACTTCTCACGCCTGGTGACACTAGGACCCTCCGTGGCGGCACTTTGGCGAGGGGGTGCCATCAAGGTGTCCCAGACCTTAGACAGTGTGCCCCTCGTTTGTGTGGACCGGTGAGAACTTGGTTGCCTACTGGAGGAACTGCCCTCCCTGCCGCCAACGTCACATGCTGGAAACATCTCCATCATATTCTGCACCAATTGCCTGTGGCAAGCATTGATGCGATTGGCCCTCCCCTCTACCGGAATAAAAGACGAGATGTTGTTTTTATACCGGGGGTCAAGGATAGCAAAGATCCAGTACTGGTTGTCCTCCATGATTTTGACAATACGCTTGTCGGTTGTAAAGCACCCCAACATGAACTCAGCCATGTCTGCCACAGTGTTAGTTGGCATGACTCCTCTGGCCCCACCGGAAAGTTCAATCTCCATTTCCTCCTCATCCTCCATGTCTACCCATCCGCGCTGCAACAATGGGACGATTCGAAGTTGCCCGGAAGCCTCCTGTATCACCATCACATCATCGGACAACTCTTCTTCCTCCTCCTCCTCCTCCTCCTCCTCCATTAAACGCAGTGAAGCGGACAGATGTGTGGACCTACTCTCCAGCTGTGACGGATCGGATGCTATCCCTAACTCCTCTGTGTGATCTGAGTTATCCCTGATGTCAATCAGGGATTCTCTCAGAACACACAAGAGCGGGATTGTAAGGCTCACCATCGCATCCTCAGAGCTCACCCTCCTTGTGGACTCCTCAAAGACCCGTAGGATGTCACAAAGGTCTCTCATCCATGGCCACTCATGGATGTGAAACTGAGGCAGCTGACTTTGTGGCACCCTAGGGTTTTGTAGCTGGTATTCCATCAAAGGTCTCTGCTGCTCAACCACTCTATTCAACATCTGAAACGTTGAGTTCCAGCGTGTGGGGACGTCGCACAAAAGCCGGTGTTGTGGCACATGCAGGCGTTGCTGGAGAGATTTTAAGCTAGCAGCGGCTACTGTCGACTTGCGAAAGTGGGCGCACATGCGCCGCACTTTCACCAGTAGCTCTGGAACATTGGGGTAGCTCTTTAGGAAACGTTGCACCACTAGGTTGAAGACGTGGGCCAGGCATGGAACATGTTGGAGTCCGGCAAGCTCCAGAGCTGCTACCAGGTTCCGGCCGTTATCACAAACGACCATGCCTGGGCCCAGGTGCAGCGGCTCAAACCATATTGCCGTCTCATCGAGGAGGGCATCCCTCACCTCGGAGGCAGTGTGCTGTCTGTCCCCCAAGCTGATCAGCTTCAGCACAGCCTGCTGACGTCTACCAACGCCAGTGCTGCAACGTTTCCAACTCGTAGCTGGGGTCAATCTAACAGCGGAGGAGGAGGCGGTGGCGGAGGAGGAGGCGGTGGCGGAGGAGGAGGCGGTAGAGGAGGAGGAGGAGGGGGGTGTTCTTCTCGTGTCCCTGCCAGGAATGTTAGGCGGGGAGACGAGGTACACCGGGCCAGTTTGGGAAGCAGTCCCAGCCTCAACTACATTCACCCAGTGTGCCGTCAGTGAAATGTAGCGTCCCTGTCCGCATGCACTTGTCCACGCGTCGGTGGTCAAGTGGACCTTTGTGCAAAGCGCGGAACTAAGGGCCCGCCTGATGTTGAGTGACACGTGCTGGTGCAAGGCGGGGACGGCACACCGGGAGAAGTAGTGACGGCTAGGGACGGCATAGCGAGGTGCCGCAGTTGCCATCAGGTCCAGGAAGGCGGGAGTTTCAACAAGCCGGAACGCCAACATCTCCTGGGCCAGCAGTTTAGCGATGTTGGCGTTCAAGGCTTGCGCGTGTGGGTGGTTAGCAGTGTATTTCTGCCGCCGCTCCAATGTCTGAGAGATGGTGGGTTGTTGTAAAGAAACGCCTGATGGTGCCTTTGATGGTGCAGGAGAAGGAGATAAGACAGGACCAGGGGAGGATGAGGTAGAAGTCAACAAAGTGGCGGAGGCAGATGAAGTGGTGTCCTGGCTCGTCCTCTGGAGTGCATCGCCAGCACAGTCAGCAGTGGCAGTGGCAGAGGCAGAGGCAGTGGCAGAGGCAGTGGCAGTGGCGTGAACGGCAGGCGGCCTTTGTCCTGCCGTTGCTGCCTGCCACTGATTCCAGTGCTTGGATTCCAAATGACGGCGCATTGAAGTGGTGGACAGGTTGCTCTTCTCAGAGCCCCTAATCAATTTCGAGAGGCAAATTGTGCAGACAACACTATATCTGTCCTCGGCGCATTCCTTGAAAAAACTCCACACCTTCGAGAAACGTGCCCTCGAGGTGGGAGTTTTTCGGGGCTGGGTACGAACTGGAACATCTTGGGAGATTCCGGGTGTGGCCTGGCTTCGCCTAAGCTGCTGACCTCTGCCTCTGCCTCTAGCTACCCTTTTTGGTGCTGCACCTGCCTCAACATCCACACTACTTTCCCCGCTTGACATCCCCCCTGTCCAGGTCGGGTCAGTGTCCTCATCATCCACCACTTCCTCTTCCAACTCCTGTCTCATCTCCTCCTCCCACACAATGCGCCGGTCAACTGGATGCCCTGACGGCAACTGCGTCACATCATCGTCGATGAGGGTGGGTTGCTGGTCATCCACCACCAAATCGAACGGAGATGGAGGAGACTCTAGTGTTTGAGCATCTGGACACAGATGCTCCTCTGTTAGGTTCGTGGTATCGTGACGTGGAGAGGCAGGTTGAGGGACAATGAAAGGAGCGGAGAACAGCTCTGGGGAGCAGGGACAGTTTGGGTTATTGTTCTGTAAAGCTTCGGAATTTTGGGAGGAAGGAAGACAAGACTGTTGGGTAATAGGAGGAGAGGAGGCAGAGTCTGACTGGCTGCTGGACAATGTGCTGTAAGCGTTCTCTGACAGCCATTGCAAGACCTGTTCCTGGTTCTCGGGCCTACTAAGGTTTGTACCCTGCAGTTTAGTTAATGTGGCAAGCAACCCTGGCACTGTGGAGTGGCGCAATGCTTGCTGCCCCACAGGAGTAGGCACGGGACGCCCTGTGGCTTCACTGCTACCTTGCTCCCCAGAACCATTCCCCCGACCTCGCCCACGGCCTCGTCCACGTCCCTTTCCGGGAGCCTTGCGCATTTTGAATTCCTAGTTAGAAATTGGCACTGTATACCAGTAGTAAAAATTGTGGGTGCACGTAACCCCAATATATTCTTTGAATTCCCAGTCAGACACTGGCACTATATGGCAGTAGCAAGAAATGAGGGTATTTGTATTCCCAATATATTCTTTGAATTCCCAGTCAGACAATGGCACTGTATACCAGTAGTAAAAATTGTGGGTGCACGTAACCCCAATATATTCTTTGAATTCCCAGTCAGACACTGGCACTATATGGCAGTAGCAAGAAATGAGGGTATTTGTATTCCCAATATATTCTTTGAATTCCCAGTCAGACAATGGCACTGTATACCAGTAGTAAAAATTGTGGGTGCACGTAACCCCAATATATTCTTTGAATTCCCAGTCAGACACTGGCACTATATGGCAGTAGCAAGAAATGAGGGTATTTGTATTCCCAATATATTCTTTGAATTCCCAGTCAGACAATGGCACTGTATACCAGTAGTAAAAATTGTGGGTGCACGTAACCCCAATATATTCTTTGAATTCCCAGTCAGACACTGGCACTATATGGCAGTAGCAAGAAATGAGGGTATTTGTATTCCCAATATATTCTTTGAATTCCCAGTCAGACAATGGCACTGTATACCAGTAGTAAAAATTGTGGGTGCACGTAACCCCAATATATTCTTTGAATTCCCAGTCAGACACTGGCACTATATGGCAGTAGCAAGAAATGAGGGTATTTGTATTCCCAATATATTCTTTGAATTCCCAGTCAGACAATGGCACTGTATACCAGTAGTAAAAATTGTGGGTGCACGTAACCCCAATATATTCTTTGAATTCCCAGTCAGACACTGGCACTATATGGCAGTAGCAAGAAATGAGGGTATTTGTATTCCCAATATATTCTTTGAATTCCCAGTCAGACAATGGCACTGTATACCAGTAGTAAAAATTGTGGGTGCACGTAACCCCAATATATTCTTTGAATTCCCAGTCAGACACTGGCACTATATGGCAGTAGCAAGAAATGAGGGTATTTGTATTCCCAATATATTCTTTGAATTCCCAGTCAGACAATGGCACTGTATACCAGTAGTAAAAATTGTGGGTGCACGTAACCCCAATATATTCTTTGAATTCCCAGTCAGACACTGGCACTATATGGCAGTAGCAAGAAATGAGGGTATTTGTATTCCCAATATATTCTTTGAATTCCCAGTCAGACAATGGCACTGTATACCAGTAGTAAAAATTGTGGGTGCACGTAACCCCAATATATTCTTTGAATTCCCAGTCAGACACTGGCACTATATGGCAGTAGCAAGAAATGAGGGTATTTGTATTCCCAATATATTCTTTGAATTCCCAGTCAGACAATGGCACTGTATACCAGTAGTAAAAATTGTGGGTGCACGTAACCCCAATATATTCTTTGAATTCCCAGTCAGACACTGGCACTATATGGCAGTAGCAAGAAATGAGGGTATTTGTATTCCCAATATATTCTTTGAATTCCCAGTCAGACAATGGCACTGTATACCAGTAGTAAAAATTGTGGGTGCACGTAACCCCAATATATTCTTTGAATTCCCAGTCAGACACTGGCACTATATGGCAGTAGCAAGAAATGAGGGTATTTGTATTCCCAATATATTCTTTGAATTCCCAGTCAGACAATGGCACTGTATACCAGTAGTAAAAATTGTGGGTGTATATAGCCCCAATTCTATTGCTAGGGGACTTGCAGGGTATTTCTGGGGTGAAGGTGGGGGGGCACACCGTTGGAACGGGTATCGGGGTATATATCGGGTATACGGGAATACACTGACAGTGTATTCCATTCAGGATCCTGGGAAAGCTGGGTTGCGGCGATTGAGCCCGTCAGTGCCACGTTACACTGACAAGCTTCTCCCTGGAATTTAGCTCTTACAAGAGCTGTTGGTTGTCTTCTCCTTCCTATCCTAGCCTGTCCCTGCCTACCCAGAATCTAAGCCCTAGCTAACTGGACGGAAACCTCCGTCCTCGGTGAATTGCAAGCTCAGAATGACGCGAACCTGGGCGGCGCTGTTCTTTTAAATTAGAGGTCACATGTTTTCGGCAGCCAATGGGTTTTGCCTACTTTTCTCAACGTCACCGGTGTCGTAGTTCCTGTCCCACCTACCCTGCGCTGTTATTGGAGCAAAAAAGGCGCCAGGGAAGGTGGGAGGGGAATCGAGTAATGGCGCACTTTACCACGCGGTGTTCGATTCGATTCGAACATGCCGAACAGCCTAATATCCGATCGAACATGAGTTCGATAGAACACTGTTCGCTCATCTCTAATTGTAAGCATTTTTAGAATTAAAGACAATCTTGTTAAATTTTAAGATTTAATATACCCAAATAGTACAGTCCTTACCGGAAAAAAAAATGTAAGAAAAAAACTTAAATAGATACATAGTTATTATGGTTGAAAACACAAATGTCCATCAAGTTCAACCAGGGGATGGGAAATTGCTTGACATTCTATACATTTCTATAAGCATCAATGCTCTTTTGCTCTAAAATGCTTCTAATCGTTTTTAGAAGTTGTCTGCTGTGACTACTGTGGCCAAATGTAATTACAAGTCCAAGTATACTAAACATGAAGACAAAAATCATCATCCCTTCCACAGTTATGTAATTTGGCATGGTTTGGAAGGTTACAGTGGTGGATCTACTGCTATAGCAGCCGTAGCAGGTCCTACGGGGCCCACATCCTTAGGGTGCTGTGGGCAGGTGCAGGGATTGGTAACACAAAGTTCACACTAGCCTCTCTGACTCAGATTCTGCTTAAAACTGGCGAAGAGAAAAATCCTGCAAAGAGGAATTTCACTCTGTCCTTTTCAGAGGTAAACAGGTGGAAACCCAGCAGACCCCACATTATACCGCGTGTGACCGCTTTTTAAGCAGATAGGGTTTCCATCTTTCAAGTTTCCAAGTGGACCCAAAGTACATAAACCCGAAAGCTAGTGTGAACCTAGCATTATTGGGATTGCACCACTTTTGAGTATTTGTTGGGCGAAACAAGATTTGTCTCACAAGGATCACCCGACGGTTATGTGTGGACTAAACATGTCTGAAACTAAACTATTATTATATTTTAGGGATCTTCAACCCCCAGAGTATAATGAGCGGAGCCCTAGGGGATCAAACATAAAACAGTGTTACTCACCTCTATTGGGAGCGCTGACCTTCAGGCCTCTCCAATGTCACAATGGTCATGCCAGCATCACAATGTATAATGATGCATAACTCACATGACTGCTGAGACTCAGTTACAGTGGTTTGTGCCGTCATTGAAGAGGCCAGGAAAGGTGAGTAACACTTTATTTGTGTTTACTCACCTACCCTAGGCCTCTGCTCATTATAGCCTGGGGTTTGTAAAGACACCATAGTTTAATAATAATTTGTGGATTGTGAACCCCAAAAGTTTCAGGGTCACCAAACCCGAAATTTTTGCAAAATACGTATTGAACACTGTAGGGGCGACTGTGGGACAATGTATTGTGTAGAGGGGACACTATGGGACATTATATTGCATGGAGGGGGTCACTATGGAACATTATACTGTATGGATGCCTCTTCCTACATTTCCTGCTACTGTTTGTACAGTGAGTGTGTAGCGGAGCCCCCTAAGGATAGATTATCAATCTTAGAAACCGGATAAGCCCTTTAATTGGCAGGTTTGGTTGACATTAAACTAACTTCCAATTGCAGAAACAATTTAGAATGTGGAAGTGATGTTAACTCAGGAAGGCTTGGAAGTCGCTGCTCATTTTAAGTTCCAGACACCATTGACTGTAAAGCATTACTCTGGTACTGTAAAGATAGAATGGAGGGGCAGAGCCATTGAAGACTGATAAAATAACATCAATCATGATAATTGAACTGAACTTAGAAAATTTGAAAATTCCATCTACTAATCACACACAGTTATTGTAAGCTGAAGTCATGTTTGGTGATAGTGTCCCTATAAGTAGTACCTTATGTGCTGAATCATATCCAGTTACAGAGTAGACATGGCTGTGTGTACCGAGAGATTGTCAAAAGTTTTTTTGTCTAACGTCTCTGGCATAACAGGAAAGATAAATCTCCTAAATGACTTTAAGTCCCAGATTCTTTCCGCTTTTTGTATGGATATATATGTATGTAAAGTTGGGTCATGTTAAACACACGACACGTAGGCTGATGCTGTACAAAGAGGCAATCCCTAAAAGGAAATGATGGTACAAACTTCAGGGCGTTCTTCTGCTAGTTACAAATGGCAAGTTCTATTTCTGTCCATTGAAATCTTTCTGCAGGGTTCTTTATGACCCGGGGAAAGGATATTTACATCCAGTAGTATAAGCAGAAAATGAGAAATGTACACAAGTATGTCAGATGAGAACTGGAATCATTACTGGCAATCCTAATCGTCGCAAGTTACTGAATTATGTATGCGTGCAAGCGATAAAAACACAGGCACGGTTTTCTGGTATTGTCCTTAAAATATAAAACTCAACAGAAAAAAAACTATTTTTGACAAAGTTGAATAAATGACATGTTTATCAAGTGTTCCTTGTCAGGGTCATTGCTGGCAGTCTCAGGTCATGATGTATTCTAAGCAACCACCAGCATCCTTGTGTTGCCCATATTTAATTTATGGGCACCAATGCTGTTTACAGAGTATGTTCTAACACAACAGAGCAAAGGGGTACAGATAAGGATTTCATCAGGTGTTTCTGCTTATTTTGTACATTGCAATAAAATGTATCCAGCACTCCGCTTCGTGTGATTTCTTTAAAACGTAGCTTTTATTGTTTGGTCATATTTATGGCAATAATTAAAAGATGGAAACACAATCCATGGAGTACAGGCAGGAAAGCAAAAAGCCTACGCATTTCAAGGAATACTTCCCTTAGTCATGGCTTAGTCATGGCATATTTGTGTCTGTATGGTAAGAAATATTGTATGAAATATGTGTAATAAAAAGGTGCACTAAGCTTAGGGTGACATGCACGGAACTGTGACATGGATGACATCCATTTGCTGCCCATGACTCCATCGCTCCATTCTTTGGACTGGAATAGGACTGAGTTTTGATCATGGCTCACAGCCCCATACACTAGACTGAAAATACACAGTATATGGGGTCAAAAAACGTATGGGTCAGTGTGCTAGCCATGAAAAACATGGCTAGCACACTGACATGCATTATGTGCATGAGGCCTTAGATTTCAGTCCTTATTCTTTCATTCTCCGACCCCCTGAAATGCAGTGTTCAATCTGCTCCTAGAGTCAGACATTTCTCACATGTTCCTCCCAGTAATACATGTTGGATGTGAGGTCTGTGTGTCCATGATGCTATAGTCAGTTCCATGGCTGTATTGTTTTCTCCTTTACAGTGGCCTCTTGTTGCTTGTACCCCCTGATCCAATTTCTTGGAGATTACCATGGGCGCTCTCCTTTTTCATATACAAACTGCCTTATGGGTGCTTCCCTCCTCCTTCTCTTCAATCTAATACAATACAGGTTGTGCAATCTGCACTTTCTGAAGACTTGGTTGCCATCCCTTTCATCACACACTATAATCTGCCATGTACAAATCCACCATGTGCCGGCTTCTAAGTCTAACACCGAGAGAAGAAACAGAAAAAAAGAAGAAAAAAGTCAACATGGTCAAGAGGATTATGCTGTCTGATCTGTTAGCACATTGTACATTAGCTCTTGTGATGGAGTTTCCAAGATGCAAACTATATAGTATCATGACAATGCATAAATACAGTGCAAGATACACTGTATTAACCTATCTTTCAAATATATTAGAAATGTTCATGCATACCAAGAATGTCCAAGCATACATGTTTAAGCCTCAAATGTTTAGAGAAACAACAACCAAAATTTTCCATGTAAACTATTTTGCTTGTTTTTCCCTAGATCGGCCACCAAACACCAACCAGCTTCTCACTGAAACCAGGAAGTGCAGGGGAGGGGAGACAGGGGAAACCCTGAGATAGGAAAACACTTTTCACAGCTACAGGCTGCCATAAGCATCAGATTTTTGTGATCATTCGAGGTAGACAGCCTTGGTTCATATGTGGTATAATTTTTGAGAATTTCTAGCACGGAGTATAGAACAGATCAACTGAATGGGTTTTGTTTTTTGCTTTTTTTTTTTTTAAATAAATCCATTTATATGCTGAAGAGAAAAAAAAAGGAATTTTGTAAACTTTGAAATCCACATTGCGATTTTTGTACAGTGTATTTATTGTGAATTCTTGCCACAGATTTGACAGTTTGCTATTGCAAATGGTGAAATTCCTGGTGGAATCGACAGCCAAATCCATAACACATTTCAGACTCTTTTGTGAATTTCTCCTGAACATTTTCATGTGGTGGTATTAGCTCTGCGTGTACCCAACAAATTCCTGTGTATACAAGGACATTCTGCTGATTCTTTTCAATCCAAAAAACATCTTTGGGGTTTATACAGGTTAATATGTTCACACATTGCTAATACCTGCCATTTACTGCCATTACATCATGATAGGTTTTGTTCCAGGGTCCTGTTAGAGACCACAGAAGAATAGGCTTTTAGAAATAACATGTTCCCATGTGTGGTAAGCTTTAACTTGATGCCAGTGCTAAGCTCTGTACATGTTAGGGAGGAATGTATTTCACTCTCAACACCTTCATGTATAACACTTTCATTTAGGCTTTAAGGCAATACTATAGGCAAAGTGTGTTACGTTTCTGTTTACTTTTGGAATGGTAGATATCAATGAGTATCCATGAAATCATGTGTATATTTCAAGTGTATCCTTAAATAAGGTCATTAATGGTGTTACATTGAGTTATTATTTTAGCTTTATTTTGCCTGAGATCTTTTACGAAATAAAATGACCTATTAGGGAAAGAATTTCTGAAAGGGATTGCATCTATTTCTTCCTTGCGTATTTTCTATCCAATCAAAATAGAGGTCTAGAAAAAGAGGATTTGATATTTAGAAGAGGTATATAATGCATAGAATTTCCATATATTGGGAAATCTTTCCGATGCCAGTTTTCAGTGTTATCATAGACACTTCATGTATATTAAAGAGGACCTTTCATCAGATCGGGTACATGCAGTTCTATATACTGCCGGAAAGCTGACAGTGCGCTGAATTCAGCGCACTATCGGCTTTCCCGATCTGTGCCCGGTGTAAAGCGCTATCGGTCCACTACGAGCAAACACTTGCAGCACAGACAATCCAGGAATTTGTATGTTCTCCCCGTATTTGTGTGGGTTTCCTCCCACATTTCAAAGACATACTGATAGGGAATTTAGACTGTGCGCTATACTTGGGACAATGTTGACAATATCTCTATAAAGTACTGCAAAATAAGAAAGCGCTATATAAGTAAGCAAATAATAAGCTATTTTCTTGCCAAAAACAATGCAGCAGCCACCACCAGTGCTAAATAATATAGTCTTACCATAGTCACCTTACATCCTGGAGGATAGATTTGCATATTTTTTACCCAGAATCCCTAGCGGAGCAGGGATGACTTGTAAGTCTCCGTACGCCTATATAGGCACACGCTCTCCCTAATGTGTATGATTATCCCCTGACCCTGGTCTATAGTCTCTCACTCCGCCAAACTAGTATCCCTGCGCTATGCTGAGGAGGTCCAAAAGACTGAAACAGCGCTGTCCATAGCTGGGAATCTGTTCCTTTTGGAATAGAAATACTAGTTTGGCAATGAAACCCGCATCATGTCAGTAGGCTTATTAACTGATTCATGTATGATGTTAAGGGGGCTGCCCCTAGAGGGCAGCATACAGAGGCACTGTTCTCCTAATTACATCCCGGAGAATATATTTGCATATTTTTTACCCATAGTCACCATAGTCACATGGGTAGGAACATAGTGGGACAACAATATATTCCAGCCATTGGGTATTCAGCCAGTGCTTTACAAAATCTCCCCACATAGGGGCCACACGGTGGCTCAGTGGTTAGCACTGCAGCCTTGCAGCGCTGGAGTCCTGGTGTTCAAATCCCGCCAAGGGTCCTGAACCCTATTAATCTCTGGGTATTTCATCTCAGAGGATTTTAAGCACATCAGAGAATTTCTGAATTAAAGGGGTTGTCCCATCACAAGGATTCTATTTATACTGCTAGTTTATGTAGATTTAAGACTTTTCCTAAATGGATTGCTTTATAAAAACTGCTTTGTTTGGCCGCTATCTTAATTTATTCACTTCATTGTTTACACTCTGTTTCTATGGCCCTTGGGATTATCTGCTCATTTGTCAAGTGATGTAGCTGCCTGCTCTCAGGGGGGAGGGAGGGGCTGGGAGCAGCTCTGAGCTGTTTGTGTCTGATAAGTAGCGGAGTTTAATTGAATTTGGCTGATAAGGGCTGATATAGGGAGTCCTTTACCTCTGTATGTAATGCAAACTGATTCAAATCCAGCTCTACTACATCAGCTTCACACTGTGGTAATTCATTTACAACCAATCCCGTGCCACTGAAACCCCGCCCACCAATGTGCCAAGAAAAGCAGAAAGTGAATAGAGCACAACAGCCTGCAGGATGGTGAACAAGCGTCATGGGAATACCCCTTTTATGAATCTCCTAGTCACCTCTATTGCTTCATGGAGTTTATCGAAATTTATTTACCATAGTGGTGGATTAGTGCTATCTATTGTAGGTATATCACGTCCTCCCAGTGGTGAGTCACATGCTAGTTTTTTGTATATGGCCTTTTATGTGTGTTTGAAAATGAAGTTTTAATTAGTCCATAAATTCTGCCAATGGCTTCTGGATAGAATGGACTGGTATTTCTCCATTGTTTTGCTGCTTTTGCCTAGTCACATTACCTACATTTTTGACATGTCAGAACTAGGATGGCAGCAACCATGGCCGTGGCAAATAACATGGGACATAAAAATTGGGTAGTTGTAATCTTTTGTTGTTCCCTGAGAGATAAATGGCTGCCAGAGGGGTGGAGTTGGGGGCCCCCATAGGCCTAGATGGATGCCTGAACCAGCTTAAGACTCTACACCAGCTCAAACTCTGCAAGGAGAACCTACATCCTCCCACAACTGATCATACAAATGCATACACATATTTTCCAATATTTGGGATAGTTTGGATCTAGATTTTGATGAAAATAATGATGTCCGTAGAAGGTCTAACATTACTGCACCAGACATCCCTGTCCTGATCACAGGAGATCCATAAAAATCCAGCTATATTCAATCCATATAAAAAGATGCATATACTGTACAAAGACCAGCCCTAGTACTCTCATGTTTTGGTAGATAGCCTTCTTCATGGATAACTTACACTGGTGTATGTGTATGGATAACTTTATATGGGTTGACTAAAACAGTTTTTTTTAAGGATATTCTTTGATACTGGTTATTTTTTTCTGTATTACAGAATATTTTTTGTTATATTTATTTTGCAACTTTAATTGTTATTGAAAGCTGAAGCTAAAGAAATCTGAAACACCCAACAAACCAGTAACACAAAAAAAAGATTATATACAAGTAAGGCCCGGTTCACATCTACGTTCTCTCCTCATGGACCCCATTATAGTCTATGGGGACCGCAGATTTCCTAAGGTACCCGCTTTTTTACGAGGATTATGTTTCCATTCGGTTGGGTCCCCAAGAGGACTCCCCAAACGGAAACCCAAGCACAGATGTAATCTGGGCCTAAGGACCTCTGGTGTTGGGGATGAGGGTCATTGGCTAGGTGGTTGAGATCTGGTTAGTGTGGTTGAGGCTATCAAGATATATAAAACCAAAGTTGGGGGGGGGGTATTTAGGGGCTAGCATAAGTCATATGTCCCCCTAGGCCTCATTCACATGACTGTAATTTGGTACCAAGTACTGTATCGCTTTTCAGGAGTCTTTTTGATATTAATTCCTGTGACCACTCTAATTGTCCGATAGAACCTAAATCACTAATGTTAGGCCTTAGCGAATGACCAAAAGGTGGGTAAAGAGTTTCAGAGGGCAACTGTAATACCAGCTGGAGTAGGCATAAGTCCTCATAGAGACATTATATAGGATCTCGAATATTACCTTGTACCTTAGATATGCCATACATTTTTTTTCAGTGAGATTCTTTAAAGGCTTGTAGATGGGAATGTTCTCATAATAGATGAATCTATGGTTGTAGTACTTCAAAGCTTCAGCTGTATTTTTTTTCTTTTTCTAAATAATGAAAATGAAGTGTATACATATATATTTAATATAGTGTGTGTGTGTGTGTGTGTGTGTGTGTGTGTGTGTGTGTGTGTGTGTGTGTGTGTGTGTGAGATTTTGGAATTATTAACCCTGTCTTCAACATGTTCAGTAGAGAAGGGAGTGCCCTCTAGTGGTCCAGTTAGGTAAAAATTTAGCCAGCTGAGAACTGGATGAGATAAAATCTGAAGCCCTTTCATGTTTAATTTGAATAAAAACCTAATTTTATGTTTATGATCATAATACGTATTGAGGTATTTTAATGAATCCAGCGACTCCGCTGGAGATCAGTAATTTTTTTCCATCATTGGTCACACATTTGCACTCCAAGATTTGTTCTTATATGTTGGAGAACACACAAATATTGTTATTATTCTTTAAAATGAATGTGTTTGTATGAAAAGACAGGTTTCTTAATTTACATAAACCTAATAATAATAATAATAATAATATTATTATTGTTGTTCCTAATATTATGATTATAGTTATTTATAATGATCTGGCTACACAATTGAATACGTTTGCCTGTGATTTCCTTTAAAATTGGGGTAGATCTGCTTAAATAACTTCATTGTTCACAAGGCAAATACTGTTGTAAATTTCAATTTCTAAAATTCTAACTCGGGACCCTAGAATGATTTAGGTTTATTACAATAGGACTATGGGGGTTCTGTGTTTTGTGGCCATAATCCAGGCTTGTCCAAAAGTGTGGGCAAATTTACAGGGCTCCATTTTCCATCTGAATATTTCATGCCAAAAACAGGAATAGATCCCGCAGATGAAATTTTATTTTGACATAGGTTTTCCTACTTTTCCTCTGATATGATTCATGTTAAATTTTGGCATCGGAAGCAAATACAGACATTAAGTGTAGCCTTGAGAATAGCACCAATTCACTTAAAGATGGAAAGTGCTTATTCTATGTAATATACTTAGCCTAGGTTCACATATAACCTTTGTCTGGCCAGTTGTTTTATGTCTGAGCTGAAGACAACTGATGACATGTTTGTTCACTTTATGAACCTATCCAGTATTTATAACCTGAAGAGCCCAGACAGAAAGAAACTGCATGCTTTGTTCCTATACCATGCTGAAAGTGAACTAAAACCCAGATACATGTGAACATAGCATTAACAAAAACCTGTCACCTCTCCGGACATGTCTATTTTAGTAAATACTTGCATTCCCCAATGAAGTAACAATTTTGTGGCCTCTATCCTAATAATGCTCTGTTATTTTCCTGTTATACCTGTGGATTTATAAGTATATTGTCAACTGGGTGTTACCACTTCCCAAGTCAAGGGGGTGGGGTGTTCTTACATAGTATGATACTGGGAGCACTGATTGGATAGTGTCAGACTGGGTAGAGACACGCCTCCTACTGGCAACACCCAGTTGACAGTTTACTGATACACTTCTGGTAGGAATAACTGTAAAGTTATAAAAATGCTCCAGAATTGTTATACTATTGGAGATACCATTATTCACTAAACCAGACATGTCAGGTGAAGTTACAGGTCCTCTTTAAATGGGTTTCACCTGCTGTGAAAAACATAGGCCCAGATTTACTAATAGTTATACAGTATCAAAATGCACCAGATTTATCACAAGGGCTAATGCTGGGTCATAAATCTGGCATACCTTTAGACTATTCTAAGTTTATATCATCCTTTTCTTGGCATACTTTGAGCCAGAATTTTACAACAAAATTTTGGCACATTTTTGGAACAGTATAGTGCATTTAAGCCACACCCCCTTTATATGAGAATTTACGCCCACATGCCTAGCAAGTAGAACATTTTTCCCCAAAACTAGATGTATAAAGATGCGTCAACGATGCACCACATTGCAGGAAAGATGCACAATGTTATGTCAATGTCTAGGTCATAACCCCAAATGTCTAACAAATGTCCTTATTTGTCTCATTTGGTTGATTGTAAGAAAACCTAATGAGAAGTTTGCTTATGGTAACTTAAGCAGTTACTTTCACCCTTGCTGACATACATAGAAGTAGCAACTATGACTATAACCACAGTCCCTAGGGCAGTCAACTAAATGACATTTACTTATTTTGCTTACTGATATAGCACCAACATACAGTATGCCACAGCACTTCAGCACTGTCATCACTGTCCCATATAGGGCTAACAATCTGCATTCCCTATCAGTATGTCTTTGGAGTGTGGGAGGAAACCAGCGTACCTGGAGGAAACCCAAGCCAACATGGAGAGAAGACACAAACTGCTTGCAGATTGTCATGATCTGCATTTCTTATTGATTGAAAGTCACTATTTATGACAAGTTTTTGACAGGATGGAACAATTCATAGAAAGGCTTGTGTGTATAAATGAACAGCTATAGTAGTAATGGCAGAATAAGTAAATAAGGGAAATATTTGGGGTATCTATAGCTTCCATCAGTGGAGTTCAGGATGGTGAATATTGTATATAAATAGTATAGTGTATACCATAGTAGTATGAGCAATAGTAGTAATGGGGTATGAGCTTCACATAGACACTGTTATAGTGAAGAGCAGTGAAATTGTTGGGTAGGAGCTCAGGATTGTGCATTGGACTGAAGACTGGTGTGTGTGTGTGTGTGTGTGTGTGTGTGTGTGTGTGTGTGTGTGTGTGTGTGTGTGTGTGTGTGTGTGTGTGTGTGTGTGTGTGTGTGTGTGTCAGGGTAGGGTATAGAGTATAGGACAGGAGGGTGGTCTTACTGTATCTCCCATAAGAATAAATGTCTGCATTCATGAATTATTAACACTGCTGTCCATGACCTTCCTCTATGATCAGGAGAAGCCTGAGGTCCCAGGAAAAGCTGCTGAGTTCTTTATTGGTCTCCTGTCACATGCAGCGGCCATTAGTCTTTATGGGATTAGGAGAATTAATTAATATGAAATGCAAACTTTTTAATTGAGTGTCAAACGAAATCAGATGAGAGGAGGCTCCAGCGCTTATTCCTCCCTCCTAGGAGATGATACATTGGGATCCTTAATTTATTGATCCCAGCTCTTCTGCTCGCTGCATTTATCCTATAGGTCATTAATCACACAAGAAAAACCTCCCTGGGTCTCCCCATGTATCCCTAGTACCTGAGACGTTCTTGTCTCTGCACAACTACCTCTCCTCCACTTGTTTCTATAGTCAATGATTACTATGTGTGATTTTATTTATTATGTATATTGTGCTACTTATGGAGATGACACTAGAAACCATATGGGACAGAAAGTGACTTATGGAACTATAATGTCCTATAGAGAGTAATACATAGACTGACATTTATAGTACTACTATGCATCCATCAGAATATGCTTTACATTCCATTCATAGTTCTTAGTTATACATTATATCACATATGTGATATACCATATTATTATTATTATTATTATTATTATTATTAATAATAATAATAATAATAATAATAATAATAATAATGAGTATTATATAGGATAAAATATATAATAAATGCAAATCATCATAGAAAATTAAATGTACAATAATATTTATATATTAAAGATACTATAATATGCTACACAATTCCATACTGAATAAATGTCACATACAGTATAAATGTTATGAAATGCAAGGTACTTATATATATATCTTATATGAAATAATACTGTAGCAGCTATACATTGTCTCCCTACTGTACTTGATCTTATAAACAGTTTTGTGTTACAATAAATAGAAATAAAAAACACAAATACATAGCGAGGATTTTGTTATCCAGAAGATCCAGTTTTTTATACCCATATTATATATCTGACAATGCTGCTAAAAACAATGAAAAAAATATGATAACGTGTAAATATCAGCTCTGGGAGTGGTATAACTTGTTACTGAGCTGATTCGTGATAACGTCACAATACCGAATATATCATAAATAATAATAATAATAGTATAATACAATACAATATGTTATATACTGAAATAAGGTATAAAATACAATAGAATAAATAATAAATAGGCTTAATATAAACTAATAGAATAAAACATGATTTTAAAAAAGTAGCACGAAATCCAGAACAATGAAATGCAGCCTTTATAGACGAAACAAGCCCCTTCCCCAATGATCCCATATGTGCCTATTAATATTACATCAGATATTACCTGTGGACTTTGCCGTACATGAATATTTCCCATACTGTTGGACAGTAAATGTTCTGCTAGCTGGGACTGCTGGGGGAGATGTCAGGGTTTAGGTAACATCATGTTGGTCAGTTCTTCATCCGACTCCCTCTATAAAGTGTTTAGTAATCTTATAGAAATATTATATGACATGTTCAGATCTTTGCAGCCTCGCATAACCTGCATCTCGCATAAATCTCCTAAAATAACAGAAATAAAACATTTTTCCCATAGACATCTAAAGATATAGAATAGTTGTTATTTTTGTAGTAGATTCCTTCAATTTCGATGTTTTCATGAAGAGAATATTATTGTAAATATCCTGTAAATAAAGAGAGAACTAGTTATAGGAGAGGATCACCGACATCACAACATTCAGTCACTATCACATAGGAACGAAATAACACAGGGCAAGGAATATACAAAGTGTAGGGATAGAACAATGGGGTAGAGCACATAATTCAAGGATAGAAAATACATAGTGCAGAGATGGGACACACATAGTTCAGGGATATAACATGCATTACATTGAGGTAGAACATATATAATTCAGGGATAGAAAATACATAGAACAGGGATAGAACAAACAAAATGCAGAAAAGGGGCATACACAATTCAGGGATATAACATGCATAGAGAGGTGGAGCACATAAAGTTCAGGGTTAGAAAAGTAGTGCAAGGATAAAGTAAACACAACATACAGAGTATAAGGACAAAGCACAATACAGGGATACAAAATACATAGTACAGGGTTGCAGTCCACAGTGCAGAGATATAACATACATAGTACAAGAACGTATATAGTACAAGCATACACCACACACACAGCAAGGATAGCATACAAGTAGCTGAGTTACAGAGCACACACAAGGCATGGATATTTTTATGTACTTTACTACATAATACATGTATAGAACATACATAGTAGATGGTCAAAATATATATAAAATATGCACAGTGCAAGAATAGAAAATACATTCTACAAGGTTTCAAACATATATAGTACAGGGAAAGAGCTACATAGTAAACACAGTGCAAGCACACAGAATACACGAAGTACAAGAATATAATATACACACATATAGAACAGGGATAGATCAGACACAGCGCATAGAGAGAACATACACAGTACTGGGATTCAGCATTTATTATATAGGGATGGAACATACATAGTACCGATACAAAACATACACAGTATAGCGATAGAACATACATAGTAAAGGGATAGATCATACAAAGTATTGTATAGAAAGTACACAATACAGAAATGGAGCCTACAGGACCTCAGTGGTTGGTTGATGCCAACATTAAAGTACATTAATAATCCAATTACATCTCATGCATAAAGAAAACATAGATTGATTTTAATACCAAAACGTTTTATAGGATTGCAGGTAAATCTACCTTACCTGTATTACTTTAGCTCAACCTCTTGCATGACAAATTCAACTCTACTACAGCTCTATAAATACATATATAAATAACCCAACTCTGCAGGTATAATAGGAATAAAAATAAGGGGTTGGTATGCAGTGGTTTACTTTACCTAAAACATGATAACATCCTACCAAACTCTAGATAAATGGACACATAGTTAGATCGATAGATTATAAAGTGTAAATGTACCATAACAGAAGCTATATAGAAGGGGCAGAGAAATGGGCTGTGGAGCTTGCATTCTGTATGCAGCAGAGGGTGGTGGAGGTGTGACAAGGAAGGGTTAATGTGTCCCCCCTGTGTGTGCAGACACGTGTGCAGCAGGAGTGTGCCAGAGAGCAGCTCAGCATCCAGTACTGCACAGTGTGATCAGAGCCTGGCCAGCGCTCACACAGTGCACAGCTCCGTCCATAGCTCGTCTGGATCTCCCCGGCTCAGAGCTGGACCTGTACACCCTCCTCTTAGGAGACGGCACTTGGAGGGACCATACCCAGGTAGGTGCCCATATGTGTGTCTATATGGCAGGGTATAGCTGCATGTACCCTGTGGGTCCGGTAACATTAGGTGTACTAATACAATGCACCGACATAACTTGTGCTTGAGTATATATACAGTATATATACTATATACTATATATATGTGTGTGTATATGGTACTAAGGTCCAAAGAATAACTGATGAGTACACATTAGGATTTGTAAGTAATCCTACATTATTATATGACTGGGGTGGGAAGTAGTAACAGTAAATGTATGGAGGGGTGCTAGCATCCAGTATACACAGTGTAGATTATAGACAGTGCTGTACATACATGAGTAAGTGTATAGGTGAGGGGCTAACATTCAGTATGTATATATATATATATATATATATATATATATATATATATATATATCAGATACAGTACAGATAATGTTGTACCTACATGAGTACAGGTGTTAAAATTTAGTATATACATCAGGATAGACTATAGATAATGCTGTACATACACGAGTACATGTATAGGAGAGGTGCTACCATTTAGTATATACTGTATATATCACAGTAGAGTACAGACAATGCTGTAATTACATGAATACATGCAAGGGAATGTATAGATAATACTGTACATACATGCAGAAAAAGTGTATACAACATATAAATAAGTTCAAGCATATACTGTACATGATCCAAGTATGTAGGAAGAAGTATATACAGTAAACACATGAGTGCATGCAGGGTAAAGTAAATACAATATGTACACAAGGACTAGATGTAGGAAGAAGTGCATACAGTACATATAGAGGGAAGTAAAGTATATAATAATACACAGACTACGTGTAGGGGAGCATTTATACTATATACATGATTACAGCTAGAAGAAAGTCTATGCAGTTTGTGAATATACAGTATATACTTATATATATATATATATATATATATATATATATATATCTTTGTACAGCTGAGTGACTGTTGTGTTGTGTGCAGGTGGTGGCCATGCTGAAGCCCGGGGAAGCAGCAGGCTCTGCCTTCCTGAAGGTGGACCCGGTGTACCTCCAGCACTGGCAGCAGCTCTTCCCCCAGACCCATCATGTGAAGGCTGGAGTCCTCAGCCATGTGCAGCTCCCCGAGCCTCCAACAGCCTCAGACAGCCTCCGTCTGCGCCCGGCCTCCCTGTCCTCTACCTCTTCAGCTTCCTCTACTCCAGCACCCTCTGCCCCTGCTTCTCTGGCTGGGATCACCCCAATCACCACTATTATGGGAGCTGCTCCAAACTTGGAAGTCCCTGGATCACAGAGGAAGGAACTGGTGGCCTCCAGCTGCCAGGAGGTGACAGCCCCCAGCCGCCTGCAGTGCAGCCCCGAGGAACTGGACTATTATCTGTATGGACAACAGAGGATGGAGATCATTCCACTCAGCAACCCCACCAGTGACCCCAACAACCGTATGTACCCTTATTATTACCCTCCATGTAACCCTGCACAGTGCGTACCTCTGCTATAGGATACTGTACACACTGTGCCACTACATAGGTGACCAAAACTACTGTATTCACCTCTAGTGTATAACATCTTCCACACTGTGCCACTCTATAGGTGACTAGAATAACTGTATACACCTCTACTGTATAACATCGTCCACACTGTGCCACTCTATAGGTGACTAGAACAACTGTATACACCTCTACTGTATGATACTGTACACCCTGTGCCACTACTTACCGTAGGTATTTCCATCTATCACCCATAAATACACTCCTATATAACCACTAGATGTACTGCAGCTTTCACACAGCTCTCCTCCACCAATGACCCGATACCCGCATGTCCTGCACTTTTATCATCGCCTCCTCCATTAGATTGGGAACAGGATTTTATTCCACCATTGCCACTAACATACAGTGTATAGTAGCTCTGCTATCACCTACTACATGTACACACACTGCTGCTCCAACAGTATATATAAGTACTGTATATACATGGGTAAAGTTCAGTAACAAAGCTCTACTGAATCTAATAGAGCTCCCAAATGTCTAGGACTGAGGACTGGATGCAATATAATCCCCATTTACCTTACTTATATGCCGAGGATGAGGAACCTCTGCCTCCTAGTAGGTACAAAGTAATAACTAGTACTAATGGGCAAATATACAGTATGGAAAGTTATATACTGATTGTGGAGGCCAGGTATATCACTGCTTAGAACATTATAATAGGAGGGATTAAAGCTCTTCATTGAGGAATCTGATTCAGACGATAACTGAGACTTGTTTTATGGTAATATGTAAAAGAACAGATCTTGTGCAATGGCAAAATTATATACATATACACTTAATATATATATATATATATATATATATATATATATATATATATATATATATATATATATATATATATATATATACTGTGTGCTGATAGACCGCCGGGAACACTACAAGTATTATTCATCATCTTAAGTTGCAGATATAGGTAATATAAGGGGAAAGTAAGGAGCAATGTCCAATTTGTTAGTTCTTGACAGTAAATAATAATTTTATAATATGGTGTAAAAATGGAGGTGAAATACACAACAATTTATCTCGGCAAATATTATCACATATAAATATAAATAAATACAATTATTATACTTATTTATATCAATGTGTAGTAAAAACATGATTTTAGGTAATTACTTGAACAGCTCACATAGTTTTCACATGGTTTAGTGTTCTGTAAATTTCTTAAATAATGTCACAATTTTTCTCTACAAGGCAGAAAAACCTGACAACCCAAACTTCAGTAAAAAAAAATCCAAATATCGTTTACAGCACTTACAATTAAATAGTTGATGATGATAATATTAATAATAATAATCTTCATCATTATCTCGCCATAATTTATCAATAATAAACTTTTTAGGCTTCAGCCTTGATAAACCATGACATGACAAGATGCAACTTAATATTATCAGTTTGCTAATAGTTCACTCAGGATTCAGGAGGAAAACGTTTCCTATTACACCTCTCATGATAATACTACCTGACTTATCTGTGTCATAGGGATACACACACACACATTATACATTATTACATACATAACCATTATTAGACACACATATTTCTACGTTGTATATATCATGTTGTAGTGGTCTAAGTTCACACCGCAAGCCCCATTAACTTTCCCTGATGCAATATAACGCTGCAAGTGTAGCCGAGTCGTTTGAATTGTGTTATTCGGGGACAGCAATAACTATTGTCTATAGATATCAATGGCAAACAACCAGTCAAGCTTAACACACACGGTGATCTCACAATAGGTTGTAACAACGTGAGCACATTACCGACCGGCACTACATAACACTACACCTGGACTGCACTACATTACACTACACCTGAACTGCATTATATGACACTACACCTGGACTGCACTATATGACACTAAACCTGGACTGCACTACATGACACTACATCTGGGCTGCACTATATGACACTACACCTGGACTGCACTACATGACAATACAACTGGACTGCACTACATGGCACTACACCTGGGCTGCACTACATTACACTACACCTGAACTGCATTATATGGCACTACACCTGGACTGCACTATATGACACTAAACCTGGACTGCACTACATGACACTACATCTGGGCTGCACTATATGACACTACACCTGGACTGCACTACATGACAATACAACTGGACTGCACTACATGGCACTACACCTGGGCTGCACTACATTACACTACACCTGGACTGAACTACATGACACTACACCTGGACTGCACTATATGACACTACACCTGGACTGCACTACATGACACTACAACTGGACTGCACTACATGGCACTACACCTGGACTGAACTACATGACACTACACCTGGACTGCGTTACATGACGCTACACCTTATTTGCTACACTACATCCTATTACATCTGAAATGCACAACATAACACTATATCTGAATTTTACTACTTGAAACTACACTATGTGGCACTACACCTGAGCTGCTGCATTACATGACACTACACCTGTTTATGTGAATATGAGACCATTACTCAATATCCATAGGTAACAAATGCAGTAACTATATAACTAGTTGTGTCATAAACTTTATCAAGTTCGTCCCATACCCCACAGTGCACTGCTCCCTGCCACAAGCACAGCTCTGTACTAATGCACCGATATATCTGCTATAGGACTAAGCTCTTAGGTGGGCATATACATAACTTGCTATACCCAGCCTGTGGCATTGGTGGCAAGGTGTTTTTGGTGTTGCAGCCAGCAGCAGTAGGTGCCCCCACCATAGGGAGGACATGCAGTCATATATTAGATTGAGGTTAGAAAAGGTGGTGGCTGTTTATTTAAGGTGATAAAATGGTCCATCAGCAGTAATCTCCATCGATATATGCCACAAGCAGATGAAGGATGAGGGGACAAGGCACAATTAATTGCCCTATAGTTTTGTAGGAGAGAGTGGAGCCAGCACAGAGACAGCATCGATCCCTGCTCCCAGCTCCTATTCATCATCTGTACATTGTATATGGGGGTCTCTCAGGGCCAGGGGTGCAGCCTTTATACACACAATATTCTCGTCTCAACCTCCTCTGGCTGACAACAAACATTTAATTCACTAATCCAATCAATCCTTTGGAAATGCTTCAACCCTTCTCCAGTTAAGATGTATGAGGGGTGGATATAGAGAGGTCTTCTAAGAAAATGCTAATATGCATTAGCCACCAAATAAGCAGGAGCTCCTGATACACAAATGTACACATGATCATTCTGATACACTGGAATGTGACAGCAAACTACAAGCTGTTACCTGCTGTTACCCAGTTTTGGTATAAAGTCCCTTACAGAGTTCTTTTGCATGGCGAATGATATGGCATCTGAGGAGCTCAACATGATTTCCCCCTGACCATATATATATATATATATATATATATATATATATATATATATATATATATATATATATGTGTGTGTGTGTGTGTTTGTGTGTGTGTGTGTGTGTGTATACATATATCACAGTTATTTTTAACAAACATACATTCTATACAATATTATGTAAATATGAAACTAGAAGAGATGGAGAGCTCTTTAATTTAAAGTTTTATAGCTCCCTACCCGCTTGTACCATCTCATGGCATGTAGATTATTTCATTGTATTGATAGTGGGTGGGTGAGCGTTGAATACTGGTTGGATTTGGGAAGATTACTATGGAGCTTCTCCCAGCCTGCCGAGACCTTGTTAGCTTCTACATGTCCTATACCATGATGGCTATTGCTTTGCGCATCTACTTATACTGTATGACTGGAGTTGGTTAGTGAAGGTGTAAATTTTACTGCTGTTTTGTGGATCCTTTTTAAATTCACACATCCTATTACTAAAGTAAATCAAATAAAGCAAATATATAGGCACATTTAATAGGCTTATAATTATAGATCTCATTGCCCCTTAGCTGAAACTAGCACAGAAAAAGAGTCAGAATGTATGGGAGGAAGAGTCCATACTGTTTATTATCACCATGTATTAGTGCTGAGAGTGAGCACACACTTGTGCCTGTCCTCATGGGGCTCACAATATATCCAATATATCACATTCACATACATTAGGGAAAATTTCATAGGATACCAATTCATCTAACAGCAAGTTTTTGGAGTGTGCAAGGAAACTGGAGAACCCACAGAAGGTGACACAAATGGGGGGAACACACAAACTGTATGTAGGTGATCCATTTAGATTTAGGAATACATAGGATGATGCTTTATTTTATTCTAGTATATCATCACATCTATCTATCTATCTATCTATCTATCTATCTGTCTATTTATCTATCTCATATCTATCTACTTTTTTTTCATCTGCTAATCTTTAGGTCTATCTATCTACTTGTCATATATCTATCTATCTATCTATCTATCTATCTATCTATCTATCTATCTTTGTAACATAACATATACATTTAGTGAAATATTTCTTAAGTCACTAGAGTAAAAAAATGCAAAGTTTCTGAAAAACTTAAAAGACTTTCTGGAATCTGTATAGCTTTGATAAAATAAGACAAAGGGGACATGATCAAATCCCCTAAACATATGAAAGGTGTCCATAAGACTCAGGAGGAAAGTGTTTTTTTTTTACAAGAAACCAACCACGGGTACAACAGGGCAAAATGTGAAATGAGTTGGGGGGGGGGGGGGGAGATCAGAAGCAACGTCAGAAAGAGCAGTAGAGACTTAGAACAAAGTTGTATTAGATGTGGCTGGAAAATCTATAGTGAGTGAGATACACATGTCTGGGATCAACATATGTCTGTCCTAAGATAAAAGGAGATAAAGAAGGGCAGACGAGATGGACCATGTGGCCTTTTCCTGCTGTCATTTCTCTGTTTCTAGAAATTGAGTAAATACATCATTACAAATGACAGATAGTGTGTAGATTATATTTACCAACATATGACTTCATTAGTCACCTCAAATTACTTACAGTTTGTGGGGGCTGCTAGGGGTGTGGCGAGACACCCTCTATATACTGACATATGTATGACAAGAAGGATAGTAGTGTATAGTAAACGTGACTTGTCGTGAGCACTTTAGTCCAGGTTGCAGTAAATTTATGAACTACTCTGAGATATGCTCATAAATCTTTCCCTATTCAGGGGTGTTGGTAGTAAATCACATGTGTTATATGAAGGACACTATTGGTCCATGGCCCTTAATGTTAACATCCAAGATTACTGTTTACTATATTCTTAAGAAATTACCGTAGGAGAAAGAGATTCTCACATGAGGAGTACAGATTTAATAAGAGAAGGTGTGCAATGTAGATTTGTGGTTGTATAAAAATGACAACATATTTTATGGGTTAAGGTTGGCGTTAAGATGGGGACATATTAGTTATCCGTTTAGTTAATCTAATTCCAACTATGTAGGTTATCTATCGTATCTATCTAACGTCATGTACTCCATTATGTTAAGGTTACCCTGATGAGCCTTAGATAGTGTCCATCCTGCTTTATAGTGTCAGATATTGTATATTTCCTAGGCACCGCCATGCTATTTTCGGTCCATGGACGCCTCAGGCAGTTAAATCAATTGAGTTATGATTTTAACTCCTAATTAGCTGGCCAAGGTTTACACTCCAAGTGAAATCCAATACAGATACAGGACTGAGGATCCAACCTTGGAATTAGCATTTTCACATTTATTTCGAAAACTGCCAATAGAATATCTCCATATTGTTAGACTTACAATATTCAGTGATACCTAACGTATGTGACAAATACCTAGAAAATATCAACATTGTCTCTTTCCAGGCATAATCCGTTATAAGTGTCATATACATAAGAATCACATTTGAGTAGCTTGGAATTAGAATACAGAGTACAATAGATTATATGTATGTATTTATTGCATTACCATATTGATTATTAATATTATTATTAATAATTTTAGTGTTTGGTAACCTTACCTAATGTCACATAGAAAACTATAATCCACTCTGCACAATGTACATCCGTTTTTTGCTTTTATTGGTGAACACGTTATGTTATTTGAGTTTTATTCCACATTTTCCATATTTAGCTTGTAATGTTACAATCTATGTGGTCATTTACCATCGTGTTCTGGGAAAATGCAAATGTGCAGGTTCGAAGCAAATCCATTGGGAAATGATGTAGCTTTTCTTTAATGACTACTAAAGGATTATGGACATTACAGATAATATGAATATTTAACTAGGTATATATAATATATATGTGATACTACTAGTTATAAAATATAGAAGCAAAAATAACAGAAATCACTTTTTTCCTTAACCACTAAATATTAACTCAGTCACTGCCAGAGTAAACAGCTTCTTACTTATTCGCTCACTGTCAGATAAGTTTGCTCTTTAAACCTGTAGAAATGATATATTTTAGACGAAAGGCACCTACATCTGTAATCTACTACACCGCCATGAAGTTACTGGTAAAGTCAACGTACTATGTAAAGGCTTTCGGTCATTGTGTTGCAGAGCTCTCAGGAGATAAGTGCTCTAAGGCGTCCTGGTATTACATAGGTGTTAATGTTTTATGTCTCTGTTCTTTTTTTCACAACCATGGTCTGTATAAACGGAGGGAATACTATGTCTACAAATAAAAAGTCTGAGTTCATCCCCATATCCAGTATTTCTGCTTTGATGCACTGCGCCTCTGGTCTTGTGCATTTGGCCCAAAGACATCTACACTATTTATATAGGGAATGTTTGTGTAGTGAGAGGATTCTTACTTGGTAGGAATCGTCTACCTACTACATCATCCAATACTATATCTATAATGTAAACCATCTATAGAATATTTATTATGTATATTAAATAGCGGCCAGGTAATTCAGACGTTGGTGAGCTTAGGTCCAAGGCCCACCTATAAAATGTCATTCAGGATCATCTATTCCAGCTTTATCCAACGTATATAAAATTTTACCAATTTTTATGATTATATTTACATTTCTGGAAGTCTTAAAAAATACTTGAGAAGTCAGGGGCAACACGGTGGCTCAGTGGTTAGCACTGCAGCCTTGCATAGCTGGAGTCCTGGGTTCATATCCTGACAGGAACAACATCTGCAAGGAGTTTGTATGTTCTCCCCGTGTTTGTGTGGATTTCCTCCCATACTCCAAAAATATACTGATAGGAAAAAAAAATGTACATTGTGATCCCTATATGGGGCTCACAATCTACATAAAAAATTTAAAAAAATACTTGAGAAGTCACAAATATGTAACATAACCTCTATCTACAGTATTTATGCCATCAATAACACATTATTGGAGATAATAATTATTATTTCTGTTTTATTAAATATTTCTATATTTCATTATAGCCAGTGGTGTTTTAGAATACACTATTAGGCTGCACTCACACATGCAGTTTTTGTGGCAGGTTTCAGGTTTTCAGCACCAAAGCCAGAAGTAGATAGAAAAGAAAGGAAAAACAGCATTGGAAAAAACCTCAAAACCTTAGGCTGGGTAATGAACACTCAGTGTTTGCAGTATCCGCAAAATCTCTGGCAAGTAACCTGCTGCAATATAGCATAGTGGATGGGAAGTAGCAGCATAGTCAATGGATATGCAAGAAATCTCAGCCATATGATCTGAAAGCAATGCAAAGGCTGAACAGTGCAATAACAATTCTTACAGCAATGACCACCAAACTTCGGCTAAAGTCCCCTGTTGCAGAAAAGTAGCTTATTTTGTTTCTTTTTTTTTTTGTTTTTTTTGTAAATGTTAAATGTAGATTGTGAGCCCCATATAGGGATCCCAATGTACTTTTTTTAACCTATCAGTATGTCTTTGTAGAATGGGAGGAAATCCACACAAACACAGGGAGAACATACAAACTCCTTGCAGATGTTGTTCCTGGCAGGATCCGAGCCCAAGACCCCAACGCTGCAAGGCTGCAGTGCTAACCAGTGAGCCACCGTGTTTCCCCTTGGTTATGCTTTGTTGAGCCAAAGGCAGGAGTGGATTGAGCAGAAAGGAGAAGTATAAGAACTTTCTTTATATTTCCCCAATCCTTTTGTAGTCATTGTTGGCTTTGTGTCAAAAAACTGCAACCAAAAAAAGCTGCGTTTCCACAATGTGGGGCCTTAGCCTTCAGGTGTCTTACAGGAAACACACTGCTGAATTTCCCTGACAGAAATTAAATGGTATTCCAAAAAAGACATACTGATAGGGAAAAATGTACATTGTGAGCTCTATGTGGGGGTCACAATCTACATAAAAAAAAAAAAAAAAAAAGAAATTAAATGGTATGTTCATCCTATATAGGTAAAGTAATGGAAGATGAGATTAAGCAAATACTGCAAATAATTCTGTATATCAAGAGAGCATAGCCCTGTAAGATGAGCTAACAGTCTACAGAGAGTGAACTGATACTAATTTTATTATATATCTCTTGGGTAGAATGACATTGATGAAGTAATACAAGTTCAGAGAGGGCCTGGATACCTTTCTTGAAGAGAAAAAATATAACAGGTTATGGACTCTAGAATTTAAGGACATGTTGATCCAGGGTTTTTATACTGACTGCCATGTTGGAGTCGGGACGGAATATTTTCCTTGAATTTGGGCAAATAGCATGAGCCTCATGGTTTTTTTTGCCTTCCCCTGGATCAACACTGTAGGGATTGTAGGGTTATAGGTTAGACTTGATGGACTGATGTCTTTATCCAACCTCATCTACTATGTAGCTATGTAATATACGTTTTATGAGAGCAGTGGTGCTCAATGCCATGTGGCTGCAGTAAAGCACAGAGTAGCATTCTTTTCTCCATGTCTTCTTTCAGAGTGTCTGGCCATCTCTCTGAGTCTGTAGGCCTTGCATTGACATGTTCTGTGATTGTGTCCATCTATTTTCTTACTGAGTGCTTGTGAATAGATATAAAGAAGTTTCTCGAATAACCCATAAAACCGACAAGAAGATCTTGTCCAACTTTGGAGACTAATCTACTGTCTAGAGTCAATTTGATAAGTCCAGTCAGTTTCTAGCAAGCTTGATAATATTTATGACATGGTTTATTAGATTTCTCAGACTTGATGGTATTCTGGACAATATATTCTACACGTGTATGGTGTTTTCATGAGACATCTGACTTCTCTTTATCTATCATAGCGGAAAATATCTCTCATAGTTTCATATCTCAAGTAGAACTTCCTGTCCCGGAGCCAATGCAATACTCACAGATAATAATTCAGGGAATTATCGCTCCAAAGTAAAATAGGTCTGTGAACTGTAAAGATATAGGTGTCCTATTCATTGGTTTATTAATCAATGTATACTTATCACATCAAGATTGTTACTATGGCAAGATATACCCATCAAGGACCTAACCTAATGGTCCGGCAATATATATATATATATATATATATATATATATACACACTGTGTTGTAGTCTTAGAATTTTTTTTTATTTTTTTTTTAAACTGTAGATTGTGAGCCCCATATAGGGATCGCAATGTACATTTTTTTCCCTATCAGTATGTCTTTGTAGAATGGGAGGAAATCCACGCAAACACGTGGAGAACATACAAACTCGTTGCATATGTTGTTCCTGGTGGGAACCGAACCCAGGAATCCAGCACTGTAAGGATACAGTGCTAACCACTGAGCCACCATGTTGCCTCCGTAGTCTTAGAAATTGTATAAACAGACCTATATAGAGTATAATATAACTACTGCCTTTAGGGCTACCTTTAGATAATGGCCAGCATATTGTGTGACTATGACCCAACATAAGCTTTGTTGTTGCAGTAAATTGGACTGTTATGTCATATATTTTTATTTTCGGTGTATACAGCAGTCATTTTAGCATGTACAACTGTCCCAGTAGGCAAGATTAGGTTTTGCCATGTGAACTGGTATCAAACATTTAGATGTGAGCCTTTACATAAATTATACTGTACAAAACTTACAAAGCACATTGCATTTCCTAGTGTTAGGAATGTAGGGCCTACAGCCCCATGATATAGTGAATACTAGTGCTGGGGTCTCACTTCTGCACTTGTTGCCTCCTTTTTCCCTTCCATTCTTCATATGGTCACCACATCTGCATTTATTACTGTAGTATTGTGAGCATGGTAAGATTATTGAATAGACAACATTGGACCCACTGAAATTTTTGCCCATTGCAAGGTGGCATTGGATAGTTATAGGATATCTTGTATTAATTTTTATCTAAAACAGTTGATATTATCAGATTACGCCACATAATTTACCAATTTACTGTTCTTTTCCGTGGCATTTAGTGGGCAAAACGGTTCAAACCCTAATAATAAAATCTGCATATGCCTTGTAAAGTCACTAATTATTCGGATTGCCTTACATAAAAAACTTCCTTGCTTGACAAAATACAAGATGGAGGATGTGATCCTAACACTTGCTACATTAGTTTTAGACCCCAAAAATTAGTTGGCTTGTAATTAAATAATAAATCCTAAGGCTGTGTTCACATTTTGCAGCTACATAGTGGGCCTAACCGCACAACATGCTAATTGTCATGTTACGTAACTGACTGCCGCTAGAGCAATGTGATTGTTATTGGCTGCATAGCAAAAAGCGTTACAACCACATGTGAAGCCATTGTTAGCTGCAGCTTCAAAACCGCACTGATTTACATGCTGGCACAGCAATGTGTGAACTCGGCCTTAATCTGGGCATAGATGTTTATGGATTGTTAATGGTTAACCAGTCATCAAAATGATCTTTTCTTACTTACAATGGATCGGTCACTAAATTGTAGCTTTTAGTTCATTGTCTCATGTAAAAAATAAATCAGGGCAATAGACATAAAGGATATTTCTCAGGATACAAATGATCATGTTGTGTAAAACATCTTCTAATTTGTGGCCTCTTCTTGGTGATCGCTATATAAGATAGTCAGGTCATGGTCACTTCTATAGGTTAATGGCTAGCGAAATAATACATAATATAAGCGGCCTGTTATTCCTCTAACATCCAGCAGAGGGCCTGCAGTTACACAATGAAGTGCCTTATAGTCAGCTCCAGAAACCATTATAAAGGCGAACATCACTGATATAAATGAATATTTGGGAAGTGTGTCTATTATGTAACATAAAAAACAGCATTATAGGGACATGTTTTGGACATTTTATTTTAATATCCTGAGCCTAAAGTCAAGAATCTTTGACATTTTTGTCAAATACTGCTATAGTGACCTGGTGGGTGCTGTGAATTCCAGGCCGCTACTAGTAAACAGATGTTGCATGTGTATACCGGAGCCATGTCAATGTCTGATGTCTTTATGTTATTTCACACCAACTATTGGAATAAACTTGGAATTATGAGAAAAGAAAAGCAAAGCACTGAGGGAGCAATCCATTGCCGTGCCTTGATGTTGGCCTTTTACTCTGACTGTCAGCGAGTCCCCAATTATAACAGTTTTTGTGCGTGGACACCTGTCACTAACAAGTGCATTGAGAAGAGCAATGGATTTCGCCAGGACTGCTCAACATGCCTCCTGGGAAGGACACTGACATTTGATCACTATTGACCTGAGCGGGATTGAACAAAAGTGCTTTCATTTGCCATACAAGTTGTCAGGAGAAGCCATTATTTTAAGTCATTACAGCCACCGTTCTGCATATAAGAATCACATAATCATGATATGAAAGCAGGAGAACAACACAAATATACATAAATGTATCTACATACTTGTAAATTCTTCTGTGATTTTATTTGCTAAAATTAAATGTTATATTTTTATACACGTCTTCCAAAATACAACTGTGTAAAACATAACCACATTAACTGAACATAACTAGGTTGCCAGGTTTGGCACCAGACTCTGACCGATGGAGCCGTAGATAGTACGATTGATAACCAAATTGTCCTGAGTTGTGTCCAACTCTGCCATAACATAACTGGTCAACACACATGACAAATATAAACTAAGCCTAATAATTATAATTGTACATAAATCAAAAATAATCTAATAATCTAAAATAGTAAAAATATAAAATACTCATCCTTTTGTTTTCTGATATAAAATGGAAGTATTAGGATCCAACTGTATCTAAAAGCAAGAAAATATTGGGAGCGTTGAAAGAACTGTAATTACTTCGCAATACATCTATTGGTTAAAATAAGTTGCTTAAATGTATACTTAAAACAAGAGTGAAAGTTAAGACAGAAATAGCAAAGATAAGTTTGTTAATGGAATAATAATAATGGCTTTGTGTTTCGGAAACAAGTTGAGTGATCTCATAGGACTGTAGGTAATGTAACCGGGTGGTAACTCAAATTAATACAAATTTCATTTTGACCTTGTCCTTACAAATCTCTGTTATATAAGGATCTAAGACGGTACAGTTCCAAGTTCTAAACTCTTGTAAGTTCTTGTTTCTCCCAAGCCAGCTCCATCTTCTATTCCTCTTGCGGTAGTAATTCATACCTGTATCTTTGTACAGTATTATCTCCACTTTGCTTTCATTACCTACTACAGTATTTCACATCAGATCTCATTGTTTTCTGGAAATCCTACAATGGCATTGATTTCAGTCAGTGCGTCTGTGTTTTCTTGCTGCTTCTGCTACAATAGTTTACTAGTCAATACCAACTTTATTTATTCTTACATCCATCACTATATTAACCTCCTACTACATTCTTCCAAAAACGAATATGAGCGCAGAGGGGCTCGTAGTGACAGAAAGTAGACTTCTCAAATACAGAATCAGTGTCTGCTAAGATTTGTGGGATGGATGACTTTTATATTACATGTGTAGACAACATGTCTCCAGGAAAACCATCAATAACCAGGAATTTATACAGTAGGAACCTAATTAAATTCAGTAGAACCTCATTCTTTACAGAAATCTACTCCTTTATGTCTATAAAATGCAGTTAGATCCTGAACACTGCTTTTCAGCATCAGATTTATTATGTTACATAATATCATGCCACAATACTATACGCTAACCATTTTTCGGAAAGTATCAAGTAAGAGAATACATTAAATATTTAGTCTGGGATATGTTGAATTGCCTGAGATTCTATGGGTTGCAGGCAGGTTAGGAACGGTTTGGTGTCATATATATATGTATTTATATAGACATACACAATTAATCTATCTTTTTACCATTTATACTTCATCACTGGAAATCTCATGTTTCATTGTGGCCTCAGATCTCAGTTATGTCTAGGACTCAAATCTTTAAGAAGCAAGTCTGGTATAAAAGAAGTGCATACCTACATGTCGTGGACTAGTGGGTTCTTAACTGCTTCCATGCACATACCATCATTGGTATTTAGATACATTTGTTTGACTTTCTTATGTAAATTTTCATGGGTTTCCACCTTACATTAGCATTTCTTGTCATTGATACTGGATCAGAGGAGGTCTCTAGTGAAAAATTTCCTTCGACCACCTCGGTTCATTATTAAAGTTGACCTCTTGACAGTTTTTATCCATGATGGATGTCCTTAGCATGACATTTGGCTGACCTGGTCATTTCATATTAGGGCTCCTCCAGAAGTGATCATATGAGCATGTTAGGAATATATTGGCATAAAGTATAGGTTAAGGAAATTACAATTTATGTTTCAATTTTTCTTATTAAATATTATATTGTGCTATTTGCCATCTATATCAGGGATTTGATCATTTTTAATGGCAAGAAATCAGAGAAAGGCAGAAACCTCAATGGAACTCAAATATAAGTCAACAGAGTCCACCAGATACTATTTACAGCAATTGTATGATGGTTGTAAAACAAAGCCATGGTTCGAAAGTGAATGTGAGTCCAATTGCTGGGACAACTGGCATGAACGTGTGGAGTCAGGAGGCTCCCTACATATAAAGTAGACTGACTTTGACCTAATGTGTATGGAGGCCTCAATGATCAACGTACTCAAAAGCTATATCTACAAACACTTCCTGCCATGTATAACAGACTTTCAGGGATGCAGTTCATTCACTGCATAAGTAATACAGCAGCAACCTCCATGGGGTGTATTAAACAGAATGCTGGTGAAATGTTACTGGTGACACACTGAGATTAAGCACATTCTTATATGGTATGGGAGGAGTGAGAGGACACAAGAGACTGTTGAAAAAACCTGGAAATAAAACACCCAAAAATGTTGCAGATGTTTTAAACCATTTACAACACATAAATTGTAGTCTTTGTTGAATATTTACACAAATCTTCTCATCTTTTTTAACCCAGGATGTGACATGTGTGCAGATAATCGGAATGGAGAATGCCCCATGCATGGGCCCTTGCATTCTCTGCGACGTCTTGTGGGCACCAGCAGCACAGCATCTGTGGCCCCTCCACCCGAGATACCTGAGTGGTTACGTGATCTTCCACGGGAAGTGTGTCTGTGTACCAGTACTGTGCCAGGTCTGGCATATGGCATCTGTGCAGCTCAAAGAATCCAACAGGGAACGTGGATAGGGCCCTTTCAAGGGGTTATTGTCTCTCCAGACAAAGTCCAAGCAGGAGCTTTAAGGAACACCCAGCACCTTTGGGAAGTAAGTGACTTTTTAGTTTAAGCTATAGCATGTGGGGTGACTCAGAGATTGATAATGTACAGTAAAAAGTGCCTACAAACACTAAGGTATAGCTGTATAAAATTTTGATTAATGAAGCAATAAAAATTGGGACAACTTAAATGCTTAGTAAAAATCTACTAAAATTCTCCTTACCAAGTATAATAGTAGATGGTCATCATGACACTATGTTACTCTATCAGACGGCACTTACATGAACTAAATATAAGTGGTAAGATATATCATAATACAGGCGTTACTGTGCGCAGTCCTCAGCATGTATTTTACTTAAAGGGGTTATGGGGAACAAAAATGTCTGTAGTTGTATTAATGGGATTGTTCAGAAATTGAACCAACTTGTGTGTAGGCTAAGGATCTGTACAAAAAAAACAAAAAACATTGTACTCACCAGCCTCGTGCATCATCGCCCACCACTGCTGTCCATTCATTGTCGCGCTGGGGCATGGATAACAAAAGTCCTGCACCCCATGTTACTGCTGGGACCAATCAGTGGCTGCTACGAACTGCCACTGATTAGGTCCATTCATCTGGGGGTCGGAAAATGAAGAGGAATCTGATCTGTCTCAGCATCTTCAGCTTTGGTTACAATGGTTTTCATAAATTTTATATGTATTGAAAGATGAAAATCTCTGTTTTTTTTTTTTAAATTCATCTATGTTTGCTTTGAAGATTGTGTAACTCATTTTATTATATTGTGGCTTCCAAAGTTTACTACTGTACGTCTGTATAAAGTATGTCCTTTTAAGTAAATATACAATTTATTGAAGCCATCTTTTTTTCTGACATATAGGGAATAAAAGGGATAGTTTTCGGTGTTATTGAATCGATCAGGAGGTGCAGAGTTCAGATCTCAGGATACAGAATTAAGCTGGTTTGCAGAGTTGAAGAGACAGCTTCTTTCTTTGTTCCCTGGAGTCAGGCATTGAACTCACAGGCCACTCACTGGAAATCTATTGTCTTATCAACATGCTAACATGTTGTTTATTGCTTTGTGCTGCCTTTTACGCAAGCTCTCTGTTTCTCTAGAAATACGAGGGATAACATGCACTGTCACCCTTCCCTATAAACAAATCTATCATCGCTTGTAACACAGGTATAATGTCTCAAATAATTCATTCCAAGAACTTAGTCATGTGAAATATCAGTTTTCAATTGCTACCTTACCTGGAATAAAGAAGATAGAATAATCTAGAATCTTAAACGCTATCTAGAATCAACAATATGGTAAAGGTGTTATATTTTATGGTATACAGTAATGTGAAAAAGTCAGAATATCCCATATACATTTTTATTCAATTGTATAAGATGAAGCAACTAAACAAAATGCAAAAAGTTATTTAAAATACTAAAATATTTACAAAAATTGACTTCAGTAACAATTAAAGTTGTCCAACTCCATTAAAAGTTTGTCTATAGGCTGGAAATACTCACTTTTTACAGGTGTTTGGTCAGACGTCTTCCTGCGGTTACTGGTCCTTGGTGACATCTCCTGATAATGTTTCGTTTCACCTCCGGTTATTCCTGTAGACAATTACTGGCCTGTACCCAAATGGTACCTGACCGAGTGGCCTCACGAGTCACATGATGTCTGTGTACAATGAATGGCAGCAGCAGATACCTGAGCCCAAATGGACTGTCAATGAGAGTCACCATCAAGGTCCAGCTAGATAGAAATGGAGTCAGACAACCGATATTAACTGGTATTATATCTAATGACATTTTGGTCATATTGGCACAGCCCAGTTGTACAATTGTTGGCAGCTTTGCACCATTTGATAAAGTAACCTGATTGCTTAGGAATTAGTTTCATGGTCTTCAAAATGATGACTGAAAGGCTTTGTCTAAGACTTAATATTGGCGGCCTATGCTTAGGATACTCAGGTTCAGGTGAGGAGCAATAGCATGGTGTGGTTACTAGAGATGAGCGAACACTATTCAAAACAGCCGTTTTGAATAGCACGCTCCCATAGAAATGAACGGAAGCGGCATTTTGCCGGTGGCCGGCTGCTTAACCCCCTGCGTGCCGGCTACGTCCATTCATTTCTATGGGAGCGTGCTATTCGAAACGGCTATTTTGAATAGTGTTCACTTATCTCTAGTGGTTACTACAGAGGTTACTGAGCTGACTGGTACCAGCTTTGTACACTGTGTAGCTCTACTGCCCATGGAAGCTGTTTGGTGTTAGGGCCGATAGGCCACCGAATCAAATCTTGGACAACCCTTTTAATTCACATAATAATATAAAAAAAAAAGGAATGACTGTTCACATTGCCCGATCCTTCATTCCTCTGACATCATCAGTAGGCCCCTATAAACATAAGGGAGTAATCCTGCCCTGCCACAATCGGCGTATTCTCCCTACCTTGTTCTAATGTGTATGGGGCCTTTATGCATGACTATACGCAAGGCATTGTCAGGACAAAACATGAAAGAGCCATTTCTGGACTCTGTAAGCTGTACCATGAAGATTTCTCTTCACTTGATGTAATTGGCCCAACCCAAATCATGAAAAATATTAGGAGTTGATATTCACCATCTACATAACTTTACAATTGGCTCTATATTTTTGGGCATGAAGCAAAGTGAGGTTTGTGTGTTGGGCTGCCAGCTGGTGAACATGATTCATTACTCAAGACAATATCTTTCCACTGCTTCAGAGACCAGTGGCAGCGTGCTGTACACCACTCCAGCCGCTTTTTGGCATTGTACATGGTGGTCTTTGGCTTGTATATCTTAGCTTTAACACAGTAGAAATTTGACCATCTGACTTGTTCAAAAGGTGGCATTTTATGACAGTGCTATTCCTTCCAATGCTAATGTTTGTCCATGGAGATGACAGTATACATGATATATTTTCTTGGTATAGACACACACATTACATGTAGGTGTTTGGCACTATATAGTGTAGCCATTGATTTGTGGATTGCTTACCTAAGAAACAAATTTGCATTGCTCAATCTATACACTCCCATGTTTTCCCAAAGTAACCTTTGAAATACAAAGTTACTTTTATTGAAATTTTATTCCATTTTCTATTTCGCACATGTTTTTTACATTACAGAAACAGTTGCTAACGACTTAATTTCTGTTGATTTGGAAACCTTTAAGTTAGATACTTTACTTTCTTGCCAGTGAATGTGAAAGACTCTAAATTATGTTGGAAGTTCTATTTTAAAGTAAATACTCCGGGGGTCAAGTTTAATGCCAAGTCTGGAAACAAAATGGCGTAGATTTCCATCAGCCACTAGACATAAGTACAGAACCTTCTCATGATGTACAAGGGTGACATTGCATGCGAGATCTATCATAAAGGCTATTTGCTATTTTCAATAGATTCCTACATTTTATAATGTCTGGGGTCTTTTATAAGGATGTTTTTATATGCATGGTATGCCTCTAAACATTAGGTTGTTCATGTTGGGACTCCCCTAATTCTACTGGTATCTCTACTAGTTACTGTTCTTCTCTTCAGTTTACAGAGGACCCTTCATGTCCTTAGAGATGGGCGGTATTATATACCACTACAAAGCTGACAGTGTCAGCTTTTCCGGTATGCGCATGGGCGTTGGAGATATCAGTGCAATTAGTTTTGGCACCCAAAAGTTTTGGGCAAAATTAAAAGCGGAGTTCCAAATGCTGATATATAAACAACTCCATTGTCTTCCAGTGGCAATCCCTTTAACCCCTTCCTGCTGATGGCACTTTTTGACTTCCTGACCAAGCTCGATTTTTCAAAACTGACGTGTCAATATATGTGGCAATAACTTTGGAATACTTTAACTTACCAAAGTGATTTTTAGACTGTTTTTTTTTTTGTAACACATTGTACTTCATGTTAGTAGTAAATTTTGGTTGATATATTTTGTGTTTAATTATGAAAAATAGGAAATTTGGTGGAAATTTTGAAAATTATGCATTTTATAAAGTTTGAAATGATGTGAATTGCATACAGATAATCAGACCACCAAAATTATATCATAAATCTCACGTCCCAGATCTCTGATTTATGTCGGCAAACTTTAGTCGCCCTTTTATTTTTTACGGACATTATAAGGTTTACAAGTGAAATAACAATATTCAAAATTTTCAAGAAATTTCCAAAACCCATTTTTTAAGGGACTAATCCAGTTATGAAGGGGTTTTGAAAGACCCTTGTATTAAACCTCCCCATAAATCACCCCATTTTCAAAACTGCACCCCCTAAATAAGCCAAAGCAACATATACCTAGTAATTTAACCCTATAAGTGCTTAACAGGAATTAATACAAAATGGAGGTGAAATTTTAAAATTTTATTTTATTTTACTAATATTTTCGTTTAGCCCTAGAATTTGCACATTCACAAGGGGTTAAAGGAGAAAACGTATCCCACAATTTGTTATGCAAGTTCTCCGGACTACCATAGTACCCCACTTGTGGGTGTAAACGAGTGATTATGAAGATAATCTTGTTTCCCTAAGTCCTAACAGCGGCACAATGTGGGGTATTTCTGCCCCTGTGTGCTGGTAGGACAGGCGGATATTTAATTAGCCAATAAGATGCGTGGCAGGCCCTATAAGAGGGCACAAGAACCTCCCCTCTGCGTGTAAATACAAAAGTACCTCCATAATATTTATATACAGCTTTTAGACATAAGATATGATTCCCAGGGTGGGAAATCTTGTGCCGCTGTTAGGACTTAGGGAAACAAGATTATCTTCATAATCACTCGTTCCCTGTCGTCCTCAACAGTGGCACAATGTGGGGATATAGCAAGCAGGTCCCCAGGATGGGTGGGATTAACTCATAACCGAACTTAAAACGGTATGGGCAAAAGCAGTGGAACCTGCCACTTGGTCCTTCAGGCGATAATGCCGGATGAAGGTAGATTCCGACGCCCAGGAGGCCGCTGCACAGATTTGATCCACCGGCAAGGCACTCTTCTCTGCCTGAGAGGTAGACACTGCCCTGGTTGAGTGGGCATGAAGAAATGCTGGAGCCGACAAACCTTGGGTGGTATAGGCGATTTTAATAGTCTCGGTCACCCACCGGGATATTGTGGCTTTAGCGGCTTTGGCGCCCTTGTTTCTCCCCGTGTAGCTGACCAACAAGTTTTCAGTTCGCCTAAAAGGGCGAGTGCGCTGTAAGTAAATCTGTAGGCATCTGACCACGTCCAGTTTATGCCATCTCTCTTCTTCAGCAGAAGAAGGGAAAGGAAAAAATACCGGAAGGGAGATTATCTGGTTTCTGTTTACAGCGGATGGAACCTTGGGACGAAAACCCGGGAGGAACCTAAGCTGCACATGGTCAGAGAAAAAGGTGGTATATGGCTCCTCAGCGGACAAGGCTTGTAGTTCACCAACCCCAAGTTATAGGACCACGATACATGAAAGGGACCAACCTCTTAAGCCGCTACCTACCATCAGGGAGCGGTGTGTCGCAATTAAAACAGGAAAGGTGTTTCCTCTTGGCAGAGGATTTCCTCCTACCATCCCCAGGAGGGGTAGTAGAGGATGACATATCCTGCAATAAAGAGATAATAGACCATGCAAACTGTCACCATGCATCATACCATTGCACTTTTTTTTTTTTTTTTAAAAAGGGTAGATCTTACCAGGTTCAGAAGACCGGATGAGTAAAGGTGACAGACAATAACCAGACTCAGGTTAACAACGCAGAACGCAATGCCAGTGAGACCAATAACCAGACTCACAATAAGCACAGCCTTCCAGATGCAGCAGGAAGGTACAAGTGACACGGCCGGCCTGACCTTTAACCTGGCCGGCCGGAAATGGGAGGAGCTAACCGCTCCCATCCACTACCCCAAACAGCGGTTAATAAAGGCTACTGTCTCCCCTCCCCAGCAATCCCCAAGCCAGGGGAACACTCACCCTCTCCTCCGCTGGGGCTCCGAACACTGGAGTGGAGCCTGAAGTGTAGTGAACGATAGTTCAGCCGGCCCGCCGGCCGGCCTGACCTCTAACCCGCGCCGCGAACTTCCGGTCAAAAACCGGACGTGCGCGCAAGCAAAGTGCGGCCGCCGCGAATGCAGGCATACAGAGCGAGTTCCGGCTGCCGCATGGACCCGCCGTAACCACGCAGTGGCGTGGTGCGGCTCTGAGGATCAGCGCTCAACAGAGCTGAAAGGGTAAGGAGGAGAGGGGAGGGAGCGGGGGAGGAGAAGGAGGATTCAGGGGAAAAAAGCCAACGCAGGCTAACCAGCACCCTCTCCATAGGAAAGAGGGTGCTTGACAAAAACATCAAGCTCAACAGCTGAGCCCTGTAAGAGGACACAAGTCCTCACACCTGTCCTCTGTCCACACAGGACAGAAAAAAACACGCAGAGGGGAGGTTCTTGTGCCCTCTTATAGGGCCTGCCACGCATCTTATTGGCTAATTAAATATCCGCCTGTCCTACCAGCACACAGGGGCAGAAATACCCCACATTGTGCCGCTGTTGAGGACGACAGGGAACTAATATATGGACGTATCAGTTTCAGGAACCATGTCGCATTTACAAAGCCCTTGAGGTGTCAAAACAGTGGAAACCTCTAGAAAGTGACCCTGTTTTGAAAACCGCACCCCTCAAAGAATTTATCAAGTGATGTAGTGAGCATTAGTAACCCTGAAGTGAATATGTAAGCTGTGCGGAGTAAATTGGGTACACCAAATCCCATTCTATTTTCCCACTAACTCCTATGACACGGATGGGGAAGAGGGGCATTCTGGGGGATCAGCGCTGGTGTATTATCTCTTATAAGCTCTAAATATGGGGGGTCCCCTGAAAACGCTCGCACAGCTTATACATTTCCTTGTAGTCGCAGCCACTTACTTCCTAATAATTTGGCAACTTTTGGGGGTTTTGCCTTCACATTGTACAAGCTACATTTTTGTTTTTATTTTCTGGCAATGTGGCCATATGAGGGCTTGGTGTTTGCAGTATTAGATGTACTTTTCAGTGCCACCATTTTGGGGTGCCTGTAACTTATTGACTACATTTTATTAACTATTTCTTGGTGGGATGTAAAAGGAAACATCAATTCTGGCATTGCTTTTTAGCATTTTTTTTCCCCTGTGCAGCGTACAGCATAATTAACATGTTACCTTTATTCTGCGGGTCGGTACGGTTATGGCGATACCTCATTTATATTATTTTTTAATACGTTGCTATTTCTGCAGAATAAAATTCAATTTAGGGGAAAAAAATCAATTACTTTTGCATCGTCATTTTCTGAAAGACATAACATTTTTATTTTTCGGTAGACAGAGCTGGTTGAGGGCTTATTTTTTGCGGGATGACCTCTGCTTTTTATTGGTACCATTCTGGTTTTCATCTGACCATTTGATTTCTTTTTATTGAACATTTTGTAAGGGAAAGGTGGTGAATAATCATTATTTTGTGCGGTTTTCTACGTCTTTTTTTTATGTTGTTCGCCGTTCAGGTTAAATAATGTTTTAATTTTATTGTTCAGGTTATTACAGACTCAGTGATACCAAATATATAATGTTTTTGTCTATTTTTCTTTATTTTAATAGAACATAATAAAACATTTTATATGGGAAAATATCGGATTTTTGGGGCTTTATTTCTAATTTATTTTACACTTATTTAAACTTTTTTATTTTTACTTTTTTTATAACTTTTTTTGTTGTTGTCCATTATATATAGTTGCCCACCCTTATAAATAATAGTTCCTCCTTTATAAATAAGAGCCCCCTTTTATATAACAGTTCTCCCGTATATATAATAGTTCCCCCTCATGCAGTGTCGGACTGAAGTGCATAGAGCCCCCCAGAGGAACTTGTTCTGGAGGTCTACTCAATAGCTTCCTGCTAATAGCCTACACAATGGCTCCTTCACTGAAAGCTTGCATATGTGCTGACTAACCAACGTTACTGAGTATGTTCCCTTATAGCAGACCTGGGCAAAGTACGGCCCCCGGGCCGTATCCGGCCTTCTGACTGATTCAGTCTGGCCCGTGTGTCTGTATGTGTGTGTCTGTATGTGTGTGTGTCTGTATGTGTCTGTATGTGTGTCTGTCTATATGTGTGTGTGTCTGTATGTGTGTGTGTGTGTGTGTGTCTATATGTGTGTGTGTCTATATGTGTCTGTCTATATGTGTGTGTCTATTTGTGCCTGTCTCTGTGTGTGTGTGTGTCTATATGTGTGTGTGTGTCTATGTGTGTGTGTCTGTCTATATGTGTGTGTCTATATGTGTCTGTCTGTGTGTCTCAGTAACCTAGGGGCAGAGATGGAAGGGGAGTGTTATACTAGGGCAGAGATGGCAGATGGAGGGTGGGACATGAAACTGGGGGGGACATGAAATGGGGCAAATAAAGGAGGATATGAAACTGAGGAAGAAATGGAGGGGGGAACATGAAACTGGGGGTAGATGAAGAGGGCACTTAGACTGGGGGGACATTAAACCGTGGAGGTAGCTGTAGGGGGGCCTGTCTGCCTCTAGTTGCCCCCCAGTTTAATGTCACCATTCAGCTACCCCTACGGTTTAATGTCTGCTTTCAGCTTCCCAATTTTAATGTCCCCCTCTAGTTGCCCCCAGTTTCATGTCCCGCTCCAGCTGTCAATTTATTGCCCCCTCAAACTACCCCCACTTAGCTGCTCCAGTTTTGTGTCCCCTCTAGTTTCCACCAGTTTATACTGGGGCACCAGGAGAGGGACCTAATACTGTGGGGCAGTTGAAAGGGAACATTATAGTGTGGGGGCATATAATGTATGGGTGACTATAGGAGGATAATACCTTGTGGGGGAACTTGGAAAGATGATTGGGAATGGGCGGAGTCAACATAAAAGTGGGTGGAGCTAAATTTCCTGTGGCGCGGCCCTCTAGCATAGTTTCAATTTCTTATGCGGCCCCATGGGAAAATTAATTGCCCACCCCTGCCTTATAGTCATCCCCTATAGTACTGTGCTGTCTATTTAGACTCCACAGTATAATAATTGGAGGCTCAGGGAAAGTGAGGGAAAATAACAAACAGTTCTACTCACCTTGCCTTACCTCTCCTAGGCATGCTCGCACTGCTCCCATTTCTCCGCCGGCTTTCTCAGGTCTGCAGCTGACATCATGCATTCCTGACGTCACTGCTGACACCTGTGATTGGGCCTCAGTGGTCACGTGGGGCACACTGATGTTATAATGTAACCCCTGAAGTCTTTTGACAACAACGTTTGACATAAGATACAGGCCAGAAATGGCCAGAAGATGACACTGGATTGCCTGGGAGAGTAGAGTAAAAATATTTATTATTTTTACAGGCCTCCCTGGGCAGGCTTCTATTAGAAAGGTGCCCTGTGGCACATGATGTCAGGCCTCTTTCCAATAACGATGTGGCCAGGCCTGACAGTGGCCCTGAGCAATTGCCCAGTTTATCCCCCTAACCCTGTCCCTGTTGGCACTGATATCCCTCCATTGTCAGAAAGGCTGGCCTTACAGCCTAGAATCATCATACTCTTCCATAGCCTTGTACTGTCACGGGTTGGGCTTTCCTCAGAATAAGTTATAAAAAATATACTCCAAAATTGTAACTTCTTATAGATAACAAGTATTTACTAAAACAGACATGCCAGGAATGGTGACAGCTCCTCTATATACATGGAGTGACGTGCTCAGTCTATTGCACGGTGTATTCAAGCAAGTGCTGAACCATAGTAGTGCGAATCCTCTCTCTGCAACTTTTTTATGCCAAGTATTTAACAACAAGAAAATCTGCAGTTACAAGCGGTTATAATAGCATTTCACTGAAACGTGTAAAATCCTGCCGGCTGAAAGGGTTAATATCCGAGCCATTTCTTTTTGCTGTTTATTTTACAAATGAATGCTGCAATTGTTAAAATATATGGCCGCCCCATAGTCCCAGTAGTTACAGTAACATTAGTGGGAGTGACTATGAGGTTGCATGAGCTAATAATTCCACCCTCTGATTTATACAACTCATAGAAGGACCCAAGAGGCCATTTTTCATCTTATTACACTTTTATTGCAGCAAATGTGGCTTATGTATAAAAGCAGCAGTCACATCAAAGAGCACAAAAAACACTTCACAATGTGTTCTGCTTCTAGAATTAAAAGAGAGATTAAAAATGTTGGGGATTGTTAAGACCTTGCTTAACAATCACAAATGTCTGACAAATTTCACTTTTTTGGCATGAATATCAGCACTTCACAGCCAAAAAATCATGTAAAAGTAAATAAATAAAAAAATACCCAATATTTTTAGTCTTTTAAAACGGTGCAAATTTGACTCTTATGCTACATACAGTATGAAATATTCAGTATCGTGTTATTTGTATTTGTCTTGTTACAAACAATAATCTATTACCAATTAACGTTGTATTAAATTGTAGGAATTAGAGTTTTTCCTGCTTGGTGCTACTATTCCGTCATGCTAAGTACATAATTAACACTTAGTGCCATAATAATACACCATGACTGCTTGGACTAGGCCGTATTACACATCTGAGACTAGTTGCTGAAGTCGGAAAATACTCTGACTCTGGTGGCTTAACCCCTTGGATGCCATGATTAATAGCCATCACAGTATCTGGGTGGCTAGGCGACAAGATCACCAGCCCCTCGGATCCTCCACAATGTGATTTTGGGTTATGAAAAGTTGCCAAGTTAGCCAGAAGGCCAGTCAAATGCCCTCTGACCACCTTTCCCTATTGCACGCAGAGAGCGTATGTGCAATCTACTGCAATACAAGAGTATTTCAGTAAGCCCTTGTTCACATCGGCATTTGGATTCCGTTCGGGGGAATCCGCAGGAGGACCCCCCCCCCCCCCCCCGAATGGAATACAAACGCAATTGCAAGTGCTATGCTGTAAAAGCACACGGATCCTATAGATTACAATGGGGTCCATGTGCTGGCCGCACGTTGTCCGCATGAATCATGCAGACAGATTTGCAGAAATCTGGCAGTAAACACATGGACCCAATTATAATATATGGGGTCCGTGTGCTTTTACTGCACCAGCGCTTGCACTTGCATTTGGTATTTCGTTCGGGGGGGACCCCATGCAGACTATTCAGGTGCTGCTATTAGTTTGTAAAAAGATCCCTCCCCCCGTTTTTGTTAATTACCTTGGTAATCAATATGTAAATGAACTTGATCGTGCATGGTGGGCGTTTCATGCACCCTTTAGCGTCATAGCTTCTGGACGCCCACCACTCCCTCCAAGCCCTCCTCCTCCTGCTTATTCACAGCGGTTTCTATTGAAAGCTATTGAAAGCATGCACGTGCGCAGTAGCACTCCGTCCGCTAGCCCCTCCCACCCTCCCTGTCTCCCTAGCTAAGCTATTCCATCCACTACTAGCAGACAGGAAGACAGGGAGGAGCCATTCCCCAGACACAGGAAGGCTTGGTAAGTATTGATGGGAATAGGGGAGGGGGAAGAGTGATGGTGGTGTTCTTTTTAGGCAGTGGTGAAACGGAATATCACCGGATTATCAGAAAGTGTCCCTTGGGTGGTCACATGACTGCTCCAGGGATATGGGTAATTATAGATTTTTTTTTATTTTTTTAATTGAAGTAAATTAGAAGTTAGGTGACGGGAGGAAGTTTAGTTTAGGGGTTAATTATCAGTTTATCCTGGACAACCCCTTTAAGATGAGAGTAAACTTAGACTAGGCAGACTAACAATGCATCAGATCTATCCAACAACATCAGTCACTGATAAAAATGAAGCATTGTAAAACTGTCTAGTCTAGGTTTGCACTGTATATAATCTGCCCCATTGTCTTTCCAGCTCTCCAGTATATATTTACAATGTTATGAAATACAGTAACAACCATTAGAATTATAAAATTCCATGAACTTTCTGTTCAAAGTGCTGCGGGAAGAACCACAATGCGTTCATGCCGCGGTTCTTCCAGTAGTGCTTTAGCGTTCTTCTTAATGAACTTAGAGAGAAATGAAACGCAGAATGTTTTTATGTTACATGGTAGAGATATAATGTGCAAAAACCCACTATGGAGTTCAGATGTATGGAAACAATAACATGTTAAGGTAGGGTGCCTAAATGTATCAGTGTTAGTGGAGAGGGGACGGGGACTGCCAGAAATACTTTGCTCTATATTAGATGGTTATACACAATTCAGTAGGTTTATGCTGAAATTAGACAGAGGTATTGTGTGGAGGCGAGGCATAAAACATTTTTCCAGTGCTCATTCTATACTTGTAAATTACTGTCATCCATCATATGACATATGACATACACTACATATTACTCATATTACATGTATCACAATTATATTTTTTCCAGGGTCTGTGGAAAGCTGGGTGACACCATATACTCGGACTAAAATGTAACCTAGAACATGCTGCATTGTGGAAGACAAAGAACATATATATATATATATATATATATATATATATATATATATATATATATACATATATATATATATATCTGTATGTGAAACATGCAAACATTTTATATGTACATTTTACGTGGTCTGCTTAACCCCTTCCTGTCACAAGCAGTTTTCATTTTTGTGTTTTCGCTTTTCACTCCTCGTATTCCAAAAGCAATAATTTTGTTTATTTTTCCTTTCACAGAGCTATAGGATGGCTCATTCTTTGTAAGAGAATTGTATTTCATAATAGTACAATAAAATATTCTTTACAATATACTGGGAAAATATTCAGAACAGCATGGTATTAAGAAAAAGCTGCATTTACACCATCTTCTTATGGGTTGTGTTTTACACTGTTGACGGTGGAGCAAAAATGACATATTACCTATATACTGGGGGTATACTGACATTTTACCTATACTCTGGGGGTGTACTGACATTTTACCTATATTCTGGGGGTATACTAACATGTTACCTATATTCTGGGGGTGTACTGACATGTTACCTATATTCTGGGGGTGTACTGACATGTTACCTATATTCTGGGGGTATACTGACATGTTACCTATATTCACGGGGTATACTGACATGTTACCTATATTCTGGGGGTATTCTGACATGTTACCTATATTCGGGGGGTATTCTGAAATGTTACCTATATTCTGGGGGTATTCTGACATGTTACCTATATTCTGGGGGTGTACTGACATGTTACCTATATTCTGGGGGTATACTGACATGTTACCTATATTTTGGGGGTGTACTGACATGTTACCTATATTCTGGGGGTATACTGACATGTTACCTATATTCTGGGGGTATACTGACATGTTACCTATATTCTGGGGGTATTCTGACATGTTACCTATATTCTGGGGGTATTCTGACATGTTACCTATATTCTGGGGGTGTACTGACATGTTACCTATATTCTGAGGGTGTACTGACATGTTACCTATATTCTGGGGGTATACTGACATGTTACCTATATTCAGGGGGTATACTGACATGTTACCTATATTCTGGGGGTATTCTGACATGTTACCTATATTCGGGGGGTATTCTGACATGTTACGAAAGAAAAATTTCAATATAAATAGCCCCCTCCCCCCAAAATAAATAAATAAATAAATAAAACTATACAAAATAAGTGGAAAAAGAAAGGAGCCAAGAAAAACACAAAATAACAAGAAAATATCTAAAAATATTAATTTATTCAAAAATAATTACAAATAATTAAAAAAATAATGATCATAAAACCACATGTACTACAGCAGGGCAGATGACATAAGCCAAACAACAGAAGACACAAAACAAAACATTAAACTCACTGTTCCACTGTCAGAGGGGGGCGTTCCTTATCGCTCAGTGTCATGGCTGGGCGGTAAGGAACGCCCCCTCTGACAGTCCATTTAATTTTTTTCCCACTACAACATTCACTCTATGGGATAATATTTTTATATGCTTATAGATTGGGCATTTTTGGACGTGTGCATATCTAATATGCTTATGTTTCTTCTGGATTAATTATTTTTATACGTGATCAAAAATGTATTAAAAATTGTATATTATTTAATTTTTAAAAACTTTTTATGCCTCCTAGGAGACTTCAAGCCTAGGTGGTGTGATCACTCACATAATATCCTGCAATACTAATATACCTTATAAGCATTATAAAATCCTTTGATGTCTTCTACAAACTACCTCTGGTTTACAACCCCTGGCTGTGATGGTAACACGTCATCACACCAAATCTCTGGGGGATGGTGATCTGTACTGCCGCTTTTCAGATGCCTCAGTCGCATTTGATTAACGCATTTGAAGGGTTAATGCCCGCGACCAAATAGTACTCTGATCATTGCAGCAGGGACCCAGAGCTTACGGCACCTCTCCTGAGCAGGTGTCATGTTTAGAGTCCTAATCTCTGCTGAACATATATGGTAGATGTTGGGGCAACACGGTGGCTCAGTGGTTAGCACTGTAGCCTTGCAGCACTGGAATCCTGGATTCAAATCCTGCCAAGGACAACATCTGGAAGGAGTTTGTATGTTCTCCCTGTGTTTGTGTGAGTTTCCTCCCATACTCCAAAGACATACTGATGGGGAAAAAATGCAGATTGTGAGCCCTATATTGGGCTCATAATCTACATTAAATAAATAAATATGGGGTGGATGTTGGAAATGGATTTGGGTTTTTTTCTTGCCATTTTGTGAAATTGTTAATTTAAAATTTAAAATGTAAAAAAAAATATTCATTTTTCAGGTATTTTCACGCACAGCAGATAGAATTATGTCTGAAATGCTTATTTCATTCCGTGCCTGGATCAATGACTTAAATTTTGGGTGCGCATATGTATGATATAGTGACCAATGAGCTATACTTTACATTACGGAGGGGATGTAAAAGTCAAAAAATAAGGAGGTAATTTTGGAACAGACAAAAAGTAAAAGGCGAACTAAAAACAGAGTGCGGCCGGGAGTGATATCAGCGCTTCACTAGGCCAAAAATATTATTCAGGTTTGTTAATGTTCCATTTCTCGCAGATTGAGAGATTCATGTGTTACACTTGCACAATGCAACTCTGATTAGTTTCAAGGAAAAACAGTGTGAGGCGAATTAAGCAAACATTCTGCTCGGGTACGGAACATGGATGCCAACAATACTTTTTATGCCTTATGAAAATTCCTGGTCATTTTCATTTTGAAGTAATGGGAACGATTCCTCTATAATGTTTGTGCAATGGAAGTCAGAAAGTTTCTCAGCAATTAGGTATTATGGATGAGTGTGAGATAATTTTCCCCTCATGTGTTTGCTAATAAAGAATTGCAAAGGCACATTTGATTCCAACATGTAGGAAAACATTATCTCAGTTATTAATGTGTCTTTATTCCCAGGAGATAAATTAATCTACTCGCACATGGTTTCCCCTTTCTGCTTAACATCACGGTTTTATAGGACTAGACTTCAGGAATGCATGCACTGCAGGCTGACATCGCTAAGGGGGAAAACCCGGAAGTCGAGCAAGAAAAACAACTCGCTGTAATTGAAGAGTTTTACAAACTGTAAAAAGTGAAGGTACCTGGGTCTCTAACACAGTCATGTGAATGGGAACTGTAAGAATATAATAAGGAGAAGCAACAGCTTGGCGCTAGCATAAAGAATAGGAATACACTAATACAGTATATGATATTATTGGAATAAGGCCTCTTTATACAAGATATATGGTACGTGTGTCGGCCATATTTCCCAACCCGACCCCTGCTAATCTGAACTGAACTTACGACATCCTACTGATTTATGATGTGGTACTGTGGCTCTGGCTCATATGATGCTGTGAGTTCAATTCACATTAGCCGTAACTGGGCTGGTAACTGTATTAGTCTTAAAGTGTACCTGTCAGTTCATTGAACTTTTCCAGATTATAAGGAGTGACACTGTATTTCACATTATTTGGCAGTTATTAGAGATGAGTGAGTAGTATTTGATTGAGTAGGTATTCGATCGAATAGTCCAATATTGAGGTCTACTCGAATCAAATTTAGAATTTTCGAATATTTCACTACTCGCTCATCTCTACTGTATATATATATATTTTTTAATGCCTACATTGTCCTAGTTCCTGTCCCACCTCCCCTGCATGGTTATTGGTGTAAAAAAGGACCAGGGAAGGTGAGAGGGGAGTCAAATTTTTACTGCGTTTACCGCGTGGTATTCGACCGAATACGAGTATTTCGAATACCGTAGTATTCAATCGAATACCTACTCGATCGAATACTACTCGCTCATCTCTAGCAATTATCCCTCTGCATGCTGTATCTGTAGCTCTCATTCTTCTCTGATGGCTTAGACTAGCCACCATGCATTGCACACAGTGAGTAAAGGAGAATCAGCTCTTTTTCATTCACTCAGAAACAGCTCCAGGATTATGCAGGACATACATAGAGAGGTATTAAACTATACTGCTGTGCAGTGGCGTAACTAGGAATGGCGGGGCCCCGTGGCGAACTTTTGACATGCCCCCCCCCCGGCACTGAAGACCTCGACCGACCTCCTCCTACGCATTCCTGCACGTTCTATTATGCCCCATAGTGGCCCCTGCACACAGTATTATCCCCCATAGTGGCCCCTGCACATAGTATTATGCCCCATAGTGGCCCCTGCACACATTATTATCCCCCATAGTGGCCCCTCCACACAGTATTATACCACATAGTGGCCCCTGCACACAGTATTATACACCATAGTGGACACCCATAAACAATTATTATACTCTGGGGTCTTTTTCTTTCTGAAAAGACCCCTGAGTATAATGATAGCAGCGGTAGCGGCTGTCACCGGGCCCCTAATGTCACGGGCCCTGTGGCAGCTGCCTCTGCTGCTATGGCGGTAGTTACACCACTGCTGCTGTGTATAAAGTGCTTTGGTAGAGGACAGACAATTTTATTCAGCTCTAACTGCATGCTACTGCTCCTCCTCACCACTCCATAGACTTCTATATAGATGAGGCATCAGAGACATGTGATCTATAGTCTATTTCCAGACAGATAGAGCAGTGATTTTCACAGTGAAAGTAATTTTAGCAGAGGGAAGGGGGATCGGGGAGGTATTTTTTTGTTGGTAAGATATAATACAAAGTTTCCTTTAATTTCATGTACTATACATTTATGCAAGGTATATTGAAACAAGGGTATCTATTTAAGATGCAGGAAGATTGCAGAGGTATTCCCTGGAGACTACTTAGCAGATATAATGATACAGCACCAGTAAACTGCTGAAATCCACTGTTCATAATGTAGAATCATGTCCACATTACGATTTCAACCCTTGGACTTTGGTTCTATGGTTAGCATATAAAAGCAGATCAGAGCCCATTTCTTTCCTATTAATGTTATCTATTCTAGATTTAGTTGACAATAAATATACAGACTGAAGGTATAAGCTGTGTAAGGGCCCAAAGATATTTAAAGAGGATCTTTCATGGATTTGGGCAAATGCGGTGTTATATACCGCTGGAAAGCCGACAGTGCGCTGAATTCAGCGCACTGTCGGCTTTCCCGATCTGTGCCCCAGGTGAAGAGCTATTGGTATCGGTACCGTAGCTCTTCATCATCAGAAGGGCGTTTCTGACACTCTGTCAGGAACGTCCTTCTGCACAGCAGCACCTATAGCACTGTTCTCTGAGACCGGGGAGGAATGCCCCCTCCCCTCCTAATAATACTCGTTTATGGATGAGCACTGTGAGCAGAGGGAGGGGGCGTTCCTCCCCGGTCTCAGAGCACAGCGCTATAGGTGCTGCTGGGGAGAAGGAGGTTCCTGGCAGAGTGTCAGAAATGCCCTTCTGATTGTGAAGAGCTACGGTACCGCATGTGCCCAAATCCGTGAATGGGCCTCTTTAAAAGAAAGACTTCAATTCATTCTATATATTTCGGACTAGAAATCCCTTTAGATACAATAGTATTTTCTTCACTAAATCTATGAATTTTATTATATTTAATGTTTACAGCCTCTATCATGAGGGAACCCCATGATGTACACATGTAACAACTGTTCTATGGCTGGTAAATATATGATGTCCTAAGTAATGTCAACTGGTTGTCTCCAATAGTGTTTCTTCTTGGCATACACATGATGTTTTACCACCTGAACAGCGAACTTGAAACGCATGTATAATAGAACCAACATGGTTGCAAAATGCTGGTATAAAAATAGATTGTAATTCAAGTGTAAAAAACATTCTAAAGTAAGTAAAAGGGGAACGTCTGTCGGCTCCACCCGACATGACATAAATAGCTGTGTGAACTGTTTGCCGTACACACAGTGTAAGTGTTCCATTTCACATTATTCTAATACACAAGGACTTGTGTGCCAAACATTTGTAAAAGTTATAATTATATTCCTGAGCCATCTGTCATCTTGGATTTTCCACTTCTTGAAAGTTCTGTTTTCAATTTAAGTGATCATTATATTTATTCTGAATGTTCGCAGACATTTGCCGTACAACCGCTTGTTCCCACTTCACTCTTTACTTTTTAGCTTCTTGAATAGCGTGTGAAAACTTTTACTTGATGGTGGCTTGGCAGGCCTCTGGTTCAAACTGTAATAATGGGATTTCAATGGTTTTGGCCAACATCACTGATCCTTCTCTGTATCTTTCTTGACCCAGACAGAAATGTATCACTCAAGTGAATGTACAAATAGACCCCAAATGTGGTGGAGGAATTTTGTTAACTCAGCTAAGAAAAACGTAGTAGTAGTTGTTAGTAATAGCACTAAGGAATGATGTCACTTGACCATAGGCAACTGGCTGGGTCCATTGGTCAATATGTGATAAATTTGAGGTTTCTGGTATTCATTCGTCCACCAGTGATAGTATTGGCTAGTATATATAGCATAGTATAGAGCAGTTGTGGCCCATTAGAGGAAAGAAAATGGATGATTATGTAGATAATCTGTTTTCCCTTAGTCCCACCAGCGGCACAAGGCTCCCCGTATTGTGCCACTGGTGGGACAACAGGGAATAACTGTTCTCCTAATTTATTTTTTGTATTTCCCTATAGCGTACGATACTCTGTACTGCATTATAATGTACTCTGCAATAAGAGTGCTCCAAATAATTGGGCCATCCTCATGTCTTTAGAAAGTTTTCACTAACGGGTATTATTATGACATACTGGTAAGATATGTAACCAGTGGAAAATCAGTGAAGGAGCGACACCACCTCAATAATGTTGGCATGTACCAGTGTCAGGATGTCATTACTGCTGCAAGAAGTAGAGACCAGCAGGGGATAGGGCACTGCTGGTATGGGAACAGCAGAGGACCCATGATTTAATGGAATGTACCAGTGTCAGGATGTCATTACTGCTGCAAGAAGTAGAGACCAGCAGGGGATAGGGCACTGCTGGTATGGGAACAGCAGAGGACCCATGATTTAATGGAATTCTGTGACCAAAATGTAATTTTTAATTGGGACTGAATGTTAGGATTGCGTCCCGTAGGTTGCTCTCCCGGCGCACAGCGCCACCTGCGGGTCAGTCTAAGCCCAGCTTTCACCCTACTAAGCATGCTCAGACTTTTGGAGCCGCTCACAAGCTAAGTGCCTTTTCTCCCCTATTGAGCATGAGCGGTGAGGTCATGACCACCGTCCCTATTGGGCTGGGACTTCCCTTTAAATAGTGTGAGCCGACGCCCGCCCGACGCTCACACATTGATTGAATTTTCCTAAAGTCCACGGAAGCTTGTTTAATGACAATAGTTTGCAGGGATAGGCTCCAGTATTCAGGCAGGTTGCCAGACGAGGCCTCTGTGTGGGGTTTCTCTGCTTCTATCTGAGTGCTGTTAGTTAGGACCTGTAAACCCTGAACTGTCAGCTCTTCACCAGGGCTAGGAGCAGTAGAGACTGTTCCAGCAGGTTTGGTCTCTGAGATAGCCTTATTTTAGACTGTCATACTTCATTGGTAACTCCTAGCTGTTTGCAGGAGCATGTTCAGACTTCCATTGTGGCTTCTAGCTGTTGCAGAAGCACTCGTAGCTGTGTGCCCGAGCACCCCTATCTGTTGCAGGGGTGAGTGTTTAACCCATGGCAGCCTTGTTTTCTTCAGCAGTATTGGTGTACCTGGCCAGTGAGCTTAACTCACTAACCGGCGCTTCCCGTTCGCTTCGGTGGGACTGCTCGCGGTGGGGGAGGCAGCCCATTTGTTTCTGTGGGGGGCGCTCGCATGCCGGCTCCCATAGAGATGAATAGGAAGTGTTCGGCAGCCCTGCTGTAACGCCGGTGTGTACAGCTGTGATACACGCTGGCGTTACGTAGTGTGAATGCACCCTTGGGCTAAGGCCCCACATTGTGGAAACTGAGCTTTTCTTGTTGCAGATTTTGTTGCATTTTTTTGAGCCACAGCCAGGAGTGGATTGAGAAGAAGGTAGAAGTATAAGAACTTCTTATATATTTCCAATTCCTCTTGTAGCGATTCTTGGCTTTGGATAGAAAAAAAAAAAACTACAGCAAAAACTGCAACAAAAAAGGCTGCATTTCTGCAATGCGGGGCCTCAGCCTTAGGCTAGGGCCCCATGGGATGTCCTGCAGCAAGAAAGCGCTGCGGGAAAAAGCGTGGCAGCAACGCATCACTGTCGCAACGCATCTTGTCGCAGCACTGTAGACAGGTCGGGGAGTTTTCCTCCGTAGACTTTGTTACAACTATGCCTATGAGGAAACCGCCGGTGTTTCCATAGGTATAATTGACATGCTGGTTTTGGAAATCACAGCGTGTCCGCTCTGCAGATTTCACCGCAAGGTGGGCATGGGATTCGCCAGAATCCCATCCACTTTTCCCTTACTTTGTCCTTAATCCAGATTGGAGTTGGGAAGGAATTTTTTCCCTGAATTGGGACAATTGGCATGAGCCTCATAGGGTTTTTTTTGCCTTCCCCTGGATCAACACTGTAGGGTTATAGGTTGGACTTGATGGACTGATGTCTTTATCCAACCTCATCTACTGTACTGTACTGTACTGTAGGGTTTAGTTGCACCCTGTTCACATTGAGTAGCGTACCACACCACTGTTTTTGCAGTTTTTCACATTGAGTACTGCACCGCACCTCGGCCAGTGTGTGTTGCACCCTGCTCACATTTAGTTCAGACATACAGCTGCTCATATGGGCCTGTGGACCTCGCTGCAGTATCTTGCAGCCCAGAGGTTCTGTTGTTCAAAATTATTATTTATATATATATATATATATATACACACACACACACAAGAACCGTAACACTGAGCCATTCATTATAGAATGGTATCTGTTGTATAACCTACAATCCGATGCGCCTGAGTTCCAACCATGTAACATAATCAAAATGGCCACTACTCATTAACGTAAAACAGAAGTCTTGCCGTTCACGCCATGTACCGCATCATCATCGCATGAGCAGAATTACTCTTTCCAGAACTTGCCAGGCCATTGCAGAAATAGTCTACATGGGCTGATTGTGTCACAGTATACCCAGATGGGACAGGACTGCAGTAAGAAGGTGAGGGTAGGCAATTGCTATTGGTTCTATGGAGAGAGGGGGCCTCATAGGTCCCGCTCACAACACTTTGATCTCCTTTAATGTCTGGCGGTCCAAGAAAATTTTGATCCTTCCCTTCTACTATGCTTTTTTAAGATTTATGTAACTAAAAGGATTAGTACCTGTCAGCTAGGCTCCAGGTATAGGTAGACATACCATTGTTATTATTGTTGGTGAGGGTCTTTTCTTTTTCTTATAAATTACTTTACTTCTACAACCTTCTTTACCTTCTTTCCCATTGTTTTATTTTGACTTATATTACTGTTAAAACTGGGAAATAAAGAAAAAAAAAATATTGTCCATGTGTCCCAGAAGTGCAGCGATGGTTCCCCTTCTCCTCATAGTCCTGTGACAATCTGTAGGACAACTGTCTGAGACAGAAACCTTCCCTCATAGTCACTTCCCCATGGCATGCCATGGATGCAGCAGAGCAGTAGACAACTAACCCGGGTGTTCTCTAGAGGCTTTTTGCAATACTATACTAGGATCATGCAGAGAATACTGCAGACTAAGACACTAGTTAAGCAAGCACATACAGTGTTGTGTAAAAGTTTTAGGCAGGTGTGTGTGTAGACAATGATGTAAATAAGAATGTTCACAATCACATGAACACTTGGTGGGACCATCTTTTGGTAGAGAAGTCCTAGAAGTGATGATATGTCCTCCAGAGAGATCAACTTCATCTGACCATGAACACATATGACAAGCACACGTATTAGAACCTGCACAAATTCCATCAGAGTTCCAAAAAATAATGGACACATATACTTTATTATTATTGATAGCCAATGTAACCACTGTCTATCTATCTATCTATCTATCTATCTATCTATCTATCTATCTATCTATCTATCCATCCATCCATTACATTTTATTTATTTTATATCATTCTTTAGATAGATCTTCCTGAAAGCAAAAAATTATAAATGTAATTATATTGTGTGTGAATCTGTGTATTTATATGTAGATACTGTATATGTATATATAATTTAAGTACAGTAGTTAGGAAAGTCAAGGGTTTATACCATAGTCAGCTGGACTAGGCCTGTCTTTATCCTGCCGGTTTGAAGGCTGTTAACACATAGATTTTCAAAGAGAATTTACAATCCTCACTAGTGACAGGGGCAGATCAGCGCGCCATAAATGTCAGGTTACAGAGATTGAGGTTTAAGGAATGCTCACTGACAGACCCGGCACTCAAGTCCTCTTCTTAAAGGCATACAACTATTTCTGTTTCCTTACAACAAAACTCTGCTACCTATTTGCTAATGTGTTTTCTTTTTAATATGTTATTAGTATGTCAAAGCTTTTTTAGTAACAACGTATAGCAGTAAACCAACAGTTTTTAGGGATTACTATATGAAGAATATTATTAGAACTATATATATTGACTATACATCAGTATATTGGTCGTTCTTCAGTCAACACTTAGATTAAACAGTTATTTAATATCATAACCCTACTGGTCTAGACATAAAACAAATGTTGTTAGGAATTAGAAAGTGACGCTGTTCCTGGGAAAAAACACAGATCTTATTTTATAACCTCAATCTTTTAATATTTTACACTGTAGGTTTAAATATGAAATTTTGCAGTTTTATATTTAGATTTTTTTTTTATTAACAAAAGAAATAATTCTTAAATTTATTGTAAAGCATTGCATTATTATATTGTCTTAATTATAATGATATGCATTATGATCATTATTATTATTATTATTATTATTATTATTAAAATCATTACTAATACTAATAATACAATATTTATTACCATTAATAATATTATTATTATTATTATTATTATAATTAATAATAAGAACAATAATAAAATTGGTTATCCACTTTTATAATAGCAATGATCTTTGGATAGGCCATTAACTTTGATTTGTGGGTGTCTGACAGCCGCGACTCCCACAGATCACTTGTTCCAGGACAATGTGGCTCCCAGAATTGTTTACGTATGTGCTGCTCATTCGCTATACAATATGTTGTAGTGGGTTTAGGTTCTGTAGCATTGTCCTATTGTAGTCCATTGAACAGTGTTGCAATACCTAGACCTGCCCCTGCACATTGTAAACATTACTGGGAGCTGTGCTGCCCCGAAACAGTTGAGACCCCTAAACATAGGCCATCAGTATTATAAAAGTGGGTAATCCTTTTACAACAACACTCCTATAACAATAATAATATGACAATGATATCCAGATATGATCAACATCAAACATTTATTAAAAATTATAAGCATTCAAATAACAACAAACATTTGTAATGCTCACAATAGACTCAAAGTGCAGTAATGAATGATGACGTTACGTATTATTCTGAATATTAATATGTTAGTAGTAATAGTAGTAGTAATAATAGGAATAAAAATTATATTCAACATCAGTGATATATAAATAGTTCAAAAATATATTTTTTATTTTTTTAAAAAAACCTTTTCTTTGTTTCACATTAAACCTTGAATTCCATATAAGTGCCTTGTCTATTCTGTTTAGATCTCAGCCGCATCCATACATTACACTTTACATAATGAATTCATCTGTTTTACTCCCGGGCTTCGAGGCCACATATTACAGCTGTCATTTTGGTGGTAAATCAAGATAATTTAAGTTCCTGCCTCTTTGTAATTCCTGTTCGGCTCACTTTCTGTGACAGGAGTGATGGGATAATTGTCAATAAATGACCAGAACATGCTCTTTAAGTTATCATTCAAGTCAAGCTGAAGTTTGGCTTCTGTCCATTTATCTACTTCACCATGCTGTCTGCTATCAATGTATGCTGAGAGGGAACTTGTACAGGAGAAGTGCTGGAGGATAGGATAAAAGCTTCGGGAGTCATTGATTGACATGCCGACTTCTATTTACTGGTGTTCAGAAAGAACAACAAACCTGAATGGTGATATCTGAAAGTTGACACCTTCATGGTTGACAGAAGAATATAGCAAATAGCCAACTTACGTGTTTTTCATAAAAATTCACATGAATAGGACAAAACTGGATTGCATTGCACAACTGCTATTACTATCAGCCTGAAAAAGAAATCTCCTGAGAATAGGCCATTAACCGGTTAATATTGTGAACCCAGAAAATCTATTTAGGGCTAAAGCCCCACATTGCGGAAACACAGCTTTTTTGTTGCAGATTTTACTGCGGTTTTTTGAGCCAAATCCAAGAATGGCTTCAAAAGGAATGGGAAATATATAGGAAGTTCTTATACTTCTATCTTCTGCTAAATTTACTCCTGGCTTTGGCTCAAAAACCAGCAGCAAAATCTGCAACAAAAAAAGCTGTATTTCCGCAACGTGGGGCCTTAGCATAAGTCAGGTGAAAAAAAAAATCAATGGACTGTTAACCTGAACTGGGCAATATTATACTACAGTATAATGCAAATCTACTAATACTTGTCTGTTAAGATAAGGCGTATTTTGTATTTAATTTGAGCTGTTTAATGTCTTATAATTCTGTAAGATGGAGAATTGTTGCACTGGTTCCTTTGTGTTGCTGCTATGACGGCCAGAATAGAACAGAATAGAATGCTACACTATTGTACCCATTACAAGTTTGAAACCTAATGTGTATGCTGGTGGATCCATAAGATGTGACAAGAACCTGTAGCGATCTACTATCAGAACTATAAGAACAGAGCTATCATCCAATCATAGATCCTTAAAAAAAAGAAGCCAAAGTCCCAAATGTAAACAGACCCTAAAGCAGACACCAAGCAGGCAAATATTTGTTTTATTTAAGAACTTATTCATGATATACCTCTCCTCCAGTATATACACTTCTGTCAGTATTACCTTAGTTAGTTATTTCTTTCTATCATTAAAAAAACATGTTTTAAACTAAGAGCACATAGGAATAGTCTTTATAAAGGCTATTCATCTCTGACTTTTATCTTGAAGGTCCGCGTCGCCATTTTTCAATATTTCTTCTTTTTTCATTTTGCTCAGAAAGGGTGAACACCCGTGTGCTCTGAGCACAGCATTGTCATCCATTCAGTGCCCCCTTTCTTCTGCATTTTGTGGTGATCTCATATAAGAAGAGGAGAATGGCCAACAGAGCAGAAGAAAGGCGGAGCTAGATAGATGACAATGCTGTGCTCAGAGCACAGGGGGAACGCCCCCTATACTTCCTGAGTACAGGGGGAATGGAGGAGGAATGCCCCTGTACAACTATCTCATGTGGGCTGGTCAGAGATAGAGGGCCGGATGTGGCCCATGGACCGTACAATGGCCAGATCTGAACTAGGTAGAAGACAGTCTGTAGCTGCTCATGTGAGTCTGTACTGATGTATCATGGGACAGAAAGCAGAGCAAAGATAAGGGGTAGTTCACATGGAGTAAACTGGCGTGTATTTTGGCGTGTAATTTTACACATGTAAAAAATACATGTCAAAATACACGTGTAAAATGTCATTGAAATCAATGGGAGTCTTATTTTACACGTGTAAAATTACACGCCAGTTGGAAGATGCTGTAGTGCAGGGATATGAGTCCAGTATACGTGAAAGAAGCCTGGAGAGTGATAGACTATTAGGCATTGAGGACATGGATAAAAAAAAAAAAAAAAAAGTATCCTTATGGGATTTCATTTTAAGGAAAACTGTTGCACTAAACAAAGTATAAGACTTTCCAGCAGCATGTAAAAAACAGGAGGAGATGAGAGGACTGGTATATAAGGATTCAGTATTGTATTCATTTATGTCTTTAATGATTCTGGGCTTATGAGTCCAGTTGGCGGGGCTAGCGGTGACTGGTAGACTTTCCTGTGCATGTAGAGACCACTCACTGGACTCAGTGTAGAAAAAGACGACATTTAAATGAATAATATACAAGTTATACTGAATCTTATGCCACCAAATTACATTATACATCAATATACTCAACTACAACTGCTTTATAACTGCTCACACACCCATTAGAATGTCATGAACAATGTGACTTGATCCCTCTAAGCTCTTTGTGTCCTGGTGATGGACTAATGCACAACAAACCTATTTACCCCAGGAAATAACAGGGAGGCATTTATGTTAGGACAAGAATCCCTCGCATGGATGAAAGTGTCTCTTAGCAGGAAAACAGTTAATAAATCATCGGCTATAAATATCCTGTCTAAGTGATGACTTAATCTATCGAAATTCTCAATCTGCAGCTAACTCCTTCCACATTGTGATGATATTCCTAACAAATGTAATGACAGCAGAGAACATACGGCCTTCATTTCTCTCAAAGCGCTTTATCTAAGCCAAACCTGCTTAGTGTGTACTTTTAATTGGAGTCAGTACCAAAGCAGTCACGGGGGAAGGCAAGTCACTCTGATCTCCTATCAGCTATCTGTATCAAACGCCCCGTCCCGACAGATAGTCTTCTGTAAAATGAATGACAGGAGTATCATTCAACATTAAATGGAGGCTTTATTACTAACAGTACTCAATGAGCAATATAGGAGATTAACTCACAGTGGTTATCTGTGCCAGTTGCAGTAATCTGCTGCCATCTATTGCCAAGGAGTGAGATTTCAGACTTCTAAAGTAATTGTTTTATTAGACGGCCTGTTACATACAGGAAATCTCCATTAACCCATATCCATCGATGAAACACAAATCAGCTGTTCTCCTTTTAATATCCTCCATATGGACAAAAACAACCAAAGCCATATTCACTGCAATCCGATATATTGTATTGATTATTTATATGAGAAAGCACATAGACAAGACTATGTTCATTAAGTGTACAGAACTTATATTCTGCATATACATTCAGAACACATATAACCTATATGTATGTATAGTAACTGCCTGACGCTTAAAGGGGTTGCCCATGAACATAACCATATTTAAATTTGTAGATAATTAAATGGTAAATAGTTTTCCAATTCTAAATAATTCAAAATTTTCTGATTTTTAAAGATTTTCTCTAATCAGCTTAATGGTTTCAATCATGAATGCAGGAACTTTCTATGGCCACAAAATCGCCCATGATTTCCTCATCTCTTCTCATGCATGTAGTGTCCCTGTGTAACATCTCTGCCTGTTCGGGTCTCTGCTCCACCCTCTGCTCGCAAGCTGCGGCGCAGGAGGCATGTGCAGTTTGATAATTTGCTTAGAGTTTTTAGTTGCACTGTGTGAACACAGCTCTAGTTCTGTAATTGAATTTGCACCACACCCGTCTTCTGCCCGTGTTCCCTCTGTCCATTAAGTTAAATTTTGCAAAACAAAAACAGAGACACCGAGCTCTGTAAGTGTGTTAGCCCTTATGAAGGGAGAGAAAAATTTATGTTTCAGAAATAAATGACCAATATAGCCTCTCACCTGTGGGGGTTGTGAAGCTGTCACAACACCTGAAATCTATATACACAGGATGGATGGACCGGGTGAGAGTGGCAGCGGTTCCGTGGGAGACACCGGAAAACCGGGAGAAACACGAGAAGTAGATGTAGTCAGGGATCCACGCTCAAAGGTCATATGAAGAAATGATGGGTTCGAAAACCATTAAGTTAAAACGGATTGTTTTTTTATTGTAGATAAAAACAGTAGGCACCTACTGTTTTTATCTACAATAAAAAAACAATTCGTTTTAACTTAATGGTTTTCGAACCCATCATTTCTTCATATGACCTTTGAGCGCGGATCCCTGACTACATCTACTTCTCATTAAGTAAAATTTTGTCTTGCCTGTGATTAACACCCTGCCTTCCTGTCAGGTTCAGAGCGGGTTCATCCTCCCCTATTTAGTCTTGGCTCACATTCACACTGGTGCCTGTTATTGCCTCGTGCTTGCTGGCTTCTCTTGCTGTTTATTTACTTGTATTCTAATCCTTGACCTCTGGCTTTCCCTACAGACTATTCTTTTGGACTTCGATTTGGCACTGCATTGCTCTACTGTTACCGAACCCTGGCTAGATGACCTCCCTTTGTTGTTGTTCGTCATGTCTGTGTTTTGTGTCTCACATATACAGGAAGGGATCGTCTTCGAATTGCCGCCTATTAAGTAGGATAGGGCCTGGCAATAGGAAGGGATAGTGGGGGCTTCAGCTTAGGGCTCACTGTCCCTTGTGCCCCTTCCTCCAGGGTTCTCCAGCAGCTTCTGGGGAATTGTCATCTAGCAATTCCCTAACACTCTGCCTGATAACCTGTCCACATGGCCTGGACTCTGAAAAGTGCCAGATTGATAAAGACAAAAGATTGTCACCACTAAGATGGTTAGAGAAAATCCTTAAAACGGCTACATTTTTATTTAGGATTAGGCTCCACATACTTGCAACGCATCGCGGTGTTACCTGCAGCACTTTTCACAGAAAGTCCATAGAGATTTCCTCTGTAGACTTTCTGCTCCATCATACCTATAGGGAAATTATCGGCGTTTCCATAGGTATAATTCAAATGTTGAGATTTTCAAAACCGCAACAGTTTTGGAACTCGCAGCATGTCTACTGCATATATTATTCCGCAATGTGTGGATGGTTTTCTGCAGCCAAACCGAAGTGTTTATTCCACGTATGGCCCTGGCCTTACTTATATTTGCAAAAATGTTTACTTTCTAATTTTTCTTAAATTTAAGTTGGTTATGTTTGTGGGAAAACCCTTTAAGTCCGCTGTAAATTTTTTTTTTTTTTACCTTGTATTTAAAACCGTAGTCCACTCACTATTCAGTACATTTGAGAAAAAGAGACAATGGTGACATATTCTAGACAAATGCATTCCAAAAGACCAAATTTGTGCCTTACATTTTGCTAATGAAAATCTATGAATAAAACATTACATGTATATATCAGGAGCATTTTGCAGCATAAACACTGATCTTGAATGCAATGTGAGCCTATCTCAAAAGCTGGGGTGAAATATTCATTGGCTGCATCGAATATCATCAAATTCTTACTATTGTTATTATAAAGATACTGAACATGAAGAATTTGTCTTTAATTCACCTACAGAACACTTCAATACTTACATAGTCTATACATATTCTGCAGCGTTATATGTAAAGTTAATCATTGCAGAATAAATGGAAAAAGAAGAGAGTTTATGAATATTGCCCCCTATATAGTAACATAGGCCAGACTCCTACTCAAATGTAAAGATCTGATTGTTCATATTAGTTGATATTCATTACAGCAAATCCAGCACTTACAAAGAAAAAGCGGATTAACTTTCAGTCTCTTCACAAATGGGCTGCTGCTTCTTTCCAGCATATTGTTGACCTAGGGTTAAGAGTCTTGTCCAAGAGACTCAAGAGCTGCTAACTTGTGCTTAAGTACCACTTAGATCTGTCACACGAGTTGAATGAAACAATGCCACTCGCCCAGGGCCTCTCCAGTGAAACTACAGATCTGGAGTTCCATTAAAACTAGCGTAGAAAAGAATAAATAAATTCATTTGTAAGAGATGATCTTATATGAGGACAAACAGTCACAGACTGACAACTGTGAAATCTTTATAAAGATTATACAATTGAAAGCACATATGTGATCCTAAAAACAGCTGCTGTGTAGATGTAGTTGTTTTCTTAGATTCCATGGCAATTTCTTGTTTTATTATGGGACCTCAACCGTGCCAGATTATTAGACATTGGTAGCAGTTGTAAGTGTATGGCATGATTGGCCAAATGCAGTTATCAATTTGCCATTCTGCAGAGACCACTTTGTTCTTTTTAGTCCTTCCTTAGTCTCACATGTGGATTGTCAGGACGTGGTCAGACAATCTGCCAGAAGACTATATGGCTTCAGCTGGAACAATACTTATATGTATGGCTGGCATCAGACAATGGCATGGGTATATAACAACCCAACGGTAAATATGGGATAAAGGATACTTAATTTATAATAAGAAGAATGTCCCATGTGGTTCTCTGTTCTTAATAAATTTCCCATCAAGTTCCAGATTTTCCAACATTCTGGATTATTGTATGTTAGTGATGTCTTTCAGTCTTATCAGTATATATCACAAGTATAACTAATTCTAAGGTTAATAAGTATACAATACATCCCTTAAGATGAACGTGTACAGAATGCCCTTTAATAGACGCTTGATGCTTCATAATTTTTTTTTTCCTTTTTTTCCCTTTTGTGGCCAACCTTCCCGAGGCACGCCCAACGTCAGCACACTTGGCTTATTAATATACATTTGTGGATATCACATATCTCTTTATACTTGTCCAAAGAAAGCACATATATCATCACCGCTGCCACACGCAGCTGTGACATTTGGGATCAGACGGGATTGCTGGCAGGGAGGTCAAACTACATAAGTGAAAGCCTTCAAAAAAATATGACCTGAAAGATATTTATGTTATATAATGTGATACATTTTAATATTTATGAGGTCGTTTTCCCTTGTAATAACATAATTATGTATTTGCGATTTTGAAGTGTTTTCCATTGCTAAGAGACACCTATTTAACGGGTTTCTCTTTTACACTTTGGAAGTTCAGTCAGTGCGGAGGAGAACGAGTCTGTAGAGCATCTATACATCAAAATGGAGCACTTTAATGCTGTAAAGAGGTTAGATTTCTCTAGGCAGCTTGGTTATTTAGCGCTTTCATTTCCCTTTATTTATGATGTGCGCTGGAAGGCCTCCATAGCTCTCCACGGCTTGTTTGTCTTCGCATAGGTGAACCTAGGTGACCCGGTCTGTACTTTTTAGGGGAATGTCCTTTGTGTTTTATACAGTATGAATTCTGTTTGAACAGCTATCAAACTTAGCTCTAAATACACATGCATGCTTGGCAGTGTATATGTACTGACCTGGAAGAGAAGAGAAAAACACTGGTAGACTCTACTGACATTGGTTTATGTCTGCAAGAACAACATCCAACTGCCCTATCCCTTATTTTTCCTGATAACTACTCTCTGGAAAGAATCGAGAAAAAGACATTAAATTGTTGGGCAACACTGTGGCTCAGTGGTTAGCACTGCAGGCGTGCACCGCTGGAGTCCTGGGCTCGAATCCCACCAGGAACAACATCTGCAAGGAGTTTGTATGTTCTCCGTGTGTGTGTATTTCCTCCCATACTCCAAAGACACACTGCTAGAGAGGAATATACATTGTGAGTCCAATATGGGGGTCACAATCTGCAAAAATAAGCCAATGCCATGAAAGCCTGTTGATTCTGGATCTTACAGGTGTGTGTATATATATATATATATATATATATATATATATACAGTGGCAGCCCAAAAAAAATGCACCACCAGTGGATTTTGTCAAATGTATGTGATACGTATAAATTATTCTTATTCTTATGGTAGAGTTGGAAGGGACCTCAAGGGCCATCAGGTCCAACCCCCTGCGAGTGCAGGTTTTCCTAAATCATTCCAGCTATATGTTTATCCAGATTCCGCTTGAAGATTTCCATTGATGGAGCGCCCACCACCTCCCGTGGCAGCCTATTCCACTCTCTCACTACCCTCACTGTCAGAAAGTTTTTCCTAATGTCTAATCTGTATCTCTTTCCCTTTAGTTTCATCCCATTGCTTCTTGTACTTCCTTGTGCTAATGAGAATAGGGTAGATCCCTCTGCACTGTGACTACCTTTCAGATATTTGTAGACTGCTATTAAATCTCCCCTCAGCCTTCTCTTCTGCAAACTAAACAGTCCCAGTTCTTTTAGCCGCTCCTCATAGGACATGGTTTGCAGACCTTCCACCATTTTGGTTGCTCTTCTCTGGACTTGCTCCAATATATCGATGTCTTTCTTGAATTGAGGCGCCCAGAACTGTACACAGTATTCCAGGTGTGGTCTGACCAGGGAAGAGTACAGCGGAATAATGACCTCTCTTGATCTAGATTCAATGCTTGTCTTAATACATCCCAGAATTTTATTAGCCTTTTTTGCAGCAGCACCGCACTGTTGGCTCATGTTGAATTTGTGATCTACTATTATGCCCAAGTCCTTTTCCCCTATGCTATCACTTAGTTCTATTCCTCCCATACTATATATGTTTTTTACATTTCTGTTACCCAGATGTAGAACTTTGCATTTGTCCCTGTTAAATACCATTTTGTTGGCCTCAGCCCAGTGAGTTCCTGCAGATTATAAGTATGCCTCCTAATTCGAAATCAACTGAAAAATGTCACATGACATCATGTACAAAATTGCCAAATACTCGTCATCCAGGAGAAAAGAGGATAGAAATGGAAAAAAAGACAATCATTACATTTATGAAATGGTGCCGTTTTTTTGGCAGCCACTGTAGTATATATATATATATATATATATATATATATATATATATATATATATCTTAGCGTAACAATTTTTTTCTGGTCACTCTCTAGTTTTTGTATCTTTCATGTAACAATAAGTTTGCAGTTCTACCTGTACTATTTCTACTGATATCACTGGTTGAAAACAGTCAAAATTGGGATATTAGTATCATGTATATTATCCAGCTGAATACATATATCCTAATCCCGACTCAACCAGTGATATCTTTGAAAATAATACAGTTAGTTGAGACTCTCCTCTTTTATCAGACACCTATAGCAAGTTTCTGCATTGTATAATGCCCGCGATATAACTATTTGAAGTGACCCCCCACTCTAATTTTTTCTTCATTTCACAGGCCCCTTTAAGGAAATGCAGAATTTCACAAAAAGGAGCAAACATTTGTTAATAAAGTATATCATAAAATTTATTAATGACACAAAAACTTCCAGAAAATGAAAACTTGTTTAGAAAGTTTAGATACGCTTAAATATGTATCCTATTTTTGTCTTCCGAGAGAGGCATACTTTTTACTTTTTTTCATCCCTGTATGTAGAGAGCCATACATTTTATATTTCTCCATTGACATATGTACATAACAGCTTAATTTTGCTGAGACAAGCTGCATTTTTAAATGGAGTAAATACAAAAATATTTTATTATTTTTTGGCAGGTGGGGAGGAAATAGCAAAATAAATAGCAATTATAAAATTTTTGGTTTCATTTTTTTGTGTTTAGTTATTTCACGCCACTCCTCATACAATAGAAATTCCATACTAACTTTATTTTGTGCAAACCTACAGATTCTCAATATACTAGTCTAACAAGCACTATATTAAAAACATAAAAACAAAATGGTAGAGGTTGTGGCGTCTCCCAAATGCATACATTAACCCATTGTGCATAAATTTAATACTCTGATAGCTATAATAAAGTGTTCTTTGCTGATGTATAAAAGGATATATGTACAATATATTATGGTTAAGAACCACTGGTATAGAGGTAATTATATAGGATGTAATGAGTATCACTCTCAAATTTGAAAGATGTAAATTTCAATGAGTCTAAAAGCCTAAATAATATGCAATGACTGAACAATAGTCGTATGTCTACTGATAACATCCAAACACAACACATAAGTAGAAGTAGAAAGATGAATATTTATTAGGAAACTTTATTCTGTGGGTCAAAACATTTACAGCGATGCCTAATTTATAAAGCGGTTATTACGTTTTACTACATTTGCGCAATAAAAATACTTAAAAAATTTATTTTGTTTTTCATCCCCATAGTCTAATAGTCGTTTTTCATTTTTCAATTGATCAATCTGTGTAGCGACATTTTTTGTGGAACACGCTGTAGTTTTCATCTGTATTCTTTTTGGGAAAATTCAACTTTTTGATCACTTTTTATTTGTTTTTTTGGAGAGGTCATATTAATAAAAATAGTTGTTATTTATTTTTCTTGGTGTGTTCACTTCACAGTGTGGGTTGTTTCTGGTCGGCAATACCATTTATGTACTGGTTTGTTTATTATTTTATGGTAAAGTTAATAACACTATGTGTTTGGAGAAAATTGTGATTGTTTTTTAAACATTTTATGAAACTTTTTTTTCCATTTTTATTTAGTCCCACTACAGGACTTGAACCAGTCATCTGTTTATCGCTTGTATAATACTCTGCTATACTGTATGTATGTTACACTGACATACAGTCTCTTAGACCCAGACCCTGGTTGGGCCTAGTAGGCTTTTGTACATGGCAGTGTCAAAGCCCACGACTAGGCCTCAGCTTCCATAGCAACCCTACAATAAATCTGAAGGTGGGCCACGGAGCTAGCAGAGGAAACCCTTCTCCTCTGTCTAACCACTGTACATGTCGGGATTGCCATTGATGGCAGCATATAAGGGATTAAACTACCAGGGATTGGAGTTATCTATCAGCTTGTGTATAGTGTATGGCGTCTGGGCTCCTGATGGTGATCGTTCGGGTAGACTGGCACATTTGTAATAAATTAACTGCTCCATACTCCTGAGGAATACAGTCCTATGAAAAAGTTTGGGCACCCCTATTAATCTTAATCATTTTTAGTTCTAAATATTTTGGTGTTTGCAACAGCCATTTCAGTTTGATATATCTAATAACTGATGGACACAGTAATATTTCAGGATTGAAATGAGGTTTATTGTACTAACAGAAAATGCGCAATATGCATTAAACCAAAATTTGACCGGTGCAAAAATATGGGCACCTCAACAGAAAAGTGACATTAATATTTAGTACATCCTCCTTTTGCAAAGATAACAGCCTCTAGTCGCTTCCTGTAGCTTTTAATCAGTTCCTGGATCCTGGATGAAGGTATTTTGGACCATTTCTTTCTACAAAACAATTCAAGTTCAGTTAAGTTTGATGGTCGCCGAACATGGACAGCCCGCTCTCAAATGATCTGAAAACAAAGATTGTTCAACATAGTTGTTCAGGGGAAGGATACAAAACGTTGTCTCAGAGATTTAACCTGTCAGTTTCCACTGTGAGGAACATAGTAAGGAAATGGAAGACCACAGGGACAGTTCTTGTTAAGCCCAGAAGTGGCAGGCCAAGAAAAATATCAGAAAGGCAGAGAAGAAGAATGGTGAGAACAGTCAAGAACAATCCACAGACCACCTCCAAAGAGCTGCAGCATCATCTTGCTGCAGATGGTGTCACTGTGCATCGGTCAACTATACAGCGCACTTTGCACAAATAGAAGCTGTATGGGAGAGTGATGAGAAAGAAGCCGTTTCTGCACGTACGCCACAAATAGAGTTGCCTGAGGTATGAAAAAGCACATTTGGACAAGGCAGCTTCATTTTGGAAACAAAAATTGAGTTGTTTGGTTATAAAAAAAAAGGCGTTATGCATGGCGTCCAAAAAGAAACAGCATTCCAAGAAAAACACATGCTACCCACTGTAAAATTTGGTGGAGGTTCCATCATGCTTTGGGGCTGTGTGGCCAATGCCGGCATCGGGAATCTTGTTAAAGTTGAGGGTCGCATGGATTCCACTCAGTATCAGCAGATTCTTGAGAATAATGTTCAAGAATCAGTGACGAAGTTGAAGTTACGCCGGGGATGGATATTTCAGCAAGACAATGATCCAAAACACCGCTCCAAATCCTCAGGCATTCATGCAGAGGAACAATTACAATGTTCTGGAATGGCCATCCCAGTCCCCAGACCTGAATATCATTGAACATCTGTGGGATGATTTGAAGCGGGCTGTCCATGCTCGGCGACCATCTAACTTAACTGAACTTGAATTGTTTGTCCAAAATACCTTTATCCAGGATCCAGGAACTGATTAAAAGCTACAGGAAGTGACTAGAGGCTGTTATCTTTGCAAAAGGAGGATCTACTAAATATTAATGTCACTTTTCTGTTGAGGTGCCCATACTTTTGCACCGGTCAAATTTTGGTTTAATGCATATTGCACATTTTCTGTTAGTACAATAAACCTCATTTCAATCCTGAAATATTACTGTGTCCATCAGTTATTAGATATATCAAACTGAAATGGCTGTTGCAAATACCAAAATATTTAGAACTAAAAATGATTAAGATTAATAGGGGTGCCCAAACTTTTTCATAGGACTGTATATTCATCATATGGCTTTAAGGGGTTAAATAGCCTTCACACATGACTTGTGTTATACTGTGGACTTTTATTAACAGAATTAGAGGTTATTTCCATTATACATAGCGATAGCTTATCACTAGAATATGCTATCGATTTCTAATCACTAGGGGACAAGCTGCAAGAACCTATGAAACCCTAAGAATGAAGGAGTCCTTCATTCTCAGGATAAGTAGGTATCCTTGAAGTCAATAACATTAATAACATTGGTAGACATGGTCACATATTTGATGTGTATAATAACGACTGTTCCTGTAAAGTACTGGGAGTTATAAGTAGCGCTACAGATCTGTGGATTTCTCAATGGTGTAAAAAGTGTATACACCATGTAAAGGGATATGCTACACCCTATGATAACCCAAATTCACGGCACACTTGCAGAAGAAGACAGCCATCCCAATCCTTAGCTGCTCTGCATGGATTGCGTGTGCATTCTTTGTATATCCCATCCATATACATCAGTCCATATATAGAAGAGCATGGAAGAGCATGTAGATATAACTACTAACACAAAGTCTAACTGCAAGCAACAAGGCCTGCGATAGGTTAATGTAACCTATAAAATGAAAGTGCTATATGTGCTCACTTAATAGCAATATCTGGGAAAATGAAGAGTTCCTAGTAGAATAGCCGGCTACTTTTACTGCTGTCGGCCAGAGTTGATGCAGTTCCGTTACTAATCTTATATATCTCATTGTGTTCATTAAATTGCTCTAAAATAAGTTACCATAGAAGCAAAAAGTCTTCCTAAGTATTAAAGCCCATTGATCTTGGTAAAGATTTATCTTGGAAATCATTCTCCAAACATGGCACGTAAGAGCATGTCAAGCTGCTGGGAGCAGTTTATTTTACACAGGCATAACAAGAACTTCAGAGTTTAATTTCTCCTCCTCTGACCTCCATGTGTCTTCCGATCTGCAAAGCATTCGCTAACACCCAGATATTACATACCAGTTATCTGTACAGAGAAGTCAAAAACTTCACAAAGATATATAGTACATGGGTAAAAAGAGACAGCCATAAAGTCAGGATCAGGGAACATACTGATTAAATGCTGGAATTACAAGTCTCTCGGGATCCATGCTTCATTGACTAAAGAATTAGTGGAGACGATGTTTAGTAACATACTAGGAAATGCCAAATACTTGCTGCTTGTATAATTGGTTTTCCCACTACCCCAATGGGCTCATATCTTTCTATCTAAATGGAACCGTAGTTTGTTAATTTTTAGAATACATGAAAACTGTTGTGTTTTACGGTCACTGCAAAGTCACCATAAAGTGGATGGGATTCTAGTGAATCCTATGCACAAATTGGAGAAAAATTACACTGCAATTTCCATAAGGGTTGCAGGTTTGGAAATCGCAGCATGTCAATTATATCCTACAGAAATGTTGTTGGTTTCTCTATAGGTATAAGGAAAATAGAATTTCCCGCAAAGCGCTGCTGGAAGAACCATGATATGTTGCTGCTGTGTTTTTTCTTGCAGTGCTTTTTTGTTGCACTATGTGGGGCCTTAGCCTATAGCTTGTATTTTATTCATTTATATCTTGTTCCATATTCAGCGCTCCGATCAGTGATTGACAGCTAGTTCTGTCAGGGCTCATTCACACGTCCGCACCCCATTCACATACAGCACCTCACCCTGCTCATTTGTGGGTAGTGTGCTGTTTGTGGTTGATCTGCTGTTCACGCCTGCGAACAGAGATCAACTTTTTTTAGTGCCTTTTATGTCTCAGGGTCTGTTGGAAATGGATGAAAAATAGACTTTCATTGATGTGATACATCCATGGCAAATATTATGTGCATCTGTTGTTTTTGTGATCCTATGGTCATCAAAAAACTCTGACATCTGAATAAACACATTGACATGAATGATTAGATTTGGAGCACGTGAACAATGTGAATGCCATACACACATGAAATGCGGACATATGTAAAAGGCCTCATACATAGAGGACTTCAATCACTACATACAGGGGTGCAGCTATAGGGTGGATGCAGAGTTAGCAACTACTAGAGGGCCCAAGAGCCTGAGGCTTCTATATAGCATAAGAAGATGCCGGTATTAGAGAGAGGACATTATAAAAGGGGTCCTATTAAAAATTGTGCATTGAGGCCCAGGATCTTTAAGTTCAAAGTTTCCAGGCATAGAATGCAGATGTAAATGTATGTAGATTGGACTGCATTGTGATGATGACCTGACTTCATGATCAGCTATGTACATGGCCCGCAATGTACAGACTTTCATTCTCTGGGTATTCACATCCACTGAAGGCAAGCAGTGATCTTGAGCACAGCAAGAATTTGGAGCACAATGGATATTTAAAAAGTTACATATTCTTATTTTTTTATATTATACTATTTACATACTAATTCCCTAATATCTTGTCATTTGGGGAATGGTTAAACCTAATTTACTGTTAATGGTGAAAATTATTTTTACGTATGGCTGTCCTTAACCCTTTTGCGACATCCGCCGTACTAGTACGGCGCATGTCGGGTGTTTTACACAGTAGACACCCAGCATTAATGCTGACATTTTGCCGGTGATCGCCGGCGCCTGGAGCAAGCTCAAGGGCCGACGTCACATTTTCATGACAGCCGGGAGCCTTGTAAAGGCTCCCCGGCTGGTCTGCATTCTCTTTCTTTTGCAGGCTGGTCTGTGCAGCGAACATTTTACTGTTCGCTCATCTCTAGACACAATTGTTGCCAAATATTTATCATGTATTATTTTTGTTAGATTATTTTTATGCAGCTAAAAAGAGTGAATTTCTTAGAAGATATTTTTATTATTTGACTATGCTATCTTTTCTATAGGATGTGTAGATTATATCCATTAATCCTGTAAGAGGGGTAGGAATACCGAGTTGCTATCCTTAAATTTTGTCAGTATTTTTTCCAGTCTTCCTCAGCTGTCTCCGGAGAGAGGTTTGTGATAGATATTAACATAATATCTAGTGTATCTGTTAAACTGCCGCCTATCAGATGTTTGTTTATATGCTGACAGAATGATGTACATCACCCGGGTCAAGGGGGAGTTGAACTGTTATTGTGTTCTTGTCAACTTGACTTGAAAACCATTTTTATCCTTCTTCTAAATGCAGTAATAGGCCAAGTAAAAGTGAAGGGCTCAGACTGAAACTTTCAGAGCCAGCTGGGCACATTTAGGGAATATTCATCAAGAAGAATGTCTCCATGACATAGAGCTGGAGGAACAACATACTTCTCTGGGAGATCTGTCCTGACTAATTCTATGGAAGGTTAACTCCTAAGCAGACACCAAACAAACGCTAATCCATAAATCTAACAATAAGTATAACAGAACATTGAAAGGAACTGTCTTCTGACTGGTCTTAATGGACTGCTGGTTTGTATACATATGTCATGGATAAGTTAAAATGCGTGTAGGAGACATATATAAGCAAAACTGCAACAGCACATAGTTTTCAATGGTCTCTTTCATTCCTGAAGTTCACAGGTATCCGAAAAGGACTGAGAGTGCTCTGAGCATATAGACATTAATAGTCACAGGCAATGCCTTACTTACCACTAGAGCCATGATACACTTGGGATGGACTAGCAAACTGCATTATAATCTTAAAAAGAGTTGTCCGGAAGTTTATATGGCCAAATAGCAGGGACTGATAAAATGCTAAAATAACTTGTATTTACCTGGTAAATCCTCAGCCGCTCCTGGATCACTGCTCTGGTGGTCTAGTTAGTCCTTGTTAGCCGTTCTACTGTAATGACATATCAACCCATGTGTCATTGCTGTAGTCTTTTGTCCGGGGCCCCTACCTCATCTCTACAGTGAATTCTTTATAGTGATGGTTACGGGTGCTAAGGAGTTTAATCAACCTTAGTGTAGTTAGGGTAATCTGTGGGTCTCCTTGGTTTATGGGCAAGATGTAAGCTGCAAACTCAATACAGATGCCAGTGCTTATGGGCCCACTAAGGTTCCTGGGCCCCAGTGCAACTGCACCCTCTGCACCCCCTCAATTTATGCCCCTGGTGATGATGGTAGCATGGTCAGCTCTGCTTAGGCAAGGCTAGAGCAGTGATGTGTTGGTAGTTGGCAGAGCAGGAAACTAAGACTGGCAGGACCACTGGAGAAGTGACACCGGCGCTGTAGAAGGTTTTATAAGGTCACTTATGCAATTTTAATGAATTACCATATTTGTGTCCATTTTTTCCAAATCTAGGACAACCTCTTTAACCCATTAATAGATTAATGAAAGTGACACATATATGGCTGACTCACCTTTACCTCTAGTCACCCTTGTTGCTGGGTTCTACCAAGCTCAAAGACATACCTGTAGCAGATTAGACCCCCAAGGAGTTATAATTCTACATAATCCAATGTGTGATAAGAGTATAAATATATTCCCATAGATTGTTGTATTTCCTTCAGGAGACAATATTCACTGAAAGGTTGATATATTATACTCATGTGCATCAGCTCCTGACTTCCGATTCCAACCAGTGTCTACTGAGAAAACAAACTTCAGTGTATACATTCTATATGGGTTAATGGGTGACATATTCTGGAATTATAAGAGTTGTCCATTCCATTACAAAGACTGTGCCAGAATCAGTGTCACTTGTGACCATAGATTGTACCTGTGACTCCAATGGACATATGTGACGCTGATTCTGATAGAAAGTAGACAGTTTTTTCTTATCCCGAAACAACTTCTTTAATCTAAATGGGATTGCATAGGGAAGAGACAATGAGACAGTTCTGTGAGAATGGAAATTTCTGCCCAAGTTTTATTTAGTCATTTGGTTGAAGTAAAAAATAAAATACTAGTCCTACCTCGACATGGTCACAATTATTCAATGAACTCCACAGTTAATTTCTTACAGGAACCAATTGTTAATTTGTTCTTACTTGAAAATCTATGGAGAAGTAGTATATATGCCAACAAGGTACAAACGCCACATATATCTTACTAGACTTAATGGGGGCAATATATTGCACCAGTGAATAGAAATATCCATGTCTGTTTCTAATTACTGAACCCTATAAGACATAAACCACATTTTAGGAATCAAATATTTCATATTATGTTATAGCAAAGTGAACTGAGTCTGAACCGCCATGCAGTATGTTAAGTGTAATAAAATATTAATAGGCATTGCTACCATTAATGGACATTACATTTCTTGACAGCAGAATACATAATACCTGTCATGGCGGGTAACTGTTACTTTATTAATTATGTTTTCCATAATAAACCTTAGTGGTATTCTTAACTCAAAACATTATTTTCTCATGTGAAGCCTTTACCCATATAAAGATCAAATAAAGTTCAGCATGACATGGTGAAATACACATATTTGTTTAGAAATACGATCCGAACATTGTGGTTTTGCTTCTACAATACACTTGATGCCGGTACCAGATTTGAACCACATGTAGCCACATACAAACTATACCCGAAGACAGACTTTGATCTCTGTTAATTTCATATTCAGAAATTGTTATATTAAATAGATGTCAACCAAAGAAAACAGAGATTTGTAGCAGCTGTGTTGACCCAAAGAAAGGTACCATGTTTGCATCACAATATGCATTTTTGCTCTAAGGGTTTTGTAGTGTGCCAAGTGAAATTATAGTCATATTATAGATGTCTCACCTGGCTGTCAGCCAGTCTATATACAATACTACATTATTTGGTATGTTTAGAATAAAGGATTTAGCCACATAATATGGACTTAAAGCGGCTCTGTCTTTTTTATGCCACCTATGTGAGAACAGCTTTGGATAAACAGGAGATGGATAGGTTCTTGAATATATATTTTATTACTATCATTGCTATTACTTTGTCATAGACTTTCATTTAAAAAGCTATTTATCAGCAAATGGCTCTTCTTTCAGATAAGAGATGGGATCTGAATGGACAGTGCCACATCCCATAGTTAGGTGAACCAAGATTAGGTCATTTCATGGCTTAAATAAAGGTTACAGAACCAACCACTGACAATGACCCGAATGTGGTTTAAAGGTTGCATGTAATAAAGCTATTGACTACAGGTAAATCTAGTATAAAGGGTAACCCTATAGAAATATCTCCCATTTCAATTACTCAGAAGTACTAATAAGTCATTTCTTTGCTGTATTAATAACAGCGTTATTTTTGGGTTATTACTTATATGAGAGGTGCTAACTAATTCTCTGCACTTTGAGACTCGCTGTCGTCACATTTATTTGGAAAGAATGGGACAAATATTCATGGTGTATTTCTCTCAATAGGTGCATGTTTTCTTTAAGACTAAGGCCCAATTTTGGGGAAAAACAGCTTTTTTTGGTTGTTCTTTTTGAGCCAAAGCAGAAGTGGACTGAGCAGAAGGTGGAAGTATAAGAGCTTCCTATATGTTCCCCATTGTTTTTGTAGCCACTCTTGGCTACAATCTGCAACTAAAAAAGAAGCTTTTCCACAACATGGGGCCTTAACCTAAAGTGTTTTTCTGGGGCTCTGATACAGATGACCTTTCTATAGGATAAGTCATCAATATCAGATCATTGTGGGTTTGACACCCAGCACCCCTGCAGATCAGTAGTTTGGACGAGCCCAATTTACCAAACACAGAGCTGTTCATTTTTTAGCAGCAATGCTTGATATTGCAGTTCAGCCCCATTTATTTAAGTGGGGCTAAAAGTGTCAAACATGGCATGTGATTCATGAATGTGACATAACAGGATGCATCAAACTGGTGCTCTGTGGGGGTGCCGGGTGTTGGACCTCATCCAATCCGATATTGATAATTTATCCTAATAACAGGTAATCAATACAAGTAATGGTTCAGAAATAAATCAAAATAAATCCTAATTTTGTGAAAAAATGCTACTTGAATGCACTAGAAGGAATTGCAGGAATGCATTTTTCTGTGTTCAGGTATTTGGTTTGGTATATACATTTCTATAATTCCTTTACAATAATAGCTAATTGAATTACCAATTGTACGGGGTAGATAAATGTTATTGTAGTTAGACCTCTTCATCCCGCAGACCCCATGTGTTCCAGATGAAATACTGGTGAACTCATTTTTCCAAGCCTTGAAGAAAGATCATAAATCAAGTGAATATTTACATACCATGAATATGGAGAGTTGGCTTGGATCTACAAAGTTACTTACTCTACTTTACTTTCCCTATATTAAAAAACATTTCTTTATGGGAGTTATGGACTTAGGATCAATGAGTTAAAGGGGTAGAAGTCAGCTGTCTCCAGGACTCCCATAGAGTCTAAATGTAGCACATATGCACTACCTCCATGCAGCTCAAATTCTCTTTCACCTTACTCATGGGCATAAGGAGAAATGGGGGCATCTCATTATTTAGTCCTTTTAGAACATCACAACCCATATATGCAGATAACAGTTGACAGTGAAGGGAGACTTGGACTCAGTACTTCTACAGAAAACCCTACATTGTGGCACAGAGGTCGGCAACCTTCAGCACTCCAGATACTGTGAAACTACAACTCCCAACATGCTCCATTCACTTTCATGGGCATTCCAAGAGCAGCAAAGCAAGTATGTATCCTAGGAGTTGTAGTTTTACAACAGCTGGAGTGCCAAAGGTTCCCTTCCGCTGTTGTAGCATCTTTGGCTCTGAGAAAGATTTGCGCTTCTGATGTAAATTATGTAGCTCTCAGAGATGTGGTTATTAGAGATGAGCGAACAGTAAAATGTTCGAGGTTCGATATTCGTTTCGAGTAGCCCCTCAATATTCGACTACTCGAATCGAATATCGATAGTCTATGGGGGGAAATGCTCGTTTCAGGGGTAGGCAACATTCGATCAAATTATACTTACCAAGTCCACGAGTGAGGGTCCGGCTGGATCCTCCGAGAAGTCTTCTCCGTGCAGCGTCCCTGCGGCATTTTCCGGCTCTGAATTCCCGCACTACAAGCGGACATGCGCAGTCGGCTCTGCCCAGGCCTGATGCCTGGCAGAGTGAATTCAGAGCCGGAAGACGCCGCGGGGAAGCTGCACGGAGAAGACTTCTAAAGGTAGGAGAAGAACCAGCGTTGATTGGCCGACTGTATAGCATTCGGCCAATCAATGCTGGTTCTGCATCAAACTTTTCCAGCGAGTGGTACTCGATCGAGTACGAGTATTTCGAATACCGTAGTATTTGATCGAATACCTACTCGATTGAGTACTACTCGCTCATCTCTAGTGGTTATGTCTCTTCAATACCTGTCTGAATTTTATTCTAATGCAAATCTTTATGACAGAATTATTGCTGAGAACTTGCGCCTGGACGCACAGCCTCTCTCTATTGTATTTACTGACACATGACATTGAAGAGTTGTTCCCATCATTTGATATTGAATTATTTCAATTCCCACCATTTTGCCGGCGCTATTACAGCTTTAATTTAGGACTTCAGAAGCAAACATACCAGCTCATTTTTAACTACAAGAGCTGATCTGAGTCTCTGATCATGAGGAATGTTTTGACTAATAGTTTTAAATATTGAAATTGTATGTCATCTGAGACTCTGTAGGCAAGAGGTCACTTCGCCAAAGTACGGAGTGTCTGAGAATGGGGCTTTCTTATACGGGTGAGAGCAAGAATGCGAGATACTTAGAAAAACATCATAATTTAGAGAGTGGCATTCCATCCGAGATATAAAACTGTAATCAATTCTGGAGAGAAGTAAAACCACAGGAGAATATTACTTCAATAAAATAAACATTTTCTGCAACTTCTGGTCATCTATGTAAGAGCAGTTGTTCTCAGCCGTTCCTTGTCGTCTGACTACAGCGCCATCAGATCCAAAACAGGAAGTAGTTACTCTGCCATCACTTGTCAAAACCTCCCAATGCGCTTTGTCTGTTAAATGATCCCATGTTTAAGTAGCTGTTATGTTCTGAAAATATTCACATGGATTTTTGTACATTGTCTTCTGGTTCTCTACAATCTAGGCTAAGACTCCCAAATCTTGTATTATTTCAGTGTTGTGCAAGGCATAAACTGTGACTGAGTGGAGGAATGCTTTTTAGTTGGTGCCACAAATGTAGTGAGTGGTTTAGTCAGTACAAAGCAGCAAAATGAGGGCAAAAATAGCACAATGTGATCTTCATAGTCTTACATGGAAGCATGAACATATTTACTTGACATGCAGACAATACTACATTTCTTTTCATTTTTTATTTCTCTTTGGTACTTATAGGAATTTTTCTGGGACTGTGAAATGTATCACCTATCCATAGCATAGGTCATCAGTATCATGTCTTTGGGTGTTCTGACTCACAGCACCCCCAGCGGTGAGATGTTTGATAAAGCCATTGAGCTTAACCACTTCTGGACCGACCATAGACTTTTTACGTCCAGGAATTGGTTGCCTTGTTCTGACAGAACGTGCCGGTACGTCCTGCCAGAACACAGCAGCTGCACAAGATCGTGTAGCTGCTGATACTGGGAGCTGGCTGTAACTTCAGCCGGAGCTCTCATAGAGAAGACAGGGAAGGTTTATTACCCTACCTGCCTTCTCGATCGCTGTGTATAATACGGCCACCCTCTGACCCAGCAGTCACGTGATCCACCGGTGTCAGTGTCTTACAAGAGCTGCTGGGTCCTGCAGGACCCAGATCAGCTCTGTATACTGTGTATACAGTGTGCAGGAAGTTGTATTCCTCCTGCAACTGGGGCTAAATGTACTAGCTCCAGTTGCAGAGGAAATCAGCCTCCAATACAAAAAAAAAGTGATCACATGTCCCTAAAGGTCTGTTATGACCTTATGGGGACACCATGTGAAAAAAAAATATTAAAAAATTAATAAAGTTTTAAAAAAATTAAATAAAATAATTAAAAAATAAGTAAAATAATACGCCAATAAAATGCAGTTATTAAAGGTTTTAGCTCCAGCCCCAACAACACCACATAAAATAAAAATTACCATAATGGAGAGGAAAAACTATTTTATAAAGTTTTTCTGTAGCACTTTGTGTTATTAAATAAAAAAAAAAAGAAAAGTGAAAACCAGACACAATTTCCCTCCTATTTTGTTTATATTTTCCCGGATATAAAAAAATTAAAACACATTCGAAAATAAAAACAACATAAAAATAAAGCCATTTGTGTCCCCGAAAAAAAACGCAAAAATTAGTTGAATGAGGCGTATGAGAAAAATGTTGCAGCCCTCTAAACTGCACATACAAAATAAACCTAAAATGTGTCTGGTCCTGGACCACAAATTGGCCCCCTACTGAAGTGGTTAAAGGGGTTGTCCAGTCCCAAATCGAATTCTCATACTGAGGACGTGTATGGGGCCTGGGTGTCAGACCCCCACAAATCACATACTGAAGACCTCTCGTGTGAATAAGTATGAATATTTAATTTGGGGCCAAAAAATATCTCTTTAAGCAATCACCACTTTTTGTTAGGCTAATGATATCACATCCATTGGTCACATGGCAATGACCATGCTGCAGCTTAGCAGCAATCAAACGAATAGGATTGAATTGGAATACAACTGTACAGTACATGGCACTGTGCAACACGGGTCCAAATGCCACATCCTCTTCAAACAGCTCATCTGTCAGGTTACCAGTTGTCAGACCCCAACCAATCTGATACATGTGATCTATTCTAAGGGTGGTTCATCAATATGGTGGACCAAGAAAACTCCTTCAACCCATTAGTGTTCAACATATAGACTTTCTACATCGGTCACTAATGGACCTTATTTTGCTGCTTTTACTTTATTAACCTATTTTATTTCCTAACAGTATTGTGTGTGGATTCTTCCTGGTAATGTGTAGTTTGCAGTTAGCAGTTGTTAGGGTGAACTTTAGAGCATGCTTTCTACTAAAAGGAAGTAAGTTAGGTTTATTATGTATATTACAAAAATGTTCACCAAATACCCCCCTACAGAATAGTGGGGAAAAAATGATGAAACGACACTTACACTTACAGTAACTACACTATCAGGTGGTCAACATGCTAAATTATTAGGCCTTATGATGTGGCTTCATCAGTGGGCTTCATATTACTTGCATTTCCCTATGTTGCCGTAAAGAGGTGGCTGGATATGTGCGGCCATTCCAGTATAGTCTACGGGAGATACGGAACATGCTAATGTAACATGGTTATCTGCTTCTGTATCTTTCATACAGTATGATAGAAAATGCAAATGGAAGGGAAGAGTCATGGATAAAAAGGTTGTGTACCACTGCTATACATGTTTTAGTACTTAAGAATCTGTTGGGTTTTATTAGTTCAGAGGTAGTACTATTACACTTAGAAGCATCATTTTTAGATATGTTGTAAAATATATTCTTCTTCAAATAGATATACAATAGTCAAGACAATGAGCCAGAGCAGCTGACTAGCCAATTCTTATCATATCGCATGATCAGCCAGTTCTTGTCATATCGCATGACCAGCCAGTTCTTGTCATATCACATGACATATCTTTGTGATGACAGATCAGATATTTTGAAATTATGCAATGGAAAAGTTGCAAGATTTGGCCAAATTTTATATAAATTCCTTGTGTAGCCTCACAGGATTTGCCTACACTTGGAAGCAGATTAACTCCTGCCTTGCAAACATCTAAACTAGGTCACAACTACAAATAGTTCTAAGTACTCAGAGTACTCAGTCCAGGTAAGATGAGATATCTCCTATGTTTCATCTACTCCTTTTCATCTCTCTGGCTCGTAACAGGAGGGCTGAAGGTCACATTGGCCTTGAAGGCCTCATCCAAATGATGACGTAGAACAGAGTGTTACATGGACGGGCTGCACACACCAAGATGACAGCAGGTTAGCTGCCCCAGTGACAAACCTGCCTAATTTTCTCTAAAAAAATTTACATGAGGAAATCATCATTAGCATAGAGATGAATTACTATTACTACATTCGTCCCCATATATTTTGCATTTGTTGGTAACACATGGAAGCGGGCTGCTAGCCAACAAGTATAATTCTACCGGTATAAACAATTCTATTATACAAGTGTTTGCACAAAGAACTGATATGGTACAATCCTCTGCCCAATGATAGGCCTGGTTATAGGGCTTTAAAGGGATTTTCTGTGATTCTTAAATATTGATGTCCTATATACAGTAGATCACCAATATCTGATTGGGGTTCAATCAGTGGGACTCTGGTGAGCTTTGGTGCTTCCCAGTCACTGGCCTGTGACATCATGTTTATTCATAATATAGCCTGCGTGCAGTTCAGCCCCATACAAGTGAATGGAGCTGAGCTCCAATACCAAGCACAGCCACCATACAAGGTACAGCATTGTGTTGGTAAGCCATGAAGAGACAACAGAATGCTACATTCTTATTAATAGATGATCATTGAGTTTCTGGGTTTTGGATCCTCTCTGATCTGATATTGATGACCCATCCTAAGGAATAACCCTATAAGCCACTGTCAGATCCTTTTGGTGGAGGATTATCTTCCATAAAAACTGATCTCATTGATCCCTGAGCATCCTTCTGACTTCTGCATTCAGAACAATGTCAGTAAGATGGCTGTCAGATCTTGCCAACATTGTTAGGGTAGACGTTTATCTAATGCATATGGCCAGCATAGTATGTGTGTGGCCTCCTGGCTGTGGCGATTCTACTTGTCTTAATTTTAATAAGTCAAACAATATTTATGTAAAAAACAAAGTAACTTTGATTGACAGAAAAATGTTCTTCTGAATTTCCAGGCTTTTCAGAATGAGAAAAAATATGAAATAACTGCTGTATTTTGCTCACAGTATATGAATCTTATGACAGGAGTTTTATTACTTGGAAAATTACACTCCATAAATATAAGCAGATAGAGATTTCCACGATTAGTTTGAAGTAACTGTTTACTCAAGGCCTTGTGAGAAACCCAGCTATAAACCCAACGCTTCATGTTGGAAAATAGTATGGCTGTCAATAGAATGCATGTTGGATTGACATAGCAGAATCTAGCATAAGTTATACAGATCATATATTACATGTATAGTAAGTAATTTGGTGTATATACTGAAGAGAACAACCTGAAGTCTGTGATATAGGATCAAATAGGAATGATTTGAGTTTTTCAGGAACATGGTTCTACGGTCTTCTATTTAGGAACATGGTTCTATGGTCTTTTATTATAGGCTCTGTTCATACTTCCATTGGGATTTCCAATTTTTTTTTTCTGTTCTGTTATAGTAACAGAAAAACTGAATGCCAGATAGGGAAGGTTATATTATTATCACCAGATTATGGACACATTATGGACACACATGGATCCTAATGGATCTCATTGACTGTAATGAGGTCCATGTATCTATTGTAGTGACATTTTGCCATAATGCATACTGGACTTCTTTGTCCATGATTTATAATGGAACAGACACAGACTGCCAATGGAACCTCTGATGTTAAAGAGAACAAACCCTTATTTATGTATTCATAGAGGTTATCAGGCATTTTGTTCTACACGATTGGTGGAACAAAATGCCTGATAACCTCTATGAATACATAAATAAGGGTTTATTCTCTCTAACATCAGAGGTTCCATTGGCAGTCTGTGTCTGTTCCATTATAAATCATGGACAAAGAAGTCCAGTATGCATTATGGCAAAATGTCACTACAATACAGTAGATACATGGACCTCATTATAGTCAATGAGATCCATTAGGATAGCTTGCATTCACTTACCATAGATTTCCCTCCTAAATCTGCTGGAAGTTTGTTCTAAGCCTTGACTATTTCTTCACTGAAATATTCATATTTTATTTCTCCAATGGATCTAAACAAGTTAGCTTTGCAAATAATGTTAGTAGAACATATCCTAGTGTTTGGTGTCTACAGATCCTATAATATGACTTATTTATCTGATGAATGGGGCTCACATGGTCTTCATGGACTTCTGTCTTCTGGCAATAATACTGTATTTGAGCACTGTATTATTTGGGTACACCATAACAGAAGGGGATAGAAGGTAGTGAACCCTGCATAACCATACTAAGGTCCACTCTAAACAGACAGAGGTGCATATGAGCTGCCAACACAAAAAGGAGAATATTTTAATGGAGATTATATGTAAATATAGTAGCAAAGTTTCAATGCATAAAAGTAATAAAACATGAACCATAGTGTTTAATACATTTCTCTACTGCCATATCTGCTTAAGGAATTTATTGTGCAGTTGTAATAGATTTCATTTAACTGATATTTTAGTAGAAAGCCCTGCACATGACTGACTAATAACCCTATTAATAGCTGCGGCTTCCTGGCTTGTAGCAGCAATATGACTCCAGTATTTATTGCACATTGTTTTTCTAAGGGACATGCTGCTCGGATAGGTGTACATCACAGTATGGAAGATGGCGACTCTCCAGTGCCTTGAAAAATGGCAGGCATGTCAGACTTAACAGCTGGATGGAGAAATATTTCACTTTAATTTGGAGGAATAAAATTTTCTTCCCAGCAGGTCTATCTTGAACAAGTAGAACTTCAAAGCAGGCTGGTCTCACCAGTCACACTTCATCTGGCTCCAGCTAGATACTAGATGGCTGAATCAGCCCAACCTCTGGTTTCCAGGAACTTTTTCTTCTTTTACAACTAAAAAGTGAAACATTTGGAGACATGTCACAACACCAGACTGAAAGCAGATAATAGCTAATCCCCAGTCATTTACTTCTGTCAAATGAAGACCACCAATGTGAGCGATTGACCCACTTTGTACTCATGGCCTCTGACAATCTAGAAGATAAGTAAGATACAGTGTGTGGCACAAAGGCAGGAGCTCTTAACAATGAACAGAAAATCTTAGTGAGCCTGGTCAGAATAACATACACGGTACACAGTATAGATACACATCCTATATTCACTATATACAATGATGAGAAATAAGGTAGGCAGTAAATTATCTATCAATATCTGTGTCTTGTGGTGTGTGATCCTTATGGTTGTAGAGAAACCTTAATTTGAAGTTTTCAAGACATACATATTCATGACTTATCTTTTGACATAGGGAAACCCAAAAACTGGCAGATTTCAAAGTCGGAAAAAAATGGGAAGAATACAGACTTCAGTAATTTATTGGTCTAATCTTGCTTATTTAAGAGCTTCTGACATTGCCTGAGAACTGTAGAATTGGGCCACTTATTGGGTACCTAGGTTCCTAGGAAATGCCCACTACTGATAATTGCATTGTCTAACTGTTGTTCAGCTTTATGTAGTATAAAAGATGCAGGATCCCTGGCAGTACATTGTCCTCTGTGAAGAGGGATGTCCTGGCGATGATCAGTGCATCATAATGGAGCAGTAGGGATTGTTCCCTTTAACTTTACATAGGCTAATGTAATAGGCTGATACAAACCAGTAACCAATGACATTCCAGATGCTTATCGTCAATCGGCGCTCAGACCGTTTCAGCATGTGCATGTATAACAGGAGTTTTCTATATCTAGTGATCTAGTGTGCAGGTCACTCAGTGATTGGCAGCCTTCCCAGTATTAGTGTGTAGCCACACATTGCCGTTATTGAAAAGGCAGTGTCTTCAATGTTATTCCTAATGTATATATATATATATATATATATATATATATATATATATATATACACTCACCGGCCACTTTATTAGGTACACCTGCCCAACTGCTCGTTAACACTTAATTTCTAATCAGCCAATCACATGGCGGCAACTCAGTGCATTTAGGCATGTAGACATGGTCAAGACAATCTCCTGCAGTTCAAACCGAGCATCAGTATGGGGAAGAAAGGTGATTTGAGTGCCTTTGAACGTGGCATGGTTGTTGGTGCCAGAAGGGCTGGTCTGAGTATTTCAGAAACTGCTGATCTACTGGGATTTTCACGCACAACCATCTCTAGGGTTTACAGAGAATGGTCCGAAAAAGAAAAAACATCCAGTGAGTGGCAGTTCTGTGGGCGGAAATGCGTTGTTGATGCCAGAGGTCAGAGGAGAATGGCCAGACTGGTTCGAGCTGATAGAAAGGCAAGAGTGACTCAAATAGCCACCCGTTACAACCAAGGTAGCCAGAAGAGCATCTCTGAACGCACAGTACGTCGAACTTTGAGGCAGATGGGCTACAGCAGCAGAAGACCACACTGGGTGCCACTCCTTTCAGCTAAGAACAGGAAACTGAGGCTACAATTTGCACAAGCTCATCGAAATTGGACAATTGAAGATTGGAAAAACGTTGCCTGGTCTGATGAATCTCGATTTCTGCTGCGACATTCGGATGGTAGGGTCAGAATTTGACATCAACAACATGAAAGCATGGATCCATCCTGCCTTGTATCAACGGTTCAGGCTGGTGGTGGTGGTGTCATGGTGTGGGGAATATTTTCTTGGCACTCTTTGGGCCCCTTGGTACCAATTGAGCATCGTTGCAACGCCAAAGCCTACCTGAGTATTGTTGCTGACCATGTCCATCCCTTTATGACCACAATGTACCCAACATCTGATGGCTACTTTCAGCAGGATAATGCGCCATGTCATAAAGCTGGAATAATCTCAGACTGGTTTCTTGAACATGACAATGAGTTCACTGTACTCCAATGGCCTCCACAGTCACCAGATCTCAATCCAATAGAGCATCTTTGGGATGTGGTGGAACGGGAGATTCGCATCATGGATGTGCAGCCGACAAATCTGCGGCAACTGTGTGATGCCATCATGTCAATATGGACCAAAATCTCTGAGGAATGCTTCCAGCACCTTGTTGAATCTATGCCACGAAGAATTGAGGCAGTTCTGAAGGCAAAAGGGGGTCCAACCCGTTACTAGCATGGTGTACCTAATAAAGTGGCCGGTGAGTGTATATATCCCTTTAACCATATTGATATTATCAAATATTAACTAATTCAAAGGAGGATAAAGCGTGATCATGGATTATTATAAGTCGTCATCAATATTTTTCCACAATGACCACAAGAGAAAAAAAACATTATTACATAGAGAGCCTGATGAAGCAGAGCAGAGGAGGATAATCCAACAAAATGCCCAGCTCCGACAGGGAGGGTTAAATATTTAGTATTGGGGAATTTGGCATATCAGGTTTCTATGGTCAGAGAGATAGCTTTAACATATGATATAGTTTTACATGACATAATAACTTATGGTACATGTTCACTTTGGTCCATTTGTTGAAGAAGTGATTCCATTTCCTAATTGAAATACCTTAAACCTTCTTTGCTATGAATTTGTTAAGACATATTATTATATGGTGCATATATCTTTATTCCAGGGCAGGAGGATATATTTTTTGCAGAATTAGCGCATTTTAATGTGAGTTTTACTCTTGCTGGTATCTTCAGTGTTCTGTGATTTATATTACCTTGATATAGTGAGCAACTCATAAATGAGGAATTGCCTGATGTCACAAATGTAAGCATTTAGCTTTTATGAATTTAATATCCTACACCTGTCTCCATGTCATATCTATAGGGGTCCAAGAAGCTGAGATATACTGTTTGCTTATGAGCTTTGTGTACCTGTAACTCAAGGGAACAAAAATTTCATTGGTGGTTTAAATTTTTTGAAAATGTTTTTAGTTTCTTAACTGCCTTCACAATGTCATATAATGTCAGTGACAGGTTCCTATTACTGAGAACTGACATGACAATACATTGTGAAGATGGCGCCAGCTCAGGAGCTGAGAAGGTACCATTGGGTGAGGATATCAGCTGTTATGCACAGCTGGCGTCCTGTTCAAAGGCCTGCAAGTAGTTTAAACAATGATCGCAACTGTTTAACCCCTTAGATGCCACTATCACTATTGATTGTAGAGGACGTCTTAACTATTCACTTACAGTACATTGCAATGTACTATTATAGCAATAGTGCACCCTAATGTTCAAGTCCCCTTATAGGGCGAAGTAGAAAGGTTAAAAAAAAATGCTTTAAGTAATAAATAAAAACTATATTAAAAAACTGCTTAAATAGCCCTTTTTCCAACTTTTTTTTTTAACTGAATAAATAAATAAATAAATAATAATAATAATAATAATAAAATAGCCAGATTTGGTATAGATCTGTCCGTAACAACTCATACTATAAAAACAGAACTAGTTTAGAATAGACTAAATAACTATATTCATAAAAGGTTTAGAACTTTAATTTTGCTAATATTTTGTTAGTCATGAAGGCAGTAAATTCACATTTATAAGGTACTAACAACCTGTTTCTTGGCTGTACCAGAGTGATGAAGCCATCTTCATTATTACTATGTTATTTATATTGGATATTATGCTAGATGATGACTGTTCTTGTTATGTCTAGTCATAAAATGTCCATTCATCATCAAGTGGCTAAAAAAGTCAGAGTTACAGACACTTTTTTTCAAAGGGGCAGTTAGAAATATTTTGCACTGAATATCTTTTCTAATGTCCACAGCTAAGATAGTGACAGCCACAATGTTTCAGACTACAAATCTAATTTTAGACAGTCTATCAGGGATTACCATATCTGTTAGGCCAAACATCAAAAGCAGGACATGTTTATTTACAAAGTGATCAGTAACTCCACCATAAGAAGCAGCTCTGGTGATCCTCCAGAAGATACCTGTCAATGGCTGTCATGATAATACAAGTACAGTCTGTGTATTGCCTATTGTCTGCATACCAGTAGACCAATCTAATAGTATGATTGTATTGGCTATCATTACAGGGGGCAGCAGGATATTACATAGGACAGCAGGTTTCTGAAAAACTTTTGATGAATTTCATTGTACTTTAGTTGGCTTATGTATTAGGGGGAATAGAAAATAATATAACTATAAGATTATATAAGGCTAGGTTCACATCTGTGGCGGAGTCTACACCAGCGGGCACAAATGACAGGCCTGGTGTTATACTGTCTCTGTATATATGAAATTTCTCAGTATCTCACAAAATATTCAGGAGTAAATTCAAAGACACTTTGCCCTATCTATCTATTCATCTATTTATCTATCTATCTATCTATCTATCTATCTATCTATCTATCTATCTATCTCTTTATTTATCTATCTTTCTATTTGGATCTTCCATGATCAGAATTCTTAGCGAGTACTCCAAAGTTAACATTTAAAGAATCTAGAAACTACAAATTTTCACATTACGAATGGTGGTCTACATAAATATGGCCATAAGGCCCATTGGCACAGTTCAATAATCATTTCAAATTGTTTATTTCCAATATGTTGTGTCTGTATTTGGCCAGTGTAAATAAAAAAAAAAAATCAGTTGAAAAAAAGGCAAATGATCTTCTGTAAATGTAGATGTAAGTTATAGTGACATATAGTGACATTTATAGTCATTGCTGCTAAGCCACTATGGGTCATGACATTCAGTGGGCAGTAGCTTCCACCCCACAACCTATGATAGGAATATTCCTCGGATTCCTTTTAAACATCTTTTTAATCCGCTAGTTGTTTATTCTAATTGTAATTGACATCTTTATTACCATTAAAGGGATTCCTTAGAATTGTATAATTGCCTACAGTAAGGATAGGCCATCAATATCTGATTAGTGGGGGTCAACAGCCAGCCAGTATTGATCAGCTGTTCAGGACCACTGCCATGTCCAGTACTATACAGTCACAAGCAGATGGCGCCATACATTGTATAGTGGTAAAGCTGTGCTACTACAGCTCAGGTCCCATTCACTTCAGTTGCAGTAACTGTATACTCATATACACTATATAGTCCCATGCCTAGCAGCAGTCGTGTGGCCTGGATATCAATGTATAGACTGTGAATACTCTCTAAAAGATCACTTCTTTCAGAAGACTACCCCTTATCCAAATTAGATTTCCAATGACAGGTTTTAGTTCCACCAAATTTGATGTGTACCATCTATCTTCATTGTTAGATCATACCTACATGAGCACTTTTCATTGGAATTTCTCAGGGTCATCTCACACATTTCACTTGATCTAGTTTAAGCCATTTCCTGAACATATGAATGGAGTGTATAAATGTATGTATGGAAAAATATATTTTGTGAAGATCATGTCCCTCCACTATCAATTCAGGCAATCTCTCCAGCCTCAAGACAACGTAGTTGTGTCTTTTACCAATCACATATAAATCATACACAAATAAATATAATATAATTGTTGCACCCAAGTTTATACACCAAATTTTAATGGAATAATACTGTATATCTGATAATAATTAGAGGGATGTTCCAGTTCTTTTAATTAAGACCTAGAATAGCTTAAAATAGCAAACAACATACTTTTTTTTTCCGTCCGGGGATCTAGTCAAGAGCATCTATTCGGGCCCTCGGTCTTCCTGAGCGTTGGAACAGAGCATCGCCTCTGAGCCACATATTGGCTGATCTGCTCATGCACATGCGGAAGATGAGACCGAGGACCTAAATGGAGGCTTTCCATTCAGCTGAATGAACAGGTGAGTATATAGTGTTTATAATTTTATTTCATTCTGGGGAACACCCCTTTAAATACATTCCATGGACTTTCTTTTTTTTCTTCATGACTCACCACATCTATCATATCACAAGTTAGTTGGTGAAGAGTTAACATTGAGATTACCACTCCGCTAAACCTCAGAAATACCCTCAGAAAGAAAAGCGAAAAGTCAATGTTATTATAGCTTATAATTGAATATATGTGTGGTGTTACTGATCTAAGGAGATTTCTAAATGAATATTTACAACATATGTGAACTTTGGACTATTTGATATGAGGGCAGATACCACCCAGACACTGATACTGCAGATGAACATACAGTATGTTTATTTTCAATATTTCATTGTAGGAAATATTGGAATGGATTAAACCAATAATACATATCATTACTCCCATACATGATATTTCATGTTTTGCACTGTCCTATATATTTTCTGATAAAGATACTAAGCATATGATTGAAGGACTCCAAAACCACGCATTTTGTTCTTAGCTCAATACCAGGAAATATAATGCTATCTGTAGCAATGGTGCAGTTGTATCAAGACTTATCTATCCATCACCAAACACCTTAGGAAGATAAGATGGTATACATGAAGATCGGGGAAGATGCAATGACCATTCATTTCTCCATATTGCAGATTGTCATGGAATATCCACCTAAGTGGTGTTCCTATTTCTGCTGGATCGAAATCTAGGCTAAATGGAACAACCAGAGATAGTGTAAACTGTCTTTAAAATCAGCATAAAAACTCTTTATTCCATATACTTACATACATAAAAAACATCAGTGTCTTATACAAAACCAAAAGGCACTTATGGATAGTGGAAATTTTATGATGTTTATGGATAGTGGAAATGTTATGATGTGCTACAATATGGAGAGATGAATGGTTGGATGGAACCAGGAGAAATTGTCATTGCATTTTCCAGATCTTCGTGTATTCCATTTCATATTTATAAGCAGTTTGGTGATAGATACAGATAAGTCTTGATACCACTATGCAGCTATGAACACATTTTGCAGTTTTGGAGTTCTATGTGAATAGGAGCCTAGGGACTTTATTCCATTGTTCAGCAGCTCTACCAGGGGGTGGATTAGTCACAGACACATATTGTAAGGATATGCTCATTCATTCCATGGCTGAGATACAACTATTCCATGTTGAGCCCCTAGCAAGCAGTTATTCCTCCCAGGTTCCCCATATATATATGCATACTTGGTTCAGTTGAGTGTGCATGTATGATCAATTGGAGAGGGAAGTAAGACACTGCAAGAAAACTCTGAGTTTGCGCTTAAGTTTGTGGACATCTTAAGATTTTGAGCTTGTGTTTGATTATACAATTAGATAAATCAGTTCATTGTATTACTAGAAAATGAACATCACCTTGTATCCAGTATAAGCTAAGACTACAAGTAAATGTTGTCTTCTAATGTTTTCATGAACTTTATATGTAGGTGGGTTTATGTGGGTACTTGGCATCATCTCAGCGGAGTAATGTGGTAATATATAGAGTAGGACATTGAGAAGATGTCACAGTAAATACACATTAGTTTAATGTTCCCATCACTATAGTAGCATTTTCAATGTCTTTGGCATCCCTATATTAATTCCTCATTAACCCGGAGCTCTTGCCCAGCAGCTCATTACATAACCGTAAGCCAAAAATATTGTGTGGGAAGCATAGAGACATCTGAGAGGTTCTGTAAATGTAAATACACCAAAGATTGGGCTGATAAGACAGGATAAATTTATAGTACATCACAATGTGTTTCTCTCTTAAGTGAAATGACCCTCAAGATTCACACATAATCTACTGACAAATGGCCTAAATTCCTATAAAAGATATATTATAGGCGCTGGTGGCAAAGTGGAAAATGATTGCTGACTCTTAATGTAGATAAATAACATATTGAACCTGCAACCTCTTCCCCTCTAGATATATGACCAAGATGGGACACTACAGCACTTTATTGATGGAGGAGAACCCAGTAAGTCAAGCTGGATGAGGTACGTCCGATGCGCCAGACACTGCGGGGAGCAGAATTTGACAGTAGTTCAGTACAGGTAATGTGCGCAAATTTCTGAATTACAATCAATGCAATAATTCATTTTGAGAAAAGAAGATATTAGAAATACAGATGCTTTTGGTTAGGATGGTCGGAGGAATGAAAACAATGTATATATCACAGCATGTTTGCTAGACTTCAAAAAACAGAAACCTTATTGTAATAACCAAGACTGGAAAATTCATTTTGGTAGAACATTGTTTCATGTCTGATCCTTCCAACCTAACTACGATACGGACTGGATGAGATGCTGAGCAATTTTTAAAAAATTGTCCCGTCAATGGGGAGCTGAAGCTAATGGTGGCCATGGTATTACATTACGCCCATTTAACCCCTTTGTGACTGGCTTGTTTTGGGCTTCTTCTTTCCTGGTGCTTTCTATTAATAGATAATAATAGAGGTGGGTCACATTATTTGTATGCCCGGTAAGCAAAGTCACTGCATAAGGGAAGCTTAAAACAATGGGCTCAATTTAATATAACCCTAAGAGTCATGCACCTTTAGTAAACATTAACTGTACTTAAAGTTTCCTTACTGTCCCATGGGTACATGCGCTGCCAACAAGCAAATTTTATTGTCCCCATGTGTAATGTAATCTGCTCTTTTCTTGACTGATTATTTGGTTCTTTACATGTATTAACCGTAACTCACAAGTGACAGTCTATGTAATCGTCTCAGTACTGGATGGAGCTTTAGCAGAATACCACTTGATTTATACCCGAATTTGATACGTATGAGTATGTATCTTATACAGGCTGTCAAAAGCTGCTGAAATTAAAGGGCGTTTCTGGGACTTATTTATTATTTATTGATGACTTCTCCTTAATATCTGATCAGTGGGCATCTGATCCCCAGGATCCCCACAGATCAGCTACTTCCTCTTCACAGGCCAGTAATGTCACGTTCATTCGCCACATGGCCTGTATGCAGTTCAGTACAATTTATGTTGGGTTGTGCTGCAATACCAAGTACAACCCGGAGAATTGTATGGTCTATGCTTGGTATTCAATGAAGAGGCCACAGGGCTCCCCCAAATGTCGCCGTCTCTTCAAACAGTTGATGAGTGAGGGTCCTGGGCAGAGCTGATTTAACACATTGGTGGGCCCTGTGCAAGTGATTCATAAGTGGGCCCCCTCTATCATCGCCACCTGACCTGCACAAATTCTAATGCTCCTTCTATGTCCCCCCACATAGTATAATTCCCCTTAGTGGCTAATGTCTCCCTAGTGGCCCCATAATACCCTCATAATGTTCCCTTCCAGGTTGCCCCCACATCTTAATGTCCACTTCACAGATTCATAACATCAACTACCCTGGTTGCCCCCACATTGTCATGTACCCCCCCCAAGTTGTCTTCAAACTGTCATGTCCGACTTGGATTACCCTCACAGTGTTATGTCCCCCCCCAGGTTTCCCTACAGTATCTTGTCCTCCCAATGTTGCCCCCTCAGCATCATGTCACCCTCAGGTTGTCCCCACAGTATCATGTCCCCCACAGTGTGTCCCTTCACATTGTCATGTCCCACTCAGGTTGCCCAAACAGTGTGTCCCCCTACCCCACAGATTGCTTCCACAGTTTCAAGTCCCCCACTACATGTATTAAAAAAAACAAAAAACCTTATTACTCACTTTTCCCAATTCCCCATTCACTCTTGTCTCTGGTCCCAGAGTCTTCAAGGAGCAACAGGTGCGATGTAAGTGACGTCACTACATCACACCTCCTGCTCCCAGGACACCGGGAGCAAAGACAGTGGCCGGGTGGTGAAGCAGGGAATGGACGGCTCCCTACTTCTTTACTGTCTGCAACTCATTGGCATGTTGGATCCCCACTGATCACATATTAATAACCTATTCTAAGGGTAGGTGTTAAATATTTGACTCCTGGAAAAAACCTTTAATGACTAAAACCCCACCTTGCAGAAAAGCTGCTTTTTATCAGGAGTGGGTTGAGTAGAAGGGAGAAGTATAAGAACTTCCTTTATATTTCACATTCCTTTCATAGCTACTCCTAAGTTTGGTCAAAAAATTGCAGCAAAATCTGCAACAAAAAAGCAGCTTTTCGGCAATGTGGCACCTTATCGTCATGTTTCATATTCTACATACAGTACAATATATATAATGAGTACTAGATGTAATATTAGGTGTAATTAATACGTTTGTTACAATATTGGCAGTTCTGGGCATGACAGTTCCATATTCTCCCAGATATAAGAGGCCTAACTACTCAGAATAGTAATCTATATTAATAAGAAAAATATTGATGCTGCGGGGTCCCAATGTAAAATATGTAAGCGGGCCCCCAACTATGATGCTTGTATTGGTGTCCTCATATGGATCCCATCAGGCTCCTGTCCAACTGCGACCTCTTCACCCCGTACAGTTACACCCCTGTTAATGCAGATACATGGAAATGTTCCGTTCTATGTTATAAATGCAGTTACAAAGGTCTTCACCTAACTGTACAGACAACATTTATTCATGTGGGTTATTTTATAGAGAGAATATACTATATCCATTCTGAGCTGTCATCATAGCTTTAGTCAGGGTAAGAAAAAATCGTTTTGAGGTTTTAGGCCATATGGGATACAGTAAAGTATAATAAGGAAGGCCTGAGGTTAATGTAGACAAATGTCCTGAACCGCTGTAAGTATAAGAGTAGCAGAGAATTATTTACTTAATTCGGGAAGCTATTTTACCTAAAAGTAATGTCTAATAAAGAAACATGTAGTTACAAGCATGGAAAATAAAAACAGTGCCATGCATCAGACTTTTTGATAGAAATTTTTACATCCAGATGAGATGTTAACAGCTCGGTACAGTATGGTTTCAGTTGTTTCAGCTTTCAGCGCAATGAACCATGAAAATTAAATAAACTCTGCTCAGTCACCAAAGAGCGGAGAGCCTAAGGGAACGAACACTTAAGGCATCGGCCTATTTCTGCATTGTCCAAAGTTGTCCTTTTCACAAAAAGTCAGCTGGTTTGAATTGACTCTGTTATGATGTCTAATATCTAAATGGAATTTTCTTCAAAGAACTTTGTGATTGATTGACCCTCGCCTGAACGTTTTGTTTTTATTTTGAGGCTGACAATAATGTCCGTTGGCATGTGTTCTAGTTCAACAGCGTTAGGACGCCATGAAGCTATCTTTATGAGTCATCCAACCACAATACTAAATACATGTCAGCAAAGGAAATATTATCCGAAACGAGAAAAATCCCTTTGATGTACTTCAGCATGCAGAGAGTTGTGCGAGTTTTGGAAGCATTATCCGCTTGGAAGAAATGGTGTATGCTTACACTATTTTTCGGTCTACCCTCAGAGACCACCCATCGCCTGAAAACAGTTCTGCTCTTTCAGCAGCAAACTGTGTCATTTGGTTTTTTAGTACGTTCATTGCTACTCCGCTTTGTTTATTTTACGGAGAGCCAAAGTGAAAGATGAAATGTTTGGAATGGTCGAGCGCAGAGTAGACTTGATTTTTCTCAAGTTTTAGAACTTGCTATTGATTTTTTAGATTTTTTTTAAAAAGCTATGACAAACTGACTTCATTGCTACAGCGGCGTAGAGAAAATTGTGAATTATAGTGAAGGTGGACGTTTAACTACAGAAAACAAAAGAGACCAAGTTGAGAGTTTCTGTCAGATATTCATAGAAAGCTGCAGAAATGTTCTGCTTAGCCAGCAGTGCCCTCCTGAGACAAAATGGCTGTAAATAGAGAGAAGAACAAGATAAATGGAAGTTTTGCAGCTGCAAGTAAAATATTGAGGATCTGCACTTTTCTATTGATCTTTATGATTCTGTTGCCAAGAGGCAGTTTGTGGTGACAAAATACGTTGACAAGTGCATATCTCACTACAGTGAAAAATGCAGGGACGGATTCCCGGATGTGGCAGGGCTACACTACAACCAAATTGCTTTGTTACAAATACCTCTCACGGAAAAGTAATGTTAACTTATAAAGTACTTATAGTATATTAGAAGGTGTAACACTTCAGCCTGATCTTAAGATTATTCAATGTTATCATATATAAAACAAGTCCACGAGGTGGCATCACCTATTCCATTTATAGAATGTGTGAAATAATTTGTTCACCCCATAATGTAGGAGATATCACAGCTTATCTTAAAGGAATGATCTAGTTCTTTAAAGTTGTAGCCTATCCATATATAAGATTGTGGGATGCAATTCTTCACCGCACCACTGTCCAGCTGTATGGAGAGGCTACAGCCCTGCTGCACATTGATCCACACTGCACAATGCCATAGTTTTGGCAGCTGTTATGGGGCTGCATTTGGTCCCATTCACTTTTTAATTTTATTTTTATTATTTAAGTCTAATAGATAGTAGTGCATGTAACAACTAAAACCAACAGAGAGTAAGACTGAGGCAAGGAAACAACCAATGGATGAGCACACGACCTGGACCTTGTACACTAAAAGCACTAAACATACTTGAAATCCAAAACCCTAGCACATGAGACGCCCTACTATGATATGGAACAATATGTTTCCCATTATTGCCTACATAGATCAATTCACGATTCCATCATTTCAATCAAATAGATAGAGAATAAAGACCTCAGTCTGGCGCTGCCGTCTCAGTTGGAAGTAAATTAATGGTTTGAGTGGGAGTATTGTATTAGAAGACACACGCAGCAATGTATATTGGGGTAAAATGCCCTTTCTCAAGTCAGATGAGATATGGATTACAAAGAGAGACTTTCTGCCGTTAGGATCAGACCAGTAGACAGCTCAGACAGACACAGGAGTTTGCTGGAGAGGAATGCCAGCATACATTATAGCTAGGAAGTAAGTTGAGACTTTTGTAAGGGACTGTCCCATTGGGACTGTGAAAGATGGACCTTGAAGTGGCCAACACTGCAGGAGTGGTGCAAGTAAGTCCTGACAGCCACTGCTAGGGGCTATTTTTCAGGTGAAGATGACCCTAGAGAGAGAGTCTCTGAGCCCAGACTACATTAGACTGAGCTATTGATACAGAACTGAGCTGCCGTGGTAGAAACTGTGCTACACTGAGGTAGTGCTAAAGACATCAATACTAGAGATGAGCGAACACTAAAATGTTCGAGGTTCGAAATTCGATTCGAACAGCCGCTCACTGTTCGAGTGTTCGAATGGGTTTCGAACCCCATTATAGTCTATGGGGAACATAAACTCGTTAAGGGGGAAACCCAAATTCGTGTCTGGAGGGTCACCAAGTCCACTATGACACCCCAGGAAATGATACCAACACCCTGGAATGACACTGGGACAGCAGGGGAAGCATGTCTGGGGGCATAAAAGTCACTTTATTTCATGGAAATCCCTGTCAGTTTGCGATTTTCGCAAGCTAACTTTTCCCCATAGAAATGCATTGGCCAGTGCTGATTGGCCAGAGTACGGAACTCGACCAATCAGCGCTGGCTCTGCTGGAGGAGGCGGAGTCTAAGATCGCTCCACACCAGTCTCCATTCAGGTCCGACCTTAGACTCCGCCTCCTCCGGCAGAGCCAGCGCTGATTGGCCGAAGGCTGGCCAATGCATTCCTATGCGAATGCAGAGACTTAGCAGTGCTGAGTCAGTTTTGCTCAACTACACATCTGATGCACACTCGGCACTGCTACATCAGATGTAGCAATCTGATGTAGCAGAGCCGAGGGTGCACTAGAACCCCTGTGCAAACTCAGTTCACGCTAATAGAATGCATTGGCCAGCGCTGATTGGCCAATGCATTCTATTAGCCCGATGAAGTAGAGCTGAATGTGTGTGCTAAGCACACTCATTCAGCACTGCTTCATCACGCCAATACAATGCATTAGCCAGTGCTGATTGGCCAGAGTACGGAATTCGGCCAATCAGCGCTGGCCAATGCATTGTATTAGCCCGATGAAGTAGAGCTGAATGTGTGTGCTAAGCACACACATTCAGCACTGCTTCATCACGCCAATACAATGCATTAGCCAGTGCTGATTGGCCAGAGTACGGAATTCGGCCAATCAGCGCTGGCCAATGCATTCTATTAGCCCGATGAAGTAGAGCTGAATGTGTGTGCTAAGCACACACATTCAGCACTGCTTCATCACGCCAATACAATGCATTAGCCAGTGCTGATTGGCCAGAGTACGGAATTCGGCCAATCAGCACTGGCCAATGCATTCTATTAGCCCGATGAAGTAGAGCTGAATGTGTGTGCTAAGCACACACATTCAGCACTGCTTCATCACGCCAATACAATGCATTAGCCAGTGCTGATTGGCCAGAGTACGGAATTCGGCCAATCAGCGCTGGCCAATGCATTCTATTAGCCCGATGAAGTAGAGCTGAATGTGTGTGCTAATGCATTGTATTGGCGTGATGAAGCAGTGCTGAATGTGTGTGCTTAGCACACACATTCAGCTCTACTTCATCGGGCTAATAGAATGCATTGGCCAGCGCTGATTGGCCGAATTCCGTACTCTGGCCAATCAGCACTGGCTAATGCATTGTATTGGCGTGATGAAGCAGTGCTGAATGTGTGTGCTTAGCACACACATTCAGCTCTACTTCATCGGGCTAATACAATGCATTGGCCAGCGCTGATTGGCCGAATTCCGTACTCTGGCCAATCAGCACTGGCTAATGCATTGTATTGGCGTGATGAAGCAGTGCTGAATGAGTGTGCTTAGCACACACATTCAGCTCTACTTCATCGGGCTAATAGAATGCATTGGCCAATCAGCGCTGGCCAATGCATTCTATTAGCGTGAACTGAGTTTGCACAGGGGTTCTAGTGCACCCTCGGCTCTGCTACATCAGATTGCTACATCTGATGTAGCAGTGCCGAGTGTGCATAAGATGTGTAGTTGAGCAAAACTGACTCAGCACTGCTAAGTCTCTGCATTCGCATAGGAATGCATTGGCCAGCCTTCGGCCAATCAGCGCTGGCTCTGCCGGAGGAGGCGGAGTCTAAGGTCGGACCTGAATGGAGACTGGTGTGGAGCGATCTTAGACTCCGCCTCCTCCAGCAGAGCCAGCGCTGATTGGTCGAGTTCCGTACTCTGGCCAATCAGCGCTGGCCAATGCATTCTATTAGCCCGATGAAGTAGAGCTGAATGTGTGTGCTTAGCACACACATTCAGATCTACTTCATCAGGCTAATAGAATACATTGGCCAATCAGCGCTGGCCAATGCATTCTATTAGCTTGATGAAGCAGAGTGTGCACAAGGGTTCAAGCGCACCCTCGGCTCTGATGTAGCAGAGCTGAGGGTGCACAAGGGTTCAAGTGCACCCTCGGCTCTCCTACATCAGAGCCGAGGGTGCGCTTGAACCCTTGTGCACACTCTGCTTCATCAAGCTAATAGAATGCATTGGCCAGCACTGATTGGCCAGAGTACGGAATTCGGCCAATCAGCGCTGGCCAATGCATCCCTATGGGAAAAAGTTTATCTCACAAAAATCACAATTACACACCCGATAGAGCCCCAAAAAGTTATTTTTAATAACATTCCCCCCTAAATAAAGGTTATCCCTAGCTATCCCTGCCTGTACAGCTATCCCTGTCTCATAGTCACAAAGTTCACATTCTCATATGACCCGGATTTGAAATCCACTATTCGTCTAAAATGGAGGTCACCTGATTTCGGCAGCCAATGACTTTTTCCAATTTTTTTCAATGCCCCCGGTGTCGTAGTTCCTGTCCCACCTCCCCTGCGCTGTTATTGGTGCAAAAAAGGCGCCAGGGAAGGTGGGAGGGGAATCGAATTTTGGCGCACTTTACCACGCGGTGTTCGATTCGATTCGAACATAGCGAACACCCTGATATCCGATCGAACATGTGTTCGATAGAACACTGTTCGCTCATCTCTAATCAATACCAACACTGTATCACAAGTCTTTGTAGGGTGTTGTAGATGTCAGCCTTCAGTCGCAAGTGTCAGCAACGTGCTTCAAGTTTTTACTGCCTCTTGTAAGAGTGTTCTGAAATCGCAACATTAGTTGCCTCATTTAGGAACTCTGTGACCACCAAGCTAGTTGCCTCCTTGTATGTAAAGTTCTCCAGTTTTCCAGCTTCATCGGAATCTATCATCTCTTACTTAAGAGCCCAACAGCACAAGGCCATTAGATCCTATATTTAATGGGGTGTAACAACCCATCTTGTAACCCTATTCAATACACTTCAACCAATTCCACGGTAATTTAAACGCATGTTTTTTCTAAAATTCTGCAACATCTCAGAGTAAAATATATATATGTGTGTGGCAAGGGGGTCTTTCAATATTTAATACATGGTTAATACATGGGCAAGGTTCAGGTAGCATGAGTCTGCTGACAGATTTCCTTTACGTGTCAATTATAAGAAAGACTAATAAGGATCTGCTACCTAATAGCCCTATTTAGAAGACTGTGCTTGTTATAGACTGTATTGTGTCCACCTTGAAGACCATGAACACGACTGGCCTGCAACGTCTCATGGTTATATCTCCTATTTGTTACTTTAATTGTTAGAAATGTTAAAAGAGCGCTCTTTTTCATTTTTTAGAGGTGATAGAAGGAAGTATATAGATCATGTGTGATTGATTTTCTGTTATTTCACCAGATCAAGCATATTCTACAGAGCTTGTATTGACATTCCCCGGGGTACAGAACTATTGGTGTGGTACAATGACAGCTACACGTCGTTTTTTGGGATTCCATTACAATGCATCGCTCAGGACGAAAACTGTAAGATATTACTCATTATACTGTCATAGATTGGATAGTTTCCTCTAAAATTACATTCATTTCAGGACAATATATTATAACATTCTATGTCTGCTGTATTTTAAGGATGAAATAACTTTATGTCTTGTAGTGAACGTTCCATCACCTGTTATGGAAGCCATGTCCAGACAAGACACTCTACAATCCTTCAACAAAAATGGCAAGTTGCCTTCTTCTACATTGCAGAGGTCGATAGTTTTTCCACAGACTCCATGCAATAGAAACTATTCTCTCCTGGATAAATCTGGGCCTCTGGACACAGGATATAACCAGATTAATGCCAAAAACCAACGAGTACTTGCCAGCCCAACCTCAACAAGCCAACTCAACTCAGAATTCAGTGACTGGCATCTATGGAAATGTGGACAATGCTTTAAGACTTTTACCCAAAGGATTCTACTACAGATGCACGTATGCACCCAGAATCCAGACAGGTAAAACAAGATGACATGAGCAATGTCAGAAAGGTTGTTTCAGCTGCAGATTTTTATATTTTTTTTCATTATAGAAAAGCACTTACTGACACCTTTTAAGAAAATATATTCCAGGGTCTATGGTCTCTAAATTTTGATGGCCTCTTGCTCTGGTGTTGCTCGAGATCTCAGACACCTTTATGATATGGTGCACCAGTCTGAAAATGAAGGCATTCAACAGCAAAAGTATAGCAGAGTGAAGAAAGGCGCACATACACAAATGAGAAAAGTCAGCAAAAATAGCCAATTGTGACCATTTTGATCAACCATTATTTGAAAATTTTATGTGAATGACCATTTATGATGATGGATGGCTGACATTTGTTGAAAATTTGATCTTCAGATTGGAAGGTTTTGGCTGTGGTAAGGCATGCTCAACCAAACTCAGCAAATCATTTGCCCTTCTGCACAAATCCCAGGGATTCAGGTTTTTGGGGTTTTTTTTAGAACTTTTTGATTGGCCAGTTTAATCTCTCATATAGCTGTCAATGGAAAATTGATCATTTTCTTATGTGTATTGCTGGCTTAGGTATGATTTTGGATTGCAGCACTAATATCTTGCTACACAACAGTAAATGGTAAGAATGTGAAAAATTCTAACCTATTAATAGGGGATTAGGGTTGAGCCGATCTTGACTTTTCAGGATTGATTTTAAAATCCGATTTCCGATCATTTTTCATTCGAACCCGATCTCGATCCCAATTCCGATCCCAATGCAAGTCAATGGGATTTTTTTATTAATCGGAGATTGGATTTTAAAAGCAATCCTACCCCCTGGTGTCCACTTACCTCCAGAGATGGCTGGTCCTGTGCCCCGTGCCTTCATTCTTCGCCTCGCTGCTGCTCCACGCTGCTCTCCTCTCTTCGCTGCCCCCTCCCTGCCAGGTTAGGAGAGTGTGGGCGGGTTAGGAGAGTGTGGGCGGGTACTGGGAGGGGAGACGTCACGTCTCCCCGCCCTGTACCCGCCCACACTAAGCCACAAGCCCCGCCTACCTAGCACTTTAAACACTAACCTGGGAGGTGGGGCAGCGAGGCAAGAAGAAGGAGGGCACTGGAGCAGCCATCTCTAGAGGTAAGTAGCTGCTAGAGATTTAGTTTAGCCTTCCATTAGAATGAATGAAGGCAGGGGGCCACACGGTGGCTCAGTGGTTAGCACTGCAGCCTTGCAGCGCTGGAGTCCTGGTGTTCAAATCCCACCAAGGGCAAAAAACCATCTGCAAGGAGTTTGTATGTTCTCCCCGTGTTTGCATGGATTTCCATCCCATATTCCAAAAAAGACATACTGATAGGGAAAAATGTACATTGTGAGCTCTATGTGGGGCTCACAATCTACATTTAAAAAAAAAGAATGAATGAAGGCAGCCGGCGCGCAGGGGGTTAAGGCTGTGTGTCGGCTGTTTCCATTTATTCCTATGGAACTGCAGCGGAGCCTTCACACTGAATATACATCATATACTCAGTGTGAAGGCTAAGCAATGCATTGCGGGAAAAATCACCGATCTCGATCCCACATAAAAAGATCGTGTTCGGAATTCCAATGGCGATCGTGAAATTTTCTCGATTGCCGATCGGAATCCGATCTTTTCCGAACACGATCGCTCAACCCTATAGGGGATACATAACCAAAATGGGATTTGTCTGCTTTAGGATTAAATATAATTAATATATTTTTTTTTTTCTGGGTTACCAAATGAAAACTATCAAACATTGGTAACATGTTATCCATATGATTAATAATATAGGTGTATAGGTTGGAGTTTTCGGTAATTTGGCATTATCCAACTCAACCAAAAAGCTTAGCTCCGGATCACATCTGTGTTTGGTATTCTGTTCGGGGAGTCCGCTTGGGGACCCCTCAAAATGGAAACCTATATGCTTTAAAAGCGGTTAGCTAAGAAACCACACGGACCCCATAGACTATAATGGGATCCGTGTGGTTTCCGCACGAAACATGCGGAGAGAAAAGTAATGCAAGCAGCATTTATCTCTCCGCATATTTTGTGTGGAAACCGAGCGGAAACCACATGGACCCCATTATAGTCTATAGGGTCCATGTGGTTTCTTAGCTTACTGCTTTTTTATGCATATAGGTTTCCGTTCCCCGAATGGAATACAGAACGCAGATGTGAACCGGGCCTTAGATGGTCATGGTGTCTGTATACTAATGGGAACTCAATTTCACGTACATTTTTAAGTGATAGACAACAAACAATATTGAAACAAAGGTCAAGGCAAAATCTTGAGAGTTGACAGAAAGATAGCCACTGGTAAAATTGCCGGAGGCTAACCCATTGTAGACTACAGTAGCATCGCTGTAGATGTGAATTATTGCAGCAGATTTTGCAGCAGTTTTCAAATTTTGCAGTGCAAAGGTTAGAAACCCGTCTAGCTGCAGGGGTTAAACCTCAAGGGTTAAGAGAGAACACAGTGGTTCACACAAGATTAGCTTTCTTTTTCTCATCACATCTTAGTTACTCCAGAATGTAAATGATTTCAGTCTCCACCTTCCTAATGCTTTCTTGGACATATGTCAGGCATGCCTATTATGTACATGGTCTGTTCATGATAGGGTAGTAGCGATACTTGTCCTAGGTTCCTGCCCGTTTCTCTAGAGACTGAAAAAACTGCATCAAAACGGCATGTGAAAGTATGCTAAGGTTTTGCATAGTTCTACTTATATGCCCTACCCTAATATGAAGGCACTTCTGTGCAAAATCTGCAGTGTTAACAATACATTATTTGTATAGCGGGACTATGGGCCTCGTCTCATTACAGCAAACTGGTTTCTTCCCATTTTTCCTGGGAGCTTTATTAGAGTAAGTGACTAAAATAAGCAACAGCTGTCCTCATCTGCTTCATAATGAGCTGAAAATGCAATTTTAAAGGTGCAGTGACCTTAAAACAGTGTGTCTGTATTTGGGATTTATGCTTTATTTTCTCATGGCCATCATACAGGGGTAGATTAATGACTGTCATAGGCAGAAAACATCAGGCCAAGATGCTAGAAATGCTTTTATGTCTCCCAGAGAGAGAATGTCTTGCATCTCAGTGCTTATGTGACAGTCATTGCCGGGTTCACCTGCGGTGTACAGTGTGTAGGAACTTAATTAAGTACTAAGAGGCAATGAATTGGAATTTTTTGCTTAGCACTATTTTTCTTCAGAGCATGCAAAGCTATAAATCGTGTGGAGCTGTCAAAAAGATATACCTGCTCTAGCGGTGATGTGGAGGAAAACAGATGCCATTTATTCAATAAACTAATATCCATATAGAAGAAAAATGTTGACCAGATACCTTAGAGTCAAAGTTGGTTTGAACGTTTGTCAATACGGAATTTTATGGCTGTGAACTGAAGATGAAATTTAGCTGAACAAGTGAATTAGAATTTCTGGTACTTTGGCCAGTGGCACCGTGGATATAATACAGTCATTATTTATGCATCAAAGCTCATTTATCTGACAATCCTGATAGCTAGCCAGCGAGAAAAGATCTAATTAATTTCATCTAAAATTCTGTCCTGCTAGCCGTTTTTAACATAGAGTAAATATTTCATTGAAATACACAAGTATAATATAAATTATTGTGGACTGCATGTACAGGTAAGCTAAGCCACATGTGTAAAATGAATGGTACGAAAGGGGGTCATTTATGATGGTAATGTTCTATAGATACATATAGGAACATATGGATTTTTTTTCTCACAAATTAATCTAAAAAAATGATTGCAGCATGTTTACATTTGATATTATAGGGGTATACAGCCATGTGGACTGTATGAGACAAAAATAATAATGTGAAAAAAATGATTGCAGCATATTTGCATAGTATATTGCAGGGGTATATAGCCATAGGGATTGTATGAAAAAAAATAATGTGAAAAAAATATTGCAGTATATTACAGGGGTATACAGTCATGTGTGCCACTATACATGCACAACCATGTGCAAGAGGCACAGCATAAATTTGGGAAGGGATAATCTCAGGATTCAGGTAATTTATGACGAGGCACAGGCCATCATAAACCAGGCAATATGCGCAGAAAACTGATGTAAATGATGATGGATCCAAATGGTCCCAAACACATTGCACTCCCGTCATGCCCCTTTTTCACAACGGGGCAAGAGTTATCTAAAAACAACATTTAAAAGTGCCATGGAAACTACATGACCTTTACCCTTTATATTTGTCTGTTTTCTATGGCTGAATGGCTGATTTTATTGAAAATGCATGCAGAACCTAAGGGTCAAACAGATTTCTACAATAGTAGGCTATCTTCCCTACAACCCTGTAAAATCATGGTAATGGGCTTGGAAACTTTCAGTAAGGGCTCTCACAGAGAGTATTGCCTCAATATCAGTGTCCATATTGCATCCTGGCCTAAATCCATATTGCATCCTGGCCTGGTCCGCTGAGCTGAAGTCATAGCACCATATGAATCAATGGTGGTCTAAGCATGGGCCAGTAGACCATCGGTTGGGTCAAGCTTCACATATTTAGAGGCAAAGTGCATGCCTGTAAAGTGAGGAGATATTCATATCAATGTATTTAGTCTTGAGAAGATATGCCTAAGGCCAGGTTCACACATGAGTTTTTTGGACCAAAATTTGACGCAGAGTCCGCCACAAATTCTGGTCTAAAAAACGGCATTCCGCTCTGGATTAGGCCCAAATGAATGGGCCTAGTCGGAAGGGAGGTTTCGCAAGTCGGACGTCCGCAGAATCCACCTGAAGAGAAGGCAGGTAGCTTCTTTTTTCTGCGAGCAGTAACAAACGTCTCGCGGAAAAAAGAAATGACCGGCTCCCATTGATTTCAATGGGAGGCGATTTTTTGAGCTGAATTCTGATGCGGATTCCACGTCAAAATCCGGCCCAAAAAAACCCGTCTGAACCCGGCCTTAGGTGTTAGTTTACAGGTCTAAGCAGTGAAATTAGCGCTGTTGTAGTATCCACTGTAGTATGAATATAATCTTAGCGGAATTAGCTGCTGCCAGACTCCTCCAGACAAAAATATCAAGAGTTGAAATGATAGGACTCTATACACATACAACAAAAAGGATAAATCTTGTAAACATTAAAAAAGTTGGTTTATCATAATTTTCTTATTAGATGAATCTACAATCTGTCAAGTGCTTTATGCTAGATATAAACTACTACACATATCCTAGGTCAATATAGAAAAAATGATAAGTCGTAGGTATAATTTGCAATAAGGTACTGGCAGGGTAGATATATAATGTCACACACCATATAACACTTTTTTCATGTCTATAATCAAGTGCCATTTTGCCTATACCCTACAACTGGATTTACTCCCCATTGGTGATTCTTTCAAGATCCACATAAGATGCTAAGGACGACGTCTCCATTATTGTAATAAGCTACAAGCCATGGACTGGTGACATTGCATTTATGGCGAGCCACAGATAATATTTAGTAACACTGTGCAGAATACACATAGCTCCTCATGTTTCCTCAAATGACTAATGTTTCTATACCAAGCAGGGTAGTTCCATAACACCAAAAACGGCTTATTTGACAGGATTTCAATAGGAGATTTATGCAGGCATTAAAACAACTACTGTAAGGCGCTAATTGCATGGGCAGAATTCATAACTCAGATGTGAGCGAACATGATTCCCGATAGATTATCATCATATAGAGGAAAATATTTCAGGTTTTTTCCAATAGTGAGCAAAGAAAATACAGGGACCTCAGAGTTAAACTGCAGACTGTGCAAGAACAGATCTTCCTACCCTGAGATGTAAAATCCTATAAATAAAATTGACTTATGGCTGCTTATTCTCTATGTTTACAGAAACAGCATTTTCATGGAGAGTGCCAATCGATACTGATGAGAAGAGCGATCTACTTTCAGCAGGAAATAATAATCTGCATTTGACAATTTTATAAGTAACACTTTTAGGCAGAGTTGGATGCCAAGTTTTTGGTGTTAGTAAACTAAGAAAGCAGTGAGACTTCTCGCAGCTATATCTCACATCACAACTGAAGCTCTAGTTTATGAGATAGCAATATTAAGTACAGTAAATAAGAGATTGTTGTAACAAAAATAGAATATTAAGTCTCTATACTTTATAAAATTACCCCCACCGGATATATAAATAAATACATAAATTACTGTTCTAATCATAGGACACATGCTCACATATGTTATATTCCTAAAATATTATTAATTAATATTTATTACGTTCTAACCTGTCAGTCTCAATCCTTGTCATTGCAAATAAAAAAATTGCAACAGCACTCGTCTACGGCAATAAAATATGACTGCTATGTCTTTTATATATAGTTATAAAAATGAGGTTCTTAGCATACACTTTTATGAAATTGAGATATCCCATCTGCCAGTGACATGATAACATCTTTAAAAGGGTCCCAGTGGGTCATCTCTCTCTCAATCCTTTCCCAGCCATCTAATTTTGGTTTAGAAATTTATAAAATTATAAAATAATTATCACCTTGCTGTGTAACTATCGGGGTAGCAGCGGTAGCGGCTGCCACAGGGCCCAGGACATTAGGGAGCCCATGTCAAAATTTCGCCATGATTAGACATAATTCTTGTATTTTCCACCAAATTCTGTTCCAGTCAAAATATGTCAGTACAGACATGTGATATGTGAGTCAATCACTGACTCAAGTAGTGACCTCAATGGTCTTGACAAGCCACTGTAGAGCCAGGAAGAACAGAGACTGGCAGGGCATTTGGGAAGCACTGGAAGAAGTGGATTGGCAAGGTGAGTATCACTTTTACCATTTTGTAGCATTCTAAGCAGTTTTCACAATATTTAAGAAGGTTCTAGGGCCCCTTGAAATCATAACTAGCAGGTTATGTTGTCTACATACAGAAATAATTTAGGATCAGGTCACATCTGCATTCAGGGATTCCGTTCCCCTCTCTGAATGAAAAAGCAGCACTTTTCTCTCTGCATTTTTCATGCGGAAATCGAGTGGAAACCACACGGACCACATTATAGTCTATGGGGTCTGTAGGTTTCCTACAATAACCGCTTTTTTAGTTTTTTGTTCAGGGGTCCCCAAATGGACCCTCTGAATGGAAACCCATGCGCAGATGTGAACCGGGCCTTACTCTGACCATGTACGTTAGATAACCAATGGCATATTAGAAGACACAAGGTTATCAATGGTTCGGATATTAGCTTGCCCAATCCATTCTTCAAACAGGAAATAAACTTTACCAAATAACGCTAGGTTCACACTAGCATTTGGGTTTTCGGTTCCGCTTGGGGACCTGAATATCGAAACCCTATCCCCATAGACTATAATGGGGTTCACGGGGTTTATACCCAACAACAGGTAAATGCAGGACTTTTCTCTCTGCATATTTTAGTGGAATGGTGGATGGAATCCCTAAACACTATAGTGACCCTAGACTTACCTTGGATTTGCTCATCTCCCTTTTCCTATGGCCATTAGACTTATTTTACGCAGGAAAATGCAACCTGATCATGTGAAAACTACATAGTCATCATGGGCATCTGGGAAGGACTAAAGGTAACTGGGTGGTAGACAGCACTAAGTGAAATGCCCCTGCTTTCTATAGTTCTGTAGAAAACGACACCCTAAGATGGCTGTGTATACATGAAATTAAAACAATATTTATCCTCCATCCATAGGATAGAGGCTAAAATACTTATTGGTGGGGGTTTGACCGCTGAAATTCCCACCAACCCGAAGAATGTGGTGGTGATTTACCCCTGTGAATGCAGTTATGGGAAACCAACCCTGTAGGATGCAGATGCACCCCTACTGCCATACACTTCTATGGGAGTGTCAGCAGCAGCCAAAGTACAGCACTTGGCAATTTCCCATTGAAGTGTATGGAAACAGCAGTGTGTCTACATTCAGCAGCCGCTTTTCCCTCATATGCATTCACGGCGGGGACAAATAACATTTGTGACATAACCCTCTGGATTGGGATTCTGAGCAACATAAAAAGCATTAGTATGGAAATCAAACTAAAGCGATACATAGGAGAATCTGTAGAGCCGCCTGTAAATGCGAAATGATTAAATATGTGTTCATAGTTGACTCCAAGGTCAAGCAGGTTCATTTATAATGCCTCTTATTATACGCTTGGTTTCCTTTGTAAAGTATCTACACGACCTGAGTAATAGAAGTTGAGATACATTCGATGGCAAAGTATAAAACAAATTAAACAGCCTTCCACGTACATTCAATACTGTCATCCTTTACCTTGTTGTAGTGAATACTCACATTAGCACTTTGCTAATTGGACTACTTTGTTAGTAATAGACAGTAGTTCTATTACATTACACGGGTGCCTATATATTACATTGTGATGAGGGACAGCAGATTTTCTATGTAATATTATGAGCAATGATCTTGAATATTGTTGGCAATTATTGTTGAAACTCCCATTTTGTTAACTGTTTGAAAGATGGGGTCCTTGATTATAACCTTCCCACAGCTTTCCCATTTGTAAGGTAAGCAAAACATTGAGCCAAAAATTAACTCAATGATAGAAGAGGTAAAAATCCTGTCCTATCCCCAAACAGGAGATGCTGAATATGATCAAGATGTCCCCAAAGAAGTTATGTTAAAATTTGTCTTCATCCACTTACAAAATCCCTATGGCTAGCTTAAACTGTGAAGGTTGTTTCCAACAACAGGGTCCATTCACTAGGGGACGGAACCATTAACAGTGTGTCTCGTATACGGCGCGTTATTTTGCGGCATTGATTTTACGGCCGCAAAATAACGTGGCGTATATGATCTAGGCTCCCATTGAAATCAATGGGAGCATATACGGCACTCAAAATCTCACACGGCGTATACGTGCCAGGTCACGCGGCACGTTACTCCGTGTGAATGCACCCTTAAATGTTGATCTCTATGTAATTGGATGGCATTTGTTACACGGATAAGACGCTGGGGTTTTGGGAGTTACAGAGACTGCCAGAAGCGGCTGTTCTATATGATTTCCCATACAGGTAAATAAAATTTATGAAGATAGCACAGCGAGCTATGATGTTTCCATAACCTTCCAATCTTGATCAAGAGAAGGAATTGCATACGGTTTTCCCACCGAGATTGGAATACCTTTTTAAACCCCAGGTTATATTCTGGATATGGACTCCAGCATGCTGGGATATCTGAATGGCTAAAAGAAACTATGTAAATATAACAGGAAATTCTTATTTATGCAAATCCCAGTAAATTCTTTGGCCTTACACTATGTATGCATAGGTGTAAGATGGGGCTCCTGGGCCCTGATGTAAAATGTGTAACATGGGGGGCCCAATATAGAATTTACTTTGCGAGGAACCAAGCTTCACGTTATGTCTAAGCCTATATAGAGCTACTCCTATGTGTGTTTTATATAGCACAATACATAAAGGAATATTACAAAAGAAATACTTCATGCTAGGCAGAAGAAAACAGTCGGAAGAAATATTATAGTAAACACCTTAGTATATCCAGATGGAAAGTTCATAGTTAGAGCCAAACCATTGAGTGATTGCCAGCACCACCTCTTTATCTCTGTGTGCAGCTAAGTTATTTTCCATTGCGGGCACCTAAATGCCTTTATTAACAGCGACCATAAGCCGGGAATCTGCTCAATATTAGCAACATGTTCTTTTTATTAAAATGAGAAAATTACCTTAATAGAGTTAAGACCAGAAGATACACATTACCGACTCTTAAACAAGAAATGACTCAGTTTTGGCCATTAGCAAAAGGATTTTAATCAGCCAGGTGACCCAAGCATCCAAAATAGTAGAGCCCCGGGGAACCATCAACATTGTGGGATTACAGAAAGTACAGAGCCCTCACTTACTGCTATGTTAACAATACAAAATGGCTAATAAATAAATAGCCAAGAGGGTAAAGCATGGAAACACAATACAGAACCATTGTAGAATAGGAGGAAATCCACGCAAACACGGTGAGAATATACAAACTCCTTGCAAATGTTGTTCCTAGCAGGATTCATATCCAGGACTACAGCGCTGCAAGGCTACAGTGCTAACTACTGAGCCACCATGTTGCCCTTTAAGTCTTATAAGCTTTGAAAAATCTAAAACTTAATTTCTTGGAGACATTGAGAAGATGTAAATCTGAATCAAGGTTGTAGGTTCATTACATATTATCTGTAACACGCATTTATTGTATACTATGTATTTTACACTAAAGTATGTTATATTTGTTATTATAATTGTAGATTGGTGTCCCAGACTCAGGTGCATATTAATACTACAAAATCTGAGACAGTTTCTCCTCTCGTATACAGATAATCTATTTTGGGTTTTGTTCATAATACATAGATTTTTATGAAAAATTACATTTTTAGGCCATGGCCTTAAATCCGTCTTTAGCGGTTGTCTTTTGTCAGAATATGGGAACTACAGAATTCAAGATATACAGTGCTTGCTTCCAGTAAAATGACAACTAGAACTAGCAGATAAAAGAGGCATCACCGAAGAAGTCAAAGCCAGAACACTTATTATAAAAGTGGTCAAACTGGAACCAGTAAAAAAGAACTGCTAGAAGACAAGCAAAGGTTAGGTCACTCAAACACATGTAAGGCCGGGGCCCCATGGGACGTAAATGCCGTGATTTGCCCGCAGCGGAGACACTGTGGGAAAAATCGCAGCGTTGTACAGTGCAGGCAAAGTGGAGGGGATTCATGTGAATCCCATCCCCACTTTGTGGAAAAGATTGCAGCGCAGAACCATTGCAATTTGCAAAGCCGTTGCGGCTTTGTACATCGCAGTATGTCAATTATATCTACGGAAACACCGGCGGCTTTCCCTTAGATATAATGTTAAGAGAAAGTCCGCAGAGGAAAACTCTGTGAACTTTCTCTTAAAAGCGCTGCGGAAAGAACCGTAATGCATTCATGCTGCGTTTTTTTCCACAGCACTTTAGCGCTGCGATTACGGTCCGTGGGGCCTTAGCCTATAACAGGAATTGAGGCTGGGTCCAAATCAACAGTTAGGGCTCATGTACACGACAGTATCATCTGCGTGCCAGCCGTACTTCCGCAGGCCTCTTTTATTGACCACAAAACTGGACAGGAATAGGACCTTTCCTGAGATTTGTGGCACGGACTGTTGGCCCACACATGGAACCATGGAAAGCACAGTCATATGCGTGGGCCTTAAAGAGGACCTTTCACCTCCTGAGGCACATGCAGTGTAATACACCGCTAGAAAGCCAACAGAGCGCTGAATTCAATTGGATTGAATTGGATTTCCCTTTCTGTACCCCCAGTGAAGAGCTATCAGTGCCAGTACTGTAGCTTTTCACCGTCAGAAGGGCGTTTGTGACAGTCAGTCAGGAACACCCTTCCACACAGTAGCACCTATTGCGCTGTACTGTGAGAGCGGTGAGGAACGCCCCCTCCCCTCCTGATAGTACTCGTCCATATCCGAGTACTGGGGGGGCGTTCCTGACCACTCAGCATCATCACTGGGCAGAAAGCAACGACCCCTCTCACAGTACAGTGCAATAGACGCTACTGTGAGGAAGGGCATTCCTGACTGACTGTCAGAAACACCCTTCTTACAGTGAAGAGCTACGGTACCGGCACTGATAACCGGGGGCACAGAACATGAAAGCTGATGTGCGCTGAATGTATTATACCGCATATGCCCCAGGAACATCATCAGAGAAAGGGTTCTTTACTGTAAGAGCAGTGAGGCATTGAACAAGAGGATGTTGTCATAGTTTATTCATTGAAAAATGAAAGAGATTTTTTTAGTTTTTGAAAATAATAACATCTCCTAATAAGAGGCATTTGGCAGATACTTTGTAAGAATTTATTGCCTTTTTCTGAGTCAGCACTGCAGGACCTTCTTATGTAACAGTGTTATTCCAGCATGCTTCTTGTATAATACAGTTTATTATAAATAATAACTACATCACAGTTACATGCTGGGACTATATGCTTTTGTATGTATTTTTTTCACATGTACTTTCTATTCAGGGTATTCTGTATGGCCAATACTTTCATCTATTAATAGACACCGAGCAGATTGGAAATTATGTTTATAACGTTAAGTTACATTGAAATCTTTACATTATGGTTCCACATAGACAAATCGTATTTTTTGTTTCTTATTTAGGCCTTACCAGTGTGGACACTGTTCCCAGTCCTTCTCTCAGCCATCAGAATTAAGGAACCACGTTGTCACCCACTCAAGCGACCGACCCTTTAAGTGTGGCTACTGTGGCAGGGCCTTTGCTGGAGCAACTACATTAAACAACCACATCCGGACACACACAGGGGAAAAACCATTTAAGTGAGTAGTTAGTACGGCAGTAACAATGTACAAATTCTTAACTATAAAAAAGGACTTTTATGTACATTAAAATGGGAAATCTATTTTTAACATCTCACTTCAACATTGAGATATAACCATATAAAGTACATAGCTGCTAGATCTGATCATATGTCCTCTTCTGCTAGATGCAGAATTACCTTTATTTCTAATCTAACTAAATAAATGCACATAAGATGTAAACATTTTACTGTATTCGGCGATTTGGATCTGCACATTTGCGATTGAAAATGTGTAAAATTTTGGCACAATTTGCCCAAAGAAACTGGCTTTACACAACTTTTAGGGTCTGTTAACATGGCGGAAAATGAAGAGGAATTCTCTTCAATTTCCGCCGCTGGTATTTTTGCCACGGTCTAGCAGAGAATCAGTATTCCATTGCGGCATCCCACTCCTGATGAATGTGCCTAATTAGGAGGGAGTCTCAAGCCGCAGACGCCGTGGGCTGAATCATCTGTGGAATCCACGGAAAGATCAAGCAGGAAGTGTCCTGCTGCAATCTCTGCCTCCCATTGAAAACAATGGGAGGCGGATTCTGGGAGGTATTTGCTCCGGATTCGCCCCCAACCCGTGTAAATTCCTCTGTGTGAACTGACCCTTATAGACACATTGTGAAAACGTGCTCCTTCTAGAAAAGAAGACTTTCTGCACCTTTCTCAAAAATGGAGGAGGGCTTGTTGGAAAGGGGGCTTGGCCTGCTGAAAAGAGGTGGGGCTTAAAATGTGACACCGTGCTCCAACAATGCATCAATATTTGTCTAAAACTAAGCCAACTTAACTGCGAACTTAGGCTAGACATCAGATTTATCATTAACCATTAGACTCTCGTTTTATTTTTATGCAAAGCATTAATAAATCTCACCAGTGTATCTGTGATAACACTTTGAGACAGAGTTATTAAAATGCTCTAAAAGCAATGAAGTTTTAACAATTTTCTATTGTGCTCCAAAATGAAAACTGCATTGTCATTGGTGGCCATGGGCAACTAAGACAGTTTGGCTTTTAGACCATTTTAATAAATCTGCCCCATCAAGTTTTCACATTGACTCTCATTTTGACAGCTATTAACTGGCCAGTTGGTCATCCTATACTCTCTGTTATGAGTGAGGGGTATTTAAGGCTCAGGGGGCAAATATATTTGTCATGGTGGTTGTGTGGGCACGGACAATGTACCCATGTGATCAATGGCATGAGATGGCTGACACACCTAGCCAGGATCTTGCCACAACTATTGGGGACAGATAACTCTGATCCATCGCCTATCTATCTATCTATCTATCTATCTATCTATCTATCTATCTGTCTGTCTGTCTGTCTGTCTGTCTGTCTGTCTGTCTATCTATCTATCTATCTATCTATCTATCTATCTATCTATCTATCTAGTAGATAGTCCAGAAGACATAAAGACAGATAAATGTATAAAAGTACACATTTTATGCTATTTTGTACTATTCATTATGTACATGACCTATGTTTTTCATATTGGCTACAGTCATGGGGTTTTCAGGATTAATCTGATGTAGGTGCTATCCAATGGATAACATGGACCCATTATATAATTGTCACAACTATTAGAACTGATACTGTTGAGTAGTCCCTAGAGGGGATCCTACAGAAAGCAGTAAACAATCTACAACCTAAAGAATTATGACAGGTGTCTCCAGATCCTCCAATACAAAGTAAAGATGGAAGGAGTTACTGTAGTTTATGATGCTTCTTCTCCCTTCATGCATTTGCAAGGTGTGCGCTGTGATAAATAGTCCCCATTAGGGCTTTGCTGGTTGAAGAAATGGAAAAAGAGCTGCTGAAATCCTGTCAGATATGTAATTGATTTCCCCGGACTGCTGTGTAAATAGATTTTAGTAATTAATTGAAGAGGTTCTGAGGTCAAAACGGAAAATAGATTTATTTTAATGCTAAGGCCTTAAGTATCTGTTACCCTGTTGACGCCTTTATTTCTTTTGGGGGCATGGCGTAAAATATGTATTATTAATATATGATTTACAAACAGCTGTAATGGTATGTAAATAAATGGTGAACAAAATAAGATTTATTGCTTGTTGATGTTAAATTATTATTATATTAATTCAATTATTGAAACTTATTAACTTATAATGCTGCTTATAGATAGTAGATCCCATTGGACTAATGTTCTTCACTAGAACCCCCAATACTTTTGCAGGGACATGAAAGCAGCATGAGTCTGATGTTTCCCTTTCCAATAAATTGGGTGACAGCCTATAGCCAGCTTAAAGTGGACTTTTCAACACCTCCACAAACTCTTGGCATCCTCCCACTGACATTGGTGCGGTTGGAGTTGTTCTCTAGCATTCGCTATTCCCGAGGAATCATTGCTGTTAGTTTCAGCATAGGTATTCTCCCTCGTGGATGGTCCCTGTCTTTCTGCTCCAGCTTAGGACAGTAGAGAACATAATTTTACTGAAACTAACAGAAATTATTGCTCAGGAACCGGTGGGGGCTAGAGAAAAAAAAATTGTAACCGTGCTGTTATCAGTGGAGCAGCCACTATTAAAGAATGTAATGGATTACAGTTGGTGGAGGTGGTGAAAGGTCTTCTTTACGCATAGTCTTTATTAGCCTGGGGTGACTGAAACTGACTTTATATTACACCATCGTATTATCCCCTTGAAGCAATGCAATGCGTTATGTACTGGAACTTGCCACAAATTCTTCTCACAATTCCACATTAACTCTTAAGTACTATCATGGTGTCTATCATACACATATCATTATGATAGACACCATGATAGTACTTAAGGGTTAATTTATAAGAAATTCCAAGGTATTGTATGCACTTACAGTATAGGCACTCAGCAGGTTATGGGTTCTGTATCACAAATCTGTAGAATAAGAGCATTAGGATCATAAACGGTACTGTATTTGGCAGCACTGTTACCATTTTGCATTGGAGACCAGCTACAAGGTATACCTCTGACAAGAAATGTCTAGCACACCGTGCAATAGACATGGAAGAAAAGAACTCTGAAACTGGTGATAGTAACTGGCACCCAATAGTTATTCCTACCAAGCCCCCATGCCCACTTGATTCATCATGGAGCCCCTCTCCCGGCTAGTAGACTCTTCAGGCTAGTAAATACGGTACACACATTGACCAAGTTTCACGGCTGATGGAGGTAGATCTGGAAGCTGTAGAATCACCTCTACACCATTACTGTGATTAGGTTTATAACCAATTTACTGCTGACAGACTCCCTTTAAGGCTCTTAAATTTGGATACCTTCACATGAAACCCTTATAACTACATCGCCATTAAAGGGAGGATACTATAGACCTGTAAAATGGTCTTTAAATACTTGGAAAGTACATAGTAAATGCCTCTGTTCCAAGTTTGTCATGCAGTAAAAGGTAGTATATTTTGGCAGTCCAATCCACTAACTAATCAGTTTTCTAATAAACAATCAGCAATACACTAATGTGTCATCAGCACTCCGGGCGCTCGGAGAGGATCATCTGCCCATAGACATTAATGAATACACCAAAAATCATTAGACAATCAATACTTCTGAGTTATTTTCATTGAGCTGATAGGTCTGATACATTAAAGCTGACATTTTACATTTGTCAAGATCACGGTGCAGTTTTTTTTACAGTAGAACGGGCTGCTAAGAATATTCCCAGAAAGACAATCAAGGAAATACAACTTATTTATAAGGCCATGCTTAACTGCTTCAGTAGCTCGGGTGAATATATTGCCAGAAGTCTAAAGGAATGTTTTCATGCATTTTAAGTACCATATATTTAGTGTGGGATTGCAGACATAGACAAACTGATGAAAGTAAAGAGATCTAAAATGGATCTATCACTCAGGACAGTCCTGGTTATTGCACTGGCTTAAAGAACACTTAGTGTGTTAATTCAGTACAAAATATCACATCAAGAGGCTTGAGGCACCCCCTACCTCAATGATATAGCCAATTCCCAAAGCAGAGGCTCCAGTATAATCAGGATCACACCTACTTCAACAAAGCTTTGGACTTAAAGGGGTTGTCCAGGCAAAATTTTTGTATTTAAAATAGGCCGGGGTAGGTTAAAAAAAAAAAAAAAAAAAGGAAAAAATCATACTCAACTTTTCCCGGTGCTCAGGTGCCTCTCATCATGGTCCAGTCCTCCCGGTACATTATGTTCCAGTAAAAGTACCTGCCATACGTGACCGCTGAGACAAATCAGCATCTTCAGTGGAAGGGATCCGGGACATCACAGCCGGCAAGCAGTTTAAGGGTTTGTTCACACGGGGAGCGTTCAGGCGGATTTTGGCACAGAGAGTGACACAGGGAGTCACGTCACTCTCGGGTCAAAACCTGCCTGTCACGACTGTCGCGGCTCCTGACAGTTGCGGCTCCCCCCTCCGGAGTTGGCTCAAATGAATGGGCCGACTCCATAGATTGCTGCCGCTTGAAGAAAGGGCAGCCCGCTTCTTTTTTCCGTGAGTGGCAGCATGCCGCTCATGGTAAAAAGTAGCATGGCGGTCTACATAGACATTGTGAGGGGCGGATTATGACGTGTATTACACGCCATAATCCGCCCTCTCTGTGCCTGTGTGTACGAGCCCTATCACAGCCCAACAGAAGGGCCACACTGGGGAACTCCGGAGCATCGGGGACAGATAAGCATGATTTTTTTTTATTTTTTCACCTCCCCCGGCCTATTTATAATACAAAAAATTTGCCTGGACACCTCTTTAAGAATGACTTTGGAGTAACCAGATACCATCTGTTAGTGATTTTCAAACATTTTGTTTTATCTAAGGTTAAGAAAAAATAATCTTAAACTCCCATATACTTTAGAAACCGCAGTAAAATCTAATCCTGTAAACTGCAGTTGTTCTGCCAATGTGCTGTCAGTGACATGTAGGGGCCAGGTTGTACTGACCTGTACACATTAGCCTTCTTCACTGGAAATCTGAGAAGGAGATATTTTTAGAACAATATAATGTTTGTCATAAATAGTGAAACCAGGAATGGAAGGCTTATTCTAAGTCATCCACATACTGAGGAATCCCTTTATGAATCTTTATACCTAAATCAACTATCTTATTTAAAATGTATTTTTAAAGGGGTTTTTTGGTTTAAAAAAGCATAATACAGTATGTGCACTTACTTACATTCTCAAACCATTAAGATCTTAAAGGGGTTTATAAGCATAAGTCATCAATTGATGATCTGTGAGGGTACAACACCTGGGACCCCTGTGGATCAGCTGTTCAATGTGACAGTGGTGCTCCTGCTTCACAAACCATATGACGCTATACGTATCAGTCATATGGCCTGATCAAAGGTCAGTCCCATTCAAATGAATGGGCTAAGCTGCAATACCAAACACAGCCACAGTGCAAATAACACATTACCCAGTTTATTGGGAGCTGGGTAATGTGCTATGTCCCCTGTAGTGACGATGTATAGAAACTTAAAAACTGATGCCAGGATTCTCAAAATACTAAAACTGATCACTGGGGGAAACAGCAGCAGAGCAGTTTGTGTTCATCTTATTGTTGCAATTCCCTTTTAACAAACAGGGATTGTCCAAAGTGGAAACCCAAAGTTCTTTTCAAATACACATTTCTTCTTCACAGATGTCCTGGCCCACATGACACTAATAGAGAGCATAAACATAGACAGGCAATGTGAAAAGGACATATATTTATCATAGTGGCTAAAGCTGGATGCTAATATCCTACTAATATTGTAAATGTGAAAGTTTGTGTGTTTGGATGTTTGGTCCTCAATCACGCCTACACCGCTGCATGGATTGTCCTGAAATTTCACACACACATAGAATGCCGACCGGAATAGATGATAGGCTACTTACCATCCCCGTGGGTGGCTGGGCGTCACGACCGCGAGCACCAAAGTTCGGTTCGGAGTAAGTTTGAGGACCTGAGATGACGTCATCACAGGCCCTTGCAGTGCACGCTGATTGGTGTGCGCTATGTTGTGGGAGGATGCAGCCTGGCACAGCGCGGAGTAAAGAAGATGGCGCCACATGTGTAGGTGCTCCGGCACGAATCAGGCATGGTGAATCACGGCGCTCGGCAACTCCAGCGGCTGGGGACAGTCTGTGCCCCTGACAAGATGCCGGACACTCCCAGGCTCAGGTCTGAGGCAGACACGAGGCCTCCATCTGTGCGACACCAGACATGAAGCGGATGAGCCGGCTCTGTGTGAGTATCCCGGGGGTGTGCGGGGTATGGGGCCGGGCGCTCCACCGTGGGGGCATAGGTGCGGCGTTTGGATGGGTAGGGGGGTGCGCAGGAGAGAGGTTTTGGGGCCCAGGGAGGTGCACAGGGCTGGGGGGCCTTGGGCGTGAGGTTTGGGGGAGGGGCACACTTGGCGGCTTTGGGGACAGGGATTAGGGGCAATGGTGCGGTGCCCAGGGCTTTGGGGCAGGGGGGATGGAGAGGAGGGGTTTGGGGGCCTGGGTATGACCTGGGGGTACTACAGTGCCGCGCGGGATGGGTTCTGCGGGGAGGAGTCCATGGTGTGCCGTGCGAGAAGGGTCGGCGCAAAAGAGGGGTTTGGGGGTAAGCAGGGGTCCGTGGGCGCCACCACATCATCCATCAACAACGACCCGCGGATGAAGTTGTAATGTATAAATGGCATGTCCTTTACCCTGCAAATACCTCATCCTCTTTCCATAAAGACAGGTCCCCTTTCAATGCAGGAAATTTTGGTCTAAAACTAGATGCAGCAAACTGTGACAGAATTCATTAATTTCCACAACATTTTATAACACTTTACACCAAGGATGAGTTGAAACACTACAGTAAATCTGCCCCTTGTATCTGTACACCGGTTTCTCAGCTCTTCTCTTCAAGGAAAGCCAAGCTGAGCTGATCAGAAACTAAGGGGCAAAATGCTCTGTAGAGGATACTAGCACATGGACCCTCACTGATCAATGTCCCTATGACATATCAGAAGTTCTTGAAATATTATTCTCCCTTACAGACTTGACTTACAAACCAGGATAGTGGAATTCTTTTTCATCTAATCTCTGTATCAGTAAAAGTTAGAACATTCTAGACAAGTCTAGTCATAGTGAATCAAATTTAATAGCATTTGAGTAAGAAAAATACTAAAAATATTTGTGTAAGTGTAAAACAATTGTACATGGCATTTTATAAATCATCTTCATCTAAAAATCTTAATAAGATATGTCTTTGAGTCGCCATCTCTACCTGCATTATTGGTCCTGTCTTACCTCCAGGCTCATAGAAACCCAAAATATTGGATTCCAGATTTTAAATTAGCAGAAGATGAAATTCTATTTGTCATCAATTTCTTTCAAGAGGTCGCAGAGCAGAAAACCCCAGACAAGATTCTACTTTGATGGCTCTCTCCTAAAAATCTCTTTTTGTTCTTTATCTATTTGATGTGACAGTGATCAGTGGAGGGACAAGACAGGCCTCTCTAGAGAAATCACCTTCCCCCATCCTATTGACAGTTTTCTGTGATCTGAATCAGATGGACCATGCCCTATTATAGTCACTAAGGCACTTCTAGTAGCCACCAATTAAACCTTTTTGGATGATGAAACCAGAGGCCACTTTTGAGTGTCTGTTCCTATTAAGTGCACTGAGAAAACTTCTGACACCAAAGCATCCATGGTCTTAATTTTTCTTTTTGCCTCCACTAGGTGCGAGAGGTGCGAGAGGAGCTTCACACAAGCCACACAGCTGAGTCGACATCAGAGGATGCCCAATGAGTGCAAGCCGATAACAGAGAGCACAGAATCAATTGAAGTGGATTAACTGATTGACTGGTTGGAATTAAACTGCAAGGAAAGTCATGATTAAATGTCACGGACACTTAAGCAAAACCAAAGATTTCCTCCGAACAACTTTCAATCAGGCCCAGAAAACCAAAAGCAGTAATAAAATAAGTAGGATGTTAAGAGATATTGATCTTGGCATGGAAGAGAGACCAAGAAAGACATTATTTATTTATGAGTGGGGGTGAATTATATTTCAAAGGACACGGGGACTTAACCTTTTCAGTCCCAACATCTATATATAGCTTTATTTCTAAATGCATTTTGTACAGAAAAATGTTATTTAATACCAAAGCAAATGTCAAGTTCTTCTGTCAATGGCCACATCTCTGTCTCTGAATGCACACGGACATGTTGAGAAAAGCACCTTTTTGTAGCATGATACCATTCCTCTAAAGAGAGGGACCAAAACAATAAGATTTGGGTTTGGCGAGGATATCCTAAAGGCAATGGAATTTAGAAGCCCAGAAGACTGAGTCCTTACTGTTTCTTTTCTCTCCTGCTATCTTGATGGTTTAAAGTATTTGTCTGGCCATTGTGATGGGACATTGTGGTGAGAGCCGTGTTTCCGGCATTTGGAACTGAATACTGACCAAAGAGGACATTTCACTCATCCACCATCTACTGAGTCTACTTACAAATCATACTTTGTGCACTTTTCATGTTAAAGATTTCATAGACATTGTTTATGATAAGTGGGATGGTCTGGGGAAGTAAACATGTTGCAATATTCCAAATAAAATATATATGTATAGATATCCCATGTGGCTAGTCTTAAAATCTGGTAAAAAAAAAAAATGTGTTATTATGGTTAAAGTGGTTGTCTCACGGTTACAGTTTTTCTCTAATAATGGTTACCCTGTTGACCAGCTGAAAGTAGTGTCTATAGTTGATGCTGCAGGCGAAATGTAATATTACTCGCTAATTGTTCTGTTGGAATGGAACTGACCATGGAATACATAGACAGGCCAAGTCACTTGCTCTTTTATTGGGAGTTTCCAAGCTGAGGAATCAATGTGAGATAAAGAACAAGATAAAAAAAAGGTAATGAAAAAGTGAAAAAGACACTTTAGATTTTATATATATATATATATATATATATATATATATATATATATATATCGCAACCAGGTGGAGGAGACCGGAGGATGGGAGTAGTATTGACACTGGCTGTGCCACCTGCTAGGCCGGGAACACTCCTCACACACTCTAATCCCACTTCATGGCTGAACACACTCTAGGTGGGTCCTGCAGCACTACTGGATGGTGGTGGTACTAGTAGTAATTCCCCTGGGGCACTCCTAGTTGAGAGATGGGACCTCTCCTTCCTGAGTCAGTGTGATATAGTTCAGAAGGGCTCTGATGGTGATTCAGGCACGACTCAGGGGTCTAGGTAGCAGTGAAATCCATAGAACTTTTTATTAACTGGAACAATGGAAAAACCAGCAGTTAGCAGGCAGGTGTAGCAGTCGCAGTACAGTCCCCCTACCTTGGTCATAGGAGGCTGCCCAGGGATGTCACAGACTCTGTGATACTAGTCCTCCATTACTCCTCATGTGTCACTCATTGGGTAATATTATAGGGGTTGTATCAGGGCAAGGAGACCTGACAAGGACCTGGGTACTTGGAGACTACGCCCGAATGAGTTACTCCTGTCAGAGTCCTCCATTACTCCTCCTGGCACAGCTGACAAATGTCTCTCAGAGACGCGCCAAATAAACTCCCTGTCTCAGGGGCTGTCTCTGGATGAGCCTGGGGCAGGAAGAAGTCCTCCTAGAGGCTGTACTGGTGACCATTAGAGTCCAGTCTGGGTCCTCCCTCTGCACAACACAGCATGCACTGTGCAGGGTAGCTGCTAACTCTAGACTGAGATGGTAATGGTTGCTGGGAAGACCATAGTCTTCTCACAACCCTGCTCAGTAGCCTGTGATTGGCCAGGGCTGAAGCAAGGCACTGGTTTCAAACTGCATGGAAGAAAACATACAGGGACAGCTGCATAACTCTGATATTGGAAATAAAACCTAGATGGGACATACCAACATAACCTGGAGGCACACTAGACAAACACAGAAAATAGCAGTTACTCCAGGATGCTGTATATGTAGATAGATAGATAGATAGATAGATAGATAGATAGATAGATAGATAGATAGATAGATAGATAGATAGATAGATTTACCTTTTCTATTCATTACCTTCTCTCTTCCAGTTAGCTTACTGATTGGAGTGATTACTATCCTAGAAAATCCTTCACCCAACCCCTTGACACAATGCACTATACTGACCTCATAGCAATGAAACAGGATTTTTAGTTTCTATTAACCTTAATGTGATGAGGTAAGATCCCACGATGCTTCAGTGAACTGTCACAAATTAATAATGCACTACAATAAATTTATGGCCATTGTGCTTGTCCTTCTCTAACTGACTTCCTAGATAAAGGAAAAGTAACAAAAAGTGTGAATAACAAATCTAATACATGAAGTCATATTTGTTTCATTTCAGATATTACAGTACATTTTACATAGAAACAGATTTAAATCAAGAACTACAGTTTTGTGAAGTCATCAAATATTCTAAACCCTACACATTTACATATAAGTTATACTTTTATGCCTGTAGGTCAATTTAATATTGTAAATAAAAAATGTCAGTTAAAACGTAACAGGATTTTGTCCAGCAAAACGGTGGACAATGTGACGGAAATTCATGAAACCCATTATAATCAATATAGGTATTTTTTTATTTTTATGCTTCTAACATCACAGAAAAATGAAATAATGGCCTAACACAGTTGTATATACAGTCTGATCTACGAGGCTAAATTTTCTTAAAGTATTAGTTGCGTTTTATTACACAAATCAGTAAGACGTGATTGTAGGAAACTTTATATGGTATTAGAGGTAAGTATTATCTTCATCACTTGTCAGCATATTCAAGTACCTTGTTAATCCCTAAAATATCTGACATATTCTAGTAAGAGAGGAGGGGGATGCAGCTGAAGATTTAACAATTTCTAAAGTTGAGGGGATATTGTCACTCCATAGGGAGAGACCACCATTTAGGTGTATGGAGTCTTATTAAGCCATGAGCGCTCCACTGTGCAAAGGAACATGGGAAGAATATGCAAATCTGACTTCCATGATATAATTAGGAAACCAGTGCCTCAAGAATGCACACCAATAGAGGGCGCTCACTGAGAATGTGCAAGTCTATCTTCCATGATGTAATTAGGAAGACAGAGCCTCAGTCAAGCAAACCAATAGAGGGCGCTCCCTTTAACATCATGCCGACCTTCTCAGAGGCCTTTGTTTGCAATGATGTTGGGATTTTGCCAGGCTGAGAGACTACCTGGTAAAATCCCAACATCATTGCAAACAAAGGCCTCTGAGAAGGTCGGCATGATGTTAAAGGGAGCGCCCTCTATGAGTGATCATCTAAGCTGAGTTAGGATCAAATCAAAACTTGATAGGCTAGTGTTAGAGATGATGGAGTAGGCAGGGCTTACTGCTCCTCAGTATGCCCCCCCCCACACACACACAGTATTATATGCTCTTCAGTATGCCCCCACAGAGTATTACAAGTTCCTTAGTACGCCCTCCACAAAGTATTATATGATCCTCAGTACACCCCCCACTCTGTATCATATGCTCCTCAGTACGCCCCCCACACAGTATTATATGCTCCTCAGTTTATACTTATTATATTTATATTTGCACACTTATACTTACCCATGAAGAGCCGCAGTGCGTCCTCCTCCTTCAGACTGCAGGCGCGATGACTCACGTCATCACACCTTCGTCAGGGCATAGTTCACACTCTGCAGAGGGTGAATGCTGCAGTTGCGCAGACCTCGGCCTACACTGACAGCTTTCATTTGTGAGTGCATTAGAGTTCTATTGGGAGGCTTTTTTTGGAGGCTGATTTTGAGGCGGATTCAGCGTCAAAATCAGCGCCAAAAAACTCATGTGCACTGACCCTAAAAGTAGCTCAACCCTGTCTAGGGGATGCTGAACTTCAGCACTTTGGTGAGACATTGTGGGGGCCCAGAAAAAGGAACATTATTCTGTGTGTGGGCCAATTTCCCAATTAGCAAGTATATCTTGCTCACATATATGCTATTGAGGGCTGGTTCACACATGCGCCTGGTCTCCGCTTTGCAGGTTTTTGGTTCCTGCCCGAGAAACTGGTCAGGAGACGGAAACCGGCAGGCAGTTTTCACACCCGTTCGTTTGAATGGGTTTGCAAAGTGTCCGCCCATGAGCACCTGTGAGCATCTTCTGCTCTCCGCGGCAAAACCGTTTTTTTTAACCGGACACAAAGTCGGACATGCAGGACTTCGTGTTCGGTTAAAAAAAAACCTGGTTTTGTTGCGGAGAGCAGAAGACGCTCATGGGCGTTCACCGACGTACACTGAATGCCGGGTTTCCGTCTCCTGTCGGAGACAGCAGAGGGTCTGATACACTGTGTGGAGCACATAAGAAGAGGCATTATACAATGTGGGGGCCAATATAAGGGGAGTCACACACTGTGTAGGCCAGTAAATTGGGTGTTACACTGTGTGGGGGTCACTACTGGAACTTTATACTGTGTCGATTGTGGCTTCTATAACATCCTCATCTTTCAGCAAAAGTTTTAAGTATGTGACCTATCAGTTTACAAAACAAAAATTACTGATCCTGGACATTTGTGCCTTACAATGATCATACTTCTAGCTGATCGGAGCAGAGAAGCAGAATTTAACCAGGGGGCTATTCACATTGATTTAATGAATCAGTTTTACAGATGCTAAAACAGATGAAACAGAGGAGTAAAAGATTACATAGAGTCCATGTCATTGTTAACGTGAAAAATGACAAAATCTATTCCTGTTTGTGTTTTCTCTTTTTTCATGGTACGAAAAATTGGTACATTACTTTTGTGTCCTACAAAAAAAACTGGACAGAAATGGATGCAGTAAACAGATCAAAATGTGAGTCATAAGTCACAGAGTCAGCAGAGATCCTTTTATTGTGTACAAGGGTGAGGGTTAGGGCCGTTTCTTACCAGCGGCCGATCTCTGCTTTGTGGGTTTCCATCTTCTGCCGACAGGAGACGGAAACCCGGCATTCAGTGTACGTCGGTGAACGCCCATGAACGTCTTCTGCTCTCCACAACAAAACCAGTTTTTTTTTTTAACCGAACACGAAGTCCTGCATGTCCAACTTTGTGTCCGGTTAAAAAAAAACGGTTTTGCCACGGAGAGCAGAAGACGCTCACAGGTGCTCATGGGTGGACACTTTGCAAACCCATTCCAACAAACGGGTTTGAAAACTGCCTGCGGTTTCTGTCTCCTAACCAGTTTGTTGGGCAGGAACCGGAAACCTGCAAAGTGGAGACCGGGCGCATGTGTGAACCAGCCCTCAATAGCATATATGTGATCTAGATATACTTGCCAATTGGGAAATACCCTTACAGAGTTCATATAAGTTTGAAAGTAAGAACTTATGAACAAAAGTGATCATTTCCCTGATACAACACTTGGGATGTTATCTCTTGTATCTGTAATACTGCTTTGCCTACCCAATATATGGAGAAAAGTATTGGGGCTCCCCTCTCAATCACTGAATTCAGGTGTTTCATTCAGTCCAATAGCCATATCTAGCCATGTAGTCGGCCTTTATAAAGATTTGTGAAAGACTTGCTCATTCTAAAGCGTTCAATGAATCCAACACGGTACTGTAAAAGTCACACTATATAATGTAACATTGCAACAAACCAATTTGTGAAATTTCTTCCCTCCGAGATATTCCACCATCAACAGTGAGTAGAATTAAATATTAATATTAAAAAATGGAAGCGTTTAGTAATCATAGCAACTTGACCACACACTTACAGAGAGGGTTCACCAAGTGCTGAGGCACATACATCATAAAAGTCACCAAAGCTTTTCTAACTCCGTAACTGCAGAGTTCCAAGACTCTTCTGGTATTAACATTAGCATAAAAACTGTGCCATGAACTTCATAGCAAGGGTTTCCATAGCCAATCAACTGCATGCAATCCTTACATCACCAAATGTTGGCTAAAGTGGTGAAAAGCATGCTACCGCTGTAAAATTTTAATGCATCAGCATACCAAGAAATTTTGGACAATTGCATGCCTCCAACCTCAAGTGAACATTTTGATGAAGGTCCTTCAGTTCCATCATGACTGTTCCCTGGTGCACAAAGTAAAGTCCATAAAGACATGGTTGGATGGGTTTGATGAAAAAGAACTTGACTGGTCCACATGCACCTCTGACCTAAACTCCATGGAACACCTTTGGAATGAATTAGAGCCAGGCCCTCTCATCCAACATCAGTGTCTGACCTTAAAAATGTTCTTCTAGATGAATGGAGAAAAAGTACAACAAAATCTTTTAAAAACTCTTTCCATGAGATTAATAATTGTTTTAACTGCAAAGAAGGGACTAACTCTATATTAATGCCTTTATCCTGGTTTAGAATGGGATGTCCTAAAATTGTAAAAGGTCCTCTAGATAGATAGTGTAGGTGTCCCAATACTTTTTTCCATATAGTGTAGCAATATCAATTGCTGCCTACAGTTTGGAGCAGCTTGTTATAGCAGTTCCAAATCCCTTAAGGTAGTATTATGAGAATGGTAGTTGCCTAACCCCTGTCTTACTGACGCTTGGAGTGTCCACGTGGCTGCACATGCACGACTCTCTCCACTCACTTTTATGAGAGTTCTGAGAATAGCAAAACTGCTTGGCTGCCATAGAAATACACAACAACCTCTCCACTCCTATGGGTGCAAGACAGGTGTAGCATAAATTTACAAATAATAATACTGTAATCCTTTAGGCTAAGGCCAAGTGATGGCGGAAAACTGTGGTGGAAATGCATTGTTTTCCTCTTCAGACATTCTGATTCCCTTATATGGGATTCACTGAGGGACTGTAAAAAGGACTGCCCTCTTTTTTACTTTTTAAATTTAAACATAAGAAGTTTATTGAGGTTTTACAATGAAAGCAGACAAATAGAACAGATGAGAATAGAAAAAATATAAACAGCAAATATCAAAATACTTGGACAAGGAGGGGAAAAAGGGGTGAGGACAGTGGCGTAACTACCGCCATAGCAGCAGAGGCAGCTGCCACAGGGCCCGGGACATTAGGGGCCCGGTGACAGCCGCTACCGCTGCTATCATTATACTCGGGGGTCTTTTCGGACCCCCGAGTATAATGATTGGCAGACCAGGAGAGGTAAGAAACATAAAAAACACTGTTGCTTACCTCTCCACGATCCGTGCAGACTTCGGCTAGTCATCTGACGTCACCCCTGCGTCCCCAGAGTATAATAATTGTTTATGGGTGTCCACAGTGGGACATAATACTGTGTGCAGGGGCCACTATGGGGTACAATACCGTGTGCAGGGGCCACTATGGGGGATAATACTGTGTGCAGGGGCCACTATTGGGGATAATACTGGGTGCAGGAGCCACTATTGGGGATAATATTGTGTGGAGGGGCCACTATGGGGGATAATACTGTGTGCAGGGGCCACTATGGGGGATAATACTGTGTGCAGGGGCCACTATGGGGGATAATACTGTGTGCAGGGGCCACTATGGGGGATAATACTGTGTGCAGGGGCCACTATTGGGGATAATACTGTGTGCAGGGGCCACTATGGGACATAATGCTGTGTGCACGGGTCACTATGGGACATAATACTGTGTGTGCAGGGGCCACTATTGGGGATAATACTGTGTGCAGGGACCACTAAGGGACATAATACTGTGTGCAGGGACCACTAAGGGACATAATACTGTGTGCAGGGACCACTAAGAGACATAATACTGTGTGCAAGGGCCACTAAGGGACATAATACTGTGTGCAGGGGCCACCATGAGGGATAATACTGTGTGCAGGGGCCACTATGGGGGATAATACTGTGTGCAGGGGCCACTATGGGGCATAATAGAGTGCGCAGGAATGCGTAGGAGGGGGTCGGTCGAGGTCTTCGGTGTTGGTCGGGGGGGGGGACCCATGTCAAAAGTTCACCATGGGGCCCCGCCATTCCTAGTTACGCCACTGGGCAAGGAAGTAAACAAAAGCAGTGTCACAGCAGAGTCGAATAATGAAAAGCTAACAACAGTAACAGAGGAAAATATGTATCAATGTCTCAGAGGATGGAAGGGAGGGGGCGCTAACCGCCCACCCCTGGGTAACAGAAAACATTGAGATGATTGGTCAATTAGGGAGGTAGACAGAGCATACAGGAAAGAGTAATACTAGAAGAGTAATACGAGGTGAGGCCTACAGGATGAGTAGGGGGAATTAGGAAAACGGAGGAGGAAAAGACTGAAACTCGGTGGAATAATAGAAATGATTCCAGAGGAGCCATGTTTGTTGATTGAGACACCCAACTCCCGCTTCCAGCCACCTGTGTATGCCAGCCATCGGTCAGTGGAATCCTCCAATAACAAACTATAGGTAAGCGAGATGGAATGGATTGGAGTTACAGAAGAAAGGCAAAGGTGTTGAATAGTGCTCTGTGATGGTCAAGAGGTTTCTTGAGGGAGACATAGAAGTGCGACAATTGGGCAGATTGTCAGTGAGAGGCAACAGGATCAGGGTCTGGTGTGAGCAACTCAGAGTGGGGAAGGAGGTGGGGAGCACCCGGTGGAATCAGAGAGGTGGTTGATCTGGTGTATGGGAGAGAAAGGAGCAGTGTAGTGTTGCAGGGAAGTCTGGGATGCCTGAGTCATAGGGCCATCATTCTTGAACTGCCACTGCACAGAGCTATAGAGTTGGCAAGACCCAAGTACTTGGTGCATGACATAAGGGATAGTATGAATCGTTCTGTCTGACCAATGGCACTTTTTAAGCCATAGAAAAGCAATGAGTGGGAGGGGGTTCAGAGACTTCTTTAAGTCAACCCAGAGATTAGAGTGTATAGAGTGATGTCAATCAAGAATGTCAAGTAATAGTTACAGCGATCTGGGGCGGCCAATCCCCCATTCTGTTTAGGTCTGATGAAAGTACGCTTTGCAATTCTCGGGGGCCTCAAAGCCAAAAAGATTAGTTGAAGGATTTTGGGAGTGTGGCAAAGAAGACTTTGGGCAGAGTAATGGGGATTGTTTGAAAGAGATAGAGGAGTCTGGGGAATATACTCATTTTCAATAGATTAATGCGGCTCAGCCAGAGAAAGCCTTTGGTATCACAACAAATTAGATCAACCTGAAGGGTGCGTAGGATTGGGAGAAAGTTTGGTGAATATTAATCAGAAAAAAGAACTAGGGATTTGCACACCCAGATATTTAATCGTTTTCAAGCACCAGGAAAGGGAAATAGGAACGGAGGCTCTGAAGTAAAGGAGTAGTTAGGTAGATGTTAAGGAGTGCCCCGCTATTTGGCGTTGCGTCTCCAACGCGACCAAACCATGGGGTTTACGCAATGAGAGGTTTGAGCCTTAAACTCTACTCACAACTAATTCTTTATACTGAGCCTGCACACTAACACTTGGCTTGCTCTATTTCACAAAATGTCTAAAAGGTAAGCAAAACATTAAAGTGTGAGGCATGAACACCACTTGTACGGAATCCAATAAAGTCTTTTAACTGATTGATGAGGCCTAAAATTGCTTCTTTACACCTTTGAATGTAAAAATAAATATTTTCTTCTATGACTATATTAGGCATTCAATCATTTTTACATTTCTACCATTCCATTCATAGAGCATTATTGTATTTGTGTTGTTTATGGCATTGAGATGTGCATAGATCAGATTTGTATTTTACTTTATTTTTATAGACATGAAATATTCTGCTATTTCCAGTTATGGCAGTAAAAAAAATAATTCACATTGATTAAGCTCATCCTATCCTTAACCTTGTTCAAAACTGCATTACAATATTGATAGATGTTTACATTGAACGTTCATTCATTGTAAAGCTGAATCATTTACCAAAAGTCTAATGTACTTATTACAAATAAAATAATTTTATATCTCATGGTACAACACAACTGAGATGTACTGCAATGAGTTTACCTATAAAAATACCATTATGTGTGATTGCATATTTTTTGCAAATGGATTTGTACTGTATTATATTGCTCAAACACAATACTTATGGGTAAATGAAATGTGAATGCATTACATAATCAATAAGTAGTGACATAGCATGCCTGATGATAGATGGAAGCAGATGTTGAGTGCTGTGTTAGTCATGTTCGAGACCTAGACGAAGCTTTTGTTTCCTGATAATTTCTCACTTTCATTGACAATACTTTTGGATATAATACTATGTAACAGAAACACTAATTGTGAAAGGCGCGTTAAAAAATGGACACAATTCTTTTTTTTTTTTTTACTTAAATCAGAATAAACAAATAATCTTTTCACTTCACACATAATAATTGCGATGGGTTTTCAGCACTAATATGATGTGTTTTATTGACTGACGTAGGAGATATATTGTGCTATGTTTTATCATTAGGTTTTCATTAATGGTGTTTCTACGATGGTTGGGGCTTTATCATAAGGAATTGACCCAGTGCTGGAGACTGCTCCATTGTAACTAAATGTTAAGTAGCAAATAAAGGTAACATTGTTAGATGTGATTTCTTATCAATAGGAGGCACATTATGCTTCATTGCTCTGATGTCTTTAATACTGTAAGGGAAAATATACAAATTACTTATTACATTTACCTTCCCTCTGCTATATGTTTACTTGATATGCAGATTTTTTGCAGACATCACCACGTCGGCTTTAGGATTGCGCAATTTCCTGAGAGGCGGAATTGCTCCTATAATAGAACCACTTGTACTTCACAATGGCACCTTCTAATGTTCAATACATATAATTGGGAAACTGGAAAAAAAAATTGGGAAAAACATGTATTAATTACTAGAGATGAGCGAACACTAAAATGTTCGAGGTTCGAAATTCGATTCGAACAGCCGCTCACTGTTCGAGTGTTCGAATGGGTTTCGAACCCCATTATAGTCTATGGGGAACATAAACTCGTTAAGGGGGAAACCCAAATTCGTGTCTGGAGGGTCACCAAGTCCACTATGACACCCCAGGAAATGATACCAACACCCTGGAATGACACTGGGACAGCAGGGGAAGCATGTCTGGGGGCATAAAAGTCACTTTATTTCATGGAAATCCCTGTCAGTTTGCGATTTTCGCAAGCTAACTTTTCCCCATAGAAATGCATTGGCCAGTGCTGATTGGCCAGAGTACGGAACTCGACCAATCAGCGCTGGCTCTGCTGGAGGAGGCGGAGTCTAAGATAGCTCCACACCAGTCTCCATTCAGGTCCGACCTTAGACTCCGCCTCCTCCGGCAGAGCCAGCGCTGCTTGGCCGAAGGCTGGCCAATGCATTCCTATGCGAATGCAGACTTAGCAGTGCTGAGTCAGTTTTGCTCAACTACACATCTGATGCACACTCGGCACTGCTACATCAGATGTAGCAATCTGATGTAGCAGAGCCGAGGGTGCACTAGAACCCCTGTGCAAACTCAGTTCACGCTAATAGAATGCATTGGCCAGCGCTGATTGGCCAATGCATTCTATTAGCCCGATGAAGTAGAGCTGAATGTGTGTGCTAAGCACACACATTCAGCACTGCTTCATCAAGCCAATACAATGCATTAGCCAGTGCTGATTGGCCAGAGTACGGAATTCGGCCAATCAGCGCTGGCCAATGCATTCTATTAGCCCGATGAAGTAGAGCTGAATGTGTGTGCTAAGCACACACATTCAGCACTGCTTCATCAAGCCAATACAATGCATTAGCCAGTGCTGATTGGCCAGAGTACGGAATTCGGCCAATCAGCGCTGGCTCTGCTGGAGGAGGCGGAGTCTAAGGTCGCTCCACACCAGTCTCCATTCAGGTCCGACCTTAGACTCCGCCTCCTCCGGCAGAGCCAGCGCTGATTGGCCGAAGGCTGGCCAATGCATTCCTATGCGAATGCAGACTTAGCAGTGCTGAGTCAGTTTTGCTCAACTACACATCTGATGCACACTCGGCACTGCTACATCAGATGTAGCAATCTGATGTAGCAGAGCCGAGGGTGCACTAGAACCCCTGTGCAAACTCAGTTCACGCTAATAGAATGCATTGGCCAGCGCTGATTGGCCAATGCATTCTATTAGCCCGATGAAGTAGAGCTGAATGTGTGTGCTAAGCACACACATTCAGCACTGCTTCATCAAGCCAATACAATGCATTAGCCAGTGCTGATTGGCCAGAGTACGGAATTCGGCCAATCAGCGCTGGCTCTGCCGGAGGAGGCGGAGTCTAAGGTCGGACCTGAATGGAGACTGGTGTGGAGCGATCTTAGACTCCGCCTCCTCCAGCAGAGCCAGCGCTGATTGGCCGAATTCCGTACTCTGGCCAATCAGCACTGGCTAATGCATTGTATTGGCGTGATGAAGCAGTGCTGAATGTGTGTGCTTAGCACACACATTCAGCTCTACTTCATCGGGCTAATAGAATGCATTGGCCAGCGCTGATTGGCCGAATTCCGTACTCTGGCCAATCAGTGCTGGCCAATGCATTCTATTAGCTTGATGAAGCAGAGTGTGCACAAGGGTTCAAGCGCACCCTCGGCTCTGATGTAGCAGAGCCGAGGCTGCACAAGGGTTCAAGCGCACCCTCGGCTCTGATGTAGGAGAGCCGAGGGTGCACTTGAACCCTTGTGCAGCCTCGGCTCTGCTACATCAGAGCCGAGGGTGCGCTTGAACCCTTGTGCACACTCTGCTTCATCAAGCTAATAGAATGTATTGGCCAGCGCTGATTGGCCAATGTATTCTATTAGCCTGATGAAGTAGAGCTGAATGTGTGTGCTAAGCACACACATTCAGCTCTACTTCATCGGGCTAATAGAATGCATTGGCCAGCGCTGATTGGCCAGAGTACGGAACTCGACCAATCAGCGCTGGCTCTGCTGGAGGAGGCGGAGTCTAAGATCGCTCCACACCAGTCTCCATTCAGGTCCGACCTTAGACTCCGCCTCCTCCAGCAGAGCCAGCGCTGATTGGCCGAATTCCGTACTCTGGCCAATCAGCACTGGCTAATGCATTGTATTGGCGTGATGAAGCAGTGCTGAATGTGTGTGCTTAGCACACACATTCAGCTCTACTTCATCGGGCTAATAGAATGCATTGGCCAATCAGCGCTGGCCAATGCATTCTATTAGCGTGAACTGAGTTTGCACAGGGGTTCTAGTGCACCCTCGGCTCTGCTACATCAGATTGCTACATCTGATGTAGCAGTGCCGAGTGTGCATCAGATGTGTAGTTGAGCAAAACTGACTCAGCACTGCTAAGTCTCTGCATTCGCATAGGAATGCATTGGCCAGCCTTCGGCCAATCAGCGCTGGCTCTGCCGGAGGAGGCGGAGTCTAAGGTCGGACCTGAATGGAGACTGGTGTGGAGCGATCTTAGACTCCGCCTCCTCCAGCAGAGCCAGCGCTGATTGGTCGAGTTCCGTACTCTGGCCAATCAGCGCTGGCCAATGCATTCTATTAGCCCGATGAAGTAGAGCTGAATGTGTGTGCTTAGCACACACATTCAGCTCTACTTCATCAGGCTAATAGAATACATTGGCCAATCAGCGCTGGCCAATGCATTCTATTAGCTTGATGAAGCAGAGTGTGCACAAGGGTTCAAGCGCACCCTCGGCTCTGATGTAGCAGAGCCGAGGCTGCACAAGGGTTCAAGTGCACCCTCGGCTCTCCTACATCAGAGCCGAGGGTGCGCTTGAACCCTTGTGCACACTCTGCTTCATCAAGCTAATAGAATGCATTGGCCAGCACTGATTGGCCAGAGTACGGAATTCGGCCAATCAGCGCTGGCCAATGCATCCCTATGGGAAAAAGTTTATCTCACAAAAATCACAATTACACACCCGATAGAGCCCCAAAAAGTTATTTTTAATAACATTCCCCCCTAAATAAAGGTTATCCCTAGCTATCCCTGCCTGTACAGCTATCCCTGTCTCATAGTCACAAAGTTCACATTCTCATATGACCCGGATTTGAAATCCACTATTCGTCTAAAATGGAGGTCACCTGATTTCGGCAGCCAATGACTTTTTCCAATTTTTTTCAATGCCCCCAGTGTCGTAGTTCCTGTCCCACCTCCCCTGCGCTGTTATTGGTGCAAAAAAGGCGCCAGGGAAGGTGGGAAGGGAATCGAATTTTGGCGCACTTTACCACGTGGTGTTCGATTCGATTCGAACATGGCGAACACCCTGATATCCGATCGAACATGTGTTCGATAGAACACTGTTCGCTCATCTCTATTAATTACTAGAGATGAGCGAACACTAAAATGTTCGAGGTTCGAAATTCGATTCGAACAGCCGCTCACTGTTCGAGTGTTCGAATGGGTTTCGAACCCCATTATAGTCTATGGGGAACATAAACTCGTTAAGGGGGAAACCCAAATTCGTGTCTGGAGGGTCACCAAGTCCACTATGACACCCCAGGAAATGATACCAACACCCTGGAATGACACTGGGACAGCAGGGGAAGCATGTCTGGGGGCATAAAAGTCACTTTATTTCATGGAAATCCCTGTCAGTTTGCGATTTTCGCAAGCTAACTTTTCCCCATAGAAATGCATTGGCCAGTGCTGATTGGCCAGAGTACGGAACTCGACCAATCAGCGCTGGCTCTGCTGGAGGAGGCGGAGTCTAAGATAGCTCCACACCAGTCTCCATTCAGGTCCGACCTTAGACTCCGCCTCCTCCGGCAGAGCCAGCGCTGATTGGCCGAAGGCTGGCCAATGCATTCCTATGCGAATGCAGACTTAGCAGTGCTGAGTCAGTTTTGCTCAACTACACATCTGATGCACACTCGGCACTGCTACATCAGATGTAGCAATCTGATGTAGCAGAGCCGAGGGTGCACTAGAACCCCTGTGCAAACTCAGTTCACGCTAATAGAATGCATTGGCCAGCGCTGATTGGCCAATGCATTCTATTAGCCCGATGAAGTAGAGCTGAATGTGTGTGCTAAGCACACACATTCAGCACTGCTTCATCAAGCCAATACAATGCATTAGCCAGTGCTGATTGGCCAGAGTACGGAATTCGGCCAATCAGCGCTGGCTCTGCTGGAGGAGGCGGAGTCTAAGGTCGGACCTGAATGGAGACTGGTGTGGAGCGATCTTAGACTCCGCCTCCTCCAGCAGAGCCAGCGCTGATTGGCCGAATTCCGTACTCTGGCCAATCAGCACTGGCTAATGCATTGTATTGGCGTGATGAAGCAGTGCTGAATGTGTGTGCTTAGCACACACATTCAGCTCTACTTCATCGGGCTAATAGAATGCATTGGCCAGCGCTGATTGGCCGAATTCCGTACTCTGGCCAATCAGTGCTGGCCAATGCATTCTATTAGCTTGATGAAGCAGAGTGTGCACAAGGGTTCAAGCGCACCCTCGGCTCTGATGTAGCAGAGCCGAGGCTGCACAAGGGTTCAAGCGCACCCTCGGCTCTGATGTAGGAGAGCCGAGGGTGCACTTGAACCCTTGTGCAGCCTCGGCTCTGCTACATCAGAGCCGAGGGTGCGCTTGAACCCTTGTGCACACTCTGCTTCATCAAGCTAATAGAATGTATTGGCCAGCGCTGATTGGCCAATGTATTCTATTAGCCTGATGAAGTAGAGCTGAATGTGTGTGCTAAGCACACACATTCAGCTCTACTTCATCGGGCTAATAGAATGCATTGGCCAGCGCTGATTGGCCAGAGTACGGAACTCGACCAATCAGCGCTGGCTCTGCTGGAGGAGGCGGAGTCTAAGATCGCTCCACACCAGTCTCCATTCAGGTCCGACCTTAGACTCCGCCTCCTCCAGCAGAGCCAGCGCTGATTGGCCGAATTCCGTACTCTGGCCAATCAGCACTGGCTAATGCATTGTATTGGCGTGATGAAGCAGTGCTGAATGTGTGTGCTTAGCACACACATTCAGCTCTACTTCATCGGGCTAATAGAATGCATTGGCCAATCAGCGCTGGCCAATGCATTCTATTAGCGTGAACTGAGTTTGCACAGGGGTTCTAGTGCACCCTCGGCTCTGCTACATCAGATTGCTACATCTGATGTAGCAGTGCCGAGTGTGCATCAGATGTGTAGTTGAGCAAAACTGACTCAGCACTGCTAAGTCTCTGCATTCGCATAGGAATGCATTGGCCAGCCTTCGGCCAATCAGCGCTGGCTCTGCCGGAGGAGGCGGAGTCTAAGGTCGGACCTGAATGGAGACTGGTGTGGAGCGATCTTAGACTCCGCCTCCTCCAGCAGAGCCAGCGCTGATTGGTCGAGTTCCGTACTCTGGCCAATCAGCGCTGGCCAATGCATTCTATTAGCCCGATGAAGTAGAGCTGAATGTGTGTGCTTAGCACACACATTCAGCTCTACTTCATCAGGCTAATAGAATACATTGGCCAATCAGCGCTGGCCAATGCATTCTATTAGCTTGATGAAGCAGAGTGTGCACAAGGGTTCAAGCGCACCCTCGGCTCTGATGTAGCAGAGCCGAGGCTGCACAAGGGTTCAAGTGCACCCTCGGCTCTCCTACATCAGAGCCGAGGGTGCGCTTGAACCCTTGTGCAGCCTCGGCTCTGCTACATCAGAGCCGAGGGTGCGCTTGAACCCTTGTGCACACTCTGCTTCATCAAGCTAATAGAATGCATTGGCCAGCACTGATTGGCCAGAGTACGGAATTCGGCCAATCAGCGCTGGCCAATGCATCCCTATGGGAAAAAGTTTATCTCACAAAAATCACAATTACACACCCGATAGAGCCCCAAAAAGTTATTTTTAATAACATTCCCCCCTAAATAAAGGTTATCCCTAGCTATCCCTGCCTGTACAGCTATCCCTGTCTCATAGTCACAAAGTTCACATTCTCATATGACCCGGATTTGAAATCCACTATTCGTCTAAAATGGAGGTCACCTGATTTCGGCAGCCAATGACTTTTTCCAATTTTTTTCAATGCCCCCAGTGTCGTAGTTCCTGTCCCACCTCCCCTGCGCTGTTATTGGTGCAAAAAAGGCGCCAGGGAAGGTGGGAGGGGAATCGAATTTTGGCGCACTTTACCACGTGGTGTTCGATTCGATTCGAACATGGCGAACACCCTGATATCCGATCGAACATGTGTTCGATAGAACACTGTTCGCTCATCTCTATTAATTACATATAATACAATAATACATATAATTGCGAAACTGGAAAAAATATTAACATTTCTGTCTACAGAGTTGTGCAATGGCTCTTTTTTGCTTGACAACGTGTAGTTCTTATTAATACTATTTTGGGGAATATATAACTTTTTGATCACTTTTAACTACATTTTTGAGATGCTATGTGACCACAAAACAGCAGTTTAGGTATTTGGTTTATTTCCTTTGTTGTGTTCAGGGGAGACGATGAATAATTTTTTATCTTATTAATTCAGCTATTTTTGAATATGGCAATCTCAATTATGTTTATTTTTTGCTTGTATTATTTGTAAAATTGGAAAAGAGGGTGGTTCAAATTACATTTTTTACAATTTTTTTAAACTTTACTTTTAGCTTCCTTAGGAGTTTTGAACATGTGATCACTTATACCATTGACTGTAATACTACAGCATTAAACTCTGTGGCAAGATCAATATGTTACCATAGAGTTATCAATATGACTTTACACTAGCAGGAGAATCACTCCAACAAGCTTGTTCTGGGAAGGGGGAGTTTAGTCCCCGGAAAAAAATGCTTCAGCCACAAAATGCATTCTGTCAAAGGACAGAGAGTAAATTTATTCCCACCCACTTCTACTTGCACACCCCATACAGTATAATGCCCCTAGTCACTCTAACATGATATGTCCCTACATTATAATGTAATCCTCCTGATGCCCCCACAGTTTAATGTCTTGTTCCAGCTACCCCCAAAAGTTTAATGCCCCTCTCCAGTTCCCCAGTTTAATGTCCCACTACAGCTGCCACCACAGATTAATGTCCTCTCTATCTGCCCCAGTTTAATGTTTCCAATTTTAAACTGTGGGGGCAGCTTGAAGGGGGACTTTAAATTGGGGAACTGGAAGGGGGCATTAAACTGTGGGGGTAGCTGAAGAGGGACATTACCATCTGCCTCCAAAGTTTAATCTCCCCCTCCCTCTGCCTCCAAAGTTTAAGGTCCCTATTCATCTGCCTCCAAAGTTTAATGTCCCCATTCATCTGGCCCCAAGGATTAACATCTCCCTCCTGGTAACAAACAGACATGAAAAACTTAATACCTTCTGATCATCTCTGAAGTCTCTGCCCTCAGAGTCGTCAGTAAGCTTCAGGCACGATGTGATTGACATCATCACATCATGCCTACAGCTCCCAGAGTAGAGGTAGGGGTCAAAAGATAAAGCATGGAGAAGATGGATCTCCACATGTAGAAGAGTTGAAACCAGGACATATCTCCAGCTGACTGGGACCCAAAATTTGGGACTGTCCTGCTGAATCCAGGATGATTGGGAAGTATGAAAATGGCCTTTCCTATTATCCCATAACTGTGATCACAATTGACAATGCCATCTGGGAGATAAATGTCAGTGGTCGGAGTTTTAAAACAGAAGACACCTGCCAGCTGTGGCGCTTACTCAGCTGCTGAGATGGTGCCACGTGTGACCTAACCTCTGCCTGATTATTACAATGAATGTAAAAATCATCTCCAATTCCAAAACACTTTCGATAGAAGGGTACATTGATGACAAGCTGATCACAGATTGTCCTGCTGCTCAGAAAGCCAGATATCAAATGTAATTTGTGGAAAACCTGGCAGCAGGAATTCAATTCTCCTAGAGCGCCACCAATGGTGAAATGGAGCATTACACAATTCCATTGAAATCAAAGGACTGTCCATGTAACAGACTTGGGAAGCGCATTGCACTTATAATTTCCTAACAGAGTATTTATAGATTAGATTGCTAAACTAGACACCCCATGTAAGGTGCCTACAGTATGTTACATCACCTACAACATACAAAAGGATACTGTTTTTGTAATATAATCCAAAATGTTTAAAACTGCTCAGCAAAGAGAACAGAGGTCCAGCAAAGGGTGTTTTATGTTTTCCAGCTGTGATGTGGTTGAAACATTTACATCACTCTTGGGGCTTGATATATAGTGTAACATCAGAGAATGCATTTTCACTTGCATTTTTTTCTTATTTACATAGCATTTTGGATTATTATGTTGTGCAACTTTTAGTGTTTCTTTAAACTATGTTTTAAAGACATTAAAACATTGGCAGGAACATAAGCATACAATAGCACCTCGTGTTCTACGCTCGCACTTTAAGTAGCTGATCTGACATTTTTTCAGTATTTTAGATCACAAAGAGTTGATTTAACATTTAACAATTTGATAAATAGCAATATTCATAAGAAGGAACACCGAAATCTTGGACATTACCAAGGGCTGCACGAATAGAGAATTGAAGAATCAAATCCAGCAAGATCCACCAAGTAAATTTAACATTTTTTAGAACTGATCTGGTAGATCAGGAAATATGTCTTAACCAAAAATGTAGACAAATTTTAAAAAATTCAGCAATTCTTTTTCGTTTGTGTTCTGTATAGCAGTTGAAGATTCTTTTCAATCTTATATTTAAGAATATTTTACCAAAGACGTGGTTAATAGCACAATAAGCAATATAAAGAATTACCCAAAAATCTTTAACACAAAAATTGTCCCCATTGTCCAAAGCAACCTATGATAGCAACATTTTACTGAGTTTTCCCATGAACATAAACATACTTCAATTTAAACGTAATAAAAAGTTAAAAAGTTTTGCAAATAAAACTGAAGATTTTTAGTGGTGACAATCTGTTTTTTTAAAACAAAAATTTGCTAAACTTTTAATTTATATGTGCAAAAATGTATACATTTCATTTGTCTACAAGTTTAATGATGGGCACATTTATTTAAAAAAAAAAAAAAAAAAAAGCTGAACTCTGGTTGCTAAAGCCCTGTTTTATTTAAATTCTGATAAATGAATTATAGTTTTTCAAGCTTTCTCAGATCTCAGATAAGAGGTTGTCTGATCTTACAGGTTTTGGCTGAGGGCCCAAATTGTAGAAAAGCTGCTTTTTTGTTGCAGATTTTGCTGCGGTTTTTGAGCCAAAGCCAGGAGTGGATTGAGCAGAAGGGAGAAGTATAAGAACTTCCTAGATATTTTCCATTCCTTTTGTAGTCACTCCTGGTTTTGGCTCAAAAAACCTCAGCAAAATCTGCAACAAGAAAGCAGGTTTTACACCACATGGAAATCTCAGAGTTGCTGCCACATTCAGTTGACTCTTTTGGTTTAATTCCTGAGGCTCCTGGTTGCAGGTGATGAGCTGGTAATGTATAGCATTACATGGCGCCCATTCAGATGTCTATCTAAAACATTGACAATGTGAGTCTACAGGAACATGAACCTCTGCTTATTCCCACTCTGGCTCACACAGTGTGGTTGCAAGCAGGGGATCTCCTTCTATGTCCACCTACCCTTATAGTTCAGATGAAAATGGGCTATCCTGAAAGGACAACCCATCTAATTGTAATTCTGCTATGAGCTGAATATGTAGGTAATTCCAGATATTCAGGTTGATAGTGATATAATCCCTGGTAACAACACACAGTTTATGGTTGTTAGGCAACTAATCTGTCAACCACATGTTAATATGTTGAGAGCAAAGAAAGAGCTTTGCAGCCATGCAGCCATTTCATTCTCCATATGTCATTGGTCTGATTTTTCCAAAAATAAATTGGCTTAGTCTCACTGTAATATTTAATTCTATGGGAACAAACTACTTCATATGATCTGTTTCTTGACATATGTATATCTATTGTTAGGAATATAGCTCAATAGCAGCAATAGTGTGGACCCAACCAATCAGAGACAGGGGCACAAAATCTGTAGCAAATAGGTTTATATGAAAAAACAGCAAAATAAATAAACCTTTATTTCAGGCACAAAATGATCAAAATAAAGTACAGCCTCAACTTCAGGCAAAAGAATGTCAAACAAAAACCCTGCTCGTCTGAGCACTAACTAAACAATAAAGTACTAACTATACGTGTGGCTTACTACCAACCACACAAGTAAGCAAAAACAGCTCAATACAGTCTCACCAGATTCTCAGTGTGTCAGGACAGACCCAGGCACCTACTCTCACACCCAGGATCTGCCGTTAAGTCCAATCTCTGCAGCCTTTTATGGCCCAGTAATGAGCCCAGGACCCACACCTGGGCTGAGGCCTACTCCAGACCTGCCCTGGACCACATATAGGTCAGAAACCTGGTGCTGATATATCGGGACTCCAGCACTCTGCCTGTCACTTTCTCACTATATGTATTCAAAGCCTCTTCTATCTGTTCTACCTATACAATAAATTTCAATGATAGCCATGAATTGAAATACAATTTAGATTTGCAGGTGAGTATGTAACAGACAATTGTTTCTAAAATATGAAAACTCCGCATTTTTTCAGAACCAACATGAGCCAAATTCATTACAGATGCCTGAGTTTTTAGTTCCAGCAAGTCAATAGTGAGTGACAGCACAACAAAACACATTCTGCATTACGAGGCTCATTCTGTTTACACTGCTCTGGAAAGTAACTCTATTTTCAGAAGTCTGAGTTGTTTAAACCATTTGAAATTCAGCCCATTCCAGTATAAACAGCTTAAAACAACCATTGGAAGGACCATATTAAATACCTACTTTCATCTTAGAACTTTTTGCTATTTGATGTATCCTTTTCCATGTAATAACACAACTGGTGTTAAGAGTAGAAAAGCATTTCTCAACTTCATGTCAGTAAGAATCAGCAGGTCATCAATAGCAATTGTGATTTATTGATCAACCAACATAACCTTTCACAATGTAACTTTTTTTTCTAGTTGAGCCATCGGTTTTACAAACATAACGTCTTACTTCAAAGAACTACAATAGGTCCCTGAGAAATTGCACACAAAAGAGATTGGGGTCTGTATATTACTATTTCAAAAAAGTTCGATCCTGAAGATTATGTTTGGATAGACATCAAATAAGTTTTATTCCTTATGACTTTAACTTTGTATTGTACATTATATATAAAATACCGACAGAATAGATACAATCATGAATAAGCTTGGACCCTTAAGGCTAAGGTCCCATATTACGGAAACGTAGGAGGGAAATAAAATATACATTTTACAGTATCAGCAAAGTGAAAGAGATTTCAAAAGTGCAACATCTTCATTTTAGCAGCAGACTTGTGATTATCTTCCTTATATATTCAATAGAGGAAGAAAAAAGCATAAAAAAATCAAGGGAAAACATCGCTGAAAAAATCAAAATGCGTTTTTGATATTTTTTTTCTGCATTTTTTTTTTTTTTTGCTACAATTCACACTCTGGGGCTTTAGCTTAAAAGTAAAATAGCCCTGATGATAAGAAATTTAGTGAAAACACATTTATGGCCAATTTCACACAATACATCAATGTTTCACACCAGGATTTGTAAGTCGAAACCAGGTGTGAGTAAGTATTCGATTGAATACTACAGTACTCGATTGAATACTACTAGCTATTCGCAGTAAATATTCGATTCAGAGCCAGCGTTGATTGGCTGAATGCTATACAGTGTATAGCAGTAACGTAGAAAGTAGAAAGTAACATAGACTTTTAGAAACACCATTTCTTGTCTTATCAGACATTTAATTAGATTTTTATAAATTGTTGGCATTAAAATTAAAAATACAAATTCTGTAAATATATAGAATAATTCACTGCACCCGTCCAGCAAGGGGGTGTACATACAGGGGTGCAACAAAACTGCACTGATACAAAAAGCAAAAAGAGGCAACTCTCCAAAAGTATTGGGATTAAATGATTAAATGAAAAAGGGGTTGCTTTATTATGTCCACAAAAATTACTTTAAGGGGATGTATCATCATTATTATTATTGTTTATTTATATAGCACCATTAATTCCATAATATACAAACAAATATAATACTTAGGAGGCATTCACACTACTGTTGGTGTCTGCTCAGCAGGGTCTGTGGCTATTGTACGTATATAATTGGACACTAGCTGGTCTGTTTGCAATTTCCATTCATTTCAATGGGTTTTCTTATGTCCTTTAGTGTCCATTTGTGCCCTTTAGTGTCCGTTTACAACCATGTCTGTTTTTTCAAGTGGACAAAAAAATCCTATATGCAGGACTCTTCTGTCCGTTTGAAAAAACAGACAGTAAGTGTCTATTTTTTTTAACATTGAGGTCTATGGGCAACGCACATATAATGGACAGTAACTGATAGCCATGTGTCTGAGACAATCTCTGAGACAACTTTTTGTATCCTTCCCCTGAACAACTATGTTGAACAATCTTTGTTTTCAGATCATTTGAGAGCGGGCTGTCCATGCTCGGCGACCATCAAACATAACTGAACTTGAATTGTTTTGTAAAGAGGAATGGTCCAAAATACCTTCATCCAGGATCCAGGAAGTGATTAAAATCTACAGGAAGCGACTAGAGGCTGTTATCTGTGCAAAAGGAGGATCTACTAAATATTAATGTCACTTTCCTGTTGAGGTGCCCATACTTTTGTATTGGTCAAATTTTGGTTTAATGCATATTGCACACTTTCTGTTACTACAATAAACCTCATTTCAATCCTGAAATATTACTGTGTCCATCAGTTATTAGATATATCAAACTGAAATGGCTGCTGCAAACACCAAAATATTTAGAACTAAAAATGATTAAGATTAATAGGGGGGCCCAAACTTTTTCATAGGACTGTATCTACATAGACACTGTGTGTTCTCTAATATGGATACCCACCAGAAAAAAAAAAAAAATAAAAATAAAAAAATAGATACAATATACAAAAAGTTTATATTCAAGACTTAAAGAGTCAGGTCGATTTTGGATACTAAACTACTCCTAGGTCCTTTTAGTCCTGGGTTTAGTGTCCCAAATCACCATGTTATAAACCCATCCATACCCACAATTAAAAAAAAAAAAAAAAACCCTTAATACTTACGCAGTACTTCAGTAAAGATGAGGACGTACACCCTGCCCAAGTGCCAAAGGTATGAGGCATATGTACTGAAGCCGAGGTGTACTGCTCTGGCTTCATGGAAATACTGCACCAGTGTAGGAAATACGACTGCATGGGGAGGATAAAGCTTTTTTGTTTTTATTGTTTTTTTTTTTTTATTATAAAAGGCAATTTGGGACACTAAAACCATGGTCCATAAGGGCCTATGGGTGGCTTAGTATCCCAAATTGCCTCGACAGATTCCCTTTAAGAGGGTTTTCTCAGCTTTCTAAATAGTGCTTTTACTTCAAATGGCATTATAATATTATATAGCTAAAAGAAAATAATGAAACTCTAAACCCTTGCTGCTAAACCCGGCCCACAGTTTCCCGCTAGTCTCTATCTACATTAGTTGGAGTTGTGATAAACCAGGTTGGCATGTCACCACTGCAACCAATTACTGCAGCCAGCAGTCACAAGGCCTCAGCTATAGCTAATGTGAACAGAGACCAGCGCAAAACTTGGAGCCATGGTCCAGCCACGTTATATTAGCAGGGGGGTTAGCAGGAGAGTTTCAGGATTTAGGATTTTATTAATAATAATGTATGCAAAATTGGATAAGCTTGGATCTCCCATCCAATACATTAAATACACTGGGAATTCCCTTTAAATATCGATGGCATACCAGACAAGACCTCACACAAACATAGGTAAACTAAAGACGTCAAGAAAAAAAATGTGAAAGATTTAAAGTCTGGAGAAAGATAGGCGTAAGGAAACAAGAAAAGCAACAGATAAGGAAACAAGTAGAGATGCATTGTCGGTTCTAAATAAAATATATGATAAGTGTTCAAAGTAGTTATGAAAAGGCTGTTAAGTTATCAAATGGTTTGGCTGATGTAAACCATGACATGGAAAGTGATCTGCAACACTGACCAGAGACACCAAATTCCTTCCCAGCCTTATTAAACGCTCACTTAGGACGGCACTACTTACAGGGCACATACCACTAGGCTCTGCGGTCAGCACCTTTCACTTATGGCCATACAAAAACCAAGTGTAGGGCAGCACATGTCAAGGGTGACCAGTAAAAGCTGAACAGCTATAGGATCTGCATTTAACATCATACACATGTATTTAGAGAGAAATTTTATTTTTACAGTTTTCGAGTCTGGGGATAAAATCTCTAGGTCCACCTTAACTAAAATTTTTTCCTTAGTCAAGTTTGCCCCAGGAAACCAATGCTGCAAAGCAATAACACTAAACACTGAGCCACTGAATTGCCTATGACGTGTGTGGCTGTGAAACTCATTGTCCTTACAGTGGTTCAACAATTAGGGTGAATTCACACTGAGTAAACGCTAGCTTATTCTGAACGTAAAACACGTTCAGAATAAGCGGCGTCTAAAGCAGCTCCATTCATTTCTATGGGAGCGGGGATACGAGCGCTCCCCATAGAAATGAATGGGCTGCTTCTTTCACTCCGTGCAGTCCCATTGAAGTGAATGGGGAGTGCCGGCGTGTACGCTCCGGCATGAGCAGAGCTTGCCGTATACGCCGGCACTCCCCATTCACTTCAATGGGACTGCACGGAGTGAAAGAAGCAGCCCATTCATTTCTATGGGGAGCGCTCGTATCCCCGCTCCCATAGAAATGAATGGAGCTGCTTTAGACGCCGCTTATTCTGAACGTGTTTTACGTTCAGAATAAGCTAGCGTTTACTCAGTGTGAATGCACCCTTACAATGTATTTTTTTGTTATGACAGAGATCTACTTATAGCTCTCTGGTTATTGCAAACCAACAACTCACAGACACGCCTGGACATCCTGTAGCTGTTTGGGCATGCTGGGTGTTGTAGTGTTGGAGGTCTACAGGTCAGAGATTAGAACTTTATTCCATTATATGAATGGGGATGTGTTGCAGCACCTGAATATCTGATGGGATTTTGCTGTGGAATACTGTAAAAGGAGCATCATGTGTGACATTTACCTTCCTGCATCCCTGTTTCCTATCATGAATAACGTATCTGTATCCACAAAGTCAATGTAATCCCCCGATCTCCATTTTCTCAATATCACAAATATCTGTCTTAGCAATATAATTGATACTCTCAGTCATATGGAAAGCAAGAATAAAAACACCCTTTTATGATCTGTTTCCAGGCCTTGTATGATGATGTCATAACATGTTATACCTAGTTTTTCCATAGGACAACATTTGAAATTGTAATATTGCAATTCTACATACTGCTGTGTAGTCTTGGCCTTATGGTGCATAAGCAGGACATGCTGTATATATAGTTAGATGCTCTACATTCACTCTATATGGCTAGTGGTCAAATCACCAAGTGGGCACCCTCTTCCAAAAACCTACACCTATCAGACACATAAGTCAAAGGGGAAAGGGCATATTGTAACAGCTTTGCCTGAGCTCAGGTCATACAGCCGATACTCAGGATCATAATGGAACAGTATATTGTCAGACACTGCTCTACTACATAGCAATAAATGAAAGCCCATACAGTGATAAATATTAGTTCTGTATATGATCAGATATAGTATAATATTCTAAGTCACTTTCTAAGTCCTGTTAGAGGAATCTCCAAACCCTCATAAATTGTTTTCTTATATTGCATTGTGTTATGATACAGAAATTCAGCAACAGCCAGGAATTCACTGTCTGTGTTATTAAATGGTAAGCTTGTGCGGTTTTCACCGACTTGATGCATTCAATGTTTTGTATGGTATACAGATAGAGTAGCTTCCTTACAGCCTTAGGATACTATCTGGAGACTGTCACAATAGAGAAAACACCATACAATGTGTCTTGTAATATCTGTCACAATTGCTCCTGGAATCCATTGCTGGATTCTTGGCTGCACAGATTATGGATTGTGAATTCTTCATCTGCGGTATCCTTGGTGGTTAATAAAACATAAATGATTTGGGGCTGTTTATCCCTTTCATTGCACATCCAATTGATCCTACTTTTATACCTATGAGTAAAACCTCTAGTTTAGGAATCTGTTAAAGTTATGGTGGTTTACAACTGGTGGTGAACGTAGCCTCTCTGCTGCCTGCGGCGGATGATCAAAAGACGCTCTTCCCCCTGAAATGAATACTGGGATCGGGTTGTCTTTTGATCACCCACCTCAGGCAGCAGAGAGGGGGGTTGCATTACAGTGAATACAGTGCAGTAGCGCAGTAATATTTTGTTACTTACAGGAGATGTCTTCCCATATTTCCCGTCTCTTCCCTTTGGACTACCATGACCACTTCTTCCAGCTGTGACTTGACTCTGTAAAGTTTGCAACACAGACATCTTTGACTCCTCACTTTTCCACGCACCCATAAGCAGGCCCGGGGAGGTAGGTAAATAGCCTGCTACCTGCTGGGAATACTCCAGCAGGTAGCGGCCTATTAAACAAAAATAAGTATTTACTCACCCTACCTGCGATCCCTTGCCACCGCTGCTCCTACTGCCGCTGCCTCTTCACCCGACAAAAGACGTCTGTGTCTCAGCGTAGGAGGCATGATGATACACAGAGGTCTAAACCAGCCCAGTACAGCCGCTCGGTTTGTTTTTAGAGCGGCCCTGTCCTGGGCTAGTTTAGAAAAAAAAAAGGAAAAAAAAAGAAAAAAAGAAAATGGTGAAATTGCTGCAGCCGCTGCGCCTTCCGAAAGTGCCACGGAAGGCTGTCTCACCTCGCCCCAATAGAGGTACGGCCCTTTTTACACCCCTGGATGGGTGCATCACATCACATTTTGATCATCAGTTTAACTGGTCAGTTTCCTGGATACAAAAAAACTGAAGCGAAAACGCATGAAAACTGATGGAAAGTGATAGAAATGTTAAATAAAACAGGGCCAGTTACTATAGGACAGAAGAGTAGGACTAACCACACCTTTGTGTCCCACAAAAAAACCCTGAACCATTCTTATTTAACATTGATTCTACATAAACAGGTGGCATCAGTTTTCATTTGTTTTCATCCCTTTTTAGCATGTTTTTTGCATCTGCATTTAAATAAAAAAAGCAGAGATCCTGTTTAATAAGGGGAGTACTGGGACACGTGGCCCGAGTGCTAGTTGTGAGGATATTCCAACAAGCCACTATTTTTATCATATATATATATATATATATATATATATATATATATATATATATATATATATATTAGATGTAGCTTGATAGCTGTACTCTGGACCATTCCCAGTATCTTAGATATTTGGGCTACTCAGTTTTCAGCAAGATGGATTCAGAAAACACTTTGAAAGTCTGAAAAGAATGTCTTAAAAAAATATTTTCCATAATTCTTAAAACCAACTATTTTTGCTAAGGGGGCAGCTTTTGGCCACATAGGGACAGCAATGAAGTTGATCTTGAGAACAGCTCTCTGTTCTTGGCATGGGCAATGCTGGAAAGTGCAGGTTAATGTAGTATTCTTGAGATATAGCAATAAGGATGTGTATTTGAGCATGGGACAGCATTTCCTTAGTGTTGCTTTTTGGAAAAACAAGACACAATGGTCTAGGTATAGGAGTGGGAGAGGGGTTCTCTGACTGCGAGAGAGTTGACTAGAGAAGTCTGTGGATCTGTAATACAGTAAAGCACTGCAGACGTCTGATATGATGCTACACTACACTATATGCTACAATAAGTCTTACTACAAAAATATGCCACCCTATGGTAAAGCTACAGGTTCATACAAAGTGTCCCAAAATATTTTGCACCATTTGGCTAATGACAGTGAAAGCATATAGTGGACTCATGAATCCATTGTATTCTATCAGCACTTCTATTATACAAAGATAATCCTTTAAAATAATCCTTTAATAGTCCCACAATGGGGAAATTTCAGTGATACAGTTTCACAGATGGTACAGTAGTATATAACAAGAGAGAAACACATACAAGCTCATGGCAGATAGAGAAATACTAGGAATCATAGCAACTAAAAAGGAAAGAAACAAAGATACACTGCAGGATCATTTAGTTTTCTGTGCGAAGTGATGTTAATAATACAGCCTACTGCGGTTGTAGGACATGAGGAGGGGGGGTCACAGCATGTAGATATAACAGGCAGAAATGTTTTTTTTGCAGAGGTGGGGGACATATGCAGCTATCCTGATAACATGTGGTAGTTCTTTGGTAGGTGGTGAGATCTCATGCTCACAGCTGATGGTTTGGTATCTTGTATCAGCACTATTGTCCATTAACCACAAAAATGCCCCAAATGTCCTTCATCAAAGGGTTATATGCTACCCATGCCAATACACCAATAATTCTCAGCAATGTAAATCATTACAGCTATTTGTTACTTGAAAGTGTTGTCATATTGTAAAAATGGCAGAGCCCAATGTCTACAGGGTCCATTTCATTTGTCTGTCCCTGTATTAATATAGTGGTGCAGCTATATATTTTGCAGCTGCCACAGCTGTAACCAGGCCCATAAGTCAGGGACGCTTGTAGTTATGTTTGCAGTAAGACAGCAGCCTTTATATATACTCCTTTGTATCAATACATGTATTATGTTTCTTTTAATGAATTGTACAAAAGTATATTCAAATAACAAAGAAGCCATGACACGTCCTACCCATTGTGTAATACAAAGAGTATGAGAGTACGTTCCTACAAGTCCGAGCAATCCGTAATTACTTGTACCGATAAGGGAACACAGTTTTTAGCTGGCCACATCTGCATGTCTCTCCTCACAATGGACCAAGCCACACATATCGTTATTGCTCACGGTTTTTGGAAGCAAATCAACTTTATTTTTTGTTTATCTTCAAGAAACTGGCAACATGTAAAATAAGGAATGCATGATATCAGAGCGTGAATCTAACGAGAATAAGAGTTATCTGCAAGAAAAATACAGTTACATCTCGAGACATCAATCATCATTTATTACATTATGGGAATGATACAATAAACTGGTAACAAGACATTACAGGGCAGGCTGTTCTAGGTTCATTCCTGTTTTTTAAGCCAGCATGGTCCGCTGTAGTATAAATGAGCTTTCTCTACTGCTTGTAAAATATCTGGCACAAAGGATCCGTCCATTGTAACTCAATGCTAGTGACTAAGACGCATTATAATAATAGGCACCATCAAAATGTTAGTCGTGAGACATGTTATACTATGTACATATGTATTTTCTACATTACAACACTGTGTAATGTAGTCTGCACATGTTTGTTCACTTGTCATAATTTTTTTTTAAAATTTCCCATTTTCCTATCTATATTACCTTAGGCTGGGGCACTACAAAGCGTAAACGCAGTGGGAACAAAGCAGCGTTTTACAGTCACAGCACATCTAACTAATCCCATCCACACTTTGCGATAAAATATGCACAATGGCGGTTTTGGAAATCACAGCATGTCAATCATACCTATGGAAACACCGAAGGTTTCCCTATAAATATGACTAAAGCAGAAAGTCTGCAGTGGAAACCTCAGTGAGCTTTCTATGGAAACGGCAGCAAGAAGAACCGCGATGTCTTGCCGTCACTTTGGACCTTAGCCCTAAAGGGGGACTGTCACCTGAATCCAACACACTAACCCAACCCTGCAGATAAGTTAGGGTCACCTGAATCAAATAGCATTTTCTCTGTGTGATTGGCACCTCTGTTGCTGCGATATCACCGTTTTTGTCAATTTTAAAATGAACTCTAAGGGCTAGTTTACACGGGGGCAATGAGGCAGATTTTGACAGCAGATTTTGCCTCAAAATCTGCCTCCATACAATGGTGGTCTATGGAGACTGCTAGCTTTTTTTTTCTGCTAGCAGTTTTTTGCTGCCAGCAGAAAAAAAGAAGCAACATGACCTTTTTTTCAGGCGGATTCCGCCTGAGGAAAGCAATAGAAGTGAATGGGAGGCGAAAAACACCTAGTGTGTTTTTTTTTTTTTACAGTCCATTCACTTTAGGGGAGGGGAAAACCGCCTGGCGTTTTCTGAAGCAGTTTTTACCAAAAACTGCTCCAGAAAACGCTCCAAAAACACCTCATGCTCAAAAACCAGCTTCCTAATTAGGAAGAGTTTTTTTTCGGGACCAAAATAAGCCAGGCGGTTTTTACGTGTGAACTAGCCCTTAGGTTGAATGGGGCATTGTTGTTGCTCCAAAGAGGTAAGTGGCAATGTTCTTGCTCAATGCTCTAGGAAAATAACTTTCATATTGCCAACAATGGTGATATCTCAGCAACACAGGTACCGATTCACAAGGGGAAAACACTATTTGTTTCAGGTGACCCTAACCCATCTATCTGCAGGGTTGGGTTAATGGGTTCTGGTGACTCCTTTTAAATTTTTTTTAATGTCTAGGGAACAAGGGCTTAAACATGTTTGTAATATAATTAAGGGGGCATTCAAACGGAGTAACGCCGGGCGTGTATCACAGCCGTACACGCCGGCGTTACGTCGGACTGCCGAACACTTCCCATTCACTTCAATGGGAGCGCTCGTAACAATGGCGTTTACGAGCGCTCCCATTGAAGTGAATGGGAAGTGTTCGGCAGTCTGCCATACACGCCCGGCCTTACTCCGTGTGAATGCCCCCTAAGGAGTTTTATTATTATAAAACAGCCTCTAAAATTTCCCCTTAGTAATATCTCTAGCTCAGCTTTGGTAAGGAAAGTCCATCTTCAGCATTCACTGTATACGCTGAATATGACTAACTGTATTGGTATTTAAATGTATACAACTAATGTCTCCCCTGTCTTAAGACGGGCACTGATACCCCAACTCTCCTATACACTCTGGCCAGTGGTTTAACTAAAGTCTTCTGGGCCCTGGTGCAGTCTTTTGTCCAGGGCCCCCTACCTTACTCCTACAGCGAATTCTTGATAATGATAGTTACGGGTGCTAAGGAGTTTAATCTACCTGAGTTTGGTTAGGTTAATCTGTAGGTCTCCTTGGTTTATGGACCAGATGGAAGCTGCAATCTTAATACTGATACCAGTACTTATGGGCCCCCTAAGGCTGCTGGGCCCTGGTGCAATGGCACCCTCTGCACCCCCTCAAGTTACACCACTGCCTCTGACATGCTCACTGACTAGCTAGCTGCTCATATAGAGGAGAGCCAGGCTGCCAACAGGCAGTGTATAAGATGTAGTTACATACAGTATATGTATGAAGACTGCGTATAGGAGAGGCAAGTTACCTGGCATGTAACAACCATATTCATCATGTACAGTACATGCATAAAAATAATAAGAGTAATAATACTAATGATGATACTAATGAGGATTATAATGATGATGAAAGATCCAATGGACAACTTAAATACCATTGATGAAAAATACATTTTTCACAGGAAACCATTAGTTGATGACAGATAGATGATAGAATAAGAGCTTTGATGAACCTTTTTATTGGTTATTGGAAAGCTCTCAAATGGGGCAGCTCTCAGTGCGATCTCTAACCACTTTTCTCTTGTTGAACATAATTTTCCAGCAAAAATATAAAAAAAATTAAAAAAAATGAGCGCATGAACGCTCCAAAATAAACACACTATAATAACAGTATGTGAAAAACATAATGGAGCTCGCAAGAGTGTAACTTAATCTGCTATCCCATTAAAATAGACAGCGTCATCATGCATGAGAGGATGTTCACAAACACAATAAGCTGCACCCAAATAAATACAGCTAAAAAATCTGTGATTTATTAAACCCTAGCAGTCATATAACAGATTGCCTTGGGAAGGATCCAAACCATGTTGATAATCTATCCCCTGTGCGTGCTGAATGGCCACACATTTAGAGTTAGTTCACTTTCAGAAAGAAGTCTGCCAGCTTTTTCTTGTAATTGTTCATCTTTGGCTACGTGTATCTTTTTCATCAATATGATTCCTGTTTGTGTTGTTTCACATTTACAACTGTTCATGGTTCCCACAGCATATAGGTCTTAACCCTCTCCTGTTGCAGCCATTTTTCGTTTTTTGATTTCATTTTTTTACTCCCACCTTCCAAAAACAATAACTTTTTATTTTCCATTCACAGAGCCATATGATTCTTCATTGTATCATATAATATTCCATATGATGTACTGGAAAGCTGGAAAAAGTTCAGAATGGGGTGGAAATAGAGAAAAACTGCATTTTTGATACATTTCTATGGGTTTTGTTTTTACAGTGTTCACTGTGTCATCAAAATAACATGAAAGGGGGTGTTCACTGTGGATTCCGTCAGCAGTGTCCGTAGCTATTGTCCGTTTCAAGATTTTAGCAACAGACACTAGCTGAATCGTCAGTAGTTCCTTAAAATTTTCATTCATTTCAATGGGATTTTATCTTGTGTCCGTTTGTGTCCATTTGCACCAAGTCCAGTTTTTTTGCAGCGGACAAAAAAATCCTACATGCAGGACTTTTCTGTCCATTAGAAAAAAAAATGGATGGCTAATGTCCATTATTTTTTTAACATTGAAGTCTATGGGCAACAGATTGATAGCCATCGGTTACTGTCCATTTTTGTCCATTATGATAAGTGTCCAGGTTTTTTTTTTTTTTTTTTTGGGGGGGGGGGGGGTTAAACAGACACCTTCATAATGGAATCCAGCGGTAGCGTGAACGCTACCTTACCTTTATTCTGGAGGTCAGCCTCATTACATCAATGACAAATTCATATAGGTTTGGTTATGTTCTAACGTCTTAACAAAAATCTTTGAAAAAATACATTTCTTTGAGGCGTCTTTTTTTATGGGATCATATGTACTTTTTATTTTATAATTTTTGGGAAATGTCTGTTGTTTTGGGTTTTCATTTTTTGAAGGTAAAACAGCGAACAAAAACCTCACAGTTTCAACTCTTTCCTTCTACAGACTCTATTGAATGGGAGAAATATTTTATAAGTAGTTTGTACATTTTTGGACACCTTATGTGTTCATGTTTTACTTCATTTATTTAATTTTATATTTTTTCTAGGGAAATAGGAGGTGAATTATTAGTTCTTTAGTTTTTTTTTATATTCTTTTAAACTTTTTTTTTTATTTTTTTTTTTACTTTCTTTTTAAGATTCAGTAGGGTTCTTGAACTCCAAGAGGCCTTATCACTAGTGCATTATACTGCAATATTGTTGTATTACAGTTTCTATTACAGTTTGTAACACTAAGGAATTTAAAAGGTAAAACACAATGCCAGAATTTATCTTTTTTTTATGCACCAAAAAAACTGTTAATAACATTTATTCAATAAGCTATAGGCACCCAAAGATGGTCTCATTACAAAATGCACCAAAAAGCACACAAATCACCAGAAAAATAAAAATAAAAAGCTGGTACAATGTCAAGGCAAAACCCCTAACATTGCCAGATCAGAATAAAACTGTCTGCATCAGGAAGCATGGGAAGAATATGCAAATCTTTCTCCCAAGATGTAAACAGGGAGACAGTGCCTCTGTTATGCTGCCCTCTATGGGAAGCATCCTGAACATCATGCCCGACTTTCCCAGAAGTCTTTACTGCATAATGCAGGGTTATAACCAAATCAATTTCTCAGCTACGGACGGCACCGTTTCTGTCTGGTTGGACTTCATCAGCGCAGCCTAGAGAGAACTGATTTGGTAGAAGTGAGAGGCTGAGAGACCAGATTATGGGGATACATTATCCCCATAATATGCATCAGGAAGGTGAGAATATATCAGGATACAACCAGATTTAGAGCTTACAAGAGGAAATACACAAGAAGTGACTTCCAGAGTGATTCCCCAATCATAGCCACTGTGCATCCACGTCTGAGAAACTAATTCTCATTCTTTTAGGGGTGCAGTTTTCAAAATGGGGTCACTTTCTAGGAGATTTAAATTTACTGGTACTTTAAAATGTGTAGCAAAATGTGGTGGTTTTTTCTTCTTTAACACCCTAGAAAAACAAAAATTGGGGGACATGGATATGGTTTATTGGAAAAAAAAATGTCATTTTTCATTTAAACATCCCAATGTTAATAAAATCTGTGAAATGGCTGTGTAGTCAAAATGCTCACTATACCCCTTGATAAATTCTGTGAGGGGTGTAGCTTCCGAACAGGAGGTCACTTTTGGTGGGTTTCGATTGTATTGGTACTGAAGGGGCTCCATAAATGAGACATGACACCTGAAAACTATTCCAGTAAAATCTGCCTTTCATACAATCAGTGTCGCTCCTTCCCTTCCGTGCACTGCCAGGTGCCTAAACATCAGTTTACATCCACATGTGGGGTATTTCTGTGCTCAGGAGAAATTGAATAACAAACTTCCCAACTGCTGTTTTGAATTATTTAAGGGGTGCAGTATTGAAAATGTGGTGATTTATGGGGGATTCTAATATATAGGCCTTTATAATCTCCTTCAGAACTGAAGTGGTCCTTAAAAGATTAGTTTGGGGATTTTTTTTCACATTTTGAAAATTGTTATTATTTTCTCCAAATTTCCATCAAATTTCCTATTTATTTTTTTATAAATAAATAAAAAAAATACTGATCAATGTTTACCACTAACAATGCGTACAATGTGCTACAAAAAACTCTGTAGCACTTGGGTGAAAATATTGTTTATTTTTTTCCATACTACTGTATATAAATGTCAGAGATTTTCGATAATGAGTTTCATATTTTATGTATTTTAAAGCAATTAAGTGAATAGACACCTTTAAATTTATAAGAAATTGTACAATTATTTTCATCTAAAAATCATTGGTTATTTATTTGCGGTCCGTACTAGGATGATTTGGTGTCCATTTACTCACATTGATTATTGGGATGTCTGCTGTATTGATGGTTCCCTTATATTGCTGAGCATGAAGCCAAACAATAATTATGTGGCCATATAATTATTGAATATGAGTAAAATATTTACATTGGACTAATGACTCATTAACACTTAAGCCCATCCCAATATCAATATGGCTGATTTATTAGAGGTTGTATTGTAATTGACTTTTACTGTAATAGATACTAAACTAAATTTACCTTATCATTTTATAGGTTGTTCTAACCAGTATATTAATATTTCTGACAGATGTGGTCATAATCAGATGTGGTCATAATCCTTTCTCTATTTGTGAAATTGTACAATGACCTATAATGGGTCTGTATCTTAAAGACATAAAAATTACAAAAAAAAAAAAGGCTACTTTCTTCCAAAAACAGGACCACTTCTATCCACAGCTTGTGTATGGTTTTGGGGTTCATTCACCTCGATAGAGCTGAACCTCAATGCCAATTACATCTCATGGATCGGTGCGGCTCTGTGTCTGTAAATATGCAGTCATATTTTCCTAATCCTCTATAAATCCTTCAAGTCTGATAATAACCTTGAAATACCAATGTAATAGATACCCCAGCCTTACCTGTAAGTCACACTCATTGAAGGGATATTCCCACAAACATACTGTGAGAAGGTGACAGGCAGGTTGCTGGAATCTTGCTATATCTCCTCCAGGTTTTTAACTCATATGTGGTCCACTGCTGGTCTTGAGTAGACCTCAGATCCAGGTGTGAGTCCAGAAAAGGCTACAGATTCTGCACTCCACTGTAGATCCAGGGAGTGAACGGGGGTGTGTGGGTCTATCCTGTAACCCTGAGTCTGATGAGACAAAGTTGTGCTTGCTTTGTTCATGTGGCTAGTAGTAATCCACACGTATAGTTAGTAGAGATGAGCGAACAGTGTTCTATCGAACTCATGTTCGATCGGATATTAGGCTGTTCGGCATGTTCGAATCGAATCGAACACCGCGTGGTAAAGTGCGCCATTACTCGATTCCCCTCCCACCTTCCCTGGCGCCTTTTTTGCTCCAATAACAGCGCAGGGTAGGTGGGACAGGAACTACGACACCGGTGACGTTGAGAAAAGTAGGCAAAACCCATTGGCTGCCGAAAACATGTGACCTCTAATTTAAAAGAACAGCGCCGCCCAGGTTCGCGTCATTCTGAGCTTGCAATTCACCGAGGACGGAGGTTTCCGTCCAGCTAGCTAGGGCTTAGATTCTGGGTAGGCAGGGACAGGCTAGGATAGGAAGGAGAAGACAACCACAACAGCTCTTGTAAGAGCTAAATTCCAGGGAGAAGCTTGTCAGTGTAACGTGGCACTGACGGGCTCAATCGCCGCAACCCAGCTTTCCCAGGATCCTGAATGGAATACACTGTCAGTGTATTCCCGTATACCCGATATATACCCCCGATACCCGTTCCAACGGTGTGCCCCCCCACCTTCACCCCAGAAATACCCTGCAAGTCCCCTAGCAATAGAATTGGGGCTATATACACCCACTATTTTTGCTACTGCCATATAGTGCCATTGTCTGACTGGTAATTCAAAGAATATATTGGGCTTACATATAACTTCAATTCCAGGGAGAAGCTTGTCAGTGTAACGTGGCACTGACGGGCTCAATCGCCGCAACCCAGCTTTCCCAGGATCCTGAATGGAATACACTGTCAGTGTATTCCCGTATACCCGATATATACCCCCGATACCCGTTCCAACGGTGTGCCCCCCCACCTTCACCCCAGAAATACCCTGCAAGTCCCCTAGCAATAGAATTGGGGCTATATACACCCACAATTTTTACTACTGGTATACAGTGCCATTGTCCGACTGGGAATTCAAAGAATATATTGGGAATACAAATACCCTCATTTCTTGCTACTGCCATATAGTGCCAGTTTCTGACTGGTAATTCAAAGAATATATTGGGGTTACGTGCACCCACAATTTTTACTACTGGTATACAGTGCCATTGTCTGACTGGGAATTCAAAGAATATATTGGGAATACAAATACCCTCATTTCTTGCTACTGCCATATAGTGCCAGTTTCTGACTGGTAATTCAAAGAATATATTGGGGTTACGTGCACCCACAATTTTTACTACTGGTATACAGTGCCATTGTCTGACTGGGAATTCAAAGAATATATTGGGAATACAAATACCCTCATTTCTTGCTACTGCCATATAGTGCCAGTTTCTGACTGGTAATTCAAAGAATATATTGGGGTTACGTGCACCCACAATTTTTACTACTGGTATACAGTGCCATTGTCTGACTGGGAATTCAAAGAATATATTGGGAATACAAATACCCTCATTTCTTGCTACTGCCATATAGTGCCAGTTTCTGACTGGTAATTCAAAGAATATATTGGGGTTACGTGCACCCACAATTTTTACTACTGGTATACAGTGCCATTGTCTGACTGGGAATTCAAAGAATATATTGGGAATACAAATACCCTCATTTCTTGCTACTGCCATATAGTGCCAGTTTCTGACTGGTAATTCAAAGAATATATTGGGGTTACGTGCACCCACAATTTTTACTACTGGTATACAGTGCCATTGTCTGACTGGGAATTCAAAGAATATATTGGGAATACAAATACCCTCATTTCTTGCTACTGCCATATAGTGCCAGTTTCTGACTGGTAATTCAAAGAATATATTGGGGTTACGTGCACCCACAATTTTTACTACTGGTATACAGTGCCATTGTCTGACTGGGAATTCAAAGAATATATTGGGAATACAAATACCCTCATTTCTTGCTACTGCCATATAGTGCCAGTTTCTGACTGGTAATTCAAAGAATATATTGGGGTTACGTGCACCCACAATTTTTACTACTGGTATACAGTGCCATTGTCTGACTGGGAATTCAAAGAATATATTGGGAATACAAATACCCTCATTTCTTGCTACTGCCATATAGTGCCAGTTTCTGACTGGTAATTCAAAGAATATATTGGGGTTACGTGCACCCACAATTTTTACTACTGGTATACAGTGCCAATTTCTAACTAGGAATTCAAAATGCGCAAGGCTCCCGGAAAGGGACGTGGACGAGGCCGTGGGCGAGGTCGGGGGAATGGTTCTGGGGAGCAAGGTAGCAGTGAAGCCACAGGGCGTCCCGTGCCTACTCCTGTGGGGCAGCAAGCATTGCGCCACTCCACAGTGCCAGGGTTGCTTGCCACATTAACTAAACTGCAGGGTACAAACCTTAGTAGGCCCGAGAACCAGGAACAGGTCTTGCAATGGCTGTCAGAGAACGCTTACAGCACATTGTCCAGCAGCCAGTCAGACTCTGCCTCCTCTCCTCCTATTACCCAACAGTCTTGTCTTCCTTCCTCCCAAAATTCCGAAGCTTTACAGAACAATAACCCAAACTGTCCCTGCTCCCCAGAGCTGTTCTCCGCTCCTTTCATTGTCCCTCAACCTGCCTCTCCACGTCACGATTCCACGAACCTAACAGAGGAGCATCTGTGTCCAGATGCTCAAACACTAGAGTCTCCTCCATCTCCGTTCGATTTGGTGGTGGATGACCAGCAACCCACCCTCATCGACGATGATGTGACGCAGTTGCCGTCAGGGCATCCAGTTGACCGGCGCATTGTGCGGGAGGAGGAGATGAGACAGGAGTTGGAAGAGGAAGTGGTGGATGATGAGGACACTGACCCGACCTGGACAGGGGGGATGTCAAGCGGGGAAAGTAGTGTGGATGTTGAGGCAGGTGCAGCACCAAAAAGGGTAGCTAGAGGCAGAGGCAGAGGTCAGCAGCTTAGGCGAAGCCAGGCCACACCCGGAATCTCCCAAGATGTTCCAGTTCGTACCCAGCCCCGAAAAACTCCCACCTCGAGGGCACGTTTCTCGAAGGTGTGGAGTTTTTTCAAGGAATGCGCCGAGGACAGATATAGTGTTGTCTGCACAATTTGCCTCTCGAAATTGATTAGGGGCTCTGAGAAGAGCAACCTGTCCACCACTTCAATGCGCCGTCATTTGGAATCCAAGCACTGGAATCAGTGGCAGGCAGCAACGGCAGGACAAAGGCCGCCTGCCGTTCACGCCACTGCCACTGCCTCTGCCACTGCCTCTGCCTCTGCCACTGCCACTGCTGACTGTGCTGGCGATGCACTCCAGAGGACGAGCCAGGACACCACTTCATCTGCCACCGCCACTTTGTTGACTTCTCCCTCATCCTCCCCTGTTCCTGTCTTATCTCCTTCTCCTGCACCATCAAAGGCACCATCAGGCGCTTCTTTACAACAACCCACCATCTCTCAGACATTGGAGCGGCGGCAGAAATACACTGCTAACCACCCACACGCGCAAGCCTTGAACGCCAACATCGCTAAACTGCTGGCCCAGGAGATGTTGGCGTTCCGGCTTGTTGAAACTCCCGCCTTCCTGGACCTGATGGCAACTGCGGCACCTCGCTATGCCGTCCCTAGCCGTCACTACTTCTCCCGGTGTGCCGTCCCCGCCTTGCACCAGCACGTGTCACTCAACATCAGGCGGGCCCTTAGTTCCGCGCTTTGCACAAAGGTCCACTTGACCACCGACGCGTGGACAAGTGCATGCGGACAGGGACGCTACATTTCACTGACGGCACACTGGGTGAATGTAGTTGAGGCTGGGACTGCTTCCCAAACTGGCCCGGTGTACCTCGTCTCCCCGCCTAACATTCCTGGCAGGGACACGAGAAGAACACCCCCCTCCTCCTCCTCGTCTACCGCCTCCTCCTCCGCCACCGCCTCCTCCTCCGCCACCGCCTCCTCCTCCGCTGTTAGATTGACCCCAGCTACGAGTTGGAAACGTTGCAGCACTGGCGTTGGTAGACGTCAGCAGGCTGTGCTGAAGCTGATCAGCTTGGGGGACAGACAGCACACTGCCTCCGAGGTGAGGGATGCCCTCCTCGATGAGACGGCAATATGGTTTGAGCCGCTGCACCTGGGCCCAGGCATGGTCGTTTGTGATAACGGCCGGAACCTGGTAGCAGCTCTGGAGCTTGCCGGACTCCAACATGTTCCATGCCTGGCCCACGTCTTCAACCTAGTGGTGCAACGTTTCCTAAAGAGCTACCCCAATGTTCCAGAGCTACTGGTGAAAGTGCGGCGCATGTGCGCCCACTTTCGCAAGTCGACAGTAGCCGCTGCAAGCTTAAAATCTCTCCAGCAACGCCTGCATGTGCCACAACACCGGCTTTTGTGCGACGTCCCCACACGCTGGAACTCAACGTTTCAGATGTTGAATAGAGTGGTTGAGCAGCAGAGACCTTTGATGGAATACCAGCTACAAAACCCTAGGGTGCCACAAAGTCAGCTGCCTCAGTTTCACATCCATGAGTGGCCATGGATGAGAGACCTTTGTGACATCCTACGGGTCTTTGAGGAGTCCACAAGGAGGGTGAGCTCTGAGGATGCGATGGTGAGCCTTACAATCCCGCTCTTGTGTGTTCTGAGAGAATCCCTGATTGACATCAGGGATAACTCAGATCACACAGAGGAGTTAGGGATAGCATCCGATCCGTCACAGCTGGAGAGTAGGTCCACACATCTGTCCGCTTCACTGCGTTTAATGGAGGAGGAGGAGGAGGAGGAGGAGGAGGAAGAAGAGTTGTCCGATGATGTGATGGTGATACAGGAGGCTTCCGGGCAACTTCGAATCGTCCCATTGTTGCAGCGCGGATGGGTAGACATGGAGGATGAGGAGGAAATGGAGATTGAACTTTCCGGTGGGGCCAGAGGAGTCATGCCAACTAACACTGTGGCAGACATGGCTGAGTTCATGTTGGGGTGCTTTACAACCGACAAGCGTATTGTCAAAATCATGGAGGACAACCAGTACTGGATCTTTGCTATCCTTGACCCCCGGTATAAAAACAACATCTCGTCTTTTATTCCGGTAGAGGGGAGGGCCAATCGCATCAATGCTTGCCACAGGCAATTGGTGCAGAATATGATGGAGATGTTTCCAGCATGTGACGTTGGCGGCAGGGAGGGCAGTTCCTCCAGTAGGCAACCAAGTTCTCACCGGTCCACACAAACGAGGGGCACACTGTCTAAGGTCTGGGACAACTTGATGGCACCCCCTCGCCAAAGTGCCGCCACGGAGGGTCCTAGTGTCACCAGGCGTGAGAAGTATAGGCGCATGTTGCGGGAATACCTTTCCGACCACAGCCCTGTCCTCTCCGACCCCTCTGCGCCCTACACGTATTGGGTGTCGAAGTTGGACCTGTGGCTTGAACTTGCCCTATATGCCTTGGAGGTGCTGTCCTGTCCTGCCGCCAGCGTCCTATCTGAGAGGGTGTTCAGTGCAGCCGGTGGCATCATCACTGACAAGCGCACCCGTCTGTCAGCTGAGAGTGCCGACCGGCTCACTTTGATAAAAATGAACCACCACTGGGTAGAGCCGTCATTTTTGTGCCCACCTGTGTAAAGCACCCCAACATGAAACTCCATGTCTGTACTCAACCTCTCCAATTCCTCCGCATCCTCATACTCATCCACCATAAGCGTTGCACAATTCTGCTAATACTAGGCTCCCTCCACCCTGATTTCCCCCAACTCTGCTGGTTAGAGGCTCCCTCCACCCTGATTTCCACCAACTCTGCTGGTTAGAGGCTCCCTCCACCATGAATTGGTCCAAACTGGGCTGTTTAGCGGCTCCCTCCACCATGAATTGGTCCAAACTGGGGTTTTTAGAGGCTCCCTCCACCATGAATTGGTCCAAACTGGGGTTTTTAGAGGCTCCCTCCACCATTAATTGGTCCAAACTGGGCTGGTTAGAGGCTCCCTCTACCATGAATTTGCCCAAACTGGGCTGTTTAGAGGCTCCCTCCACCATGAATTGGTCCAAACTGGGGTTTTTAGAGGCTCCCTCCACCATTAATTGGTCCAAACTAGGCTGGTTAGAGGCTCCCTCCGCCATGAATTTGCCCAAACTGGGCTGTTTAGAGGCTCCCTCCACCATGAATTGGTCCAAACTGGGGTTTTTAGGGGCTCCCTCCACCATGAATTTCCCAAAACTTGGCTGTTTAGTGGCTCCCTCCACCATTAATTGGTCCAAACTGGGCTGGTTAGAGGCTCCCTCCACCATGAATTTGCCCAAACTGGGCTCTTTAGAGGCTCCCTCCACCATGAATTTCCCAAAACTTGGCTGTTTAGAGGCTCCCTCCACCATTAATTGGTCCAAACTGGGCTGGTTAGAGGCTCCCTCCACCATGAATTTGCCCAAACTGGGCTGTTTAGAGGCTCCCTCCACCATGAATTGGTCCAAACTGGGGTTTTTAGGGGCTCCCTCCACCATGAATTTCCCAAAACTTGGCTGTTTAGAGGCTCCCTCCACCATTAATTGGTCCAAACTGGGCTGGTTAGAGGCTCCCTCCACCATGAATTTGCCCAAACTGGGCTGTTTAGAGGCTCCCTCCACCATGAATTGGTCCAAACTGGGGTTTTTAGGGGCTCCCTCCACCATGAATTTCCCAAAACTTGGCTGTTTAGAGGCTCCCTCCACCATTAATTGGTCCAAACTGGGCTGGTTAGAGGCTCCCTCCACCATGAATTTGCCCAAACTGGGCTGTTTAGAGGCTCCCTCCACCATGAATTGGTCCAAACTGGGGTTTTTAGGGGCTCCCTCCACCATGAATTTCCCAAAACTTGGCTGTTTAGAGGCTCCCTCCACCATTAATTGGTCCAAACTGGGCTGGTTAGAGGCTCCCTCCACCATGAATTTGCCCAAACTGGGCTGTTTAGAGGCTCCCTCCACCATGAATTGGTCCAAACTGGGGTTTTTAGGGGCTCCCTCCACCATGAATTTCCCAAAACTTGGCTGTTTAGAGGCTCCCTCCACCATTAATTGGTCCAAACTGGGCTGGTTAGAGGCTCCCTCCACCATGAATTTCCCAAAACTTGGCTGTTTAGAGGCTCCCTCCACCATTAATTGGTCCAAACTGGGCTGGTTAGAGGCTCCCTCCACCATGAATTTGCCCAAACTGGGCTGTTTAGAGGCTCCCTCCACCATGAATTGGTCCAAACTGGGGTTTTTAGAGGCTCCCTCCACCATGAATTGGTCCAAACTGGGCTGGTTAGAGGCTCCCTCCACCATGAATTTGCCCAAACTGGGCTGTTTAGAGGCTCCCTCCACCATGAATTGGTCCAAACTGGGGTTTTTAGGGGCTCCCTTCACCATGAATTTCCCAAAACTTGGCTGTTTAGAGGCTCCCTCCACCATTAATTGGTCCAAACTGGGCTGGTTAGAGGCTCCCTCCACCATGAATTTGCCCAAACTGGGCTGTTTAGAGGCTCCCTCCACCATGAATTGGTCAAAACTGGGGTTTTTAGGGGCTCCCTCCACCATGAATTTCCCAAAACTTGGCTGTTTAGAGGCTCCCTCCACCATTAATTGGTCCAAACTGGGCTGGTTAGAGGCTCCCTCCACCATGAATTTGCCCAAACTGGGCTGTTTAGAGGCTCCCTCCACCATGAATTGGTCCAAACTGGGGTTTTTAGAGGCTCCCTCCACCATGAATTGGTCCAAACTGGGCTGGTTAGAGGCTCCCTCCACCATGAATTTCCCAAAACTTGGCTGTTTAGAGGCTCCCTCCACCATTAATTGGTCCAAACTGGGCTGGTTAGAGGCTCCCTCCACCATGAATTTGCCCAAACTGGGCTCTTTAGAGGCTCCCTCCACCATGAATTTCCCAAAACTTGGCTGTTTAGAGGCTCCCTCCACCATTAATTGGTCCAAACTGGGCTGGTTAGAGGCTCCCTCCACCATGAATTTGCCCAAACTGGGCTGTTTAGAGGCTCCCTCCACCATGAATTGGTCCAAACTGGGGTTTTTAGGGGCTCCCTCCACCATGAATTTCCCAAAACTTGGCTGTTTAGAGGCTCCCTCCACCATTAATTGGTCCAAACTGGGCTGGTTAGAGGCTCCCTCCACCATGAATTTGCCCAAACTGGGCTGTTTAGAGGCTCCCTCCACCATGAATTGGTCCAAACTGGGGTTTTTAGGGGCTCCCTCCACCATGAATTTCCCAAAACTTGGCTGTTTAGAGGCTCCCTCCACCATTAATTGGTCCAAACTGGGCTGGTTAGAGGCTCCCTCCACCATGAATTTGCCCAAACTGGGCTGTTTAGAGGCTCCCTCCACCATGAATTGGTCCAAACTGGGGTTTTTAGGGGCTCCCTCCACCATGAATTTCCCAAAACTTGGCTGTTTAGAGGCTCCCTCCACCATTAATTGGTCCAAACTGGGCTGGTTAGAGGCTCCCTCCACCATGAATTTCCCAAAACTTGGCTGTTTAGAGGCTCCCTCCACCATTAATTGGTCCAAACTGGGCTGGTTAGAGGCTCCCTCCACCATGAATTTGCCCAAACTGGGCTGTTTAGAGGCTCCCTCCACCATGAATTGGTCCAAACTGGGGTTTTTAGAGGCTCCCTCCACCATGAATTGGTCCAAACTGGGCTGGTTAGAGGCTCATTCCACCATGAATTTGCCCAAACTGGGCTGTTTAGAGGCTCCCTCCACCATGAATTGGTCCAAACTGGGGTTTTTAGGGGCTCCCTTCACCATGAATTTCCCAAAACTTGGCTGTTTAGAGGCTCCCTCCACCATTAATTGGTCCAAACTGGGCTGGTTAGAGGCTCCCTCCACCATGAATTTGCCCAAACTGGGCTGTTTAGAGGCTCCCTCCACCATGAATTGGTCAAAACTGGGGTTTTTAGGGGCTCCCTCCACCATGAATTTCCCAAAACTTGGCTGTTTAGAGGCTCCCTCCACCATTAATTGGTCCAAACTGGGCTGGTTAGAGGCTCCCTCCACCATGAATTTGCCCAAACTGGGCTGTTTAGAGGCTCCCTCCACCATGAATTGGTCCAAACTGGGGTTTTTAGAGGCTCCCTCCACCATGAATTGGTCCAAACTGGGCTGGTTAGAGGCTCCCTCCACCATGAATTTCCCAAAACTTGGCTGTTTAGAGGCTCCCTCCACCATTAATTGGTCCAAACTGGGCTGGTTAGAGGCTCCCTCCACCATGAATTTGCCCAAACTGGGCTCTTTAGAGGCTCCCTCCACCAAGAATTTCCCAAAACTTGGCTGTTTAGAGGCTCCCTCCACCATTAATTGGTCCAAACTGGGCTGGTTAGAGGCTCCCTCCACCATGAATTTGCCCAAACTGGGCTGTTTAGAGGCTCCCTCCACCATGAATTGGTCCAAAGTGGGGTTTTTAGGGGCTCCCTCCACCATGAATTTCCCAAAACTTGGCTGTTTAGAGGCTCCCTCCACCATTAATTGGTCCAAACTGGGCTGGTTAGAGGCTCCCTCCACCATGAATTTTCCCAAACTGGGCTGTTTAGAGGCTCCCTCCACCATGAATTGGTCCAAACTGGGGTTTTTAGGGGCTCCCTCCACCATGAATTTCCCAAAACTTGGCTGTTTAGAGGCTCCCTCCACCATTAATTGGTCCAAACTGGGCTGGTTAGAGGCTCCCTCCACCATGAATTTGCCCAAACTGGGCTGTTTAGAGGCTCCCTCCACCATGAATTGGTCCAAACTGGGGTTTTTAGAGGCTCCCTCCACCATGAATTAGTCCAAACTGGGCTGGTTAGAGGCTCCCTCCACCATGAATTTCCCAAAACTTGGCTGTTTAGAGGCTCCCTCCACCATTAATTGGTCCAAACTGGGCTGGTTAGAGGCTCCCTCCACCATGAATTTGCCCAAACTGGGCTGTTTAGAGGCTCCCTCCACCATGAATTTCCCAAAACTTGGCTGTTTAGAGGCTCCCTCCACCATTAATTGGTCCAAACTGGGCTGGTTAGAGGCTCCCTCCACCATGAATTTGCCCAAACTGGGCTGTTTAGAGGCTCCCTCCACCATGAATTGGTCCAAACTGGGGTTTTTAGGGGCTCCCTCCACCATGAATTTCCCAAAACTTGGCTGTTTAGAGGCTCCCTCCACCATTAATTGGTCCAAACTGGGCTGGTTAGAGGCTCCCTCCACCATGAATTTGCCCAAACTGGGCTGTTTAGAGGCTCCCTCCACCATGAATTGGTCCAAACTGGGGTTTTTAGAGGCTCCCTCCACCATGAATTGGTCCAAACTGGGCTGGTTAGAGGCTCCCTCCACCATGAATTTCCCAAAACTTGGCTGTTTAGAGGCTCCCTCCACCATTAATTGGTCCAAACTGGGCTGGTTAGAGGCTCCCTCCACCATGAATTTGCCACAACTGGGCTGTTTAGAGGCTCCCTCCACCATGAATTTCCCAAAACTTGGCTGTTTAGAGGCTCCCTCCACCATTAATTGGTCCAAACTGGGCTGGTTAGAGGCTCCCTCCACCATGAATTTGCCCAAACTGGGCTGGTTAGAGGCTCCCTCCACCATGAATTGGTCCAAACTGGGGTTTTTAGGGGCTCCCTCCACCATGAATTTCCCAAAACTTGGCTGTTTAGAGGCTCCCTCCACCATTAATTGGTCCAAACTGGGCTGGTTAGAGGCTCCCTCCACCATGAATTTGCCCAAACTGGGCTGTTTAGAGGCTCCCTCCACCATGAATTGGTCCAAACTAGGGTTTTTAGGGGCTCCCTCCACCATGAATTTCCCAAAACTTGGCTGTTTAGAGGCTCCCTCCACCATTAATTGGTCCAAACTGGGCTGGTTAGAGGCTCCCTCCACCATGAATTTGCCCAAACTGGGCTGTTTAGAGGCTCCCTCCACCATGAATTGGTCCAAACTGGGGTTTTTAGGGGCTCCCTCCACCATGAATTTCCCAAAACTTGGCTGTTTAGAGGCTCCCTCCACCATTAATTGGTCCAAACTGGGCTGGTTAGAGGCTCCCTCCACCATGAATTTGCCCAAACTGGGCTGTTTAGAGGCTCCCTCCACCATGAATTGGTCCAAACTGGGGTTTTTAGGGGCTCCCTCCACCATGAATTTCCCAAAACTTGGCTGTTTAGAGGCTCCCTCCACCATTAATTGGTCCAAACTGGGCTGGTTAGAGGCTCCCTCCACCATGAATTTGCCCAAACTGGGCTGTTTAGAGGCTCCCTCCACCATGAATTGGTCCAAACTGGGGTTTTTAGGGGCTCCCTCCACCATGAATTTCCCAAAACTTGGCTGTTTAGAGGCTCCCTCCACCATTAATTGGTCCAAACTGGGCTGGTTAGAGGCTCCCTCCACCATGAATTTCCCAAAACTTGGCTGTTTAGAGGCTCCCTCCACCATTAATTGGTCCAAACTGGGCTGGTTAGAGGCTCCCTCCACCATGAATTTGCCCAAACTGGGCTGTTTAGAGGCTCCCTCCACCATGAATTGGTCCAAACTGGGGTTTTTAGAGGCTCCCTCCACCATGAATTGGTCCAAACTGGGCTGGTTAGAGGCTCCCTCCACCATGAATTTGCTCAAACTGGGCTGTTTAGAGGCTCCCTCCACCATGAATTGGTCCAAACTGGGGTTTTTAGAGGCTCCCTCCACCATGAATTGGTCCAAACTGGGCTGGTTAGAGGCTCCCTCCACCATGAATTTCCCAAAACTTGGCTGTTTAGAGGCTCCCTCCACCATTAATTGGTCCAAACTGGGCTGGTTAGAGGCTCCCTCCACCATGAATTTGCCCAAACTGGGCTGTTTAGAGGCTCCCTCCACCATGAATTGGTCCAAACTGGGGTTTTTAGGGGCTCCCTCCACCATGAATTTCCCAAAACTTGGCTGTTTAGAGGCTCCCTCCACCATTAATTGGTCCAAACTGGGCTGGTTAGAGGCTCCCTCCACCATGAATTTTCCCAAACTGGGCTGTTTAGAGGCTCCCTCCACCATGAATTGGTCCAAACTGGGGTTTTTAGGGGCTCCCTCCACCATGAATTTCCCAAAACTTGGCTGTTTAGAGGCTCCCTCCACCATTAATTGGTCCAAACTGGGCTGGTTAGAGGCTCCCTCCACCATGAATTTGCCCAAACTGGGCTGTTTAGAGGCTCCCTCCACCATGAATTGGTCCAAACTGGGGTTTTTAGAGGCTCCCTCCACCATGAATTGGTCCAAACTGGGCTGGTTAGAGGCTCCCTCCACCATGAATTTCCCAAAACTTGGCTGTTTAGAGGCTCCCTCCACCATTAATTGGTCCAAACTGGGCTGGTTAGAGGCTCCCTCCACCATGAATTTGCCCAAACTGGGCTGTTTAGAGGCTCCCTCCACCATGAATTTCCCAAAACTTGGCTGTTTAGAGGCTCCCTCCACCATTAATTGGTCCAAACTGGGCTGGTTAGAGGCTCCCTCCACCATGAATTTGCCCAAACTGGGCTGTTTAGAGGCTCCCTCCACCATGAATTGGTCCAAACTGGGGTTTTTAGGGGCTCCCTCCACCATGAATTTCCCAAAACTTGGCTGTTTAGAGGCTCCCTCCACCATTAATTGGTCCAAACTGGGCTGGTTAGAGGCTCGCTCCACCATGAATTTGCCCAAACTGGGCTGTTTAGAGGCTCCCTCCACCATGAATTGGTCCAAACTGGGGTTTTTAGAGGCTCCCTCCACCATGAATTGGTCCAAACTGGGCTGGTTAGAGGCTCCCTCCACCATGAATTTCCCAAAACTTGGCTGTTTAGAGGCTCCCTCCACCATTAATTGGTCCAAACTGGGCTGGTTAGAGGCTCCCTCCACCATGAATTTGCCCAAACTGGGCTGTTTAGAGGCTCCCTCCACCATGAATTTCCCAAAACTTGGCTGTTTAGAGGCTCCCTCCACCATTAATTGGTCCAAACTGGGCTGGTTAGAGGCTCCCTCCACCATGAATTTGCCCAAACTGGGCTGGTTAGAGGCTCCCTCCACCATGAATTGGTCCAAACTGGGGTTTTTAGGGGCTCCCTCCACCATGAATTTCCCAAAACTTGGCTGTTTAGAGGCTCCCTCCACCATTAATTGGTCCAAACTGGGCTGGTTAGAGGCTCCCTCCACCATGAATTTGCCCAAACTGGGCTGTTTAGAGGCTCCCTCCACCATGAATTGGTCCAAACTGAGGTTTTTAGGGGCTCCCTCCACCATGAATTTCCCAAAACTTGGCTGTTTAGAGGCTCCCTCCACCATTAATTGGTCCAAACTGGGCTGGTTAGAGGCTCCCTCCACCATGAATTTGCCCAAACTGGGCTGTTTAGAGGCTCCCTCCACCATGAATTGGTCCAAACTGGGGTTTTTAGGGGCTCCCTCCACCATGAATTTCCCAAAACTTGGCTGTTTAGAGGCTCCCTCCACCATTAATTGGTCCAAACTGGGCTGGTTAGAGGCTCCCTCCACCATGAATTTGCCCAAACTGGGCTGTTTAGAGGCTCCCTCCACCATGAATTGGTCCAAACTGGGGTTTTTAGGGGCTCCCTCCACCATGAATTTCCCAAAACTTGGCTGTTTAGAGGCTCCCTCCACCATTAATTGGTCCAAACTGGGCTGGTTAGAGGCTCCCTCCACCATGAATTTCCCAAAACTTGGCTGTTTAGAGGCTCCCTCCACCATTAATTGGTCCAAACTGGGCTGGTTAGAGGCTCCCTCCACCATGAATTTGCCCAAACTGGGCTGTTTAGAGGCTCCCTCCACCATGAATTGGTCCAAACTGGGGTTTTTAGAGGCTCCCTCCACCATGAATTGGTCCAAACTGGGCTGGTTAGAGGCTCCCTCCACCATGAATTTGCCCAAACTGGGCTGTTTAGAGGCTCCCTCCACCATGAATTGGTCCAAACTGGGGTTTTTAGGGGCTCCCTTCACCATGAATTTCCCAAAACTTGGCTGTTTAGAGGCTCCCTCCACCATTAATTGGTCCAAACTGGGCTGGTTAGAGGCTCCCCCCACCATGAATTTGCCCAAACTGGGCTGTTTAGAGGCTCCCTCCACCATGAATTGGTCCAAACTGGGGGTTTTAGGGGCTCCCTCCACCATGAATTTCCCAAAACTTGGCTGTTTAGAGGCTCCCTCCACCATTAATTGGTCCAAACTGGGCTGGTTAGAGGCTCCCTCCACCATGAATTTGCCCAAACTGGGCTGTTTAGAGGCTCCCTCCACCATGAATTGGTCCAAACTGGGGTTTTTAGAGGCTCCCTCCACCATGAATTGGTCCAAACTGGGCTGGTTAGAGGCTCCCTCCACCATGAATTTCCCAAAACTTGGCTGTTTAGAGGCTCCCTCCACCATTACTTGGTCCAAACTGGGCTGGTTAGAGGCTCCCTCCACCATGAATTTGCCCAAACTGGGCTGTTTAGAGGCTCCCTCCACCATGATTTGGTCCAAACTGGGGTTTTTAGAGGCTCCCTCCATTATGAATTGGTCCAAACTGGGCTGGTTAGAGGCTCCCTCCACCATGAATTTGCCCAAACTGGGCTGTTTAGAGGCTCCCTCCACCATGAATTGGTCCAAACTGGGGTTTTTAGGGGCTCCCTCCACCATGAATTTCCCAAAACTTGGCTGTTTAGAGGCTCCCTCCACCATTAATTGGTCCACACTGGGCTGGTTAGAGGCTCCCTCCACCATGAATTTGCCCAAACTGGTCTGTTTAGAGGCTCCCTCCACCATGAATTGGTCCAAACTGGGGTTTTTAGGGGCTCCCTCCACCATGAATTTCCCAAAACTTGGCTGTTTAGAGGCTCCCTCCACCATTAATTGGTCCAAACTGGGCTGGTTAGAGGCTCCCTCCACCATGAATTTGCCCAAACTGGGCTGTTTAGAGGCTCCCTCCACCATGAATTGGTCCAAACTGGGGTTTTTAGAGGCTCCCTCCACCATGAATTGGTCCAAACTGGGCTGGTTAGAGGCTCCCTCCACCATGAATTTCCCAAAACTTGGCTGTTTAGAGGCTCCCTCCACCATTAATTGGTCCAAACTGGGCTGGTTAGAGGCTCCATCCACCATGAATTTGCCCAAACTGGGCTGTTTAGAGGCTCCCTCCACCATGAATTTCCCAAAACTTGGCTGTTTAGAGGCTCCCTCCACCATTAATTGGTCCAAACTGGGCTGGTTAGAGGCTCCCTCCACCATGAATTTGCCCAAACTGGGCTGTTTAGAGGCTCCCTCCACCATTAATTGGTCCAAACTGGGCTGGTTAGAGGCTCCCTCCACCATGAATTTTCCAAAACTGGGCTGTTTAGAGGCTCCCTCCACCATGAATTGGTCCAAACTGGGGTTTTTAGAGGCTCCCTCCACCATGAATTGGTCCAAACTGGGCTGGTTAGAGGCTCCCTCCACCATGAATTTCCCAAAACTTGGCTGTTTAGAGGCTCCCTCCACCATGAATTTCCCAAAACTTGGCTGTTTAGAGGCTCCCTCCACCATTAATTGGTCCAAACTGGGCTGGTTAGAGGCTCCCTCCACCATGAATTTGCCCAAACTGGGCTGTTTAGAGTCTCCCTCCACCATGAATTGGTCCAAACTGGGGTTTTTAGGGGCTCCCTCCACCATGAATTTCCCAAAACTTGGCTGTTTAGAGTCTCCCTCCACCATTAATTGGTCCAAACTGGGCTGGTTAGAGGCTCCCTCCACCATGAATTTGCCCAAACTGGGCTGTTTAGAGGCTCCCTCCACCATGAATTGGTCCAAACTGGGGTTTTTAGAGGCTCCCTCCACCATGAATTGGTCCAAACTGGGCTGGTTAGAGGCTCCCTCCACCATGAATTTCCCAAAACTTGACTGTTTAGAGGCTCCCTCCACCATTAATTGGTCCAAACTGGGCTGGTTAGAGGCTCCCTCCACCATGAATTTGCCCAAACTGGGCTCTTTAGAGGCTCCCTCCACCATGAATTTCCCAAAACTTGGCTGTTTAGAGGCTCCCTCCACCATTAATTGGTCCAAACTGGGCTGGTTAGAGGCTCCCTCCACCATGAATTTGCCCAAACTGGGCTGTTTAGAGGCTCCCTCCACCATGAATTGGTCCAAACTGGGGTTTTTAGGGGCTCCCTCCACCATGAATTTCCCAAAACTTGGCTGTTTAGAGGCTCCCTCCACCATTAATTGGTCCAAACTGGGCTGGTTAGAGGCTCCCTCCACCATGAATTTGCCCAAACTGGGCTGTTTAGAGGCTCCCTCCACCATGAATTGGTCCAAACTGGGGTTTTTAGGGGCTCCCTCCACCATGAATTTCCCAAAACTTGGCTGTTTAGAGGCTCCCTCCACCATTAATTGGTCCAAACTGGGCTGGTTAGAGGCTCCCTCCACCATGAATTTGCCCAAACTGGGCTGTTTAGAGGCTCCCTCCACCATGAATTGGTCCAAACTGGGGTTTTTAGGGGCTCCCTCCACCATGAATTTCCCAAAACTTGGCTGTTTAGAGGCTCCCTCCACCATTAATTGGTCCAAACTGGGCTGGTTAGAGGCTCCCTCCACCATGAATTTGCCCAAACTGGGCTGTTTAGAGGCTCCCTCCACCATGAATTGGTCCAAACTGGGGTTTTTAGGGGCTCCCTCCACCATGAATTTCCCAAAACTTGGCTGTTTAGAGGCTCCCTCCACCATTAATTGGTCCAAACTGGGCTGGTTAGAGGCTCCCTCCACCATGAATTTGCCCAAACTGGGCTGTTTAGAGGCTCCCTCCACCATGAATTGGTCCAAACTGGGGTTTTTAGAGGCTCCCTCCACCATGAATTGGTCCAAACTGGGCTGGTTAGAGGCTCCCTCCACCATGAATTTCCCAAAACTTGGCTGTTTAGAGGCTCCCTCCACCATTACTTGGTCCAAACTGGGCTGGTTAGAGGCTCCCTCCACCATGAATTTGCCCAAACTGGGCTGTTTAGAGGCTCCCTCCACCATGATTTGGTCCAAACTGGGGTTTTTAGAGGCTCCCTCCATTATGAATTGGTCCAAACTGGGCTGGTTAGAGGCTCCCTCCACCATGAATTTGCCCAAACTGGTCTGTTTAGAGGCTCCCTCCACCATGAATTGGTCCAAACTGGGGTTTTTAGGGGCTCCCTCCACCATGAATTTCCCAAAACTTGGCTGTTTAGAGGCTCCCTCCACCATTAATTGGTCCAAACTGGGCTGGTTAGAGGCTCCCTCCACCATGAATTTGCCCAAACTGGGCTGTTTAGAGGCTCCCTCCACCATGAATTGGTCCAAACTGGGGTTTTTAGAGGCTCCCTCCACCATGAATTGGTCCAAACTGGGCTGGTTAGAGGCTCCCTCCACCATGAATTTCCCAAAACTTGGCTGTTTAGAGGCTCCCTCCACCATTAATTGGTCCAAACTGGGCTGGTTAGAGGCTCCCTCCACCATGAATTTGCCCAAACTGGGCTGTTTAGAGGCTCCCTCCACCATTAATTGGTCCAAACTGGGCTGGTTAGAGGCTCCCTCCACCATGAATTTGCCAAAACTGGGCTGTTTAGAGGCTCCCTCCACCATGAATTGGTCCAAACTGGGGTTTTTAGAGGCTCCCTCCACCATGAATTGGTCCAAACTGGGCTGGTTAGAGGCTCCCTCCACCATGAATTTCCCAAAACTTGGCTGTTTAGAGGCTCCCTCCACCATGAATTTCCCAAAACTTGGCTGTTTAGAGGCTCCCTCCACCATGAATTGGTCCAAACTGGGCTGGTTAGAGGCTCCCTCCACCATGAATTTCCCAAAACTTGGCTGTTTAGAGGCTCCCTCCACCATGAATTTCCCAAAACTTGGCTGTTTAGAGGCTCCCTCCACCATTAATTGGTCCAAACTGGGCTGGTTAGAGGCTCCCTCCACCATGAATTTGCCCAAACTGGGCTGTTTAGAGGCTCCCTCCACCATGAATTGGTCCAAACTGGGGTTTTTAGGGGCTCCCTCCACCATGATTTTCCCAAAACTTGGCTGTTTAGAGGCTCCCTCCACCATTAATTGGTCCAAACTGGGCTGGTTAGAGGCTCCCTCCACCATGAATTTGCCCAAACTGGGCTGTTTAGAGGCTCCCTCCACCATGAATTGGTCCAAACTGGGGTTTTTAGAGGCTCCCTCCACCATGAATTGGTCCAAACTGGGCTGGTTAGAGGCTCCCTCCACCATGAATTTCCCAAAACTTGACTGTTTAGAGGCTCCCTCCACCATTAATTGGTCCAAACTGGGCTGGTTAGAGGCTCCCTCCACCATGAATTTGCCCAAACTGGGCTGTTTAGAGGCTCCCTCCACCATGAATTTCCCAAAACTTGGCTGTTTAGAGGCTCCCTCCACCATTAATTGGTCCAAACTGGGCTGGTTAGAGGCTCCCTCCACCATGAATTTGCCCAAACTGGGCTGTTTAGAGGCTCCCTCCACCATGAATTGGTCCAAACTGGGGTTTTTAGGGGCTCCCTCCACCATGAATTTCCCAAAACTTGGCTGTTTAGAGGCTCCCTCCACCATTAATTGGTCCAAACTGGGCTGGTTAGAGGCTCCCTCCACCATGAATTTGCCCAAACTGGGCTGTTTAGAGGCTCCCTCCACCATGAATTGGTCCAAACTGGGGTTTTTAGAGGCTCCCTCCACCATGAATTGGTCCAAACTGGGCTGGTTAGAGGCTCCCTCCACCATGAATTTCCCAAAACTTGACTGTTTAGAGGCTCCCTCCACCATTAATTGGTCCAAACTGGGCTGGTTAGAGGCTCCCTCCACCATGAATTTGCCCAAACTGGGCTCTTTAGAGGCTCCCTCCACCATGAATTTCCCAAAACTTGGCTGTTTAGAGGCTCCCTCCACCATTAATTGGTCCAAACTGGGCTGGTTAGAGGCTCCCTCCACCATGAATTTGCCCAAACTGGGCTGTTTAGAGGCTCCCTCCACCATGAATTGGTCCAAACTGGGGTTTTTAGGGGCTCCCTCCACCATGAATTTCCCAAAACTTGGCTGTTTAGAGGCTCCCTCCACCATTAATTGGTCCAAACTGGGCTGGTTAGAGGCTCCCTCCACCATGAATTTGCCCAAACTGGGCTGTTTAGAGGCTCCCTCCACCATGAATTGGTCCAAACTGGGGTTTTTAGGGGCTCCCTCCACCATGAATTTCCCAAAACTTGGCTGTTTAGAGGCTCCCTCCACCATTAATTGGTCCAAACTGGGCTGGTTAGAGGCTCCCTCCACCATGAATTTGCCCAAACTGGGCTGTTTAGAGGCTCCCTCCACCATGAATTGGTCCAAACTGGGGTTTTTAGGGGCTCCCTCCACCATGAATTTCCCAAAACTTGGCTGTTTAGAGGCTCCCTCCACCATTAATTGGTCCAAACTGGGCTGGTTAGAGGCTCCCTCCACCATGAATTTGCCCAAACTGGACTGTTTAGAGGCTCCCTCCACCATGAATTGGTCCAAACTGGGGTTTTTAGGGGCTCCCTCCACCATGAATTTCCCAAAACTTGGCTGTTTAGAGGCTCCCTCCACCATTAATTGGTCCAAACTGGGCTGGTTAGAGGCTCCCTCCACCATGAATTTGCCCAAACTGGGCTGTTTAGAGGCTCCCTCCACCATGATTTGGTCCAAACTGGGGTTTTTAGAGGCTCCCTCCATTATGAATTGGTCCAAACTGGGCTGGTTAGAGGCTCCCTCCACCATGAATTTGCCCAAACTGGGCTGTTTAGAGGCTCCCTCCACCATGAATTGGTCCAAACTGGGGTTTTTAGGGGCTCCCTCCACCATGAATTTCCCAAAACTTGGCTGTTTAGAGGCTCCCTCCACCATTAATTGGTCCACACTGGGCTGGTTAGAGGCTCCCTCCACCATGAATTTGCCCAAACTGGTCTGTTTAGAGGCTCCCTCCACCATGAATTGGTCCAAACTGGGGTTTTTAGGGGCTCCCTCCACCATGAATTTCCCAAAACTTGGCTGTTTAGAGGCTCCCTCCACCATTAATTGGTCCAAACTGGGCTGGTTAGAGGCTCCCTCCACCATGAATTTGCCCAAACTGGGCTGTTTAGAGGCTCCCTCCACCATGAATTGGTCCAAACTGGGGTTTTTAGAGGCTCCCTCCACCATGAATTGGTCCAAACTGGGCTGGTTAGAGGCTCCCTCCACCATGAATTTCCCAAAACTTGGCTGTTTAGAGGCTCCCTCCACCATTAATTGGTCCAAACTGGGCTGGTTAGAGGCTCCCTCCACCATGAATTTGCCCAAACTGGGCTCTTTAGAGGCTCCCTCCACCATGAATTTCCCAAAACTTGACTGTTTAGAGGCTCCCTCCACCATTAATTGGTCCAAACTGGGCTGGTTAGAGGCTCCCTCCACCATGAATTTGCCCAAACTGGGCTGTTTAGAGGCTCCCTCCACCATTAATTGGTCCAAACTGGGCTGGTTAGAGGCTCCCTCCACCATGAATTTGCCAAAACTGGGCTGTTTAGAGGCTCCCTCCACCATGAATTGGTCCAAACTGGGGTTTTTAGAGGCTCCCTCCACCATGAATTGGTCCAAACTGGGCTGGTTAGAGGCTCCCTCCACCATGAATTTCCCAAAACTTGGCTGTTTAGAGGCTCCCTCCACCATGAATTTCCCAAAACTTGGCTGTTTAGAGGCTCCCTCCACCATTAATTGGTCCAAACTGGGCTGGTTAGAGGCTCCCTCCACCATGAATTTGCCCAAACTGGGCTGTTTAGAGGCTCCCTCCACCATGAATTGGTCCAAACTGGGGTTTTTAGGGGCTCCCTCCACCATGAATTTCCCAAAACTTGGCTGTTTAGAGGCTCCCTCCACCATTAATTGGTCCAAACTGGGCTGGTTAGAGGCTCCCTCCACCATGAATTTGCCCAAACTGGGCTGTTTAGAGGCTCCCTCCACCATGAATTGGTCCAAACTGGGGTTTTTAGAGGCTCCCTCCACCATGAATTGGTCCAAACTGGGCTGGTTAGAGGCTCCCTCCACCATGAATTTCCCAAAACTTGACTGTTTAGAGGCTCCCTCCACCATTAATTGGTCCAAACTGGGCTGGTTAGAGGCTCCCTCCACCATGAATTTGCCCAAACTGGGCTGTTTAGAGGCTCCCTCCACCATGAATTTCCCAAAACTTGGCTGTTTAGAGGCTCCCTCCACCATTAATTGGTCCAAACTGGGCTGGTTAGAGGCTCCCTCCACCATGAATTTGCCCAAACTGGGCTGTTTAGAGGCTCCCTCCACCATGAATTGGTCCAAACTGGGGTTTTTAGGGGCTCCCTCCACCATGAATTTCCCAAAACTTGGCTGTTTAGAGGCTCCCTCCACCATTAATTGGTCCAAACTGGGCTGGTTAGAGGCTCCCTCCACCATGAATTTGCCCAAACTGGGCTGTTTAGAGGCTCCCTCCACCATGAATTGGTCCAAACTGGGGTTTTTAGGGGCTCCCTCCACCATGAATTTCCCAAAACTTGGCTGTTTAGAGGCTCCCTCCACCATTAATTGGTCCAAACTGGGCTGGTTAGAGGCTCCCTCCACCATGAATTTGCCCAAACTGGGCTGTTTAGAGGCTCCCTCCACCATGAATTGGTCCAAACTGGGGTTTTTAGGGGCTCCCTCCACCATGAATTTCCCAAAACTTGGCTGTTTAGAGGCTCCCTCCACCATTAATTGGTCCAAACTGGGCTGGTTAGAGGCTCCCTCCACCATGAATTTGCCCAAACTGGGCTGTTTAGAGGCTCCCTCCACCATGAATTGGTCCAAACTGGGGTTTTTAGGGGCTCCCTCCACCATGAATTTCCCAAAACATGGCTGTTTAGAGGCTCCCTCCACCATTAATTGGTCCAAACTGGGCTGGTTAGAGGCTCCCTCCACCATGAATTTGCCCAAACTGGGCTGTGTAGAGGCTCCCTCCACCATGAATTGGTCCAAACTGGGGTTTTTAGAGGCTCCCTCCACCATGAATTGGTCCAAACTGGGCTGGTTAGAGGCTCCCTCCACCATGAATTTCCCAAAACTTGGCTGTTTAGAGGCTCCCTCCACCATTAATTGGTCCAAACTGGGCTGATTAGAGGCTCCCTCCACCATGAATTTGCCCAAACTGGGCTGTTTAGAGGCTCCCTCCACCATGAATTTCCCAAAACTTGGCTGTTTAGAGGCTCCCTCCACCATTAATTGGTCCAAACTGGGCTGGTTAGAGGCTCCCTCCACCATGAATTTGCCCAAACTGGGCTGTTTAGAGGCTCCCTCCACCATGAATTGGTCCAAACTGGGGTTTTTAGGGGCTCCCTCCACCATGAATTTCCCAAAACTTGGCTGTTTAGAGGCTCCCTCCACCATTAATTGGTCCAAACTGGGCTGGTTAGAGGCTCCCTCCACCATGAATTTGCCCAAACTGGGCTGTTTAGAGGCTCCCTCCACCATGAATTGGTCCAAACTGGGGTTTTTAGGGGCTCCCTCCACCATGAATTTCCCAAAACTTGGCTGTTTAGAGGCTCCCTCCACCATTAATTGGTCCAAACTGGGCTGGTTAGAGGCTCCCTCCACCATGAATTTGCCCAAACTGGGCTGTTTAGAGGCTCCCTCCACCATGAATTGGTCCAAACTGGGGGTTTTAGGGGCTCCCTCCACCATGAATTTCCCAAAACTTGGCTGTTTAGAGGCTCCCTCCACCATTAATTGGTCCAAACTGGGCTGGTTAGAGGCTCCCTCCACCATGAATTTGCCCAAACTGGGCTGGTTAGAGGCTCCCTCCACCATGAATTGGTCCAAACTGGGGTTTTTAGAGGCTCCCTCCACCATGAATTTGCCCAAACTGGGGTGTTTAGAGGCTCCCTCCACCATGAATTTGCCCAAACTCTGCTGGTTAGAGGCTCAATCCACCCTGATTTTCAAAACAAATGTTGGTGCCAACCTCAACTTACTACAAGGGCCAAATTCACTGCTGGTGACAAGCTCTCCTCACTGCAAGTGCCAAATACACATGTTTCAAGGTGTTTTCCTACTGTCAGAGAGGTGGTATTGAGTGTGTAAAGTGTGTAGTTGTTAGGCTGTGATGTTGGGGTAATAGAGGGTCTTTGGTGTGTTAGATGCCCCCAGACATGCTTCCCCTGCTGTCCCAGTGTCATTCCAGAGGTGTTGGCATCATTTCCTGGGGTGTCATAGTGGACTTGGTGACCCTCCAGACACGGATTTGGGTTTCCCCCTTAACGAGTATCTGTTCCCCATAGACTATAATGGGGTTCGAAACCCGTTCGAACACACGAACAGTGAGCGGCTGTTCGAATCGAATTTCGAACCTCGAACATTTTAGTGTTCGCTCATCTCTAATAGTTAGGTTTACATTACTGTTTAGTTAGTTGCTGAGACGAGCAGGTTTTTATTTTGTTTTTCCTGAAGTTAAGGCTGTATTTTGTTTGCTCATTCCATGCCTGAAGTCAAGCTTTATTTATTTACCTGTTTGTTTGTTTTTCTAAATAAACCAGTTTGCTGCATATTTTGTGTCCCTGTCTTGACTATTTGGGTCCGCACCACTGTTTTACCGAATTAACTTCCTCACAAAAATCATGTATAAAATTGCAGGCAATTAAAAGTTAAACATTTTTGCAAATACAAATAATTACATATTTTGCAAAGATGCAAAGGTTTTTCTCTTATCATCTACTGCAAATCTAATATACTAATATGCTTGTGTGAATACCCCTTTAAGCCTAGATATAAGATGTTGCTTAGTAGGTTCTCTGCCCTGTGGTCACTATTGTTTATTAGCCCCTATGGTAAATGTTTCTGTTTAGTCATTATTATTTATTATTATTATTATTATTATTATTATTATTAATTTATATAGCACCATTAATTCCATGGTGCTTTACATTTGTTTAATCAGGGAATACAATCAGTGAAGACCCCAGTATTCTTCCTATGTAAAGGCTCAGTCAGACAACTCCCTGGAGCTTGGTGTCCTGAGCTTCTGTATGTCTCTAGCAGTCACAACTCATTTTGAGTGGAGTACAGCTGACCACATACGTTAGAGCTTTGCCAGCAGATTCTGACAGTTTCCATGTAAGCTGCAGTCATTGTAATATACACAGAGGTAACATGGCTGTCCCCTACATCTCGATTCCCAGAAATGTCTAGCAGATGATCATCATAGTAAGGAATCTGTCATATTCATCATCATTTCTGTAAAAATGAAAATCTTGATGCCAGTGTGAACAATGCCTGGGGCAGAAAGTGCTTTATGTCTACGTATAGAAGACCATATGGTATCTTTCTGCCCAAACCACAAACCAGAGAAAGAGATGTTGTTATTGGAATAAAAAAGAAACGCAATGCGAGTAGGAACATTTGCAACTGTTTGTGGGCAGATCTGTAAATCTGGCTCCTCCCCTGATAGATTTACTGGCTGATGTCCATATCCATAAAATATGATAATCTCTGCATTGCTCCATCAGTTTGTGGCCATAGTGGAATGTCTCTGTTCCTATAATAAGCCAATCCATTGCACTGTTATTAGCTTGGGAAGCATTTTGGACCTGACAGTATTCAGTATATAGTAAGTGCAATGGAATTAATAAAAGCCTCCAATTTACAAATGTCTTCTGGTAGGTCTTGTAAATGAACCTCTTATCATACTAAGGCACTTTACACTGAAGACATCTAATAGAGACTTACTACTTTACAGCGGACATTAGAGGGAGTGCACGTGAGGAATGCTCATCTAAATCTCCTTTTTATCTGAGTACCAGGTACTGCATACTGTGGCCCACACTCCGTCTCTGGATCACCCTATTGGTTAACCCCTTCTTTAAAAAGGATTTCTTTTTCATGACATGTTAAAAATGCGTTACATAAACAATACTTGTTCTTTCCTAAGTCTGTTTCATGTGGTTCGTCATTGAATTGTATTTCTCAAGGAAGAAAATCACGTAGTAGGGCTGGACGATGGCGATTAATCGGGCACTTTACCTCGATTACAATTTATAGCAATTATTTAGTGCTTGCTCTTTTTATGTATGAGTATGGGATAGATTCACCTAGCGATCAGTGTCATTTCTCGTATAAGGTTTTCTTTAGAGTATTTTTCTCTATATACAAAGTTATCTTGTTTTTATTATTATTCATTTAAATCGCACCATTATTTTACAATATGATGCAAAGCAAAGATATAAAATGTACCACAGGCTGAACTACAGTAGGCAATATAAGAATACCTAATGGATGCAAAATGACTTATGTATTGGACCCATTGAAGCAGAAGCAAAAACATTATTCAAGTAAGACTATTGAATGGAATCTCACACATATAACCAGAATCCCAACCTGTGCTGCTGAGGTCAAACGGATCAAGGCTGGATTGTTCATAGGTGAACTAGTCTCTGGTTAATCAAAACCAATATCATTTGCCTTAGATAAGCCAACCATACAAAGTACTATATTGATTGTTTCCCTCTGAAGAAGAGCTAAGTACTAGAGATGAGCAAACACTGTTCAGATCAGCCGATTCGAACAGCACGCACCCATAGAAATGAATGGAAGCACCTGTGACGCCGGCCGCCGGCAAAGTCAGCGTCACAGGTGCTTCCATTCATTTCTATGGGTGCGTGCTGTTCGGATCGGCTGATCCACACAGTGTTCGCTCATCTCTACTAAGTACATATATTTTACATGTAAGGATGTCTAAGTTTCACATTCCTCCTTAAAGAGTCAATGTATGTATAGCAACATCAATGTAACAGACTGAATGGATTCAAAATGGCACACGTATTGTATATTTTACTGTGGACTTTACAGAAAGATGTGTTTGTATGCATTCCAAATGGAACCACAGTACTGTGCTAAAGGCAAGTGTGGAAAAATGCTGCAAAGTAAGGCTAGATTCACACTTGTACCTGCTCTACGTCATTCGTATCCTCCGTGGGACCCAAATGATGGAGAACTCACCTGCTAACTCAATGCTTACTCTTCGACTCCCATGGACCCCATAGACCCCATAGACTATAATGGGGTCTGCCGGTTTTATACTGTGATGGAGTCTCTTACAAAGACATTGATGCAGATGTGAACAAAACCACTATACACTGATGACCAAAAGGGTAACAATGACTTGTACTTGTGACTTTCAGGCTCCATATCTCTCCTTTCACTATAGCTTTGAATGTACGACTACCATCATTGTATAGACTATCTTGGCTTTCTCATACATAAGTTTGACTTGCATCTATTTAGCATATAATTAGTTATGTAGATTCTTGTCATGTAACTAGCAGGGCCTGGTAGCGACTTCTGCTCATTTTTTCATTCATTAATTTGATAATTGACAAAAGTAAACTAATTTTGAAATTGCTTTTACATTTCGAGTAGCTCCTCAATATACGACTACTCGAATTGAATATCGAATCCTATTATACTCTATGGGGGAAAAATGCTCGTTTCAGGGGTAGGCAACGCTCGATCAAATTACACTTACCAAGTCCACAAGTGAGGGTTGGGCTGGATCCTCCGAGAAGTCTTCTCCGTGCAGCGTCCCCGCGGCGTCTTCCGGCTTTGAATTCACTCTGCCTGGCATCGGGCCTGGGCAGAGCCGACTGCGCATGCCCGCACTACAAGCGGGCATGCGCAGTCGGCTCTGCCCAGGCCCAATGCCTGGTAGAGTGAATTCAGAGCCAGAAGACGCCGCGGGGAAGCTGCATGGAGAAGACTTCTAAAGGTAGGAGAAGAACCAGCGTTGATTGGCCGACTGTATAGCATTCGGCCAATCAATGCTGGTTCTGCATCGAACTTTTCCATTCGAATAGCGAGTGGTACTCGATCGAGTACGAGTATTTCAAATACCGTAGTATTCGATCGAATCCCTACTCGATCGAATACTACTTGCTCATCCCATGATGGGTTATAACAGTAAAGTCTTTGGACTTCTTCTAAAGTGAGTCATTGATACACTATAGTAATAGAAGGTTTTATGAGGAGGAGGAGGACAGGTAATTGAATATTTTCCCAGAGAGGATTTTGCTACCCTCTAGCTGATTCCTTAAGGAGACATAGTATTCCAGTGAGGATCCTTGTGCTGATACAATGTATACACCATTAATCTGCTTTTATTTAATTTCCCTTTAAACAACCACAATGTGTCCGGGGCACAAATGGCCGACTCGCCGCGGTTATGTGAGCTTACAGTCATAAAACAGTGAGATACATTTTTAGTCTTTGATTACGACAGCTTATCCAAACTTGGTCCCTGTGTAGCACATTCAGGCTGAATTATATACTCCAGACAAATGGCTGGATAAAGTATTATATAAACACACAGCATTTTACACCATGTTGTTTTACTAGGATGATTTATGGTCATTTCGTTTTTGCCTTTTGCAGACATGGACATAAAAGACATTGAGCTCTCTTCTGTTTATTCAAGCTAAATCCTCTGTTTGTTCTGTATAAGCGGCTTTGATTCCTTAATATATTATAGACTTGCACAGATGTAATCCGTGGGGAATTGTGAAACCTGATACTTTAACTGACAAGGCATTTATGCGCAAATTTGTGAGACGTCACCAAATCTTGAAAAGCTGTCGCTACATTATTTTTTCCTAAGAGAGTCTTTTCAGCTGTTATAAATGAAGGTTGTGCTATTCTTAGTATGTTTGCTTGCCTCTTTCACCTAGTCATAGTGGGGCCGAGGTATAAACACATTCTGTGGCTTCTCTTCTATGTAGAAAACCAAATGAACGTTTCATTACTCCCCCCTCACCGCTAACTTCTGGACCACACTGTCAAGATATTCTTATTTAGCTATTTCCAGTCCAACTACTAATAATGTACATTCTCAGTATATTCTGTCAAATAAATACATATATCTATAGTTGAGTATTGATCAGGGCTGTGGAGTCAGAGTTGGATTTGTGGAATCAGAGGAAGGTCCAATTTGGGGTAGAGTTGAAGTTGGAAAAAAAGTTATCGGCCCCAGCTTCAAGATAAAATGTTTAATTATTATTTTTTATTATATAATATAATTAGTAATATTGTATAGTTAGATGCATAGTATATTACATAATGACTTTCAAAGGAAATTTGAGTTAGAAGTTCTTTACTGCTTCTGATTGACCATGGTTGTCAGCTACTTATGAAGGAGTTAGATGAGTAGTTGTAGTCTGGGTCGGTGATTTGGCCTACTAATTTTGCAGATTAAAGTGACTTTCCCGTTGTGAGCTTTAAATGATATGCAAGTCACTATCTATATATACTGCTTAACTGTGATGGCTTTCATTTCAAGCTTACTGCTTTTCTGATCTTTAATTTTACTGTAGCAGAGCTGGGATTTGTGACTACATTCTAGTTCCATTTCCTACAGGGAGTCTGAAGTAGTCTGAGACACACCCACTTTCTCATCATTAGCTCAGGTTGCTGCTGTCTTCCTGCCTCTGCAGCTCTGCTTGATCAGATTGACTGTTGTGTATAACACAAGTCTATGGAGATCTGATTTTTATTATAGCAAGAGCAGATTTATTATAGAGTAAGAAAAAGATCATACAACTCTGGAACACACTGTGTAATGAGAGAGACAGTAATGGAGATCCTGGAGGGGTGCTTAAGTATTTCCAGGTGATATATATTCAGTATTCCCTGAACCTCTTATTGTACTTAAAGCGGTTGTCCACGTTCAGACCAATATTGAGAGACAAATGTTATGGGTTGTTTAATAAAAGGTTGTACAATAGGGTTGAGTGATCGGATCGGAAAAGATCGGATCCCGATTGGTGATCGAGTAAATTTCATGATCGCGATCACGTTCCGATCCCTCTTAAAAAAGATTGGGAACGGAATTCCAATCCTGATCGCTCAACTTACCTGCACAGATCCGCTGTCGCTCCCTGTTCTTCTCAGTCCTCTCCTCTCTCATTCACATGCCTTCAGAGCGCCGTGCACGCCCTCGCCTCCCTACGCTAGTGTTACTAATGCTGGGAGAAGGCGGGGCTTGTGGCTTAGGAGAGTATGGGCAGGTACTGGGAGGGGAGACGTAAGTGATGCACTCACGTCTCCCTGCCCTATACCCGCCCACACTCTCCTAAGCCACAACAAACCCTGCCTACTCCCAGCGTCAGTAACACTAGCCTAGCGAGGGTGTGTGCGGCGCTCTGAAGGCATGTGAATGAGAGAGGAGAGGACCGAGAAGAACGGGGAATGACAGCGGCAGCGGATCTGTGCAGGTAAGCAGACAAAGTAGTCGGTGGATTTTTTAATCACTACACAGTCCAAAAATTGAAGCTTTCAGTTTTTGGACTCCATGTTGTGTAGTTAATAGGATTGTTTTTAAAATCTGATCTTCAATCATTAAAAAATCCTATTGGCTTGCATTAGGATTGGAATTGGGGTCAGGATCGGCTTCAGATGGAAAATGATCGGAAATCGGATTTTAAAAACGATCCTGTAATCTCAAGATCGGCTCAACCCTATTGTACAGTTTTCCAACATACTTTCTTTTTTTTTTTTTTTTTTTTTTTTTAAATGTAGATTGTGAGCCCCACATAGAGCTCACAATGTACATTTTTCCCTATCAGTATGTCTTTTTTTGGAATATGGGATGGAAATCCATGCAAACACAGGGAGAACATACAAACTCCTTGCAGATGGTTTTTTGCCCATGGCGGGATTTGAACACCAGGACTCCAGCGCTGCAAGGCTGCAGTGCTAACCACTGAGCCACCGTGTGGCCCCCAGTTTTCCAATATACTTTCTGTATCAATCTCTCACAGTTTTCTAAATCTCTGCTTGCTGTCATTCATTCTGTTTACCTCTAGTCAATAAAACTCTGACCATGGTCATGTGATTTACGGTCCATGGTCATGTGATGAGCACACAGGTGCTGCTCGTTATAGTCACAGCACAGTATCAGACATCTGCCTGGTAATCAGCTGTGCACCTGTGTGCTCATCACATGACCATGGACTGTAAATCACATGACCAGATAAATAGATTCGGGTTACATCAATCAGTGTTTTCCTGTTGTACCTCCATTGCCAAAATATTGCCTTTTTCTGCAAATATGCAAATGAGATCTTTGGAGCAACAATGTTGTTGCTGTTGCTCCAAACAGGTAAATGGCAACACCATCATTACTTCATAAAACTGCATATTGATAAAAAATATTCTGGCAACAAAGACACTGATCCACATGGGCAAAACACCATTTGACCCCGATCTATCTTTCTGCGGATTGGGTTATTGTGCAAGCTTTTAGAATTGTTGTATTCCCCTTATCTTTCCTGTGCACTTAATCCTTTGTTCTATGCTGTCTAATGGAACGGCAGTTCACTATTGTGATTTTAAAGCCATTCTTATGGACATTTATTGATCTTAAAGTCTATTAGAAATTTTAATATAAATGGCTAATGGTTCAGTAACTTACTAATAAATCATATGCGGAAATATAAAGCTATAATATACAATATGAAAGACATAGAATTCTCACTAAACCTTACTGTAGAAATGGACTCAGGAACAACGTCATCAATAACTCACCACTTTCTCTATACCTAACATGCGTCCGATACTTGATACTTTAGTCTTCAAGTATATAAATGATAGACTTACAGAAAAAGTGGTATTTCTAAATCTTAAGATGTATATCATGCAATATATGTTTTTACGGTGACCTGCGGTGTAGGAAAATGAAGTTTGCTGCCATTAACAGTAGAGTATAAGAAAGAGTATGCAGTAACACATGCTGGCCTGATGACGAACAAAAGAACACTTTAGTGTAGTCAGAGTCAGACCAGGCCTCTTGGAGGACACCACGGGTGATGATTTTGAGGGCCCATCCTCCGTCTATACAGTACTTGTGTCTGTTCATGTAGAAACTGTTCACACACTCTCCCTGATGTGTATGATTATCCCCTGACCCTGGTCTATAGTCTCTCACTCTGCCAAATCAGTATCCCTTCGCTATGCTGAGGAGGTCCAAAAGACCAAAACAGCGCTGTCCATAGCTGGGAATCTGTTCCTATTGGAATAGAAATACTAATTTGGCAATTAAATCCGCATCATGATAGTAGGCTTATTAACTGAGTCATGCATGATGTTAAGGAGGGTGCCCTCTAGAGGGCAGCATACAGAGGCACTGTTCTCCTACTTACATTCTGGAGAATAGATTTGCATATCTTTTACCCAGAATCCCTAGTGGAGCAGGAATGACTTGTAAGTCTCCGTACGCCTATGTAGGCACACACTCTCCCTAATGTGTATGATTATCCCCTGACCCTCAATAAAATCTAATAATATATAATATTTGTGAATCATTCCATAAAAAATAGCCCTTAATATCAAGGGATTGCTTCAAAATCACCTCTGGTAGATTTCTGCGGCCCATTATTATGTGTCAGAACTTGGACCCCTTGGTATTCTGGAGGGTCAGTATGACAGTGAGTGTAGTGCAAAAACTAGTTGTGAATTGAGCCAAGCTGTGCAATTTTCAGGTAGGGTTTCTGTTTTGTTTGATCTTGTATGCTCGAAATGTTCATACCACTGCTACCTCCTTTTTATGTTTTATTCTCTGTAAAAAAAAGAAAATGTTAATAAAATGAGATTTGAAAAAAAAAAGTAGGGTTTCCGTTTGTGTGTTTATAAATGAAACTATTACAATTTAAGCAAAGGATGAGCTATGAAGATTAAAAGACTTGTCTGTCATGTTGGGCAATGGCATAGGCATAGTATGGGATCCATTGATTACAATGAACACTTGTTATGCTATATCTGCTGCCGAGAACTAATGAATGGAGGACTTTTCATAATAAAAACGATTGTTTGTATGGACCCTGCTTATTGAATACAAGAAGAATAAGAGCTATCAGAGTGTTAGCAAAATCTACCTATGGTCATATACATGTACCCTAAACCAACCCAATCATGTTGGTTTATGTCTAACCTTGGAGCATGACATGTTCCGTTTCAATGTGACTCAATATTCCAACAAGTCCTATAACTAACTCTATTACAATTAAAGTAACGTTGTCTAATATACATGTGCATAATAACCATCGGGGCACGCAGCTAAAATTTGACCGGCCTCATTTTGTAATGAGCCTTCAGTAGTACTGGTAGTTGACATGTAAGGTTTCGAATTTTATTGCCCCTTGTACCTGACCCTCTCTTCCTATCTACTCTGTCCAACAACCCACACATCCCATTTCTTTCCCCATCACACAAAGCAATCACTAACTAACCTTTTTCTCTGAGAGTTAATAAATCAATTCAATCCCCATAATGGCTTCTATACCTGCAGTCCTAGTAGTTATGTCCATGCTAATATATTCAATATAAGTTGATAAGTTCAGACCTAAATCTGAAACCATTTTAATGATTGTACGTTCAGTCTTAGGTTGATCGGTTTAAAGGTTTACTAAAAGTTACACCAGATATCCTACACAATAGATCAGCTACAACACAACTGGTGTCTTTGCCAACAATTGCTTTTACAAGAACTTTCTGTATACAATAAGGAGTTTCCAGGGATATGCTCTCATTTAACTCACAAGCCTCAAATTATATTTCCTTGGACTCAAAGTTTGATGACGGAAGTGAGACTTTGTTCTTTCATGAGAGTGTGCACTATAGATAATACTGTAACGTATGGGAAAATAGAACAATCTTTTCTAACATCTTAAAATATTTACAGATGTCTCTTGAGTATGAAAAGAAATTCTTCAACTATTTATACCATGTAGAAACTTCAAACATGGATGTTATCAGTTACCAGTCCAAAGCATTACACTACAGCAGTGACTTATTGAATTCAGATGGGAAGGAATCTGGCAATACCCGGGAGAGAGAGAGCAAACCTTTATGGTGGACACTGGAACATCCCCGTTCAATTGTTAAATTAAATCAATGCAAATTAAGAACTGAAAGGAATATTTACCAACAATAGCAATCAGCATAAGAAAACTATTACTAGAGATGAGCGAACAGTATTCGACTATTCGAACGAATATTGAACCCCATTATAGTCTATGGGGAAAAATGCTTTGTTTCAGGGAATCCTACCATTCGACTCAGGTAGTCACTAAGTCCACTATCACACCCCAGGAAACGATGCCAACAGCCTGGAATGCAACTGGGACAGCAGGGGAAACATGTCTGGGGACATCTAACAAGCCCAAGTCACTGTATTATGTCGGGATCCCTGTCAGCTTGCGATATGCGCGAGCTGACTTTTTCCCATAAGAATGCATTGACCAGCGTTGATTGGCCGAATGCCATACAGAGTACAGCATTCGGCCAATCAACGCTGGTTCTGCCGGAGGCTCGTCTGTGAGGAGGCAGAGTCTAATATCGGACCAGAATGGAGACTGCTGTGGACCGATCTTAGACTCCGCCTCCTCCGGCAGAACCAGCATTGATTGGCCGAATGCTGTACTCTGTATGGCATTCAGCCAATCAACACTGGTCAATGCATTCCTATGCCGAGATGTAGCAGAGCTGGATGTGCGCTCCGCTCAACTACTCCGAACACTGCTACATCGGAGATGAAGCAGAGCTTGCCATGAGCTCAGCTCGGCTACTCCGAAGATGCAGCCGGGCTGAGCGCACGGCCAGCACTGCTACACCGGAGATGAAGCAGAGCTGGCCATGCGCTCAGCTCGACCACTCCGGAGATGCAGCCGAGCTGAGCGCACGGCCAGCACTGCTACATCGGAGATGAAGCAGAGCTGGCCGTGCACTCAGCTCAGCTACTCCGAAGATGCAGGTGAGCTGAACGCACGGCCAGCACTGCTACATCGGAGATGAAGCAGAGCTGTCCGTGCGCTCTTCTCGACTACTCCGAAGATGCAGATGGGCTGAGTGCATGGCCAGCACTGCTACATCGGAGATGAAGTAGAGCTGGCCGTGCACTCAGCCCGGCTACTCCGGAGATGCAGTCGAGCTGAGTGCGTGGCCAGCACTGCTACATCGGAGATGAAGCAGAGCTGGCCGTGCGCTCAGCTCGGCTACTCCGAAGATGCCTCCGAGCTGAGTGCACGGCCAGCACTGCAACATCGGAGATGAAGCAGAGCTGTCTGTGTGCTCAGCTTGGCTACTCCGGAGATGCAGCCGAGCTGAGCACACGGCCAGCACTGCTACACCCGTGATGCAGCAGAGGTGAATGTGCAGAGGGTTCAACACACACTCAGCACTGCTACATCTGAGATTCAGCAGAGCTGAGTGTGCAGTAGGGTTCAACGCACACTCAGCACTGCTACAAGATGTACGATATAGCTGTCCACTTGAAAAATCGGACATCTTTGTGAACGGACACTTAAGGACAGACACGGACAGTAAAGGACACTGCATGGTGTCCCGTTTAAAATAATGCAAAATGTAACGGACAAAGCTAGTGTCTCTGGTTGCTAATGTCCGCCCAAGATTTTGCGCAGACATTAGCATCAGACAGTAGCTTTTGGATATCGACGCTAGTGTGAATGCCCCTTTAGTTCCAGAGCATCAGCACAAAGTACATGCCAACTTTCAAAGGATTGAGGGACAGAATGAAACTTGAAGTTGGTTCCAGGTAACAGGGTCCTGCCATGGTTATTTCCCTTCTCTGCTGTTAGCTACACTTGGGTCATTAGTACCCTGGTTTCAGGAGCTTGGGAAAAACACAGGGTCACCCCTACTATGTTACTAATGTCACATCTGTGCTGCTACTAAGTAGGCATTTGTCACCAGTATTTACTATGGTAGATGATGTTCGAGACAATAAGGTCTATGCCAGTCCCTCAGTAGTAAAAAAAAAAGAGCCAGGATGAACTTCAGAAGTCCATGATGACAGGAACAAATCAACTCACTCAGCATGAAAATAGTGGCCTTTTGGCCTACACTGCAATTGTCCAGTTCTTTAAGGGGTTTGCACTCACAGTAACCAGTTCTCAGGTACAGAATGGTTTTGCCAAAGTTTTTAAAATTATATTTAAAAAAAAAAAAAAAAAGGATAGATGTAACCAAACTGGTGAATATAGGTTACATGTCATTTTTGCTGCATAGAGAACACCATGAAAACAAAACCTTACAAAATGGAGCAAAGGCATTTTTTTTTCTAAATCCCCAATTTTGAATTTTTTTTCAGCTCCCCAGTTCATTGTGTGGAATATTAGATGATACCACTATGAAGTACAATATGTCCAACAAAAATAGGCCTTCATATGGCTTGTAAGTCAATGGAAAAATAAACAGTGAGCACCTTAAAAACAAAACTTTGTTCACACCTCATTCATAAGTTTTGTATTGTGAGAGCGGTGAGGAACACCCCCCCTCCCCCCCCCCCCTACACACACACAGTACTCGTCCATAGAGTACTCATCCACAGTGTCATTGCTGGGCGGTAAGGAACGTCCCCTCTCACAGTACAGCACTATAGACGCTGCTGTGAGGAAGGGTGTTCCTGACTGTCAGAAACGCCATTATGACGGTGAAGAGCTACGGTACCGGAACCAATAGCTTTCACCGGGTGCACAGAATGGGAAGGGTATTACACCGCATGTGCCCCAGATGAAAGGTCCTCTTTAACACTGAGGTATCATGCATATGATTTGTCACACAAAAAACAAACCCTCATAGAGCTACAAACAGAAAACTAAATAATGTTATGGATTTTGGAAGGTGGGGAGGAAAGAAAAACTTAAAAATGAAAAAAAAAACCTCACATTTGCAACAAGGTTTTTTATGTTGCCCGTGGTTTGGATGGTATGACAGGATTCCATCAAATGACAGACAGCACATTGTCTTGATAGACATTATGGTGTCCATGAACAGAACATAAATTGTACAGAGACATATATATATATATATATATATATATATATATATAGAATGCTGTACTGTTCCTTATCATGTATCAGCACTAAATTACACTTATTTGTCTTACAAAACAATAGTTATAAAAATGCTCTTTCCTATGTGTTTGGTCCATTCATTTAATACATGAAAAAAGATATAGTCCAGCAACAGATGGTCCAGGTTAAAATTAAAACTTAGCTTTTAATAAAATTGGTAAAAATCCATAATGGTAGCTTCTTAATCATGGTGGCTAAACGCGTAGGTGTTTCCCTTTGTGTGTCTCGTGCTGTTCACTACCATTATATTTCTGTAAGTCTTCTCATCCATACATTTTGTATTTTTGTATCTGGTGCTACCCTTATGCATTTTTACCAATTTTATTAAAAGCTAAGTTTTAATTTTAACCTGGACCATCTGTTGCTGGACTTTGTCTTTTTTCATGTGTTTGCAACTTACCTATACTGGGAGGTGTTTTGTTCGTGCAGCAAGAGGCCCAGGACTATTTCATATTCCTTGCACTTTCAATATATTGGACTGTGGACTTTGTTTTTTCTTGCTTCGTTCCATTCATTTAATGCCAAATTCTGAGCAAATATTCTGACTTAGTAACATGGACCTAATAGAGACATGTAGGAAATAAATAATGTTGAATATTACCCTTGGTTCACATCTGCATTGGTATTCCGTCAGGGGAATACATATGGGGACCCCCCGAATGGGATACCGAACGCATTTGCAAGTGTTGTGCAGTGAAAGCACACTGACCCCATAGACTATAATGGGGTCTGTGTTCTTGCCGCGAAATCTCCGCATGAGTCATGCGGACACGAAATTAGATTGTGAACTACCTACGGAGATCTTACGGCAAGCACACAGACCTCATTGTAGTCTATGGGGATCCATGTGCTTTCACTGGCACACCACTTGCCAATGAGTTTGGTATTCCGTTCGGGGGTCCCCATGTGGACTCCCCCGAACGGATTACTGATGCAGATGTGAACGAGACCTTACTGGGCTTTATAAGAGTGCGTTACATAATGACATCCCTTCTCTGAAAGCTCTTCCTCCTCTATATGTATTGGCTGTAGATGTATCTCACAGATTTCCCAATTGATCCAAGGCTTCCAGCTTTTAGACCTTTTTTTCATTGGTAAAGCCATGAACTCATTTACACCACTAAAACCTGTAGCTCAATACTTTCATAAGTATATAGTGTAATGTAACATGATTGTCAATCACAAAACAGTGTCAAACGCTCTCTAAAGGAGCCATCATGCATTTCCCTTTAAAAGATCTGACATTAGACAGAAATACTAGTGACTTATTCTAAAAACTGAAGTTAGTATGTTCTGAAAGCATGTGCACGTTTCATGCTGTAGTGAATTAAAACAACTATATGTCACTTCCTAATCCTATTATTTTAGATCCTGGATTCTATCCAAGCAGACTGTCATTCTAGAGCCATACTCTTGTGAGGCAATACACACTACAAGTAATCCTGCAAGATCAAGCTAAAGTACATTACAAAGGAGCTTTGGGATTACTATACTTTAAACATGTGTCTGCAGCCACTTAACCTCTGGAAATACCAACATTTTCTATAATGTTAGGGCAAACCATAAAGGTACATCTGCGAGCTTGTATTTATGCTATACATATCAATCAGGAAGCAATGAGCAACTTCTAGCAACAGAGGAAAAGACATGGCTGTCTGGCCAAATTGAGAATTTCATTCCTTCTAAAGTCTCACCTGCATTCATAGCCATAAATATTGTGTTAAATGGCAAACACGTGAAATAAATGTCACTTAAAATTGTTCTAATAATATGAAGACATGTAATACTGTAGTCCAGACCTCTAGTAGAAAACCTACTCAGTCTCTCGATGAAATTCCTTTGTGTTATTGGTAAAGTCTTTCAAATTAAAGCCGTCCATACACAGAATGAATGTTGGCCAAAGACGCTGATCTATATGGTGGTATCCCAACTTCCTCCCGGTGGCAGGTGTCAGGGTGCAGAAGGCTCAGGCAAGTTGGGTTTAACACAAATTGGTATCTGGCATTGGCTTTCTTCACTTTACCTAGAGAAAAACTATGCACATGGTGTTGACCAGATATATGGTGTTGGAGTGTTGAGAAATATTTGTTGGTTTTAAATATGGGTTTTCAGCTGTGGAGGGTCATTGAGGTATCTGAACCCCAATAATGAATGTAAAGTGAAATAAATGAATACATACTGTTATTACAGAGAGTTCTCTGTTCCTTCTTAGAAGGAAGAATGGTTGGCAGAACAGGAAGTCAGTGAACTGCAACTTCAGCCAATGGCTGCAGGAAGTTATGTCAGACTTCTACAGCCCAGTAACACAAAGGATATGTCCTGACTATCTTATGTCCTGCATTTGGGATGTACAAATGTGGACAAAATTGTTGGTACCCCTCAGTTAATGAAAGAAAAACTGACAATGGTCAGAGAAATAACTTGACTCGGTCAAAAAGGAGTTTGCCAAACTACATGTTGTCAAGCCACAAAGATTCTAGAAGAATGTCCTATGGACAGATGAGACAAAAATCAAACTTTTTGGCAAGGCATATCAGCTCTATGTTCACAGAGAGAAAAATGAAGCATATCTTAAAAAGAACACTGTCTCTACTGTGAAACATGGAGGAGGCTCTGTTATGTTCTGGGGCTGCTTTGCTGCATCTGGCACAGGGCGTCTTGAATCTGTGCAGGGTACAATGAAATCTCAAGACTATCAAGGGATCCTAGAGAGAAATGTGCTGCCCAGTGTCAGAAAGCTTGGTCTCAGGTCAGGGGTCTTGCAACAGGATAACGACCCAAAACACACAGCTAAAAACACTCAAGAATGGCCAAGAGGAAAACATTGGACTATTCTGAAGTGGCCTTCTATGAGCCCTGACCTAAATCCTATTGAGCATCTTTGGAAGGAGCTGAAACATACTATCTGGAAAAGGCACCCTTTAAATTCGAGACTGGAGCAGTTTGCTCATGAGGAGTGGCCCAAAATACCTGCTGAGAGGTGCAGAAGTCTCAGTGACAGGAATCGTGTGATTGCAGCGATTGCCTCAAAAGGTTGTGCAAGAAAATATTAAGTTACGGGAACCATCATTTCTGTCCAGGCCTGCTTCATGAGTTTTATTTAAAAAAAAAAAAATTCTGTTGAAGTGAAAAGCAATGTCTGACTTTCATCTATTCATTTTCATATAATTTTTATTTATTATTACTTTTGTCAGATTCAAGTTATTTCAGTGACTATTGTGAGGTTTTCCTTTAATTAAATGAGGGGTACCAACAATTTTGTCCATGTGTGTATATTGCCCAGAGGACCGCAGAATTTGAGGGTAGACTCTGATATCTTATATGATCCTAGTTGGCTCCATTTTACTAACTGAAAATTTTCCTGGAGTTGCAAGTATACATGTAACTCAAATGCATAAAAAGTGTTTACCATATATTAATGTTACAGATATATATTCCTGTAATTTTCAGCCTAAAATAAGAGAGAGAGGAAATTGCTATATTTTCTGAGAACTAATATATTTGTGTATGTTGATACATCTTTATTACATTACTCTCCTTGTGTTATTCTGATGCTAAAAACCTTCTTATTCGGGGATTTCTCTAGGTATGTGGACGTCTTTATCTATAAACTGAAGCAGAAATGAGATGGGATTACTGTTTCTTCAGAAGAATAATTGACTCACACCAGGAGATAACACACTACAGCATTTGATGTCATCCAGCTAGTATTATGACAAGTTGTGGAGCCAAGGTTGATATATACATGAAGCATTTCCAATGTATACAATGTTATATTATGTAGTTTATGTACAATTTTTAGGGGGCACAGTAGTGAATAAATTCCTTAAAGGGGTTTTCCAGACAAAAATGGACAACCCATTTAAGTTTTAGATGGCTGGGAACAGTGAAAAAAAAAAATTCATACTCACCTTTCCATAGTGCTCCGATGCCTCTCTGAGTAGTCCGGTATTCTTAGTCCAGTGCCGACATGTGGCAGAATGGCCACATGTGAACAATGAGCCCACTGACTGGCTACCTGTGACATCACTGGTGTCTTCCTGAGGCCACTGGTTGTCTACTTGTGACATCATGCGTCTCTTCCTGAGGCTCCTGATTGGCCTCAGCAATCACATGACCGTTGAAGCCAATTAGCGGTTTCAGATCTGTGATGTCACAAACAGTGAACAGCTTTACTTTGAGAAATTGCTGGAGCAGAAGTCTGTAACGCGCCAGGAGCATCAGGGGCAGGTGAGTATGATTTTTTTTAAAAAAAAATGTCTGGACAACCTCTTTAAGATCATATGAAATTTGTTTTTCTAGACTATCTTGATCTCTGCATAGCTTTTAGTGATTCTTGTATTCCTTCTTGCTGATCATCCTCCATCTTTCTTGAAATGTACTTACAGTGCCCACATAATTGAGCCTTGTAAAAACGAAAAGCTTGCTTAATAAAAAGATTTACACATTGGGAGAAATGCACATAAAACAAAACAGTATTAGAGAATACTGTGATGTGGAAACAGAAACACATCAAAACAGGAATTAAAATGGTCATATCACCATTAGCAAATATCATTCTATGCAAAAAAATGTAATCATCCTGATATCTTGCAGTTTCCACACTGACCACTAAGTCAAATAATAGACTTAAACTTGCTGTTCTGTAAAGATCATTTTAGCACTCCTCCCATTATCATCATAGAATTACAGTGAAAGCTAACACCTATATCATTAAAATGGAGGCAGATAACACAGAATCCACCACTTACAAAAGGTGAAGGGACCAATTTACCTTCTCCCTGCATTTCCGAGAACCAATTTCCTATATCCATGTGGCTGCTATAAAGCAAATCATTGAACTACTATTAACAGAGCAAAGAACTGGCTTACTCAAGGAGGCCACCTCCGTAATCATGTACAGAAAAGAGAGGAAAAATAAAAAAATAAAACAAATAAAACAAATTAGAAAAAAAAACATTGCTGTATCTGGTTTTAATTAATAAAAGATATTGGCAACCTAAAACCAAAATATTTTCCATTCTCTATCAATGTTTATCAGCTTTCCTGCATTCACTATATACATAGTATATCATCTGGATAGTTACCATGTGATTTCTATAGAGCCTTGGTCGGCAAATCCCCGTTTGCTAAGTTATGAGTACCTGTATAGGATATCTCTCTATAGAATAAAGGGGTTATGCCATGACATGTAATTGTCCTCTATCCATAGGATAAATACCTGATCGGTGTTGATCTGACTTGAGAATGGGGTGTGGGGGGGAAATCGGTTGCTTCTATGGTGCCCCCCCCCTTATACATGTACCACTGTACAAAACCACAAAACTCCCATGAGAACTGAATTTCTCACCTTTAGATGAAGTTATTCTTCTAAGCGTATAAAACTTTATCATGTAGAAAAATGTTAATGTTTTATTTCCACTGTTAGGAAATCCATTCCACATTTAATACATTTGTTCATTTCTCTCTAAAAACAAAAGCTGTCTGGCACGTTGCGAAGATAACTGAATTATCTGCCTATGGGAACATGACTGCCATCTGTGCTGAAAAATGGCTGCAGAATATGATGTTGATCTATGAGTGTATGAAATAAAGCAAGGTGGAAACACTAATTCCAGCTCGCAGAAAGCCCAATATAGACATCATGAAACAAAGTGATTTACTTAACATCTCTTTGAGATGTACATTTCCTCGCTTTGAAGCATTGGCAAGCAGTCTTGTGCATTTACTACAAGCAATGGCATGCAATCTGGAAGAAATCCCAGGTCTTCATATCAACACTTAAAATCTCAATTTTTTGATAGGCCTTTCATAGTGGGATTCTGAGCAGGTTTTCTCATTCCACATCTCATTAAACTACTGTCTTCTAATATCATATATCTTGCCTCTAAAAATCAATATAGCAATAGGTTTGAGGTGTTGGCATACATATGATTTTTCAACATATGTATGAGCTAATGTTTTTTAGATGGAATATATAACCACATGATGTGTTTGTGTTAATTATGTTTTATATTATACTGCTGGTAGCATAGATAATCTTTTCTTCTTCTTCTCCTCCTGGTGACCATATACCTTCCATAGCTGACAAACAACTATTTGCTCCGCTGCTCCCCCTTCCATAAACTTGTATGCTTGGTTTGCCTGAACATACATGGGCTGTCAATGGAGAAAGGGGAATAAGGTTGTTGCCAGACACCTCTGACTGCATCTCCCATCCTTGTTTGGGGCACACTCACATACCCAAAAGATAGTCATCTGGTCCTACTGAAATTTATGGGTTTGAACAATTTTCCTCTTGTATGTGTATGGGCACCCTTAGACTGGGAAGGTTTGTTACATACAATTGCTGGTAACCCTTTCTTTAATGAAAAATCCTCCACAACGGTCACAGAAATAACTTGAATCTGACAAAAGTAATAATAAATAAAAATTCTATAAAAATGAAAATTATGAAAGTCAGACATTGCTTTTTGCTTCACCAGAATTTAAAACAAACAAACAAACAAACAAAAAAAACCTCATGAAACAGGCCTGGACAGATATGATGGTTCCCGTAACTTAATATTTTCTTGCACAACCTTTTGAGGCAATCGCTGCAATCAGACGATTCCTGTAACTGTCAAGGAGACTTCTGCACCTCTCAACAGGGATTTTGGGCCACTCCTCATAAGCAAACTGCTCCAGTTGTCTCGGGTTTGAAGGGTGCCTTTTCCAGATGCCACGTTTCAGCTTCTTACAAAGATATTCAATAGGATTTACCGGTAGGTCAGGGCTCATAGAAGGCTCATAGAAGGCTACTTCAGAATAGTCCAATGTTTTCCTCTTAGCCATTCTTGGGTGTTTTTAGCTGTGTGTTTTTGGTCATTTTCCTGTTGCAAGACCCATGACCTGTGACTAAAACCAAGCTTTCTGACACTGGGCAGCACATTTCTCTCTAGAATCTCTTGATAGTCTTGAGATTTCATTGTACCCTGCACAGATTCAAGACACCCTGTGCCAGATGCAGCAAAGCAGCCCCAGAACATAACAGAGCCTCCTCCATGTTTCACAGTAGGGACTGTGTTCTTTTCAAGATATACTTCATTTTTCAGTCTGTGAACATAGAGCTGAAGTGCCTTGACAAAACATTTGATTTTTGTCTCATCTGTTCATAGGACATTCTCCCAGAAGCTTTGTGGCTTGTCAACGTGTAGTTAGGTTATTATTAATATTGTCAGATTCAAGTTATTTCTGTGTCCATTGTGGGTTTTTCTTTCATTAAATGAGGGCTACTAACAATTTTGTCCACGTTTGTGTAAAAGAGCAGTGGCATAACTAGGAATGGCGGGGCCCCAAGGTGAACACTTGACATGCCCCCCTTCCTTGTTGGTATGTATCATACAAAACTTGATTTATCCAATAAATCACTTTCTGGATTGCCATGCTTCTATAATTGCTCATAGACTATACATTTCAGAATGGGTATTAAAATGAGTTGTCTACGGCTATAAAGGAACAGAATGCAATGTTTAAGAAAACATACATTGTTAATAAATGTTTTCATCAGAGTCTGACAGCAACATTTAAGCAGCTTTAATAAAACTAGTTGCAATATAAGTTGTAATATTTCTTTTGATCACAAGTCATTGATAAATTTGGCACTGAAATCGCTCAAGGCAGCATGCTTGTAAGCAAAGAAAACAGAGACTCAGAGGCTACATAGTGAAGAGTTGGAAGAAAGCCCATATAGTCGGGGGATACAGAAAGTTTACATCGAGAAGACCATTTTTCAGTATAAGTATACACTATGCAGGTCTATTCGCTTATTCATGAACTTGGATGTATTAATAAAATAGACTATTCCATTATCATTTAGCGTGATTTAATGTATAATATAACAAAAGAACATTCTCCAAAGTAAGTTTCATTTGCAGAAGTATTTCACAGAAGTTTGTGTGTTTTGCAAGCAGTGCTTGCTATGTCTGAGTTGGAACTATTACCATCGGCACAGAAGCAGAGCTCTACGTCCTCAGAACCAATGCTATATAGTGGACGTGGTTGCTGTAATGCTCATATTACTTGAAAAGGAGCGGCACTGAATGTGCTCCAAGCACCCGGAAAGTGGTGTAACAGCTGATCTGTGCCGGGTTTGGGTGTCAGAGCCCCACATATCACATAGTGATGATCTATCCTATGAATAAATCATCCATATGAAAAATCAATTTGGGGCCAGAAAACCCCTTTTACATGGTACAAAGCAGTTCTTTTTGGAGCCTCTCATATAGATCATATTGGTCCTGTTTACATCATAGCAACAGTTACTGATAGAAAGCCTTAAAGAAGCTCTTTTGTGAAATGGTATAGCCTCTGTATGAAAATTTTATGTAATGAGAGGAGGTCCGTGCTCCAGAGGGGAGCACACAACTTCATTATAAAGCTGTCAGTAATATTTTCAGTAAGGTTATACTACACACAGGCTCATTTTCAATTGAGGGCTAAAACTTTTCTTTTACTGGAGTGCTTATTTGAACAGAATGCATCAGATCTCTGACATAGGCCACCCCACTCTTAGCCAGGTGCTAAAGCCGTTTGGCAACAGGCAGTTTATAGAGCCAGCACCAACTGTAATGTCATTGATTGCTTGTCACAACCCCATCAATGTCATTATCACCTATTCTCGGGCTGTAATGGGGACACATCAGGGTGGTAAATTACTGTTTATGAAATTAAATAAATTATGTACTGCTAATATATAGTCCCCATGTTAATGACAATCCCCCCATTAGGACACCATCAGCGGTGAAATCTCCAAGGATCCACGATATTATGCCAACCTTGTAATTACATGTTATGGCACTTTAAAGGAAACTCGCTATGCCACTAAGATGGTCCCTACTCTCGAGTGCAAGGTCATGACTTTCTAACTACTGCAGGTCCCATAGTAGAATTCATAGAGTTGTCACCACTTATGATACAGCTGCACGTCATGCCCCTGTGACATCATCACTTGTGTCACCATAAATTCTAGTGCCTTAGAGTAGGCAGTTTGCATGAAGCGGAAGTGCGCATGCTGGGCCAAGACTCCATACAAACTCCTTCTCACCATGGATGTGCATTTAAGTAGGAAGAAGAGGGGACTTCACATGCCTATCCTAGTGATCAATGGGGGTCCCAGCGATCACTTATCACCTATGTTATGGATAGTTGATAAATGTGTTTAATCAGAAAACCCTCTTAAATGTTAAAATACTATTCCTCTTAAAACACACAATGGTGTATCTATGTAATAGCAAACTCTACAGATCTGTAACTCCATCCTAACGTAAAGAATTATATACAATTGTTACAGCGAGACAAATAACTGCACTAAACCTTTGCATGATTTACACTGGAAAAAGATAAAGTTGACATTTTTTCCTTGTATTTAAGCTGAAATTACAGCAGAATATTCCAGCTAATTTTTAACATATTTAAACAGATCTCAATCCTATTAATCTTTTCTTTTTTACAGAAATAAACCCTTCAACATTCTTTTCGGAATTGTGGCAATAAAGATTACACATTATATTTTAACCAAAAATCCCATTTAAGCTACTTTTGGCTCCGAAGCAAATTTGAAGAGACAGGGGTCACTTAATAACCCCTCTGCTTTTCAGGCACTGCGCTCAGACAGTTACACAGTGGTTACAGAGCTAGAAAGTGGACACAATTCAAATGGAGTTTCCAGCGCCCAGATTCAATTTGGCTTCATATTTATGTCCAAGTTCTCTGGGACACATTAAATGAACCTCTCGATAGACTGATGCTTACAGAATTTTCCAACCATTGGACGCGTCCCAGCTTTTGTATGGTTACAGACATTTGTGACAACAAACACTTTTTTTTTCCCAGACAGTACAGTTGAAAGTTGAGGCTGTCTCTAGACACTCACATATGAATTAATGTCTACAACTTTGTGTTGAGGGCTCTACTTTATTTTCTACCACCCAAATACATAACAAACACGTTCTCAAACCGTCTCATTTACAAGTTTCTTCTACAATGTAGTAGCTGTATTATAATGTCTGTGGGAAATAACCCCAAATGTAGGGACAAGCATTGTTATGTAGTCCAAGACCTATCAATTTAGATATTATTTCATTCTCAAACCTGGACTCATGTCCAGACTCAATTTCCCAACGTAAGAGCAATCTTGTAATTTACAATGTATGTTCTTGTAAGTCAGATTTCTTTCAAAATAATTTGCTTGTTACCTGGAGACATCTGATGACAACTCTAATAATGACTTGGAAGACAGATTAGCTTATTTTTGTGGCATACTTCTATACAGGGGCACTGTGGCTTGGTGGTTAGCACCGTTGCCTTGCCGTGCTTGACTTCAGTGTTTTGTGTCCAGCCAAAGAGTTTGTATGTTGTCCCAGTGTTTGTAGGGCTTTGGTTTCCTCCCAAATCCTACAGACATACTGATAGGAAATTTAGATTGTGAGCCCCACTTTGGACAATGTCTGTAAAGTGCTGCAGAATAAGGAAAAGAAATAAAGAAAATATCCAGACATAGAACTATACACTAATGCATAACTTCTTTAATTTTTCCGCTGTATATTATGGTGAAGCCTGGGCCACATCACTGATCCTAGTCAATGCTAAAATTAAAAAAATACAGGTGTACAAAGTACTGTGCAAATGTTTTAGGCAGGAATGGAAGAATGTTTTCAAAAATAAAAGCACAATAAGTAAATCATGTAAAGCATAGTGGTAAAAATATATTGGTATGTTTCTCATACCATGGTGTTGGGCCTATGTAATGTATAAGAGGGATTATAGCTCAGTCTAAGTATAGCTATATGCTTGCGAATATCATATTGCCTTATTACAAAGAAGAAATACCCTTGAAATGTTTCAACACTGTAATGGTGCGAAATACATCAGTAAGCAAAAAAACATATTGGTTACTGACAAATAGGATTGAGGTAGTAGAATTGCCAGCCCAATAACCTGACCTCAAATTTAGAGATGAGCAAGAAGTATTTGATCGAGTAGGTATTCGATCTAATACTACGGTATTCGAAATACTCGTACTTGATCGAGTACCACTCGCTATTCGAATGGAAAAGTTCGATGCAGAACCAGCATTGATTGGCTGAATGGTATACATTCGGCCAATCAACGCTGGTTCTTCTCCTACCTTTAGAAGTCTTCTCCGTGCAGCTTCCCCGCGGCATCTTCCAGCTCTGAATTCACTCTGCCAGGCATCGGGCCTAGGCAGAGCCGACTGCGCATGCCCGCGCTACAAGAAAATGGCGGCTTTGACTGTGAGCGGCCATCTTCTTGTAGTGCGGGCATGCGCAGTCGGCTCTGCCCATGCCCGATGCCTGGCAGAGTGAATTCAGAGCCGGAAGATGCCGTGGGGACGCTGCATGGAGAAGACTTCTCGGATGATCCAGCCCGACCCTCACTCGTGGACTTGGTAAGTGTAATTTGATCGAATATTGCCTACCCCTGAAACGAGCATTTTCCCTCCATAGACTATAATAGGATTTGATATTCGATTCGAGTAGTCGAGTAGTAGTTTACTGTTCGCTCATCTCTACTCAAATCCCATAGTGGACTTCTGGGGTGGCTTAAAAATGTGGTTTATACATTAAATTCAGAATTATAGTAAGTAGTACAATCTTCCTGGATGGGAACGGCTGTTCAGAGGGGTAACTGGATGCAACACCAATGCCAAGCAGTTCTCAGAAACAATTGTTATGCCCCTAAATATTAGTTCAATAATTTAAAGTAAAAGTGAAATCTCAAATATTTTTCAGTTTATATATTACATTTTTGAGTGTTTAAAGACAAATACTGCTACTGTGTAATATTCCTTTTTCATTACCATACACTCACCGGCCACTTTATTAGGTACACCATGCTAGTAACGGGTTGGACCCCCTTTTGCCTTCAGAACTGCCTCAATTCTTCGTGACATAGATTCAACAAGGTGCTGGAAGCATTCCTCAGAGATTTTGGTCCATATTGACATGATGGCATCACACAGTTGCCGCAGATTTGTCAGCTGCACATCCATGATGCGAATCTCCCGTTCCACCACATCCCAAAGATGCTCTATTGGATTGAGATCTGGTGACTGTGGAGGCCATTGGAGTACAGTGAACTCATTGTCATGTTCAAGAAACCAGTCTGAGATGATTCCAACTTTATGACATGGCGCATTATCCTGCTGAAAGTAGCCATCAGATGTTGGGTACATTGTGGTCATAAAGGGACGGACATGGTCAGCAACAATACTCAGGTAGGCTTTGGCGTTGCAACGATGCTCAATTGGTACCAAGGGGCCCAAAGAGTGCCAAGAAAATATTCCCCACACCATGACACCACCACCACCAGCCTGAACCGTTGATACAAGGCAGGATGGATCCATGCTTTCATGTTGTTGACGCCAAATTCTGACCCTACCATCCGAATGTCGCAGCAGAAATCGAGACTCATCAGATCAGGCAACGTTTTTCCAATCTTCAATTGTCCAATTTCGATGAGCTTGTGCAAATTGTAGCCTCAGTTTCCTGTTCTTAGCTGAAAGGAGTGGCACCCGGTGTGGTCTTCTGCTGCTGTAGCCCATCTGCCTCAAAGTTCGATGTACTGTGCGTTCAGAGATGCTCTTCTGGCTACCTTGGTTGTAACGGGTGGCTATTTGAGTCACTGTTGCCTATCAGCTCGAACCAGTCTGGCTATTCTCCTCTGACCTCTGGCATCAACAACGCATTTCCGCCCACAGAACTGCCGCTCGCTGGATGTTTTTTCTTTTTCGGACCATTCTCTGTAAACCCTAGAGATGGTTGTGCATGAAAATCCCAGTAGATCAGCAGTTTCTGAAATACTCAGACCAGCCCTTCTGGCACCAACAACCATGCCACGTTCAAAGGCACTCAAATCACCTTTCTTCCCCATACTGATTCTCGGTTTGAACTGCAGGAGATTGTCTTGACCATGTCTACATGCCTAAATGCACTGAGTTGCCGCCATGTGATTGGCTGATTAGAAATTAAGTGTTAACGAGCAGTTGGACAGGTGTACCTAATAAAGTGGCCGGTGAGTGTATTTTTCAGACTATAAGAAGCACCTAGGTTTTAGAGGGAAAAATGGGGGAAAAAAATTATTTAATCAAAAAATGTGGTAAAATATTTATTAATGGGAGTTGTAGTTTTGCAACAACTGCAAGCCCACACAGAGATGCGTAGGGCATTTTTTATTTATTTTTTTGTGGGGTCAGATGTACTTTTTAGTTACGCCATTTTGGGGAACATCTATTGCTTTGATCACTTTTTTATTTAAATCAGAGGCACAACAGTGAAAAAACCCCCAGCAATTTGGCACTTTTGATTGTTCCTCCTGCTACGACGTTTTAATTTTTTTTTTTTCGTTACTATTTTATTAGCCCTCCAAAGGGGCTTGAACCTGCAATCATCTGATTGCAAGTCCCATAGATGGCAATATGCTCTATTGCAGTCTATTGGCGACACTATACTATACATTACTACTAAGGATGGTTACAGACTAGCTTCAGTAGTAATATTGCTATGACAGGCCTGGGAGACTTCATTAGGCTCCCGGCTGTCACAGAAACAGGTTGGCTCCTGCGATCTCACCATACAGGAGCCGGCCTGCAACTTTAGAGGTATCACCGGCCCAGGGGGGCATTGGGTGGGTTTACAGGTAGCAATGCCTGCCATCAGAGTGTAGATTATAGCGGAGACCCAGTAGCTATGGTGCCCGCTCTGCAGCAGACCGGCCACCATTATCTCTACAGACCCAGCATCCACCCTAATAGCAACAGTGGGTGCCAGGATGGGTTTGCAGTGCCAGAACACTTGTTCCTCGTGCACAGGTCCCGCAGCAGGAAGCCTGCGGAGGTAGATAGTAAGGGGGCGATTCATCTGTACTATAAGATGCACTTCTATCTTATCAACTCTCCAAGAAAGAAATGGCATAAAAAAGTGTGTCAATTAAGGAGATGAACTTGAGCGTAACAGGTTGCCCATTAATTAAAGGCACACAATATCTGGTCCTCCATGCAGGACTTTTCTCTCCACTGATTTTCAGCAGTTTCTGTGGTGGAGCTTCCATCAGAGACTAGAGGGCAGATGTGAACTGAACCTTACCATTCCCCTGTGCCTCCTGTGCTATAGTTGCCTGTCCACACCAGTCTCTGTATCCAATTCTTCAACTATAAGATTGCATTATGGACAACTGACTACTGCACCAACCAGCACTAAGCTCACACCTGCAGCTTATGGAGCAATGCCTGAATTTCTATTTTTGTCGTTCATGAACCCTTTTGAATTGCAAAGTGCAGCGAAATATGTTGTTGTCATGTAATATTATTATATTGTCTTGCACATACATTGTACTCTGTGTTTCTCTGCATGTTAGAGCATCTGAATTCTTTGAACTAGGACCTAGGACTAGAAGACACAAAACATTCCTCAGCTATACTGTAGAATTAATCTTATTTCTTTCCTGAAATCACATAATAGGGAGTTACCTTCCAGAAGGTGTTGCTAGAGGCAGCTGCCTTTTTTCATCAAAGAAAACTTACTTGCATATAGAGAGCATTTAATAGGAGTCAATTGATTTAAAGAGGACCTTTCACCACTTTTGGGCACATGCAGTGTTATATACTGCCAGAAAGCCGACAGTGCGCTGAGTTCAGCGCACTGTCGGCTTTCCCAATCTGTGCCCGGTGTAAAGAGCTTACGGTGCCGGTACCGTAGTACTCTATGGTCAGAAGGGCGTTTCTGACCATTAGCCAGGAACGTCCTTCTGCCTCGCAGCGCCAATCGCGCTGTGCTGTGGAGCGGGGAGGAACTCCCCCCTCCCGCTCCTGATAATGCTCGTCTATGGACGAGCGCTGTGAGCAGAGGGAGGGGGCGTTCCTCCCCGCTCCACAGCACAGCGCGATTGGCGCTGCGAGGCAGAAGGACGTTCCTGGCTAATGGTCAGAAACGCCCTTCTGACCATAGAGCACTACGGTACCGGGCCGTAAGCTCTTTACACCGGGCACAGATCGGGAAAGCCGACAGTGCGCTGAACTCAGCGCACTGTCGGCTTTCTGGAGGTATATAACACTGCATGTGTTATGCTAGACAAAACAAGCACATTAGGTATATCTGTATCTGAAAAATGCTATCTAAAACATAAAAATAAAACATACAATTATTTTATTTATTTATTTTTTTTATTTTTTTTATTAACAGCCTCTCACATAGATATACCTATCTAGTATCAAAGCTAGTAAGACAATGAATAATGTCCACACAAATATAAACTGTACAAAAATATTCTTTATTAACTACTTGAGCAGAAAAAGAATTTATTATTAAAATCAATTAAAAACATAGAGAATCAGAACAGCATGTTAACCAATTGTCAACGCTGGTGTTTTCCCTATAGGTATAACAGAGGAAAATTTGTAGCAGAAAAACTCAGCAAAAATGACACCAAAAACCGCTGCAGAAAAAAGAAAATGTTACGTCAATAACACCATTCACATTCATTGAATTTAATGCAATCATGTGACGTCTGTTTAAAAAAATAGAATAAAATACTGTCACGCAGCTTAATAACCATGGTTGTGTGAATATAGCTTTAGGGTAGATATCAATACAAAAAAAAAACTACTTTAGCTACAGAATACAACCAGTTTTATTGGCTCCAGAAGAATAGGGCAGATTATTTTGTGTAAAGTTTGCACATGACCTCTCTTAAGTGACACATAACCCATTTTACACATTTGTACAGTTTGATCTGGTATGTTGGCCTACCATGGACAAAAAAAATAATTATTTCACTACAATAAGGGCTGAAATCCATAACATGGGAATGTTTATTATCTCAGCAGACAAAAAAAAACAAAACTACATGCTTTTCCCAATCCATTCCCTTCAGATAGACTACGGTATCTACTGTATGTCCGAGACAAATGGTGTAGAGATGTGTTTGGGAGGTTTATCTGATAATCGTCCATTCTACTATGACATTTTATCACTTGTAGGAACTTGAGAGATAAGCAAAGCATTAATACAGTGAAGGCTAACCCAAAGAAGAGACACCTGGATTCATGGTCATATTTTAGGGTTACTTTATGCATATCCTAATACATTAGTACGGTAAAGTGAGAGTAAAGTAAAACAAAGTAATGTAATGTTAATAAATCATGTCTAAAGATAAATTGCTAAATTGAGCACCAATGACCATTGTTAGTACGCTAACATTCCTAAGACTTGCCCTTATATGTTACAGGAATAACGTGCTTTTACTGTAAAAACCATTTGAGTAACTGCTTAACTTGCAGAACTTTTCTTGACGCATGATTTGTGCGGACACAGAGTGGAAACCACACAGACCCCATTATAGTCTATGGGGTCTGTGTGGTTTCTTAGCGAACGGCTTTTTAATGAGTAGAGGTTTCCAATCGGGGGATCTCCAAGTTTCTACACCCCTTTACTTCATTGGATGTACTGCCGATAGAGAATTTTCTCTAAAGTCAGCATAAAAGTGGGATCAATGACAAATGAGCAAATTACTGGCTCCATGTACAAACTCACTGCAAAATCATCTGTCCAGACGATTTCTACCCCATGAAATGCACCATATGGACTGGAAAAAAAACAATTTAATCGGCTAGATTTCTTTGCCCAAACCTAGTCAGGAGACACTCACTCCTTGTCTCTCTCTCTCTGCCTGGGGCTTTACGGTTCCATAATGTATGGACATTAGAACTAAGGGCAGACAGGGACTCCTAACATCAGAGATTGCTATGCTGCAAGGAGTCTTGGTCTCTTCACTGGGTTCAGGCTGGGAAATCCGGCCAATGTACAGAGATTTACCTCTTTGTATGAAGCCTGAAAAGCCCTCACTTGGGGCTTATAATTCTGGGCATAGTAACATAGTAGATAAGACTGGATAAAGGTAGAGGTTCCTCAAGTACAACCTATAAACCTACCAAGTGGAATCAGGGGAAGGAGGGAAAAAAACCCCAAAACAGACTCAAATTACCAAATCAAAGAAATTATTCCATCCCAATCCCAGATATGGTGATGATATGGTGATCAGAGTAAGTCCCTGGATCAACATCTTATCCCAAAAACTTCTAGTTCCCTTAACTTATGAGACTCTTACTTTCAAGAAAGTTATCCAGACCCATCTTGAACTAGAAGTTATTAGACCTCACACATCAGTGAGTTCCATAGTCCCATCTGTGACTATGGTAAATCCTTATTTTCCCCCTCTAGACATAGTGAATGCCCCCTTGGTATGGTTACAAGCCTCAGTATGAAGAGATCATCTGAAAGATATTTGTACTGCGGATTTATGTGCGCACACATTAGGTTGCTCCTAAGCAGTTTTTTTGCAAACTGAACAACCCCAAGTCTGATAACTCGGCTTTACACTCAATTCACCCATTACCTTGGTCGCCCTCCTCCGCACATACTCCACTCCAGCTATGTTTCCTATATACAGGTGCCTAAAACGATGCACAGGCCACTACATGTGACCTTACTAGTTATTTGTATAGAGGGAAAATTATATCCTTGCCATGAACATCTAGTCCTCTCTTTATATAGCCCATGATTGTATTTGCTTTGGCAGCAGCTGCCTGGTATTGGTTGCTAAAAATAATTTTACTGCCCACCAATATCACTAAGAATTTTTCACTAGTCTTACAATTCTAATAAGAAAGGACTGGGAAACACATGTCTTCTTCAGGCCAGATGCATAACTTTATATTTAAACATATTAAAATTCAGCAGATATTGAGAATCTATTCTGTAAATCCTCAATCAAGTCATTAATAAAAGTATTAAAAAGAGGACCCAGTACTGACACCTATGGCACCCGGCTGGTGACCGAGACCCAATCTATGTGACATTAACAACCACCCTCTGGTTTCTAACCATGAGCCAGTTACATTTTCCCCTAATCCTAGTATTCTTAATTTATTTCCCAAATCTTTTATGTGGGACATTGTCAAACGCCATTGAAAAGTCCAGATATACATCTATGGCATTAGCCAGGTCCAGTCTAGAACTTACCTCATAAACCCATGTAAATACAGTGTTAGAAGTTTATTACCTTTGAACAGTGATCCTATACATTGACGGTCTTCCCTGTGTGACAGTGCTGTCAATTGCTTTTATTTATAGTATTAACAATTGCTGATTCAGCAAGAAATGTCCATATACCATCTAGCTACCGTATATACTTGAGTATAAGCCGACCCGAATATAAGCCGAGGCCCCTAATTTTACCACAAAAAACTGGGAAAACTTATTGACTTGAGTATAAGCCGAGGGGGGAGGGGGGAAATGCAGCAGCTACTAGAAAATTTCAAAAATTAAAATGGTCGGAGTTTTTGGGTGCAGTAAGTGCTGGGGAAGGGGAGGGGGTGTTTTGTTTGTCTGTCTGCCCCTTCCCTGAGCTTGAGGACTGGGTTTTTTTCCCCCCTACTTGGAATTTAGTCTGCCTGAATATAGGGTATCTGCAGTGCTCCTATTAACCCCTTCCCGACGGAACAGGAGCACTGCAGATCCCCTATATTCAGTAGACCGGGCACTTTCAGACACAGGATACCTAATGTGTATGTGTTTCACAGTCATTTTCTACTTTTGTATGTATTCTAGGGAAAGGAGTGACTTAGAACTTTTATTTTTTTAAAACATTTTTGCACTATTTTTTGGGAGATTCTATACATTAATATTGTGGCTGGTCATAGACCCCCCCCCCTTCTCCTAAAAAAAAAAAAAAAAATTTTTTTTTTTTTGCTGACTCGAGTATAAGCCGAGGGGGACCTTTTCAGCGCAAAAACTGGGCTGAAAAATTGGCTTATACTTGAGTGTATATGGTACTTTAAATCTTAACTTTGATAACTGATATTAAAGCGGTTTTTAACCATAACAGGGCAATTGTGGGTAGTGCTGTAAAATAAGTGTTTAAGCTAATTTTCCTGCCATGTCTGCCACCAACCCAGCACTCCTACTTTACGCTGGTGGATTCTGTTCCCCATTATGCTTGAAAAATACAGAGAGAAAAGCGCTGCAAGAAGCATTTTTCGCCCTCTTCAAACAGTCATTCATCAGAATGTGTTTTTTTTGGTACCAATAAAGTTCCAAGTTTGACTACGCTTTGGTGAACCGTCTGGTTGTCCAAGGATCCCAAGGTTCTGTTGGTGGTTCCTTTCTTAGCCTACCCATCCTGATAGTTTTCTGCATTGAGAAATGTAGGCAGAGGAGATTGGTGGATCAGATCTTTATTCTTATTTATAGACAACTTCATTTCATGAAACCAGTCAAACCAATCATACCGTAGTATACAGTAAAATTTATTAGAAAAATCTGTGCAAAACATCTCAACCAGCCAGAATTTACAATTGTATCAGTTACACTGTACATACTTTTAGAAGGAAGCAGAAAAAGAAAACAAAAAAACCCCCCACGAAGATCATTAAACATTAAAAGTCATAAATAAAATAAACAGGATTTTAGTACACTCAAATTTAAATATTAGAAAAATATTAATTGATCTGTCTAGGAAATGTCAAACAATTCTGCATACAAACACTATACAGCCCTTGAACCATTCATTCATTAGAACCCATTCTGCGGATGTTGGTAGACATGTCATCTTATACTCCTTTGTGCCATCGCCTCTCTAATTTGACGATCTAGCTCACTAATGATCCGGTCTTCATGAGTATAGACGCCTGTTCTTAATAAAGTGTCCCTCTCTTCAATGAGGCGAGACAGAAAGTCATCTAAACCTTCATCTTGGGGCCTGGATGCTGAAGCCGCCATTCTTTGTTCTTGGCTTTTAGAGGGGTCAGTCTGTTTTCGGTCTTCTTGCAGCCTGAGTGTGATGGAAAAAGAACATCTGTGTATATTGCTGCATATAGTACATATAAACATATATTATATTACATCCTAGTGCCAGTCATCTCAGAATTGTGCACATAAATAAAGGAGCATATGATGCAAGCCCAGAAACCACACCTGACCAGGGGTCCTACCAATATCCAAAAGAAGAGCAATCAAGCCACATTCAAAATGCTAAATCTATGTGGATGTTGAAATCTGGTCAGCTCTAATCTAATCATAGCGGCGAACATGACTACATTTACTTACAGGGAGAGGATCTCAAGATGTGTAGTTTGCACACCCACTAATGCGGATTATAAAGTGGTCACAGCATTGCATCCCTCTCTAAGTGTGTTCCTGCACATGAAACTGTTCTTACAGACATTAGCTGTACAGAATGTAAAACATCATGGAACGGCGATTGTGAATGGAACCGTATGGCAATGCCTTGCACAGCAGATGGTTGGAAGTTCATCTTTGCAGGAAAAACTGAAGGAAGTCGTTGCTAAACCAATACTTCTGTCCAATTATTCTCTGCTCGGGCCTTCGCTAATCAGAACATGATGGCTTATTGGGCATTGGGGTAGACGACGCCATCATCCACCTTCTTCACAGAGCTCTCTCTCACCTGGAGAAACCCGGGAACACTGTGAGAATAATGTTCTTTGATTTCTCCAGTGCGTTCAACACCATTCAGCCAGGGCTACTGAGGGAGAAGCTGAACCTTGGTGGTGTGGACCAGCACCTGTCCAACTGTATCCTAGACTACCTGACAAACCGCCCTCAGTATGTGAGAGCCCAGGACTGTGTGTCGGAAACTGTGATCTGTAGTACAGGGGCACCACAAGGTACAGTTCTTGCCCCATTCCTCTTCACACTGTACACTGCTGACTTTAGGCACAACTCCTCCAGCTGTTACTTACAGAAGTACTCTGATGACTCTGCTATAGTCGGCCTTATCACTGATGGCGACGATAGGGAATAGAGACTTAAACCGGGACTTTGTTGAATGGTGCCAGCAGAACCAGCTCAGGATTAATGCTGGGAAGACCAAGGAGATGGTGGTGGACTTTAGTAAATGGAGAAGTGCTCCGACCCCGGTGGAGATCCAAGGGTCATGCATTGAGATAGTCAGGACCTATAAGTATCTGGGTGTGCTTCTCAATAATAAACTAGACTGGGCTGATCACCTGGAGGCGGTTCACAGAAAGGGCCACAGCAGGCTCTACCTGCTCAGGAGGCTGAGGGCCTTCGGGGTCCAGGGGACACTTCTTAGGGCCTTTTTCAACTCTGTGGTTGCTTCAGCCATCTTTCGGTGTGGCCTGCTGGGGGAGCAGTATATCAACCAGGGACAGAAATAGACTTGACAGGCTGATCAGGAGGGCCAGCTCTGTCCTGGGGAGCCCCCCAGGACCCAGTACAGGTGGTGAGTGACAGAAGGATACTGTCTATGGTGACCTCCATGCGGGTGAACAAATCCCACCCCATGTATGGGACCTTGATGGCACTTAGCAGCACTGTAAGTGACCGTTTGCTTCACCCCAAGTGTGAGAAGGAGCGCTATCGCAGGTCCTTCCTTACAACCGCGATCAGGCTGTATAATCTACATCAGACCAAGCGAAGATCACCCCACACAGAAAACTAAATGATTAGGATTATGAAGTCTTCCTTCTTTCTTCTTCTGTTCTTTAGCTGTTATGGACTCCTAGTATATCTATTCTTCTCAGCATATGTGTGTCTACGTCTGTAATATATTACTGTGTACTATCCTGTATCTGTATTACTATGCTGCTGTAACATGCTGAAATTTCCCCACTGTGGGACTATTAAAGGATTGTCTTATCTTATATACTAGCAACAGATCATGACTTTATCAGATGTGAAAATCTGCTTAAAGCTTAAAGTTTGAAGCTGAAGCCCCACATTGCAGAACAATTTTTTTTTGTTGTTGCAGGTTTTGCTGCATTTTTTTTGAGCTAAACTCAAGTATGGCTACAAAAGTAATGGAAAGTTCTTACACTTGTCCGTTCTGCTCAATCCACTCCTGGCTTTGGCTCAAAAAACTGCAGCAAAATCTGCAACAATAAGGGCCCTTTCACACGGCGTAAGCGCTTGGCTCATTCTGAGCCGCACACGCAAGCGCTTCTAAACACTTCCCATTCACTTCAATGGGAGCACGCGTAAGGCCGGCTTTACAAGCGCTCCGATTGAAGTGAATGGAAAGTGTTTAGAAGCGCTCGCGTGTACGGCTCGGAATGAGCCGAGCGCTTACGCCGTGTGAAGGGGCCCTAAAAAGCTGTGTTTCTGCAACATGGGATCTTAGCCTAAGCATTCATAGTGGATAACACCAACTGGTTTGGTTTTTAGTTTTGTGATAGGCACCCACACCATAAGGAAATCTCAAGTCTGTGTGTGTGAACCTGCTTCAATCAATGGCAGACAACTCTGGTTGTCTCCATGAGAACAAAAGATTGACATAATGAAATTCTACCTGCTTGATCCATCCAATGACATCATCTGTTGTGGTATACTTGGAAGACTCCATAAAAGTAAAATAATTGTTTGGACCCACCAAAAACATTGAGTAGGAAAGACTTTACTCTTATGTTGGGTAGCTTTAAACTTCACTATAAACCAGCACCTCTTCATCTGTATTGAACTATATGTGAAAGGTTATATTTTTGTTTATAGAGAAAATTTTCTTTATGTAAAATTAGGGTTATCGTGAAAGAATAGTTTCTCTTTGTATAAAATACAGTATTACAAATTAACGTTCTGAATCTCAAATATACAAAAAAATGTGCATATGTCTGTATGTATGCATGCGTGTTTTGAAAGACAATATACACAATAATGGGTTTCATCTTTGATACCTATTTAGTTCATTCCTGATTTCCTCCAGCTCTCGACGTTCGCTCTTAACCATATCTTTCTCTTCTGCTGCCAGATAGCGTAGTCTCATTTGTTCAAGTTCTTCTTGTTGCTTTTTAAGTCTTGCCATAGCGTTCTCTTGTTCACGCTTTATCACATTATATGAAATAAAAAGGAAAAACAAATAAGTAAAATAAGTAATTTACAAATGTGAAATTTCCTAGATTTATTAAATAAGCGAATTGCTGTATTTAATGCCATATCTCCATTGTTTAATTCTCATATGCTTTGTCCTTCTGACCTACACTGTAGCATTTCCCTCCTTTATTAAATTCTTGTATATTTTTAACTTGCAATAAACTTTTCTTTTCTTAAGCTAAATAAGGTGCGTATGAAAACATGTCAAACTCTAGATAAATCAATAAAGGAAAATAAAATTCAGCGCAGTAAATATTAAACAGTTAAAATCCATATTAATGTAAGAAAGATAGAGGCCACAGAACATATCTCAGGGAAGTAGAATCGCTTATGTCATTCATACAAACATTTGAATTCTTTACATTGTTTGAGTCTTAAACTAGAGACTCCGAGTTGAACTGTACCGTCTAGCACACTTTAACAGTCACCAACTTTTCAGGCAACTTAGTCTAATTTTTAATAGAGTATGTGATTGTAGAACAACATGTAATGCACTTTAACTTTTGTTTGTTGCAGTATTGTGAGCCAAAACCAAAAATGGTTACAAAAGGAATGGAAAATAAATAGGAAGTTCTTATACTTCTACCTTCTGCTCAATTCACTCCTGGCTTTGACTCAAAAAAAAAAAACAAAACAAAAAAAAAAAACTGCAACAAAATCTTCAGCAAAAGAATCATGTCCCTAGAATCAAGAAAGAAAGACAATGAGGTGAAGGGGAGGATTCCCTTCACACAGTGAATGCAGATGGAAGTGGCAGATTCTCCTCACATGTCATCAACCTGCAAGGCCTGACGATTCTTCATATTGCACATCTTAAAATACAAGAAAAGTAATCTGTGTACTTCTATGTACTCATGGCTGCTTCTGTGGTTACATGCATGGTCATGTCTGCATGGTAGATTCTACACTGTAGTAGGTATCTGTATATATCTACTCTATATTTGTTGTTCAGTGCTCCCGATCTCGTATATTATGGTCATTTGGACATTTCTTAGCTATAGGTTTCCTCTTGTAAAGTTACTCCTGGCAGAAATACATGTTAAAATTAAAAAAATAAAGTTTCATAGAGAAAAAAACATGCTTATTGAACAGATGGAGTGGTTTTCCATTGAGGTAAAGTGCAGCGTGTGAGACCGTATAGAAAAAGAAGTTTAATAAATGGAGATGAAACAGATCTCCTGTCTACCCTCCTCCTTAATGTCCTGGGTCTGTTTGTAAGAAAAGTGGATAAAGTAGGAGCCTCCTGGCTGTGCCCTGTCTACAGTACTAAAATATACTGCTAATTCCTTGCTCCTCTGTCAATCTCCTGTAGAAGATACTGCAGGTCAGCACAGGATTAATCCCTATGCTCTGTATATGAATGTATCAAGACTGCTGCAAACAGCATGGCAGGCTATCTATTTTTTAGTGTTCTTCACATTTTGAGAAATGCGATCTAGATGTGAAAATGTAGAAATGGGATTGACCGTGTATATTAGACCTATAAAATATTTTATACCTTAGGAATTTTCCTTTATGAAAGCAACATAAAACTGGGGTAAACTAGTACACAGATAATGGGTAGTTTGGAATGTAATAATAATGGGAAATAATAATTTACTGTACATTGTTAAACTCCACAAATCATCCAGTTCTCCAAAATCCCAGCTACAAAGTAAGATTAACATTGAAGACATTCTGGAAAGTAGCAGGGGTGCTGTGATAGTTTGCATTTGCTGCTTAGTGACTCTCTGAACTATGTCTGGCTCCAGTTTAGAACATCAATCTTTCACTCATATGAGCCGAGTTCTGACTTACAGTATGTGGAAATTAATTATCGCTTTATATATTCTCAATGTTTTGGAAACTTGTCCAAGTCATTAATATATGAACTCATTGGTTATACATGTAAAGTCTGATTGTTTGTTATGGTATTCGCTTACGAACTCCAAGTCAAAATCAGGGACAAAAGATGTAAGAAAGGAGAGAAAAAAATATATATATATTACACATAAGAAAAAAAAAAAACTGTCCAGCTGGAAAAGACCAAACTAAAAGTCAATAATCAAATGTAAAGACCACTGACCCTAATCAGGCCTAGGGTACATTAATCTAAGTTGGTCCTGAAGGCTTAAAGTTGTGCTGAGGAAGGAATTCAGATCCGATTGTGCAGCAGATTCAGCCTCAAGAAATCTACCTGCCATTGTTTTCATTGAGAGACAGTGGTGGACACTTGTCAGCACATTGAAAAAATGAAGACCAAAAAAATCACAGCAGAAATACTTGTGAGGCCTCATGCTTGTATAAGGTTCACCAATGGGCAAATCTGCAGCAGAAGGCCGAGGCTTGTTGTGGGTTACATTGGACTATTTTTTGGTCTGGAGATAGACTACTGCTTTTGGGAGATTTTCTGGTTCGAATTATATCCCAAGTCATGTGACAAGGTTTCTTGAAGGTCAAGCATGCTCACAGACACCAACAGGATCGGGCTATTTGGGATTCCAAGTCTTTGGGCCATAAGGACCTGTGAGTGGTTTAGTGCCTCAAGTAGACCTGACCGATTCCCTTTAAAGAGGCTATCTGGAGCTAGGAGAACTTCTATGCTGCTCATGCCAATACATTACAAATATATTATAATTGAGACTTAACATCTAGCTTTAGTAGAATTTTTGTTTCTGGTACATAGCAGACTTGGTGTGCACCCTTTATAAACTTTTGTGTCTTACTCCAGATGGGGCATTTACTAACTTTAGAAAGTTGTCATTCGGATACCAATTTAGCCAAAAGCCAACTCACCCAATCCCCTCGCTGAGCAATGTAGGAATACTAAATGGTAAAGGTGGGAGGAAATTGTGCCAGAATTATCTGGCGGCAACTTATTTAGTACAGGACAAAAGGATGGGGGAAATTTTATTCCACTCCAATTCCCTTGAAATCTCCAACTGGGAGGCACGCACATATTAGATGGTTGGCCACTCTTGCAAAAATCATTTGGTTGACGATCATCTATCAGCTTATGCTGTTGCATGATACGCCAGACTTGGTAAACTGATCTCACTGTCCACATGAGTAATCCATAATACTTTGTATAATCTGTAAGTGAGGGTGATGTCAGTGACTTCACATCCTGCTGTCATGTAACAGTCAGATTGATTCAATACTCAGTGTAATGATAGACATGGTAATATTGTTGAAGGGAGATGAGAAGACGACTTTCACCATATGCATACAAATTGCTGAGAGGACACTACAAATAAATTCTAGTGTCCGTTCTGTTATCACAGCCCTTAATGTCTTTGACACTTCCCCTTCATGTATTGTAAGCAAAACTAAAAAGGAATATAAAAATACAAGCTATGTGGAATAGACAGGAGATAAAACATGTTATCTACACTTCAGGAAGATGCAGCTATGGCTAGTTTATCAGCAGCTCTTACAGTAGGATGCCAAGTACTCTCTGTTTCCATCACTTTTTCAACACTTGCGGGTTGCTAGATTTCCTTCCACCCAAGTGATGAAAGTCCTGAAAACCATCCATAAATATTGTGAAGTGTGTTACAGAGACACGGATCTTTCAAAAGTCAGAGAAAACAGTTCACTCCTCAAGACAATGTTACAGGTTAACAATACAATAGGAGACAAATGGTGGTCAGTTGGCTAGCTATACAATGTAAGGCGCTGTGTATGGTAAGCGGGGTTTGGACAAGTGCTGCAGTGTCTTCATACCTGCTCAATGGAGGTGCTGGATGGTGGACCCCAGAGATAAGATAATACCCTAAGGATAGGTCGCTACTATCAGTAAAGTGGAAAGAAAAAAAAAAAACCTTTAACAAAAGGAGAATCTAAAAATGGACAGCAATGTCAATTCTGAACACAGCAGTAAGGGTTGAACTGCTGCATTTCCCCCCCTCGGTTTATAATTGAGTCAATAAGTTTTCCAAGTTTTTGTGTGGTAAAAATAGGGGCCTCAGCTTATATTCGGGTCGGCTTATACTCGAGTATATACGGTATATATGTATTCTAGGGAAAGGAGTGATTTAGAACATTTATTTTTTGAAAGCTTTTTTTGTCACTATTTTATGGGAGATTCTATACATTACTATTGCAGGTGGTCATAGACCCCCCCACCCCACACACACAAAAAAGGGGGGGGGACTTTTTCAACACAAAAACTGTGCTGGAAAAACTCTGCTTGTAGTCGAGTATGTACGGTACTTATACTTGCAAAAATGTTTACATTTTAATTATATACAAAGTTAAAAATGTCTATGTACATGGGAACAACCCTTTAAGGCTAAGGCCTCTCAGTGCCGAAACAAAGCTTTTTTTTGTTGCAGATTTGGTTGCAGTTTTTTGAGCCAAAGCAAAGACCGGCTGCAAAAGGAATGGGGAATATATAGGAAGTTCATATATTTCTCCTTTTTGCTTAATCCAATCCTGGTTTTGGCTTAAAAAACCGCAATAAAATCTGCAATAAAAAAAAGCTGCGTTTCCGCACCTTGGGGCTTTAGCCTAAAATTAGGGGAAAAAGCCCACAAAATGACCCCCTCCCTTCCTGACAACCCCCCCCCCCCCCCCCCCAAAAAAAAAAAAAAAAAAAAAAAAAAAAAAAAAAAAAAAAAAAAAAACCTAGGTGTTAAAAATCTGATTTTTTATTTTTTAATATTATATTACTCTATCCCTAGCTGCTCCATTACAAACATGAAGTGACAAGGATGCTTATCGAGCACATATTTGCTGGACTGGCTCTTTACAATAGATTACTATCTGCAGTAAAAGATCTATATAAGACATAAAACAGAATTACTCATTTAGCAGTTACAAAGAAAAGCAAATCTGAAAAAGGTTAACATTTGTTAAAAAAAAATTAAAATCTGAATATATATTTTTATTACTCTAAGTAGTTTCAGCTGGCATGTGTCTTTACCAAATATTTTTCCTGCACATCTCTACTCAATCCTTTCAGTCCTTACAACGTACAATTGTACAAGGAAGAGAAAATAAGCAGAAACCGCTATTTAATATTATTATAACTAATCTGGACAATAAAACAAAGTCTAATATTTTTGTTAACCCTTCAAATGTGGAGTTCACTAAATTCTGCTTGTACAGTTCTATCCTCTATCTGGCACTGGGACGGTTAAACATGCAATAGAGACATGCCAACCCAGTGTAAAGGACAAGCGGCTCCTCAGCAACCGAGCAATCAGGATCTTTATTTTGCTATGGCTGCCTATAAATCCTGAGAAGAGCGGTAAACACACATACAGTAGACTAAACAATCACTAAATAGTGGCCGCTGCTCGCTCTCCCACTCATACATACCAAGTGAGTCTGTGGGAAAATAATGCCTCTCTCGCTAAGGAACTCAAGTCAAGTTTTCTGAAAATAACCCAGATCTGACAAGCCAGTAGGAGGGCCTGGATGGTTTCAAGACACAGTTTTCAACCTACCCAAGATCCCCGACTAATATATTTTTTAAACAAACCTTTCGCTTCCCATGTTTGGCCAAACGACTTAATAATGAATCAAATTAATTACGGAGAATGGATAAGCGCGGGACAGGAGAGGGACAGACTAGATGTCAGACAGAAAAATTTGTGCTGAGCAAACGCAGAAAAAGAGCTTGTTGTGTGATTAGACGACAAATGACCTGGACATGCTTCTTTTATTTGCCCTTACAAAAATAAGGAAGAGAGATAGGCCGCATCCAGACAGCCTCAGACCATTAACATTTATGTGCCCCTGTACTGCATCCAAAGCCACGCATGTATGTCCTGCACATCATCAAGAGTGTGCTGGACGAGGGGGATTTATACAGGGACTTTATATGTCTCATGATATGGAACAAAAAGGAAGAGAAAGTTATGTAGACAGTTCAGACAGAAATAGTGTAAGTGTATAACTGTGCTTTGTCTAGAAGTTCTATAAAATGGAGACATTAAGCCAAGGCAAAATCAGTACAATGTATTCTAAGGGTGTCACATGTACACCATTTACCGTATATACTCGAGTATAAGCCGACCTGAATATAAGCCGAGGCCCCTAATTTCACTTCAAAAAACTGGGAAAACTTATTGACTCGAGTATAAGCCGAGGGGGGGAAATGTAGCAGCTACTGGAAAATTTCAAAAATGAAAATGGTTCGGAGTTTTTGGGTGCAGTAGTTGCTGGGAAAGGGGAGGGGGTGTTTTGGTGTCTGTCTGCCCCTTCCCCGAGCTTCAGGACTGGGTCCCCCCCCCCACTTGGAATTCAGCCTGGTTGAATATAGGGTATCTGTAGTGCTCCTATTAAACCCTTCCCGATGGAACAGGAGCACTGCAGATACCCTATATTCAGTAGACCGGGCACTGTCAGACACAGAGATACCTAATGTGTTTATGTTTCACAGTCAATTTTCTACTTTTAAATGTATTCTAGGGAAAGGAGGGATTTAGAACATTTTATTTTATATTATATATTTTTTTTAAACTTTTTTTTTTCCACTATTTTACTATTGTAGCTGGTCACCACTGCAAGAAAACCAAGACAGACTGGCAAGGTCCACCAGCGAGTGCTTTATCAGGGGGGCATAATTATTTTGTGGTGTTGCCTTCACTTATCAGGGTGTTCCAGTACTCTTTTTCACACATAGGGAGGCCTAACAAGACAAAACAGTACATATCCACCTGTCCGTTCAGTCTGCGATCCAAAGGATAGTCACTGTGTTGCTGACACACATGAGTGTGTCAGCCAACCAGTAAACTCAGTCCAGGGACCCAACGCAGACTCTCTATTGACTCTCTAGCTGAACGGACAGGGAAGTTTATTATTTTAGTTGAAGGGGGGGGGGGGGGGGAGTAAAAAGGAGTAAAATTGGCAACCAGATCTCTTTCTCCCCTCACCTTTTGCAATGACCATCTTGGATGAGCCCCATGTTATTTCAGTTATTATTAAGGCCATCAGACAGAGATGGACCCTTATTTTTTGGGCTACCTTTATACAGTTTGTTTCAGAACTATGTACACTAGCTACATTTCGCCCATTTAAGTTCCCCTCATTTATTTCTTGGTTTGGCGTCCATTTAATGGTTACAGAAGGCGCATGTAGGAGTGTAAACAATATGTGCTGGAAAACTCGCCTTTTCCTTTAGTCTTAGGGTCTTTAGATGTAAAACTCCAAGTTTCATTAACAGCCTTTGACACATTCTGGTGTGATTAACATTAAATCCATACAAAACACAGGCTACAGCTAAAAAGAAAAAAATTGCTCGAGTGATGGTAATAAGTCAAGATTTATTATTTTTTTAATGAAGAAAATGTAGAAAAGGGATCTCTCAAATCACAAAGAAGGCAGCTTTTCCAAATGTTTACTCTTTAGGCTAAGCCTTACAATAATTCACTATATGGACTTCGTGCAGGCACAAGTTAGTAATGGAAATCATTACTCACTCCGCCTTGGCAGTGGGCACTCGCACAAGACGTCTAAGCCTCTTACCAGTTGGGCTTTGTCATTAACATTTAGAAACAATAAGATAGAAATTCCAACATCCAATTTGCATGATGGTGAATATTATAGAAAGGCTTGTACAGCGCTTCAGTGTAACAAATGACTGGCACAGGCGGCATTCCAAGAGAGGTAATAATTATTCGCAGGATACATTGTTTGAAGAAAGCATTTTCGTACTGGCAGATACATATGTGTGAAAGCACATGTGCCAGACAGAAGAGCGCTGGGATTTCTAACAAGAAGGATATAAAATCATCAAACGGTTCCAACTACTTCTGAGTATCACTCTCCAATCTACTGCCACGGGCCAGTAAAATGCACTCTAGGTTGGCTACAAAGCACCAGCAGTCTGAAAGCATTGGTTGTCTTCACGCTGCGATTTCTGGCAAATTAAATAATGCCCCAGCATGTGAGGTCCCAACAAAGACCCTCGTGTTTATTGACCCACTGCCTAATATATTATATATAAAATTCAGTTAATACACATTATGGCAATAAGTAACTAAAAAACAGCTAGTAAAGCGTACCTAAATTTCAACCACCTTAATAAATGTTGGAATATACTTATTAAAAGATTTTTGCTTTTTTTTCCCCATAAAGTCCTGCATTGAAATCTACTTTCTGTCCCTTCTGTATGCTTTCCCATGTTTTTCACTGGAGTTCAGGGGTGTACAACTCCAATAATGGAAGGAAGGAGGCCAACGGCTAGAGATAGACGTCTGCACTCTCTGGTCCACAGATCGGAGTATCGACAAGGTGAATAAAATATATGACCTTTATTGGTCAAAAACGTACTGCATGACGCGTTTTGAGCTCCATAAGCTCTCCTTCAGGTGCACAATTGCTTGCCAGGCGAGGTCAGAGTAAGTAAGTGGGCACCTGAAGAAGAGCTTGTGGAGCTCGAAACACGTTGTGAAGTACATTTTTGCCAAATAAAGGTCATATATTTTATTCACCTTGTTGATACTCCGATCTATGGACCAGATTGCGCAGATGTCCATCTCTAGCCATTGGCCTCCTTTCTTCCATTGCCGTCTGGTCCTCGGTGACCAGTCTGTAGATTCTACAGCCACCTCAAACTCTATACTTCCATTGGTATTGTGACTCATTCACAACACCTAAAGGTGAGGGACCAACTGGTCCATTTCTCTGTACATTTATATTTCCAACATCCATTGCAAACTCATCTGCACTATAAGCACGCTCGGTGTTCTCCCCCTTTGTTATTACAACTCCAATAAAGCAGGAAAGTCGAGGCTGGATGATCACTTGAAACAGTTACCGTATTTTTCGGACTATAAGACGCACTTTTTTTCCCCAAAATTTTGGGGGAGAAGAAGGGTGCGTCTTATAGGCCGAATGTGGCGCCTGGCATCCGCTGTAATAGAGAGGCGGAAGCCGGCAAGGGATAGACGCCATTACAGGTGCCGGGGCCTGAGACATCGCTGCCCTGTCCTGCATGAAGCCAGCAGCGGGAGGAGTGATGCTATTCCGCTCCTCCGTTCCCCGCCGCTGGCTTCAGGCAGGGCAGGACAGCGATGTCTCAGGCCCCGGCGTCTATCCCTCTCCGGCATCCGCCTCTCTAGTACAGCGGATGCCGGGTCTGCAGTCAGTATCAGCGGCCCCTTCTCCCCCGGGGCCAGTCCCCACCGGCCCCGTACCTGTAGAGTTGCAGGCCGGCTCCTGCGCGGCGATATCGCAGGAGCCGACCTGTTCGGGTGACAGCCGGGAGCCTAATGAGGCTCCCAGGCCTGTCACTGCTGTATTAGTATTGCGGCTGGTCTCTATGACCAGCCGTAATACTAATAGACAGAATGTCCCATAGACGGCAATACAGTTGTATTGCCGTCTATGGGACTTGCGATCAAGTGACCGCAGGTTCAAGCCCCGGGGGGGAATAAAATGGTAAAAAAAAAAAAAAAGCTTTAAAAATATATAATAAAAATATGAAATAAATAAAAGTTCTAAATCACCTCCTGTCCCTAGAATATATATATAAAAGTAGAAAATCATATATCATAAACCACCGGTTTTTTTTTTCAATAAAAGGTGATCTAAGCAATAGATATTCCCCAAAATTGTATAACTAAAAAGTACTTCTGGCCCCGCAAAAAAAAAACACTCTATGCGTCCCCGTACAGCTGCAGGGTCACCTGTCAATGTGGCCTTGCAGCTGTTGCAAAACTACAACTCCCATATATTAAATATTTTACCAGTTTTTGCTTCAAATTTTTTTTTCCCTATTTTCCTCCTCTAAAACCTAGGTGCGTCTTATAGTCCGAAAAATACGGTACATCTCGGCCATTATAAAAGAACGCTGGTTTTGATGTCATACAAAAGAGGAGATTCTATCTACATTATTTCATCAGTTAACAGTCAGGATTGAGAGCAGCTGTAGATGCATATAAATATGCCAAACTCAACTGAGTTTTCAATGGTTGATATCACTGGAAATAGAACAAGTACAAGATGAAAATCTTTCATACAGCACAAAAGCCACTGTTCTAAGGTTTACAATGCCAGAAGTATAACTGTATGAAGTGACCCCACCAACCTAAACCTCTTTGCATTATATAAGAACTCGTATATCCTTGTACACCAGCAAGAAGCAGTGAGAATACAGATGGGATAGAAAGAAGATGTCACTAGATTATGACATATAGCAATGTCACAAATACTGTTAAAAAAATCAAAAGCTGCTACAAAGTTTAGGTATGGTTTAAGTGATTGTTTTTTTTTTTGCAATATTATGCTAGGCTCACATCTGTGCCAGAGTCTCAGCCACAGAAACAACCAAAAAATAGTGAAGAGAAAAGTCCTGCATGGACACAAACGTGTCCACAGGTAACTGCTGTTTTAGTAGTCTGACTCTCCCCCGGTGGACCCAAACGATGGAGACCTGTGAACAGATGTAAACCTAGCCTTATGCTGCTGTTAAATTTAATCAATGGCTTATGTCATTTTTTTTTTTTTTTTTTTAGAAAAAGATGGATCTAAGACTTTTAGAAAAACATTGCTACACTGAGACTAAATATAAGAGCACTCACCTGTTTTATTCTTGCCAATTCCTTTAGCGCTCTTCCCCACTGCTGCTTATAGTGCAACTTAGATTTTGTTGTAGATTCCAACTTCCTTTCAAGTTCAACCTATTGAGGGGGGGGGGGGGGGGGGGGAGGCAGAGAAAAAATTTTTTAGACAGCTGCATTCTACATGGTACATAAAAGTTACAATAAATACTGTAATATAATCATTCAAGTGAATTTCAAAGGAAATATGAACAAAATGATTACTGGAGATGAGCAAATTTTTCAGCTTCGCTGAATTTTCCAATACGTTTAAATTAATTTGCGGCAATCACATAACCCCCCCCCAGCTATTTCCTGGTTGCAGAAAGCCTATATAGTAGTGTAGAACACTGTGCCTTGCTGTATTTGTAGTGATGTTCCACTGGTGGACTTGAACCAGCAATGCACTGATCGCTGGTTCAGCACTATAGACTGCAATACGCATGTATTACAGTCTATGGAGGAAGTCAGCCTATGCAGACAAATAAGCTGACTTCCTCACTTCTAGGTAAGATCAACCAGGTACTGGGGGGCTACTAGCAGCCCGGGGTCATCGGTCAGACCCCGGGCTGCAGAAGATGCATATTGGCACCCACAGATATCGCTACAGGGGTGCCCTAGGGCACATGTAGCATGGAAAAACCCCGCGGATAGCGCAGTCAATCACAGGGCTGGATGCACGTATGGCACCGAGGGTGATCCCGCGTTCCTAGAGTTCCTTGCCCCATGTCCTAACATTCAGCAACTATTTTCTGGAAAAAATAAATAAATAAAAAATGAACTAAAATAAACTAAAACTACCATGAAGCATGCGGAAATCCGGATTAGAAGAAAATCAAGTATTTCCTGAAATTCGGATTGAATGACACTTCATCAGCTTCGATTCGCTCATCTCTAATGATTACCAATACAGTGAAGATTTTCCTATCCCAAAGAAGGGAGAAATCTATAGTATTGTAAAATGGATTATATGGAAAGGTTGCCAAATGTGCAAAAATGGATGTAACAGTGCCAAATTTATCAAAATGGAACAGTGGCCACTAAGACCAATATTTAACGCCAAAACAGAAAAGTCCATAAGCATATAATCCACGTATAAATCCAGATGTTCTTAAAACAAGTAGTTACAGTCAGCTGAGGAACCCACAAAAGATAACAGTGCAGTCATACAGTCCACGTATCTTTGCAAGGTTTATCCTATTGTTTACCTAGCATAAGCTGTGCTAAATGTTTGGCAGTCCTCCATAGGAAGGAACATCACACCATTAAACATATTAATGTTTACCGTATTTTTCGGACTATAAGACGCACTTTTTTTCCCCAAAATTTTTGGGGAAAAGAAGGGTGCGTCTTATAGTCTGAAGGTGGCGCCTGGCATCCGCTGTAATAGAGAGGCGGAAGCCGGCAAGTGATAGACGCCATTACAGGTGCCGGGGCCTGAGACATCGCTGCGCTCCTCTGCCCTGCATGAAGCCAGGCAGCGGCAAGGGCTCCTCCGTCCCCCCGCCGCTGGCTTCATGAAGGGCAGAGGATCGTAGCAATGTCTCAGGCCCCGGCGTCTATCCCTCCCCGGCATCCGCCTCTCTAGTACAGCGGATGCCGGGTCAGTATCCGTGGCCCCTTCTCCCCCGGGGCCGGTCCCCACCGGCCCCGTACCTGTAAAGTTGCAGGCCGGCTCCTGCGCGGCGATATCGCAGGAGCCGACCTGTTCGGGTGACAGCCGGGAGCCTAATGAGGCTCCCAGGCCTGTCACTGCTGTATTAGTATTGCGGCTGGTCTCTATGACCAGCCGTAATACTAATAGACAGAATGTCCCATAGACGGCAATACAGTTGTATTGCCGTCTATGGGACTTGCGATCAAGTGACCGCAGGTTCAAGCCCCCGGGGGGGAATAAAATAGTAAAGTAAAAAAAAAAAAAAAGCTTTAAAAATATGAAATATATAAAAGCTCTAAATCACCTCCTGTTTTTTTTTCAATACAAGGTGATCTAAGCAATAGATATCCCCCAAAATGGTATAACTAAAAAGTACAGCTGGCCCCGCAAAAAAAAACGCTCTATGCATCCCCGTACAGCTGCAGTGTCACCTGTCAATGTGGCCTTGCAGCTGTGGCAAAACTACAACTCCCATATATTAAATATTTTACCAGTTTTTGCTTCAAAATTTTTTTCCCCTATTTTCCTCCTCTAAAACCTAGGTGCGTCTTATAGTCCGAAAAATACGGTAGTTCACATTCTGGGAGTAATGATCATTGTGTGAAACAAGTTTTTGTCTCTATTACCTTATGTTAACCAGCCATGCAGCACAGAACCATCTTTCAGTTTTAAAAACTTTGGTGTACCTCACAAAATTAAAGAGAACCTGTCATGTTCAAAATACTCCCCAATCCAATAATAAAGCTATGTATGGGCCTTTAATAGTAGTAAAAACAAATTTTCATTGCCACAAACTTATAAAGTAAGGGGGCTTTCACACATGCGCTTGTTGTCCAGCTTTTGCATTCCGCCAGGTTTCTGGCCTTTTGCCCCCGCAAAACTGGAGAGGGGACTGAAACCCGGTGGTCAGTTTTAAAACGCCTTTCACTTGAAAGGGTTTGCAAAGATGACCGCCCATGTGCGTCTTCTGCCTGTCCGCAGGGAAACCTTTTTTTTTTAATTTTTTTTTTTAAGCCAGACACAAAGTCCTGCATGTCTGACTTTACAGCCTAATTTGCCTGTAGACAGTTGCAAATGCTCCAGTTCTTGTCTGGAATCAGTGACTAATATCTCCCTTTTAGATATACCTAACATTTTTTTAGAATCTGTATGTATCACAATTGTCCATATACAAATCTGGCATATCAAATCCGCATATACAGTGGCGGCAAAAAAACCCCGCATCATTTTACAAAATGTAATAATGATTGTAGCAAAAATTATGTCATTTTCCATTTCTATCCTCTTTTCTCCTGGATGATGAGTATTTGGCAATTTTGTACATGTCACGTGACATTTTTCAGTCGATTTTGCAGTAGGAAGTATACATATCATTTGTAGGGACTCAATTTAAACGTATCACATACATTTCACAAAATCCACTGGGTTTTTTTTTTTTTTGGCCACCACTATATTTTCAGGCCATCTTGCATATTCATAAAAAGATGATCCTCCCTGCATCATTTTATGGCTACAAAGGTATTTCTGCTCCTATTAAGGGTCCCTACACAACACTATTATTGGTGTGGGAGGAAGTCTGGACCCTACGAACTCCCTTGAAAAAAAAAAAAAAATCTGCCAGCAGTACTGACCCCTTGAAACTGTTGTGCCGATGGTCAGGGGCACATTAGCTGCATAAGCTATGAAAAGAAGTCTCAATCTGTCTGGAGCCAAGATGGCTGTAGTTGTCATTCAAGAACAGACAGGAGGGGTAGGTGAGTGAAGTGTCCTCGACCCTTTGCAATAAACATAGTCTTGGCTTCCACAGGGACAAGATGAATCAAGACAGATTTTTACTGCTTAGGCTAGGTTCACATCTGCGTCAGAGTCTCCATAGGAGATTCCTCCGAAAATTGGACAAAGAAAAGTCTTGTACTGAGGATTTTTCAAGTCACCTGGTTTCAATAAAAAATGGCAGAAACCTGGTGAACCTCATTAAAGCTTATAAGGTCCCAGGGTAACAGACAGCCCAGCGCAAGTGTGAACCTAGCCTTAAGCAACTAGTATGAAAGCCTCATGAACTCTGGTAAACCAAATAGAGTAACATGGAAAGATACAAAAAGTTACCTTATTATTCAAAAAAGAATTGTTATTATGAATAAAAAAGTATCTTTGTACATCTCATTTCTTTATTTGATTGACAAGTGATCAAGTAGGTTTCACGGTCAAGTTCTTGGGACTGATCAGAAATTGTAGGTGTTCATAACTACCCCGTTTCCCTGAAAACAAGTCATCCCCTGATTGTAAGACATGGCAGAGGTTTTGTTGAATTGCCTAATATAAGGCACCCTCCGAAAGTAAGACATCCCCAACAATAATAATAATCTTTCTGCGCAAAGATTGTATGAAGAAATACATTGAAGCTGGCTGAACACTGTGCACGATGTTCCGTGTGCACAGGTATGCCGGCTGCTTATGCTGCTGCGATACGCTGTATCCACTGTCCCTGCTGCTGTAGGATGAGCTGGGAGATGCCGCTGTGCATACACTAAGCATCATATGCGGTGGCGGGTCCACTCTCCCAGCTCATCCCACAGCAGCCAGAACAGTGGATACAATGTATGGTATCATAGCAGAAGAAGCAGCCGGCTTTCCTGTGCACACGGAACATCGTGCACAGCGTTCAGCCGGCTGCAATGTTTTTCTTCATACATTTTTTGTGCAGCAAGCATATTTCAGCGTAGCGCAGCAGCACACAAAAATAAAATAAGACATCCCCTGAAAATAAGACACAGCATATCTTTAGGACCAAAATTTAATATAAGACACTGTCTTATTTTTGGGGAAACACGGTATTAATATAGAGATGTCTTATCTGTGTGAGATGTTGCCTCTTGCAGCAGTTTCTTGATGGACACCCTTTAGGCTTATATTAGGGGCCACCATTACTTCAGTGACTAAAGTATGTTACACAACAGTCCTGCTGCCATATTGCTGTCAAGCCAGAAATGAGGATTCATAAAATAGAAGTCGTAACCTACTGGCAAAGACTCTAGCCTTGTCTGGATGAGGCAAACAACTGTCCAGTTGCTGGGTCATAGGCACATGAGCTCATAAAGCAATTCTGCATTCCTCAGTTCTCTTCTTCCACAGGTTGTATGTGACCCCCTTCTGTAATCCTGTACATTATGTGCCGACAGCTCATAGGTCTGCTAAGGCATTTTCAGCCACTCACTTTAAGCATTTGGTTGGAGGGAGGTGTAGATAGCGAGGGGTACAAAGTCTGAATCAAAATGCTTATTTTTACTTGCCATAGCTGATCTGTTATAACTGAATTCCAGCCAACCTGGCCTTGTTTTAGGAATGTACTTTCTCAGTCTCAAACAGAGAAACAAGTTGGCTAAAACACTCCAGACAAAGTTTTACTCTTTATTTTAATAAAATGATAGCAAGTTTAAAGAAACACAAATGTCAGCCCTCCTTTACCATGCACTTTCAAGAAGAGATCGGCTCCAAAATAAATAAATTATATATTTAACGTTGCTCAAAAAATGAACCCTCCGCTGTGTTGACTAGTTAATATCAATAGGAGAGGGGAAAATGAATGACTCTGTTTGTATATTTAAGGACAATACTAACAGTGCAGTTAGACTCTTTATAAAGGATTATAGGACTGTGTTTATACAGAGAGCTGTTACGTGAATGATTAAGTTGTTTTACAATAGATGAGATCAGAACAACCAAAATCTGTCAGTGTACACTGGTAAAAACACAGCAAACCACATAATAATGGAACGTAGGGCTGCAAAGAGTCATGAAACTTGTTAAAGTGAACTACTGGATTACTATTCAGTGCTATCAACAGGAAGATACTCAGGTTAATGTACAGAAGCTTCATAAAGAAGACTGTACTGAACTGTAATATTAGCCATGGAAAAAGTATAAGGTTAATGTGAACTACGGTATTATTTTATGGCACTAGGACCACAGAGATGAGATTCTCAGCACAGTCTAATAGATACGTCACAAACTGCACTGAATTGTAGTATCAGCCATGGAAATAAGTAGCAGGCAACCTATTCCTGTAAATTCCACATGGAAAAGCCGAGGATTAGGCCCCACTGAATGACAACATGGCTAATCTGTATACCTGCAGCAGAATCTGAATTTCAGCCCTTGGATTACTACCCTAAAAATTATGTCAAATTTAATGCCGAAGTGTGAACACAGTCTAAACAGGGATTAGAGCATTCAGGGACTCGCCATATAACATTTTAGCATGCTTAAAGGGGCTGCCAGGTTTAGAAGATCTGTTTCAAGTAGGAGTAAAATTTCTCTTTTTTGCCGTTACACCTTCCCCAGTCTCCTCTGGGATTTGACCAATTCCTGGACAACCACTTAAACCATTTGTTCTTTTGGACAGTCTAACTTTAGAAAATCATGAAAATACAGGGAGAAATTCACTATGCTAAATGAGTCACAATTCAGACTCAATGTGCGCTACACTAGCAGGAGAGAGGCATGGTCTTGCAGGAAGAGGACACGGTTTCAAATGCATTAGTGTGCCAAGATTTTGGTACAAAGCAAGAAAACCAAAAGGTGATGTACAGTTAGTCAAAAGTGTATAACTTGCAGGAAATTCATCATCCAGCCTTTAAAACAATTGGTATACCCTCTGACGTCCAGGTGTAAGTTCACGCTGTTTGGTCAGGATTACTAGCCAATCCTACTAATATTATAAATGTGAAAGTTTGTGAGTTTGGATGTTTATTAGTCAATCACCCAAAAACGGCTGAACAGATTTAAATGAAATTTGCCACATAGATAGTCTGTAACCTGGATTAACACATTAATTACTTTTTATCCTGGTAAATGACATGGCTTTGCGACTGTTCTGAATTTATGTTCACATACTATATCACACTGCTCCTGCAGCAACCTTATCTCAGGTCCCAGGGCTGTTATCTCTCTGTGTAAACACTCAGCTAACCCTCAGTGGTTTGTGTACACACATTTGCATATTATCTGATCAGCTCCAGCCAGTACAGACAAACTGACATTGCCAAACCCCTTTAATCCAAATTGGCAGTTTGTCAATTTTAAAAATGCGTGGAAAAAGAAAATCTAATTTGTCGCAAACAATGAGAGCTATGAAGGAAGCAAAAAGTCAACAGAGTTCTCCTCAAGCACAGCTGAGGGGATCATTGACGCCCACAACACATGCATTATATGGCGTCCCAGCAAGCTGCTGAGATGCTGCAACAATCATGGACACAGCGCGAGGAATGAGTTCAGTGGCAGGCCAGCTTGAGAGTTGCCGAAACGCCGGAGCATGCGGAACATCAACACCAACAACAAGCTTATTATATGGCTTCCCAGCGAGCTGCTGAGATGCCGGAACAATCAAGGGCATAGTGTAAGGAACACGTTCAGCGACAGGCCAGCTTGACAGCTGTCAAAACGCCGGAGCAGGTGAATCATCAACACCAACAACAAGCTCATTATATGTTGTCCCAGCAAGCTGTTGAGATACCAGAATAATCACAGGCACGGTGCAAGGAACAAGTTCAGCAGCAGGACAGCTGAAAAGCTGCCAAAACGCTGGAGCAGGCAAACCATTTATGGCAGCAATCATCCACTTCAACAACCCACAGACGAAGTCTTGGACAGAGGCTAGTATACTATATAGACAGATTCCCTTCAATTTCACCTTAACCAATAGCCCCATATTTTCATGGCTGAGAGGTAAAAGGACCAAAGATGAAAGAAAGTCATCCCAACTTTTTTTTTTTTTTTAAAGCATTACATAACTTGGAAAAATGAAGGACTGATACAACACCTGAACGTATGTATACTAAACAAGAGCAGATTATCAGCATAGTCTCAACAAATGTCTGCGTCTTTATTTCATGTGCTGCAGAAGTCAATCTCTGCTGGGTAGCACAATAAATGGTAAGGCATACTGTAGATATATTTTCCTATAGCTTTTCAGTTGGGTGTTTAAAATGCAGAAATTATTACACCACAGTAGCATCTATGTGATTCCATGTAACTACTCGGCAATCGGATTCATTAGAGTCATTATGACTTAATGGTGGGAGAAATCCATCTCGAAAATGAGTCTGGGATGAAGAGTCTATTGGGAATGGATCTCTTAGTCACTGTATTTCCAGAGAGGTTATCAGGGTGAAACCTTGTTCTAAAGACTGACGTGAAACACATTTCTTGTCTGTGAGCCAGGCCATTGTCTGGGACATTTTTGGGATTTTAAACCAAGTAGAAATTCAACTTGGTTTTATGACAATTTAATCCTGTAGTTAATATTTACTGTACTGAAATTAACTGTATTATTTTTTTTCTGTCTTAAGCACATATACATTAGTCAATAAGAGGTCGCCTCCTGAACTCACAAATCAAGAACAGTCTTAACATATCTAGTAAGGAAATATTTTATGTCATGAAAGAACACTAGAAAACACATTTGATAATTTTGTACATTTTCTGTAGATCTATAGAACATACTTATTTCATTTATGGGTTACTGTTTTCCACATTTACTTTACACTTATACAAGAGTATTCTAATAAGTTATACACCAACTCTGTGAGTGATGTAACATTATATACTATATCATATTTTATTATAAATTAGATTTATTATTGTTTTATAACATTTTATTATATTTTTATATCCCATTAAGGAGCTACGATTTTACATATTTTTTTTATACAGTACATATTACATATTAGCATCCTGCTGCATGTTACTAACTTATGCCCTGACTCACTACGACATATGCTGTAGGAAAAACACTCAGTGTACCGTCAGCTCGCAGTTCTTTCTAGGTCACAAGGGCTGACTTCACAATGGTCTCTCAGTTCCTGATGGTGTCTCAGGTAAATCCTGTGACCCACTTGAAGAATGGACTGGCTGACTTCTGACTGCAGCAATCCAAGGGTTAAACAGCGGACATTGGAGTTTCTCAGATACTGGCTGATAGAGCAGGAAGCTGGCTGTCCTCAGAGAGCAGAGTACCCATTCATGGGATGCCTGTGCTTCCTACATCAACGCAAAAACAAAGAACTGCTGACACCCATTAGGATGTTAAAGGATTATTCCCATCGGAGACATTTATGGCATAAATGCCACAAGATAAGCCATAAAATGTCTGCTAGATACAGGTCCTTGATCCTTCTTTTGCAGCAGCGGTGATTGGTACACATGCACAACTCTTTTCTTTTCCTTTTATTGAGCTTACAAAAACAGTGGTCCATGCTTGGCAATTGTCAGAGGCAAAACATAATGAGCCTTTAACATGTGATACTGCAGTGTACTGTACATTTTAATAGATGCCTATTCAGTCCAGTCTACGGCAGGACCTAATAGGCATTTGGACGATAAAATTTAACGTTTAATATAAATTACTAACCCTTTAAAAACGCAGAGTAGTTTGTACATTAATGCTCAGCTATTTTTCTTCATATTTTCCTTCCCCGCCTTCCAAAATTCATAACTTTTTTTATTTTTCTATTGGCTTTATGCTCAGTTTCTTATAGTGTTGACACCTTTTCCGGAAACACTCATCATTATGGGTTTGTTGTCTGACACTCTTTTGGAACTTGGAATTATTTTTATAACATGTATTGGTTATTTAGGTTTCTGTGCCTGTTGAATAACTTAGGCGGTGCCATAGTACTGCTTTTATTAATAACTTATTAAAAGTTTCATGGACATTATTAGATTTATCATTGTTGGGGAGATATGTCATTGCTTTTTAGTAATAGGCATTTGAACAGTGAAGTGGCTCAGAGTAGCCTTGCAGCGCTGGAGTCCCAGGTTCGAATCCAACCAAGGATCAACATGGAGTTTGTACAGTTTCCTCCTACACTCTAAAGACATACTAATAGGGAACATAGATTGTGAGCCCCATATGGGACAGTGACTGATTGTGTCTGTAAAAGCGCTGAAGAATATCTTGGTGCAATACAAAAGTAAGCTACGGTAAATAACTAAAAATTGTATATGGAGGCTATTCAAAAGCAGTTTCAGACTGTCATGGCACCCTGTGACCAGCATTAATCGTGGCATCTAACTTTCTAAGAATGAGTGTTATCCTCCATTCTGTACTCACTTGACACAGTTATACCATACACTGTATAGACCAGGGGTAGGGAACCTTTGGTTCTCCAGCTGCTGTGAAACTACAACTCCCAGCATGCTCCATTCACTTCCATGGGAGTTCCAAGAACAGCAGAGTGAGTATGCATGCTGGGAGTTGTAGTTTTGCAACAGCTGGAGAGCCGTACGTTCCCTACCCCTGGTATAGACCCATCTAGTATCTATCCTTAGAATTGTTCAGCTCTTGGGCAGCCCATTTAAAGGGGTTAGGGCTAGTTAACATGTAAATTACGTGTGGCTTATTTTGGTCCTGAAAAAAAAAAACGCTTCCTAACTTTTTGGACTTTGCCGCGCTTTTTGTAGCTTTTTTTGTAGCTTGTTTTTTTGGGTAAAAACCGCTTCTAAAAACACCAGGTGGTTTTCCCCTCCCGTAAAGTGAATGGCCCGCAAAAAATGCGTTGCGGTTTTTGAAAAAATGCCTGAAGAAAGGTCATATCGCTTCTTTTTTCTGCTAGAGGCGAAAAACTGCTAGCAGAATAAAAAAAAGCTAGCGGTCTACATAGACCACAATTGTAATGAGGCGGATTTTGAGGCGAAATCCAGAGTCAAAATTCGCCTCTTTGCCCCCGTGTGAACTAGCCTTTTTATGGGACTATGATCAATTGCTGTAGCCTCTTCACTACTTGCCAGCACCATAAGTTTTATGGTGGCTGTGGTCGGTACTGCAGCTCAGCCCCATTAATTTGAATGGCACCGAGCTACCGCATGGCCAGGTGACCAATGGATATGATGTCAGTTCCTGAGAAGAAAAGGTGAAGCTCAGTATAACCCCAGGACTGGTGCGGACAATGGCTAACTACTGTAAATGAAATCATGTGATATTGTTTGGCTAACACACACAGAGGGCTGCTATGTAATGATTGCACCAGCCTATAAATACTATTTATTGCCTAAAAATACTTTACATTTTGATTCAATTAAGCTATGGCAGGAGTATTTATTAAAAAAAAAAAAAAAAAAAAAAAACATCCACTAGAAAAATGTAATATACATGCCCATAAAAATGAATGTACGTAAAAACAACAAGTAGTAGTAAATGAATAGGATGGCCAAGTCCAATGTTACCTTTTCTAGTGTGAGAAGATTGATCTCTGACTGTAATCGGATTTCTGGTTTACTGCTTTGCTGCTCCTTATACTGCTGAAACTCCTTGTCCAGTAATTTAAACTTATGCTCGGTTTCTTGAAGCTGGGAGGGAAAAACAGACAGACATTGATATAAAACCCATTAAACTGGCTACTTAAAGAAGCAAGCTGAGGACATAGAACATGTCAGTACTCAGCCCATGAACCCTATGTTTATAGACGTTAAGCAGATATCACAATGGCGCTGCCACCATAAATTACCGCTGCTCGCAAAACAGCAGAATACTCAAAACCAAAAGATGTTAAAACAAGCTCTTAGGAAACAAAAGTGAAAAGTTATTTATTTCCTAGTGACACAAGAAAAACACAGACTAGAGATAAAATGCAGAAACTGCCCTCCACTAAATCACTGACAGCTCGGCCATGCTTTTTTTAAATTATTACATTATATATTTTAGAACATTTACCTCTGGATATTTTTCTGATGTTATGACAAATGTAACTGCAAAGCAGGAAAAATGTAGCAGCTCACATAGCAGTATCTACCAGCTAGGTACAGAATAGAATAGGTTTTATTTAATAAAAATGAAGATAATGTAGATTAGATAGAATACGGACCCATTAATTTCCATAGCCCCCATACACATGTCCATTGCTTTCAAAAATCAGTGTCTGGGCCGTATAGATGAGCTGCAAAATATGGAGCAGGTCATATACCTGACCGTTTATATAGGCTGGTTAATCTATTCAATAGTATGGGTCTGCAAAAAACACAAAATGCACACGGGTGGACATTTTTAAGGAACTGGGCACTGCCTATGGTCATATGCATGAAACCTAAGAAGGAGATATATCATGGAAATAATGTTCAAGTTGTAATCTGCAGTAAAATTATCAATCACATGACAATTAACACATTTCTCAAGTCTCTAAGTCTAACTCTTCTGTTCTGAGGGGTTACGCCATTTTCCATTCCCAATAATTATAGGGGTGATGCCGGGACAAGTTTTAAAAAGTTGCATTTGAAAAATGTGGCACAAGCAGCTCAATAGAATTCAAGTGTCTAATAAAATAGACATTGACCCCTAGTATGGATCCTTACTATACATGTACATCTTACATACAAATAATTTCTCCAAAAATAAATTATAACAAGTATTCCAAGGTGAATACGAGGGGTTTTTCTCATGAAGACAATTAATATTTAAACATGCACATTTTTATTTTTTTTTTACAGAATTTTAAAGATTTTTCTTTAACCATATTCGTATTTTGTCTTGGTAGGTTGCCAATAGATATGACCAAGAATGCAGGAACTTTTTATGGTCTGACACTTGTCAGAAACTCAGCCATAATTTCCTTATTGACGTCAGGTTATCAGGCAGGGACAGCGCCTGAATGAGAAGATAACTGGGCCGCAATAAGAAAAATCATGGCTGGGTTTCTGAAAAATGCCAGACCATAGAAAGTTCCTGCATACATGGTCGTATCCATTGGCAGCCGCTCAAGACAAAAGATTGTCACCACTAAGATTAAAGAAAATCTTTAAAATTCTTCTACATTTTCCATTATTTATATTTGCAAAAATATGGTTATGTCCATGGGAAAAATCCCTTCCAATAAGGCATCCATATCAACAGAATAACCATCCAGCGGTCCCCGGATTACCTGCTGCTGAAGCCGCATCTTGTCCTCCTCCAGCTGCTTAACCTTTAACCTCTCGAGCTCTATTTGATGTACGCAGTCTTCTCTCACTCTTCTTATAGAGTCCTGACGCTCCTGAACACTCCGTTCACACTGTAGCTGAAGTTCTGCCTTAGCCTTTTTTAACTGGAAAGTAAACACAATAAAACCTTGTAAGAAAAGCAGCACATATGGAAATATGACTATAGGGATTACTTTCTCAGGTTATTAACAGGCCCCTAATTAAGTGTAACATGAAAAAAAGCGCCCTCCACCTCAACGACGTATTCCACAAAAACACCTACTATATATAACACTCAGTAAATAAACCACTTGCTGTGAGCGCGGATTCCTCTTAACACTGTAAGTGACAACAATATTACATTCACGTTGGTTACAGCTAAGTAGGAACTTTTTTATTTTAGATTTATTTGTGATCAGCAGTTTTGTTGAACGGTAACGTAACATAAGGTTAGTTAGTGAGAGCTAATAATAATTAAAAATAATGCTTCATAATGCAGTAGGTGTATGATGAAGTTGTGGCATGCATAAAAATGTTGCTATACAGAGGGCTCAAGAATACAGACAGTGAATAAGCCCCTTCCGCCACTCGCCTCCAGACACTGGACAATGTATCTGATAGATATATGGTCTCAAACCCTGGAAAAGTGAGGTTGCTCTGGAGTTGCGTAGAAACGGTTTTTATTTTATCTATAAGTGTATGAACATCCAAATGGACCAGACTCTCTCAACTCCAACCTTTATCTTCACAGCCCTGCAGAGATGACCATTTATTACGATTCCTCCCCAAATATAGCAGAATTCACTTTTTTGCAGCAGGAGACAGAACAATAGCCATCTCTGCAGTGCCTTGGAGTTGAAGAAAAACACATGGAGATGAAAGGGAAACAAAATGTGTACAAGATTTTAATTTTATTTGTAAATGTACAATCTATATGCGCCTCCAGAGGGATTCGGAATAAAATAATCACTATATTCTGTAATATATTTTACTAGATAAAAAGCCTCCATTTTTCAGGCTTTTCCTGTCCTGTCCAACCCCCCCCCCCTTTCTTCATAAGCAGACATTCATTCAGAAACCTTTCCAAGTGAAGTGTCAAATTACTGCTCTCCATAGAAGTCTATGGGGAGGGGAGTAGGAGAAGTAGCCAAGTGAGAGAGAGAGAAAAATTGTAGAGATGAGCGAACAGTGTTCTATCGAACACATGTTCGATCGGATATCAGGCTGTTCGATGTGTTCGATTCGAATCGAACATCACGTGGCAAACTCCAAAAAAATTTGATTCCCCTCCCACCTTCCCTGGCGCTTTTTTTGCACCAATAACAGCGTAGGGGAGGTGGGACAGGAACTACGACACCGGAGGCATCGAAAAAAATCGGAAAAAGTCATTGGCTGCCGAAATCAGATGACCCCCATTTTAGACGAATAGTGGATTTCAAATCCGGGTCATATGAGAATGTGAACTTTGTGACTAAGAGACAGGGATAGCTGTACAGGCAGGGATAGCTAGGGATAACCTTTATTTAGGTAGGAATGTTATTAAAAATAACTTTTTGGGGCTCTATCGGGTGTGTAATTGTGATTTTTGTGACATAAACTTTTTCCAATAGGAATGCATTGGACAGCGCTGATTGGCCAGAGTACGGAACTCGACCAATCAGCGCTGGCTCTGCTGGAGGAGGCGGAGTCTAAGATCGCTCCACGCCAGTCTCCATTCAGGTCCGACCTTAGACTCCGCCTCCTCCGGCAGAGCCAGCGCTGATTGGCCAGAGTACGGAATTCGACCAATCAGCGCTGGCCAATGCATTTCTATGGGGAAAAGTTAGCTTGCGAAAATCGCAAGCTGAGAGGGATTTCCATGAAATAAAGTGAGTCTAAGATCGCTCCACACCAGTCTCCAAGAGTCAGCGCTGATTGGTCGAATTCCGTACTCTGGCCAATCAGCGCTGGCCAATGCATTTCTATGGGGAAAAGTTAGCTTGCGAAAATCGCAAGCTGACAGGGATTTCCATGAAATAAAGTGACTTTTATGCCCCCAGACATGCTTCCCCTGCTGTCCCAGTGTCATTCCAGGGTGTTGGTATCATTTCCTGGGGTGTCATAGTGGACTTGGTGACCCTCCAGACACGGATTTGGGTTTCCCCCTTAACGAGTATATGTTCCCCATAGACTATAATGGGGTTCGAAACACGTTCGAACACACGAACAGTGAGCGGCTGTTCGAATCGAATTTCGAACCTCGAACATTTTAATGTTCGCTCATCTCTAAAAAAGAGACACAAGGAGTCATCAGAGCATCACATTAGAAGGACAGACACTAAAAATTCCCTTATTAATATATTTGCACAGAGTGAAGTTCTGCCTTTGGACAGCCTGTGCTGTCCAAAAACCCTCCCTGTGCTGTCCAAAGACCCTCCAGCAACACCTGTCTTCTTCTCCTGACCGCCTCTTCGCCGCATTATCAGCCGGCAGAGCCAACTGTGCATGTCAGTTCAGCCATTTTCCTGTCGCCAAACGGACGCTCGTGTAAGAAGCCACAGGAACTGACACACACATTTGGCTCTGACAGCTGATGACATGGTGAAGAAGCCTGTCGGGAGAAGAATACAGAGGTGTCGCTGGAGAGTCTTCGGACAGCACAGCGGACCTCTCAACCGCTGTGCTTTTTGAGCAAATGGGAACACCCCCTGTGCTTTCTGAAGACTCATTTGCATACGGAAGAAAAAAGAAAATTCACAAAAACGGTGGCGCGGATCAGAATAATAAAAGGTAGGAGAATAATGGTCTTTATAAAGGCTATTCCAATGTGGTCTTTGTAGAATATACCGTATATACTCGAGTATAAGCCGACCCTAATATAAGCAGAGACCTCTAATTTTACCACAAAAAAAACTGGGAAAACTTATTGACTCGAGTATAAGCCGAGGGGGAAATGCAGCAGCTACTGGAAAATTTCAAAAATTAAAATGGTCGGAGTTTTTGGGTGCTGGGGAAGGGGAGGGGGTGTTTTGGTTGTCCGTCTACCCCTTCCCTGAGCTTGAGGACTGGGTTTCCCCCCCCCCACTTGGAATTCAGCTTGGCTGAATATAGGGTATCTGCAGTGCTCCTATTAACCCCTCTTGACGGAACAGGAGCACTGCAGATACCCTATATTCAGGAGACCGGGCACTGTCAGACACAGAGAGACGTAATGTGTTTGTGTTTCACAGTCATCTTCTACTTTTATATGTATTCTAGGGAAAGGAGTGATTTAGAACTTTTATTTACTTTATTTTTTCTTATATTCTTTTTAAAGCTTTTTTTTTCCAGTATTTTATGGAAGATTCTATACATTACTATCGTGGCTGGTCATAGACAACCCCCCCCTCCCCCCCAAAAAAAAATTATATAATAATATTTTTTTTTTTTTTTTTTGCTTGACTCGAGTATAAGCCGAGGGGGGCTTTTTCAGCACAAAGAAAACTGTACTGAAAAATTTGGTTTATACTCGAGTAAACTACACATTGAGAACACCAAGTTAAATGAATATTGTTAAAAAGTGGGAGAATTCAGTAAGTAAATGCCTCTTATTAGGAAGAAAGAAGTGGACTACTTGGGAAATAAAGAAAAAATATACATATATGGGCCAACTCAGACAACCCTGCAGTATTTCAAGTTCTAGCATAGAGAAAGAATGGAAATTACAGAGTTGTTGTAAAAAGACGTTCATACACTCTAGGTCAACTAACTGGCTGGGGAAAAAAGCCCAAATGTGAAGGTAACAGGCTATACGATACTGTTGATACAAAGTGAATTACACATGTACAAACTTACACTGTAACAGAAGGCAATCTTAATAAAACTTTCCTAGTACAGATCCAGTATGTCAACATGTCCAGAATAAATTAATGTGTCTTAGATAAGGAAATGTTTAAGGCACCAGAGTTACTTTCTGCTTTATGTCTGTATCATAGCAAATGTCGGATTTTACCAATAGGATTGTGCCAAGAACACAAAGCAGGATATTCTCCATGACCCTGAAGATTTACGACTGCTTTACTCCATCCTTGTCTAAGAGGAAAGCCTTACATTTCATAGGTGAAAGTATGGAAGTGCGGTCATACAGTATTTTACAATATATGAGAATGGAGTACAACATAAACAACTTATCACTGTCAGAATCAAGACACAATTTACAGGTTTTGCTGTATTTGGGACAAAAGCAAAGTACAATATAAGCCTCTACCGCTATATACTATCAGGGTTTATCACTATTTTGGTTTTTATTAAAAAAAATATTTGTGTATTTTCCTTCAGAAACATTTAATATACAATCTTTTGTTGCTCTAACTTGGGATTTAGGTGCACACGCACAATGGAGAATGGGGGTATCAAGACAAGTGTGACCGGTGGAGACGTGCAAAGAAAACGTCACCATATCATAGCTGGCAAAGATTTCAGGCATCATATATGCAAGTAAGGTGATATAAATAAAATATTTAAAAAAAACAACAAAAAAAAACAAAACACACATACATCCATCCCACGTGAAACCGTATTTATCACAAGGGGTCATTTAAAAAGTTAGAAATGTGACCAAGGCCAAGGCGGAAACGCAGATTTTTTTTTGTTGCAGATTTTGTTGCAGTTTTTTGAGCCAAAGCCAAGGATGGCTACAAAAGGAATGGAAAATATATAGGAAGCTCTTATACTTCTCCCTTCTGTTCAGTCCACTCCTGACTTTGGCTCAAAAAACCGCAGCAAAATCTGCAACAAAAAAAGCTGCGTTTCCGCAATGTGGGACCTCAGCCTTAGGCCGTAAACTCACACATACACATACATGTTTTCCAGACTAATTCTGCATAGTTCAACTCTATTTTACACTTTCAGCAATTGGACAAAGATGATCATACCTCCATTTCATCACTCGTGATTTGATGTTCTCTTATTTTTAGGTCAGCCAAGGCTTTCTGCAATGTTTCTTCCAAAGCTGTGTATTCAGCAACCTATAAAGTAGCAGAAAAAAACCCTTAAATATTATATACATAAATAAGATGTGTGTCTGAAGTGTTCAGCCGCTCGTGCCAGTGCTGTAACTGACATTGATATGTACTGCACATATGTGCAATACCCTAGTTTATGTATTGTTTCTTAAAGTGAGTCCATTATTGGCTATAGGTTTTTGTTTTGTTTTTTTAAAGGGATTCTATCATTAGAATCCTGTTTTAAGCTAAATGCATATCGGAACAGCCTTACAAAAGGCTATTCTTCTTTTATCATTAAGGAATGGCGGCGCGGAGAAGACTTCTCGATATCTCGGTTTCATCCATATGCTAATTAGTTTTCGCAGCACAGGGGAAGCGCCCAGTGCTGCAAGAAAACTATCCAGCGCCGCCGTTTTCTTGGTCTCTGGCTCTCGATCCTTTTCCCATCACGTCTTCTTCAAAAAGTGCCAACTGCGCATGTTCGTCACCACCTCTCCCACTCGGCCACAGGAAAATGGCGACGGACATGCGCAGTCGGCCATTTTCCTGTGGCTGAACGGGGGGAGGCAGTGAACAAGAAGGAAGCGGCGCTGGATAGTTTTCTCACAGCACAGTGCTGTGAGAAAACTAATTAGCATATGGACGAAAACTCGGGATATCTAAGGAATGGCAGCACAGCGAAGACATCTAAAAGGTAGAGGAAGAATAGCTACTCCGACATGGTTTTAGCTTAAAACGGGATCCTAATGATACAATCCCTTTAAAGGGATCCTATCATTCAGACGACATTTTTTCTAAGTACTAGGCTATTCTTCTCCTACCTTTCGTTGTTTTCTCCGTGCCGCCGTTCGCCTACAATCCCGGCTCTTGTCGGTATGTAAATTAGCTCCTCTCGCAGCACTGGGGACGGGCCCCAGCGCTCAGACAGCACTGGGGGTGGCCACAATGCTGCGAGAGAACTCTCTCCGGCGCCACCTCCATCTTCGTCAGGAACGGCCTCTTCATTCTCTTCTTCTGGCAGTGTCTTCTTACTTCTAGACCTCGGGCAGAGCAGACTGCGCATGCCCACAGGCCCCGAGAAAGTGGCTGCTTACAATACTATGCTATTTCTATCCATTTTCTCGTGGCCTATGGGGTTTGCGCAGTCTGCTCTGCCCAAGGCCACCGCCGGAAGAAGAGGCTGAAGATGATGCTGCTGAAGAAGAGGAGGCGGCACTGGAGAGAGTTCTCTCGCAGTATTGGGGACGTCCCCAGTGTTGTCTGAGCACTGGGGCCCGCCCCCAGTGTGGCGAGAGAGCTAATTTACATACCGACAAGAACCGGGATTGTATGCGAACGGCGGCACAGAGAAGACAACGAAAAGTAGGAGAAGAATAGCCTTTCTTAAGGTTACTCCGACATGGTACTTAGAAAAATTGTCGTCTGAATGATAGGATTCCTTTAAATAGGGGGCAACATGGTGGTTCAGTGGCTAGCACTGCAGCCTTGCAACACTGGAGTCCTGGGTTTGAATCCCACCAGAAACAACATCTGCAAGGAGTTTGTATGTTCTCCCTGTGTTTGCATGGATTTCCTCCCATTCTACAAAGACATAATGCTAAGACAAAAAAATGTACATTGTAATCCCTATATAGGGCTCACAATCTACCAAAAAAAATCCCTTTAAATAAGCATACCCATACGTAGCCTTTAGAAAGGCTATTCTAGGCATACCTTTCATTCATTGATCTTCGCAGCCATTTTTTAATTAATCTGGTTTTCTTAATATGCCAATTATCCTGCAAGGAGCATCGGAAGTATTATCCCTGTTCCCTGAGCACTGCTGTGTGTTGATGGACTTTCAATGAGAACAAAGCATTTATATTCACTATAGAATGTGCGCTAATGTTCTGGTAACACTATAATAAGTAAATGCAGGAGGTGTTACCAGAACATTAGCATACATTCATACATGAAAGTCCATCAACACACATCAGTGTGATAGACTCCCTTTAAAGAGGACCTTTCACCACTTTTGGGCACAGGCAGTTCTATATACTGCCAGAAAGCTGACAGTGCGCTGAATTCAGCGCACTGTCGGCTTTCCCGATCTGTGCCCGGTGTGAAGAGCTTACGGCCCGGTACCGTAGCTCTTCTATGGTCAGAAGGGCGTTTCTGACCATTAGCCAGGAACGTCCTTCTGCCTCGCGGCGCCAATCGCGCTGTGCTGTGGAGCGGGGAGGAACTCCCCCCTCCCTCTGCTCACACAGCTTGTCCGTAGACGAGCATTATCAGGAGCGGGAGGGGGCGTTCCTCCCGGCTCCACAGCACAGCGCGATTGGCGCCGCGAGGCAGAAGGACGTTCCTGGCTAATGGTCAGAAACGCCCTTCTGACTGTAAAGCGCTACGGTACCGGGACCGATAGCGCTTTACACCGGGCACAGATCGGGAAAGCCGACAGTGCGCTGAATTCAGCGCACTGTCAGCTTTCTGGCAGTATATAACACTGCCTGTGCCCAGATATGGTGAAAGGTCCTCTTTAAACCTCTGTAGGATGGTTTTCAAAATTTCGAACATTTCTCGAAAGAGACCCTGGAGTAGAATAGTGGTTTCTTAGTGATAAACCACAAAAATATTGGGTTCGGGCAAACCTGAGATTTTTGTAGAATTCATATTGAACTTGTCTTGTTACGAAACAGTTTGCTCATCTCTAATCATTATTGTAAGCGACTATACACAGGCAGTAATGTTAACTGATACAAAACTCAAATAATCCTTCACTAAAGGTCTACAATTCCTTTAACATGTTACCTATAATGGAAGCGGATTACCAAACATGGATACATAAGGAAGGCTTACCTTTTTCTTTACTAATGCCTCCCTTTCTCGATCTCTTCTTTTCCATTCTTCTACCAGGACTTGCATGTGGGCCAGTTCTTTTTTCTTCAACTGTCCATCAAAAGTACAATAACAAAGTTCTTTTTAACCCCTTAAGGACACAGCCCAAATGTATGTTAAGGACCAGGCCTATTTTTTCAAAATTGATATGTCACTTTAAATGGCAATAATTTTCAGACGCTTTAATTTACACAAGTGATTTTGGGATTATTTTCTCGTAACACATTATACTTCATGTTAGTGGTAAACACTAATCAATATTTTTGTATTTACTTATTAAAAAAATAGGAAATTTGATGGAAATTTGGAAAAAATTGCAATTTTCAAAATGTGAAATTCTCTGTTTTTCAGGCAGATAGTTATTACCACCCAAATACAGTAATAAATATTATCTCCCATATCTCTGCTTTATATCGGCATCATCTTTTGATTGTATTTTAATTTTATTTTGGACGTTATAAGGCTTACAAGTGTAACAGCGATTTTCCAGATTTACAAGAAATGTAACTTTTTTTTTTTTTTGTTTTACACTATTTAAAAAAAAAAAAAAAAAAAAAAAAAACTTTTTTACATTGTTTTATTTGTGCTGCAAGCACACTAGAACCAGTGATCAGAGAGGATCGCTGGTTCTATACTAACTACAGACTGCAATACACGTGTATTGCAGTCTATAGAGGAAGCTAGCTATGCAGATGCATAGACTAGCTTCCCCTTGTCCTGGCATCCAAGGGGTTAACCCTCCCCCCATCGGAGCGAGCTCCGATGGGGGGAGGGATTAAGGAGCAGCGTGTAGCTGTAAATTACAGCTCACACAGACTCCTGCTGCCGGCAACATGATTTATAGCCCAGCCAAACCCCTAGGGTGCCATGATCACTATGGATCATGGCACCTTAAGGGTTAAACAGCGGGGGTCGGTGCAATCACCGTCCCTGCTGCTACAGGGGAAGCCTGGCTGTCAGATACAGCCGGCCTCCCATGGAGATCGCACGGGCTCTGCTTCTGAACCCGTGCGATCTCTATCACGTACAGGTACGTGGGAATGCGGGAACTAACCACATTCCCTGACGTACAGGTACGTGATTTAGCGTTAAGGGGTTAAAGACATTTAGTATTTGAGCTCTACATGCCTACTAGCATATATTTTCTGTCTTTGCCAGCTATGCTCAGTGCTTATTATCCTTCCTCATTTTGACCAAAAAACAAGGACTGGAAACAAAACTAAATTAGGGACCAAATCAAACACAAAGTTATCGGTATAAGAAAGAGGACCTGACAGTAAGTAGAAGATGCTAAATGCCATACATCATTTATTGCAATTGTGTACAAAGTTTCTTAGAATCGCTTATGCTATTCCTTAATGCAAAGTTTGTTGAAACAACAGTGCTTCTAAAGGTAGAGAGTTAAAATCTGGGCATTTTATATACACAAAATTTCCTGAAAAAAAAAAGTGGAAAAACTGCAGAAATCTAAAATTAAATAGTGTTTGTTAGGCTGCAGTAACATTGCATCCTGTTAGCAAGGCGTAAAAATCTTGAAGACACAGGTAATGATATATTCTGTGATTACATTTCTCTCCATTTTCAAGATCGCAATTTGTGGCCAATAAAATTATTCCATATTAAATTTAGAACCTAAAAGCCCTTAGAAAAGCTAAAGCTTCTTAGTGCTGAAATTCTGCTACGATTGTAGTCAGTTTTGACAAACTTAGGAGAGCAGCACATGACCGGGTTTCACCCGTGTTTCTCCCAGCATTAAGTTCAAGCCGGTAAATTTGGCTGACACACGGGCCGTGTTTCACAGGCGAAAAACGGTCGTGTGCTGCTACTCTTGGTGCAAGTAAAACTTGATATATTTTGTCTACCCTGGAACAACGCAAGTGCCAATGCAGTCATTCAGTAACAAGCAGATATCTTGAGAATGGTGGGAAATTTTAAAAAATGCATAATGAAAAAACAAAAACACACTGTTGAATTTTGCATTATGCAATAATGAAGATTTTAATATGTAAATTGCAAGAAATTTCTTTAGATGGACTGTCAGCAGGGGAAAGCATACTAAACCTACAACAAAGTTAGATTTAACGAGGACCTTTCATCAGATTGGGCACAGGCAGTTCTATATATTGCTGGAAAGCTGACAGTGCACTGAATTCAGCGCACTGTCGGCTTTCCCGATCTGTGCCTGGTGTAAAGCGCTATCGGTCCCGGTACCATAGGGCTTTACAGTCAGAATGGCGTTTCTGACACTTAGCCAGGGACGCCCTTCTGCCTAACAGTGCCTATCGCGCTGTACTGTGGAGCGGGGAGGAACTCCCCCCTCCCTCTCCTGATAACACTCGTCTATGGACGAGCTGTGTGAGCAGAGGGAGGGGGCGTTCCTCCCCGCTCACACAGTACAGCGCGATAGGCGCTGCTGGGCAGAAGGGCGTCCCTGGCTAACTGTCAGAAACGCCCTTCTGACACTAAAGCGCTATGGTCCCGGGACCGATAGCGCTTTACACTGGGCACAGATCGGGAAAGCCGACAGTGCGCTGAATTCAGCGCACTGTCAGCTTTCCAGCAGTATATAAAACTGCCTGTGCCCGATCTGGTGAAAGGTCCTCTTTAAAGTCTGGGAAAATTTATATTAAAAAAAAAAAAAAAAAAAAAAAAGGGCTGTTGCTGTTCTCAGCATACAGTCTACTGAATGTGGCCCATAAGCAGGCCCACAAAATATTTAATAACTCCAACCATGCCAGATCAAATGCTCAGAGTGTTCCAACATTATTTCATAAAAACGCAAGTTCACATTAATGAAAAGAATCTCATGAACAGTACGCGCTTCTTGCCAACAATATCTATATTACTAGAAATCATGATAAAAGTATGTTGGCATATAATCATTATCTACAGATCCAGAGTATGAGAACATTGGATATAATACTGAAAAAAGGCATGGGACTGGAAATCATTTATACACCAAACATAATGGGAGGTTACGTCCAGTGCACAAATAATGTGCCTGCTGCCCAAAGCAAGCGGCCACAGCCTTCACTTACAACACAATGCTTGGAATCTCAGTCACTATAATTTACCGTATTTTTCGGACTATAAGACGCACCGGACCATAAGACGCACTAAGGTTTTAGAGGAGGAAAATAGGGAAAAAAAAAAATTTTAAGGAAAAAAAATTGGTGAAATATTTAATAACCTAATAATATAATATTTCACCAATGTAAATAGAACCGGGGGCTTTCGGACACAGGGATACCAAATGTGTATGTGTTTCACAGTAATGTTTTTGTTTTATATGTATTCTAGGGATATGGGGGTGATTTGAACATATATCTCTATCTATCTATCTATCTATCTATCTATCTGTCTATCCGTCTGTCTGTCTATCCGTCTGTCTGTCTATCCGTCCGTCTGTCTGTCTGTGTCTGTCTTTCTGTCTATCTATATCTAATCTATCTCATCCATGGATGGAAAGAGACACCCTGCAGTGAAGCTATGCAAGAAGAGAAAAAGGGGCGGGCCAGACGGGTGAAGGAGGTGTGGTTTTCTAAGCAAACTTGAAAACATGCCTTTTTCACCTGTCTGGCTCGTCCCTCCTTCACTGCCTCTCACATCTTGCTCCGGCAATGAAGCCACACAGACAGGGAAGTAGGGGCGGACCAGACAGGTGAAGGAGGCGTGGTTTCAAGCTTGCTGAGAAAACCACGCCTCCTCCTCCCGTTTGGCCCGCCCCTCCTTCCCTGTCTGTGTGGCTTCATTGCCAGAGCCAGATCTGAGAGGCAGTGAAGGAGGGGCGGGCCAGACAGGAGAAGGAGGCGTGGTTTTCTCGGCAAGCTTGAAACCACGCTTCCTTCACCCGTCTGGCCCGCCCTTACTTCCCTGCCTCTTATATCTCGCTCCTGCAAAGACCCGACACAGACAGGGAAGGAGGGGCAGAGCAGGCAGGCACCGTGCTGCTCTCCTTTTGATTCACACAGACGGGACACAGACGCTGCACACGCTGCATTCGGACTATAAGACGCACACACATTTTCCTCCCATATTGGGAGGAAAAAAAGTGCGTCTTATAGTCCGAAAAATACGGTAAGTGCTAATAGTCACTTTATTATCTGTAGCAAGAGTAAAACAGGAGGGGGTGCTTTTGAATAGGGGGATCCGCAGAGGTTTCCGGCCAGCCTGCTCCTGCACCCTGCCTATATACTGAGGTCCTATGCTGTGGTTGTTATGGCCCACCAGGAACCTATATAAGGGAGCCTTCACACGGAGTAAACGTGTGTGTATTTTTGCAAAATACTCGTGTAAAAATAAGACTCCCATTGACTTAAATGATATTTTTTACATGTGTAAAAGTACGCCTGTAAAATGTCATTGACGTCAATGGGAGTCTTATTTTTACAGGTGTATTTTGCAAAAATACACGCGCATTTACTCCGTGTGAAGGCTCCCTAAGAAATGCATCACTGTACAAGCTTGAAATATAAAAAACAAAAAACTTGAGAGTCTTCAGTAGATGATACTTTTTTACTGGCTAACTCATAATGATGACAGAATATAATGTTTCAAAGCTCTTTGGCTTCTTCTTCAGATATAACTAAAAAACAATTTTCTGAAGGCTGCATATTTATGTACAACAGGACACATAGGGATAGGATTTCAGGAGGGGGGGGGGGGGAAGAGGCTTATTAGTATATACATGTAAACAATTCACAGTTCCCAGGTTCTTATCTTTATGGCTGTCTTAGTTCAGTGATTTCTATAGAATGACATGAACACATATGAGACATTTATTCCATTCTCCAGAGTGTTAATTTAGGGTCATGCTCTTGTACTCATAAATCTGTCGCTCTTTCCTTGATTTAAAATTCCCTCTTAAAACCAAAATTTTCATGTCATTGGTGAGATTATGATCTTCATTGCAGAAATGTTTTAGCACGGGAAAGTCCATCCTTTGTTCTCTAATTGTATGGCAATGTGAATTAATTCTCATTCTGAGCTTCTGACCAGCAAGTCATTTTCTATGCAGCTGTCATAACAAATAACTGAGAATATATATTTATATATGTATATGTGAATACTTGTATACAGACTGATAAGCGTGTATAAATGCATGTCAGACACTGCCATAAAAGTTCAGAAGACTTGTACAGTAAAAGTTAGGATCTCACCAAATAATCCGTAGTCTTAAGATCATCCACCACTGAGAGCCTTACAGATAGCCTACCTGACTTGCAAACAATTCCTCCTGCATTTCTTTCCACATTTCCAACTCGAGAGCAGCTTTGTACTCCAGGGTTTCCCGTGGCTCCGAAATATGTTTGGGAGAAGGTGGTGGCTGGGGAGGAGGATTCTGACATGCTGAGCTCTAACATTTAATAAAAAGAATAAAGAATAACTCTTAAAAATTACAAGTGGAAGATGGGCAAAAAAACATTACCCTGTTTCCCCGAAAATAAGACAGTGTCTTATATTAATTTTTGGTCCTAAAGACATGCTATGTCTTATTTTCAGGGGATGTCTTATGTGCTAAGATTGCACAAAGATTGTATAAAGAAAAACATTGCAACCAGCTGAAAGCGGTGTGAGGTGCTCTGTTTTCACAGGAAAGTCGGCGGCTGCTGCTGCTGTGATCCCATTATTTGTATCCACTGTTCCTGCTGCTGTGGGATGAGCTGGGAGAGTGGACCCGACCCCCCCCCCCCCCTGCATATGATGCTTAGTGTATATCCACGGGCATCTCCCAGCTCATCCTACTGCAGCAGGAACAGTGGATACAACGTATTGCAGCGGTGTCAGCAGCCGGCATATCTGTGCACACAGAACATCGCACACAGTGTTCAGCTGGCTGCAATGTTTTTCTTCATGCAATCTTTGCGCAGAAAGATTATTACCGTATTATTGGGGCATGTCTTACTTTCGGGGGGTGCCTTATATTAGGCAATTCAACAAAACATCTGCTATGTCTTACTTCTGGGGGATGACTTATTTTTGGGGAAACAGGGTAGTACAATGCACTAAAACATAGCGTGTAGAAAACAATAGTATGTACATTAATATACAGTATCTTTCTGCTATAACGCCTGTGGGTGGATTCCATTTTAACCATTTTTAATTATTTTAAAAAACAATGAAAATGTTTTAGGCTCTGTTCACATCACGCTTGATCCATCTGTCAGATGAATACCTATAAAATATTGCCCAATGTACTGTATGTCACTGTGTATAGTGCCATCTTTTACCCATTCACTTTATTTAAAAGAAACTTATACTGGCTGGTCTTCATCTTTGTTACTGAAGTGCACAGCAAAGTATTTTATGTTACTCCATACAACAAAAGAAAAATTATACCAATATATTGCAGCCTGATGAATACCAAAGAACACACTTTTAGTGTCCACCAGTCAAATGGAGACCTATAGATATACAAGCCAAACATAAGGATCAAATGAGATGTGAACAAAGCCTTAGAGGGTAAAATTAGGACAAGCTTTTGCTTACTAACGTAAATTCCTTTCCAATTCTGATTTTTTTTCATTTACTGCTTAGAGTAGTAACAGAGTTACTTAAAGGGGTTGTCTGGGATAAATAGAAATCCCTGCACTAATCTAAACACCCTCCCGTTGCCTACTTTCTAAATTAAATAATTTAACAAAAATGTATAATTTATCAAAAATGTATCCCCATATCCCCAGGATGGTCACGTGAACGCCCCAGGGACATATTCTGATTATCCGGTGGCTGTTTTCCCATTTCTAGAAACAGAACGTCACTACTACAACCCCCCTCCACCCAATCATACTTGCCTCTCATCCTTCCAGACTTCCTCCTGCCGGGAACGGCTCTTCTTCCTTCTGTGAAGCCTGTGTGAGCCGGAGTCAAGGCTTTGCACTGTAGCCGACACTCCAGCTCTATTAAGAAAGCGTAGAAGCCTGAAGAAGCTGCCCACGCCTGCGAGTAGAGATGGAGTAAAGGCTACAGCACAGTGCCAGGACTGTTGCACAGGCGCTGCAAGAATCAAAGAACAGAAGGAGCCTTTCCCGCAGCAGAAAGTCTGGATATGAAGAAGACAGGTAAGTATAATGGGGTGGGTTGAATTAGTTGGGAAGGGCTAGTAGTGGGAGGGATAACTAGGGAAACACGGAGGAAGTATTAGAGAGGGAGATCGGGTTAGAACCTACAACTATCATAATGCATTACATCAGCTAAGGCAGCAGGAAGCTACACCATGTAAACGAATGCAGAAGATGCTGCACGCTCCCATGGAAACCCAGAAATCAAACAAAACACTACTAAAGGTGGATGTACTTATTAACCCATTATTAGCACTAACAGACCTTTTTTTAAAAAAAAATATATATTTTTTATTTTTCCCTGAAAACCCCTTTAAAAGGCAGGACAAAGCTATCGGAATATATTGGATAACAAAATCCAAGCTTATAGGACAGATGATGCGACTTTTTGCTCTCTGAATGGGAGGGGAGCTGAGTTTTCAAGACTGTGCTTGCTTTCAGAACAATTCAGACAATCAGTTCAATTTATTACACTTTGCTGATAAAGCTCGGACAGTACTTAACCTTTCTTTGTAAACACAAAGAGAAAATGGAGTTTACTTCAAGTCCATTGTCTGTTCTGATAGGATGCAAGTGTTCTCCAACCTTGTATAATGTAATATACATTTACTGTTCATATTACTTGATCTGATTATTATAGATTTCTAATACCTTCTGTGTTTGTCTTCTTTGGGCCTCATGGATGACGCATGCGCAGTTGGCTCTAACAGGCTCGCGCAGCCAGAGCCGACTACGCATGCGTCATCCATGAGGCCCAAAGAAGACAACACAGAAGGGGTGGACGCAGCTGAGAAAGAAGGCAGCGCTGGCTATGGCAAAAGGTAGGAGACGAATAGCCTTTTTTAAGGTTATTCCGACGTGGTCAAGAGGAAAGGACTTCTTTTAATGGTAGAATCCCTTTAAGCGACCGCCGCCGGCAAAGTCTGCCTGCCGCTTCCATACATTGCAATGGGAGCGCGCTATTCAAATAGTATTCGCGCATCTCTAACTTCAATTGTAAGAAGATACAATTGAAGTTAGAGATGAACAAATACTATTTGAATAGCGCGCTCGCTCCCATTGCAATGTAGGGAAGCGGCAGGCCGACTTTGCCGGCGGCCGCCGATTAACTCCTCGCGTGCCGCCGCTTCAATCCATATATAAGGCGCACTGGACTATAAGGCGCACTTTCGATTTCTGAGGAAATCGTAGGATTTTATGTGCGCCTTATAGTCCAGAAAATACGGTAATGATAAATAATGTATCAAGGTAAAGCAAATGCATATATCTAGTGAGGTACTTCATAGTGTCCCGTCCATCAAATATGCAAAGTCCGCGCACTAGCTTGCTGAATAATACAAGTGAGAAGAGGCGGCAGTAGGCAAAGCAGATGAGAGTGGGAGATGTGAAACCCCTTTTAACATTTTGTGATTTATTTTTTAAATGTTCCACCTACTTTAACATTTGCAAACAAACTGAAGGCTATTCTTACATTTAACAGTCCAGCATATTATTTGTTTTAGGTCCCCATTAAAGGGAACCTTTCATCACCTCCATCAACTCTAACTATCTACATCTTTCAATAGGAGATGATCCACTGATTTTGGTGAATTTGGAATTCTCTGGAGCTCCCACCATTCTTGAGCAGTCATTTCTATCCATGTCAACAATATAACATTTACTACAATACATACATTAACTAAATGACTGAACTGGCACAGAGGGAGAGTGGACACTGCCCGCAAGGGCTTACAAGAAAGGAGAAGGCAACAGTGGTTGAGGGTAGAAGTTGCCTAGATGACAGTGTAATGGCAGCAGGGTTAATGAAGATTGCAAGATATCTTAGAGGTGGTTATTCAGGTTGCCTTTGAAGGTTTTGATAGTTATGACATCCTGATGCATTAGGATAGTGCGCTCTATAGAATGTGGGATGGACTGGAGAAATCCTGGAAATGGCTGTGAGAGGAGCAGAATCTAGAGTGATGGAGACGATTAGGTATAGATATCAGGAGCTTAGATCAGAGATGTATAAAGGAAACCGGATGTGGAAAGCCTTATATGCCACTCTGATCTGGGATAAATCATTGTTGGTATACAGAATTGATTTGGTTAAATATTTGATGTAAGTTATGCAGCCTGGTTCTATACAATATATGTCACGTGCTGTTATTGAAAGGTCTATATAGAATATATATATATATATATATATATATATATATATATAGATAGATAGATATAGATAGATAGATATATATATATACAGTCATGGCCAAAAGTTTTGAGAATGATACAAATATTAATTTTTACAAAGTCTACTGCTTCAGTTTTTCTAATGGCAATTTGCATATACTCCAGAATGTTATAAAGAGTGATCAGCTTAACAGCAATTACTAACAAAGTCAATAATTGCCTAGAAAATGAACTTTATCCCCCAAAACACATTTCAACATTATTGCAGCCATGCCTTAAAAGGACCAGCTAACATCGTTTCAGTGATTGCTCCATTAACACAGGTGTGGGTGTTGATGAGGACAGGGCTGGAGATCAATCTGTCATGATTAAGTAAGAATGACACCACTGGACACTTTAAAAGGAGGCTGGTGCTTGGCATCATTGTTTCTCTTCTGTTAACCATGGTTATCTCTAAAGAAACACGTGCAGTCATCACTGCACTGCACAAAAATGGCTTAACAGGGAAGAGTATCGCAGCTAGAAAGATTGCACCTCAGTCAACAATCTATCGCATCATCAAGAACTTCAAGGAGAGATGTTCCATTGTTGGCAAAAAGGCTCCAGGGCGCCCAAGAAAGACCAGCAAGCGCCAGGACCATCTCTTAAAAGTGTTTCAGCTGCGGGATCAGGCTACCAGCAGTGCAGAGCTTGCTCAGGAATGGCAGCAGGCAGGTGTGAGTGCATCTGCACACACTGTGAGGAGGAGACTCTTGGAGCAAGGCCTGGTCTCAAGGAGGGCAGCAAAGAAGCCACTTCTCTCCAGAAAAAACATCAGAGACAGACTGATATTCTGCAAAAGGTACAGGGAGTGGACTGCTGAGGACTGGGGTAAAGTCATTTTCTCGGATGAATCCCCTTTTCGATTGTTTGGGACATCTGGAAAACAGCTTATTCGGAGAAGACGAGGTGAGCACTACCACCAGTCTTGTCTCATGCCAACTGTAAAGCATCCTGAAACCATTCATGTGTGGGGTTGCTTCTCAGCCAAGGGAATCGGCTCTCTCACAGTCTTGCCTAAAAACACAGCCATGAATAAAGAATGGTACCAGAATGTCCTCCAAGATCAACTTCTCTCAACCGTCCAAGAGCAGTTTGGCAATCAACAATGCCTTTTCCAGCATGATGGAGCACCTTGCCATAAAGCAAAGGTGATAACTAAATGGCTCAGGGAACAAAACATAGAGATTTTGGGTCCATGGCCTGGAAACTCCCCAGAACTTAATCCCATTGAGAACTTGTGGTCAATCATCAAGAGATGGGTGGGCAAACAAAAAGCTACAAATTCTGACAAAATGCAAGCATTGATTGTGCAAGAATGGACTGCTATCAGTCAGGATTTGGTCCAGAAGTTGATTGAGAGCATGCCAGGGAGAATTGCAGAGGTCCTAAAAAAGAAGGGTCAACACTGCAAATATTGACTTGCTGCATTAACTCATTCTAACTGTCAATATAAGCTTTTGTTACTTATAATATGATTGCAATTATATTTCTGTATGTGATAAAAACATCTGACAAACACACATAAAAACCAGAGGGCAGCAGATCATGTGAAAATAGAAGATTTGTGTCATTCTCAAAACTTTTGGCCATGACTGTATATATATATATATATATATATATATATATATATAGATATATATTATAAAAATGTATGTCTATAAAAATAATATATATAAAAATAGTAATAACAATACCTGAGTGGATTCAGACACAACATCCTCTCGCTCCTTCAGCAGTCCGTAATCCTCTAATGTGATGGTATACGACAGTTCGGCCACTCTGTTTTCAGATCTGAAAAGAATATTTGTAATGCTTATTATAGTATTCAAAAGAATATAAAAAAACTGGACAAACAAATAGATGAGAATAATAAAAAAAATGTGTAATAACTTTGCAGAGATATTGCTCACAGGATTCTACCACCTACCTCAAGCATATTCAACTCTTCCCACTACTTTATAGAGCACAAAACCAATGTTACAAACATCACACCTTTGTTACGTATGCCACTTTTGTAGATTTGGAGAAAAACAACATTGAAGTCATACAAAAATGAAGTATCTGGTGCACTGGTGTCAGTCCTGGGAGCTGATGTCAAAGCATTGGGAGGATCAACTCTCACTGCAGGGGTTGTCACAAGCAGAGGATGGTAAGGGTCTGATTGGCAAAAGCCAAGCTCTAGGCAACCCTTGTCTTTATGCCCTGTTAGGATATATGGATGCCAGCGAGATGGGTTCCCCCATTAACTTTGTGCACTTGGCCTTATTATGTATCATGTAAAGCCATAAGCACATGACTATATTTGTCGGCAGCATGCTGTTTTGTTAACAAATAGCATTGAGAGGATCAACTCTCACTGCATGGGGTGTCACAGGCAGAAGATGGTAAGGGTCTTATAACCCACTCATTACAATGGTCCCATGCACACAATTAAATTCCAAGGGTACATGTGGGAACTGTGAACACGCGGCAGCTTAATTTTTTTTTTCTATCATGCCGATACCAAATCTTTTACTCTTTAACAGTAAGGATCAATTGTTGGCATCTGTTTAGGTGCAGGGGGTCATATTTTATTATTGCAATTACCATTACTCAACTTCTTTTATTCTGCTAAAGAGATGCGGAGAACATAAATGTGATAGAGGGCAGTAGTTGGAATGAGGGGTGATAACATGATGAAAAGTTCCTGAGGTCACTAACCACACTCCTCTCGATGACAGTAACAAGATTTGTATGTGATTTTTATTCCTGATGTCATTTACAGCTTCCTCCTCAAAGTCCTTTGTCACAAACAAACCTAAGACTTTAAAAGGATCCTATCATTCAAACTCATTTTTTTCCTCACTAACACATCAGAATAGCCTTAAGAAAGGCTATTCTTCTCCTACCTTTCGATATCTTCTTTGCGCTGCCATTCGCTTTAAATCCCGTTTTTTTTGTCGGTATGCAGTAAGCGTAAGTGGCCACAAAAAAAAAAACTTCCGCCCGCTGGCAGAGCCGACTTGCACATGCGTTGAATTTTGACACTCCGCGCACCGGAAGAGGATGTGTGAAGAAGCCGTTGCTGAAGAAGATGGAGGAGGCGCTGGAGAGAGTTCTCCCGTAGCATTGGGCACGCCCCCAGTGCTGCGAAGGAACTCATTTGCATACAGACAAAAAACTGGATTTCAAGCGAACAGCGGCGCAGAGAAGACATCGAAATGTAGGAGAAGAATAGCCTTTCCTAAGGCTATTGGGACATGTTAGTGAGAAAAAAATGATTTCGACTGATAGGATCCCTTTAAAGGGGTATTCCCAACTCGTCTGTTCACCTACTTGCTGGCTGTGTGCTCTCTTCACTTCCTGGTTTTCTCTGTACATTGGTGGACAGGGTTTCACTTGCTGTCTCCCAGACAAAGCCAGCTCTGCTATCTCTCTTCATAGCAGTATGTTTGCAGTCAGTAATGACGGATGGTTGTAAATAAATTAGCACAGTATTACTGGAAGATGCACAATATGAAGCTGATTCAGCAGAGCTGAATTTGATAGGTGATGAGAATCCCAAATTTACATGCTACAGGACCAAAAGTCAGCTTGCAATAAACTCCGTTTTAGGTCTGTGTGTTGCATACAGAGGTAACTGACTCCCTGTCTCAGCTCTTATCAGCAAAATTCAATTAAAAGACCTGATAACTGGAAGGAGATAAACAGCTCAGAAATACAAGCTGCCCCAAGCACTCAGTTCCCCCTCCCCTAAGAGCAGGGAGCTAGGTCACTTGTCCTGGGCAGAGAAATAAGATCATCACCAGGTCCGTGGTTATGGAAACGCAGTGTAAACAATGAAGTGAATAATCTCAGATAATAGCCAAACAAAGCAGTTTTGCTGAAGCAATGTATTTAGGAAAAGTCTTAAATCCGCATAAGCTAGTAGTATAGATAGGATCCTTGAGATCGTTTAAACATTCCATGCTGCGCCTCAAATATGTCTAATATCCAAGCTTTAGCTTCAATGTACCAGTCAGGACAAGGCTTTGAAATCTAGCCATATTATGTATGGCCTCGACAGTAATAGTATTAAAATGGGCTTTATGTGCCAGCATGTGAATATTTGCACAGTTACCGTCTATAAAGAGTTCCTAAGCTTTACATTGTAAGTTTAATACTGCTCTAGTACTGTACTATAGACAATTCAGCCATGCCATTTACAAGTTACACTAAATGAGTACAGTGAATGGTTGTTATAGACAAGTAGTGTGCCTAGAACTACTGGAAGAGCCAGATAGACAGAAATAGAGATAAACACTGACAAGGGAACAATATCTATAAAAACCTGAACAGCAGAGTCATAAAATATGTCAAGTTATTAAAAACAATATCACATTATATTGCGAACAAATAAGACAATTCAGTTTCCTTTGCAACAGCTGGAAAAATAGAACATGTCAAGCAACACGTTCTTGTTAAAAATGGATGGCCACAAAACAATTTCATTTCTAAGCAGAAAAGACATGATTTGTGGAACATGTCGGAGTATTCTGCAGTTACATTGTGTAACTGGCCCGAGATTAGTTTCTATCAAAAGCTATTAGAGGTTGGTTAGTCTCTCATCCCTCTAATATAAATGCAACAGGAACAAGAAATCTACCCCATGGTGTCTATGAACAGCGCTGACCAGTCACACAATGGTGCCCTTCTTTTGAATGTAAAAAAGTAAAAAAATAAAATTTAATTAAAAATAAACTGTACACTATGTCAGAGATTCCAAAATGCATGTGAACATAGCTAAATGGAAAGTCCTGTAGCAACATGTGAACAAGTACAAGGATCATCAGATGTAGAGTGTAATGGGATGGCACCACAAGCACCAGAAATATAGGGTAGGGGTGGGGGGAGATTGGGCTTTGCCCAGGAATCTAGAACTGGGACCAAAGTCCAGGTAAACTATGGTATGCTACCAATGCACAATTTACATATAAATAAAACAGTAATTTACACAATTTACATGAATATGGGGCTCCAAAGCTAAATAACAATCTGCCCAAAGTCGCAATAGACAGCCTTATGTACCCCAAAAAAAAAAAAATACACTCACAAAAAATAAGACCTCATAACAAAAAGTTTAGAAAAACAAAACAAAAATAAAGTTATGGGTCAAACACTGGTGACACAAAGGGAAACCATATGTATCTGGTACTGCAGTATTCACACTGACCCACATACAATAGTTCAAGGGATTTTCCAAGATGTGATATTGAGGGCCTATTCTAAAGAAGGGTCATCCATGTCCAATCGCGTTGCACTCGCCACGTCACCCTATTGCAGCTCACCTCGCATTCACTTGAATGAGAGCTGTAGCAGCATGGCCAGTACTCAATGTAACAAAGAAAATATAAAAACACTAAGGAGAAAGCATTAATGAAATTTCAGGGATTAGCAGACATGAACTTGGATGCAGCACGTCAGTTTCACACATACGCGGTCATAACTACAGATATCTGTATTATCATCACATCGAACAGTATGCCAGTCACTCAGAAGACACACAATTCAACCGCACATGGACCGAACTAGTGACTGAAACGTTGACATGTCACAAGTGGTTTTCTTTTATCACGGTACTGGATCTTCACTAGAAATTGATTATTATTCCACCGATGATCTGCTCAGATTTCTTTTTAGACAGCGCCATCTATTGGTATGACTGTTCTCCATTATAGTGTCTTGCTCATACTTGCTTTAGTTATTGACCGTTAGGTTTCATCTGGACTCATTTGAACAATATTTAGTATGCTATCCATTAACTTATTATTAATATTATTGCCACTTTAGACTGGAGACATGTAATGAATTATTGAAACTGTTAAAATATTAAAATTTACATGTAGCTGAATGGGGGGTGACAAAACAAAAAAAAAAAAAAAAACAACCCATATTGTAGTATTATGTCAACATGAGACTGATACAGAAATTTTGCAGAATACAAACGCAACTCCTAGAAATTTGCCACAGATCTTAGCCTATCACAAACGGTAACATAATAAGTACTGAGACATATAGCTAGCAGGGAAAAAAAAGCAGCTCCCATTGAAGGCCGTTTTTGGAGGCGGATTCTGCGACAAAATAAGCTGCCAAATAACTCTGTGAGAGCATACCATACGCATTGTCTAGCCACAACTCTTTTCCTTAAGACCTTTCATAACACTAAGGAGGAAGGCGTTTAAGAAGTAGAAAATAATGTCTTATAAAGTGCCTTTTGTAGATGGCGTAGTAGGAGACCTTCCTACTCTTGATGGGCATTCTTCGTTAAATATTTTCAACGATATTTCTATAAAACTGTGTTTACCTTTGTAGGCACATACTGAGCGATGTGTTACATTAAATTTCCCTTTTAAGTGTTACACAGAAGAAACTGAACACTTGCTGCCAAGTTCTTGGTGAGCATGTTTTATTAAACATTCCCATGTGGTGCAGTGGTATGCATGCTGTAGTGGTGGGCAATGTTACTTTCTATATATAAATGCATGGAATATACATTATTAGAGATGAGTGGATACTATTCGAAACGGCAGTTTCGAATAGCACGCTCCCATAGGAATGAATAGGAGCGGCTGGCGCGCAGGGGGTTAATCTGCCGGACGCCAGCTGCATCCATTCATTCCTATGGGAGCGTGCTATTCAAAACGGCCGTTTCGAATAGTATTCGCTCATCTCTATATATTATATATAAATGCATTTTAAAGTTCAGCTCAGGTCAGTAGACACTCTGTTCTCTAAAGTGCAGCCATTGCAACAAGTCAGTAAAATTTTGACTGCCTGCTGCTTCTTTACCAGTATACCAATCCTGAATCATCAGTTTACAAACTTTGCTAAGGGCGGGTTCACACCTGCGCCCGGCCTCCGGTTTATAGGTTTCCGTCTTCTGCCCGAGAAACTGGAAAGGAGACCGAAACCATCAGTCAGTTTTCAAACCCATTCATTTGAATGAGTTTGCAAAGTGTCTGCTCATGAGCGTCTTCTGGTCTCTGCAGCGAAACTGTTTCTTTTAACCAGACACAAAGTTGGACATGCAGAGACCAGAAGACGCTCAGGGCAAACATTGACTGCCGGGTTTCCGTCTCCTGTCCAACTTCTCAGATGGAAAGTGGAGACCAGGCGCAAGTGTAAACCTGCCCTAAGGCAATGAGTGTTTAGCCCAATTCCAGTGAACAGGTGAATGTAGACTTTAGAAGTGTACTATTAAATAATGCTCTGGTCAAGTGATGTCTCCTAGGCCAACCTCAAACACTACTACATGGACACAGGTACGTTTTTGCGCCTGTGAATACAAGCTCCATTGTCTAGCACAAAGTTGGTACATACAGTATGTCACTTTCGGGTGTGATCAGTGTCCCAATTCAAGAGCATTCTGCTTAGCAACATTCTCACAATTACAGTTTGCAGTTCGGTTTCAACAAGAATGTGAACTGTATATGCATTTCCAACAATGTACGGAGGATCACATGTATTGTTCCATGATATGCCTAGAAAGGTGACAAACGGTCTACATTTGGATTTGGGTTCTCTTTGTTCATATATATGTCTTACCCCTCTATAGGCAGAACAGAAGCCTTTTCATGAAAGGTCTGCCTCCAGCAATGCTCCCCCTGTCGTCCTAAGAACCGTGTCTTCTCAGTTGTAAAAACGTTTGACAGCTGAAGTCTTGCTACTCCAATGAGAAGATCCTTTGCAGATTTATCCCTGTGCCATACTTCAACAAGCAGTGGCAACCTAAAAAGACAAAAATGTTATCCTGTTAAGATCTGTAATGCCAATTGATTTGTATGTGATAACTGGTGTATGCTATGTTCTATACATAAAGGAAGAAACAGTACCACGTTGCACTCTAGTGGCCATATGAAGAAAGCAAAACAACTTTAAAAAAAAAAGTTTCAAAGCTCTTGAAATTTATAACTACTAGAAGAAAACTAAATAAATAAAAGGACTACTGGTAAATTATAACATCAATGCATTTAATTGACAGTAACTTGACTGAGAGCATACGTATGGTGAGGTTTTTGAGATCTGCTCACATGGTATAGGGATGTGTGGCGACTGCCATTGCTGTGATGCTGTGTCTGCGGTGTGGTCTAGAGTCCGAGAGCTTAGCCTGTTAGAAGGGGTGCTGTTGGCCTGCTGGGTTGTGTTCACCTGTAGGTGCTGAGCTGTGGAGGTTGTGTGGTACCGCACCAAATATCATAGGGACCCACTATACAGAGGTTGCCGTGAAGTGGCTAATGAAGGTATATACCTTGATTAAAATAAATACTACAAATTCTTGAGTTAATTTTTGCAGGTTTTGCAGAGTTAAAAAGGTTATTCAGGCTAAATAATATTTTCTAATTAGGCCCGGGGAGGTGAAAAAAAACAAACAAACAAAAAATACTCATCTGACCCCGATGCTCCAGTGTTCTCCTAGCCCGCTCCTTTCTGCTGCATTCTTGTGAATGAATTTCTCACTGGCTCTGACGTTCCGGATGCCTACCACTGATCGGCCTTGGCGATCTCATGGGGCGGACACTTCTGCCATAACAAAGCTGCAGGGGCAGAAAGCCCGGGGAGGTGCCGGAGCACCAGGGACAGGAGAGTATGGTTTTATTTTTTTCACCACCCCCGGCCTAATTAATAGATAGCATTTTAAGCTGGACAACCCCTTTAAGTATAAATCAATGTATAAATACTGGTATTAGATCCATGAGTGGAGCTCAACAGTAGAACATGACTGGGGAAGAGCCCACTAACAATTAGATGTGTTCCACTGTCAGAGCAGTAGAGGCAAACCTTTCCCTTTTGTGAAGGGGTGAAATGACCTTTCCCAATACTTACCAGTACTGGTCTATTAAGTTTCTTTCACAACTTTGTCATGTTTATATATGGAAACTGAAGGTGGCCATAAACCTGTTAGTCTAATGCTTATATTCTTTTTTCCATATAAGACGTGACAGTTGGCCAAGCATGCATGTGTTCTCAGTGGGGCGAGCGGAAGATGCTGTCTGGGTTTTTTTTTCAGCAGTTTATATCCATTAAAGACAAAAGGAATTTGCATGTTGAAACCCATTACTTCTTTCCCTGACATGTGTCAAGAGATCCTTTCCCCAGTCTGTACACATACACACACTAGATGGCCAACTTTTGTGTATGTGTGGGTCTCTAAAATAAAAAAATACATCCATGTGCTGACCATGTCATCCACAGACCCACTCATTTCATATTGTTGAGTTCTGCTTGAAAAACGGAAAGGAATAGGACCTGTCCTCAGTTTTGCCTCTGGAAAATTGTTGGACTAAAGTCTTGCAAGTCCGGCTGTTTCAGTTTTAAAGAAAGGACACCGATGGACCCCTTTATAGTTAATGGGGTCAGCTGCGCCCCACACGTGACCACTGTTGTAGCGGTCAGTCTATCCATTGTTCTGGTCATCTGACGGTCCAGAACAACAGGACGGTCGACGTTTGTGTGAACCTACCATAACCCTGCTAAAAATCCCTAAATTGATTCAATATTAATCTATTGTGTATGGCCATTAGACATCTGTCTCTTATGATCCACAGAGGAAACCTAATACCTTATACTAGGGCCAGGCGACCAGGCTTAGCTGAGCTGACTTGTGATTTCAATTATTTTTGGATTAACTGCCCAGCCCTACCTCATACACAAGTGTGGTGCATTGTGGCTTGTAACATAATGCATACAATTTTTACTACAGTTCAGTTGTAAATAGGTTGAATATCTCCAAACCTTAAGAAGGTATCCTGAAGCTGGTGGGGCATAGTCGCAAAATCAAAGGCACAATAAGACTGTGGAAAAAATACTTCCATATTTCTTCGCACTTCCACTGGAGGGTTAGTCATAATAGGAGCTGCACTGCCAAAGAATGGGTAGGTGTACCTGTATTGGAGAAAAGAAAAGACGTGCCTCTCAGTATCTGATCGTTTACTATACAATACAAATTGGAAACCAGTGATAGACATGCTGACTGTAAGGTCTGACAAAGATAAATGGTCATTGAGCCAATAGTTCTCCCCAGAGTTATTCTGTCCCCACAGGTCTGCCATGAAGCTGGATTATTCCGCAGTCAGATCCAGTGCCCGAGAACCCTTCAAGATGCCAAGTGAATACAAAGTTTGTTCTCAAACTATTTACAACAGTGAAAGCAATTTACTAAAGGACATCACAGGGGACAGTCAAGACAATACACTAAAACATTTGTAAGTTATTATTTATATAGTAATACTAAACAATAACATTAAAGATTTGTCAAGAAATAAAATATATCAAACCTTAGAATGCAGTTTACAGGGAACCCAACATCTATATTACTAATGCTTCTCAAATCAATGGAGAAATAGAAGTGGTGAGCAGCAGGGGGCACTACAATCTTCTGCTCAGAGATGGACTCAGAAAGGTTCTTTGCTTCTGCGGCACTTCGTGGAGCAGGCGATGGGGAGTGGGGAGCTGTGGTAGAAAAAACATTTAGAGTAGTAAACTAGAGGAGGATAGAAACTGAATAAGGGCGCAGCTGACTTTGGGCCCTAAGGACACGGCGATTGTCTTTATATAAATTTGTATTTCACAAGGAACCACTTATTTGACATAGCCATACTTTGGCTTGTTTGGGTTTTTTTTGCATTATAAGTATTTTTAAATACCAGCATATTGGTTTACATAGAATGTGTGTAGCTTGTATTAATGTCTAAGAGGAGTGCATAAATCTACATGCAATACCTCATTATTTGGGCTTTGTTTTAGGACACTAATACTTTTGTCAGTAGATCTTTAAGAATATGGAGATATGAAATACTATCATACGGCTATGCCCAATTAATACAGATTTTATTACTTAGATTTTTTGTGACATAGCGTGTCAGCTTGTCTTTTGTGCTGCGAGCGATAGTGAGCTAGGGTTATTATTGGTACTATTTTTTTTTAAAAAAAAAATACTAATTTTTCATTACCTTTTATTCCTATGGCGAGAGGCAAGATGCCATGAAACAACAATTCTGGCATTTTTTTGGTTCTTGAGTTTTAAATAGAACTCATTGTATGGAATAAATAATGGTTATATTTTAAAGAGGTTATTAAAGGGCTCTATCATTGAGAAAAGTCAGCACATCCTTGCATAGGCTTTAGAAAGGTTATTTCACACCTACCTTTTGTATGTAAATTACCTCAGTAGTCTTTGAATAAGTTCATTTTTATTCATATGCTAATTGGCTTTCTCCGTGCACCGGAAGTCTCACTGTGCACTTATCTCTGCTATTCTCTATGTGTATGTACAGCAGAGGCTGCTGTGCTGATGACTCATCTCCCTGCTAGCATACACAGAGAATAGCAGACACAGATCCGGGTGCACGCTGGAGGCTAATTAGCATATGAATAAAAATGGACTTATTCAAAGACTAGGAGGCAATTTACATACAAAAGGTAGGTGTGGAATAGCATTTCTAAAGACTATGCAAGGATCTGCTTAGCTAAAAATGACGTTTCCCAATGGTAGAGCCCCTTTAAACTACCATAAAGGGGAATGAGAGCTATAGAAAGTGAAAAGCATAGCAGGGCTACACGGATTCCCTAGCTTCACAGCTACAGGAACAGCATAGTTATAGGTGTCAGGGTGTTTCTGTAGCTCCCATACTCCTACTGTAAATGGGGTAGCAGCACCGCTTGGCTTTTCCCATATGTTCCAGCTGTAAGGGCCGGGGTTGGGAGCAATAATTCCCATCTAACATCTCACTCATGGAGATAAAGAGAAGAAACCAAGTAGGGTCACGCTAACAGAAGTTTGACATATAGTCCATATAAACGTCCTTATAAATTTTACCCTCAAAACACTTGTATGTCTTTTCTTGGTAACACACCTGAGCGTCTCAATACCTTATTCGTACAGCAGCATCTTCAGTATCACGGCTCAAGGCCGGAAATACATTTACAGGATGGACTGGGACTTAATCCTTACGGTAAACCCAATATTGATGCGAAGATAGGAGTAAATTGATTTATTTAAAGATACCCCGAAATGCGTTATCTTTAAATAAATCAATTTAATCCTATCTTCGCATCAATATTGGGTTTACCGTAAGGAGCGTGTTATTGGTTTTTCAGTCTGGGATTAAGTCCCAGTCCATCCTGTAACACCTCACTCATGTTCATTTTAGTTGCAGCAGTTATAAGTACGTCAGTGATGCCCCAATCAAGTTTATGGGACATCAATGAAAACCACAACTTCTAATAGTATGGCGAATAAGACATGGAGTGTTGAGCTGCACTATTTGCTAAACATCTGATCTGCAAGGGTTCCAACAGCTGGATCTCCACTAGTCAAAAAGTGATGGTCTATCTAAACATACTGTACATGTTAGCAGTTGCCTATTAGGTTATGTTTCTGACTTGTTAGGCATCCATACATGACAGCCTGGAGGCCATTGTTAGACCTGGCTGTTGTGGAAACCCCTCCAAACTAGACAATCAAGGGCCATCTTCAGGTGAAAGCACCTATCTCAGTACCACCCATTACCTGGTATGTGATCTTCCAATGCCCCTGTAGCGGCATGTTCAGTCTGTGGCTGAGAGCTTGCTGGTTCTGCCTGCACAGACTTTATACTCTCCACTTCACTCTCGGTGGCATCATCTTTGGTGGGTGGGGAATCACTATACCGAGGGGGTTTAGGCAATAAACTATTTGCACTTTCTTTAGGATTTTTAGGTGGTGTAGATGGCTCTTTCCCAGTTACAACATTTCCACTGCGCTCCTTCAGGTGAAGTGAGGTCTGCAGATATATAAAATAAGCACATTAAACTATTAAATGAAAGAACATAAGTCTACGATCCAAACATTGCAAAGTGCCACATTACCTGCTGCAGATTAGATTCTTTATACAGGGAAACAGACACTCCTATTGTTGGGGCGCCATCTGCAGGCAGTGAGGGTATAGTCAGTTTGGATCTGTTCGGAGGAGTAAGGATGAATGCACCTTCCACAGCCACTGGATGATGATCTATTTCTGTACTTGCTTTTTTCAGCAATCCTGTTAACGGTATATCGGTGCTCCCCAGAGACTGATCTCCACAACACAGATGGATCTTGAAAACATTAAAGATTAATGCTGTAGAAAAGCTGAACTTGTAACAAATCTGAACAGGAAATGTTAAGATACCATGTAACAAGTTAAAGTAGCCTTCAAACCAGTCATAATGCATTGTAGGGAGTATTATGCTGAGCACCAACATACCTTCAGATAGTCCAATAGGTGCAACATTTCCATGAAAAGGCATTTAAAAAAATAAAATAAATAATAATAAGCAAATGACACTCAATTGGAATGGGTGTACTAGAAAAGCGCAAAATAAATGAACAGATCTTGTATCAGGCTAGAGACAGCCCAACTGCGTACTAGAACCCCCTTTCAATTCTATAGTTTTCCCCAAATAAACTTAGCCAGTGGCTGTAACACTGCAATGACTTACATTATATTCACACATATAAAGCATCACTCAATTCCAACATCTCCTTCTTGACTTTTTTTTTTTTTTTTTTTGTCAATGCGTATGTCTATTGTATGGCATAAGGTCATCAACACTAATTTGACACTATTTTTTATTTATTTATTTTTTTAACTAATCGCTGTTCCCATCACCGCAGAGTAGGAAAGATTTACAATCCTATTAGATTTCCTACTGAATCACACTATGACCAGTGAAAATAGAGCCTTACCTGCAGTTTGGGCTGGACAGAAAGATACATGCAGAGCACCTCAGTACTGCTGCGGATTCTGACAGATGCTCTCTCTGGTTCAAAGTCTGGATTTATCAAATCCGTAAATGGCTCATTTGTGACATCATTTCCCAATAAAGAGTAGTAAAAGAAAAATTCTGGCTGTGGCTCTGGAAGCCTTAAAGTACTAGGGATTAACTGAAAAGGAAAAAGGGGAGACATCAAAAAAATAAAGATCGGTTACGTCTTCTGACATGTCTGTTTAATAAATAACTACATTTCCATAAAATAATTCTGGAGTATCTGTTCTTAGAACATTGCTTTGTGCCGTTCCTCTGTTAGTCCTCCAAGAAATTTCTGAATTAATTGGCAACTGGATGATATCAGTTGGGGGTGTCAGTCAGTGGTGCCAAAACTGGACTGGAGGGTCACACTCAGAATTGTAAGTTAGAAACGTTTTGTTAAATTTCTAAGGAATACCAGAGGAACATCACAACACAGAAATGTGGAACCAAGAAGGAAAAAACAAAACTGTCCCTTATTATAAAAAAAATAAAAAAAAAATGCATAAGGGAAAAACCTACAGGAAGTCCATTGTACAATATTTATTTTTACAGGGATGTCAGTGGAATAATTTGCATCATCAGAAAAGAATTCCAGTACCTCTTAAATTGGTTTTCTGGAGAACATATGCTAAGCATTTACATAAAGGCAATTACAGTGAATATGTTTCTATTCATAGAGGCTTGACAACATTATTACCTGCTCTAACTGGGTAGCAAATGCAATGGTCACAGAGAGAACAAAGTAGTCTTTGCAGTACTCCACAGGCCCGATTTGATGATAGCCCTCGGCTTCGTTGAGAATAGGCACAAGACTTTTTGGGTCGAGTTCCCCTGGGACTAAATAAGGAAAAAGAAATAGATAAGGACTACTTATACCATTACTGTAAACTGCCACAAAACAAAAAAATGCCGCAAAGAAAACCTACAAATACACAGACCGCTCAATCCACCATGAAGATCCTTTTGGTACTAAAGGTGATATCAAGTTCATTGGTCACATGGCCACACTGCGAATCAATCCCATTCAAATGAGTGGATTTCAGCTGCAACACCAAGTTCAGCCACTATAAAATGTATGGCACTGTACTTGGTAAGTAGTAAAGAGAGCACAGCAGCCAATAGCATAGTGCCGGACAACACTTTTAAAGTGGCTCTATCAGCAAAATCATACTGATAGAGCCCCACATATGCGTGAATAGCCTTTAAAAAGGGGGCGGGCATTCAGGGTCCGACGTCTTCTTCATACACGCCTCCTCTTCCTGCGATGTCCTCGGGTCACGTCTTCCTCCGGCGCTCGCAAACTGACATTGCTAAAAAAAAAAATGGCCTGGGCGCATGTGCAGTAGCATGCTGCTTCTACTACTGCGTATGCGCCCACGTCATTTTTTTTTATAGTTTGCGAGCGCCGGAGGAAGACGGAACCCGAGGACATTGCAGGAAGAGGAGTAGTGGATGAAGAAGTCGGTGGACCCTGAATGCCCGCCTCCCATGCACGATGGGCAAGTGTATCACATTCTGTTTTAGGGTTTTATTTTAAAACGGGGGGGGGGGGGGGGGGGGGGTAGTTTAATATAACATCTACGGTGCCTGAACAGCCTTTTTAAAGGCTATTCAGGCATATGTGGGGACTCTATCAGCATGATTTTGCTGATAGAGCCCCTTTAAACAAGGTCAACAAAATGCTCTTTTTTCCATGTTGGGTCAAAATTTAAAATTTTCTAAAACATATTCTTCTCCAGAAAAATACTCCAGCACACCCAACATACATCTCTTAAATTATGTCATTCAAAATCATGACCATACTGGCAGCTGAGCGACTTGGCATGTGACCTCACATACACTATGTAAGAACAGCCTTCCGAAATCTCCCGGCTGTCTCCTCGCCACACAGGAACTGTACTGGTGAGCAAAGATGTGGGTCGTCTTAAGAGGGATCAGGGGGACGCAGATGCACTAACTGCCCGTGATCAGAGAGGACTTTGTTCCCTGCCAATGTTGAGGAACAGGTTAACAGATCCTATAATAGATTAAACTAAGTGATGGCCCAGACTGGAGACAGATCTCTTGCACGCCAGTGTGAGATGGTTTACCCCATTACATCTATTATCCTTTTCCATGCCAATGGCAGGGAAAAGGTTAACAGACACTATAGTCAATTAATGTCACTAGAAGTGCCTATAATGTCCCATGCCTATGACCAAGTGTACCTTGGTGACACTCAGAGCAACGTCCAAGTGACATCCGAGTATATTTTGTGATGCTCTATTGGGGATTCCCATGCATTGTGTTCTAATGATATAGAGTAGGTCCTATCCTGCTCGGTCATCAGAACAAGAACCAGAGGTAAGTGCCTCACAAAAAGCACTTAGATGACACTCAGAGAGAAGCTCTGACGGTCTGAGAGTCATCAGAGAGCATTCCACTACAAACTCAGTCGTGTACATCAGGTCTATATGCCGGGGAAGGGGAGCTTCAGCTTCAAGTGCTGGAAAATGTCTCATGTACTGTATATTAAGGCAGAAGACTTTATTCAATGCATAAAAATGCTTTTACAGGTGCCTATGATACTTGTGCAAGCATTATTGTAACCTTTCTCTGGAACCCAAGTGAGTTTGGATCATAGGGTACCTGTTACTTACTACCTTCCGTCCTCTATGATATGACAGCAGTATACTGTAGTGACAGGCACACTGAATTCAGCAGTGTTTAGGATAAACTCAAAGCTGTGTATCAAGAGTCTGATGTATTCATGAGAGCCCGGGTTCTGCCTTTAATTGATTATTGTGTACAGGGAGAAATCTGTCAATCAGCAGCAGGGGGAAGGGTTGTATGCATACTATGAATCTATTGGACTCCTTGCTCATGGCATTGGCCACAAGCTTCAAATTAAGTGGGAGTTTGGCCAAATGACTCCAAAATCATGCACAACCTCTCTGCCGACAGAGGGTAAAATAAATAGGTGACAGGTTCACTTTAAATGTCTGTCATTGCTTTACCGTCAAAAGTTTTAATGTTAGGTAGTTCTCTAGAAGATGTCTCATAACATAATTTATAGTTATAAAGTTTTTTAGGATTATATGCTGCTTTCATCGATTTTTACTTGCACAAACCACAGGCGGTCAAGTACTGCTACTGACACAAGCTGGCTGAAATGTATTCACACCATAACTACATTTATTTTTAGAATTGGAATAACAATTTCAAGTTATAAGTATGTACCAAAGAGATCAACAACATGTACCTTGATGTGTTCCTCTAACTCCTGAAAATTTCAATGAAGTCCATGCTGCAAATGGCAGCAAGAGGGCAGGTCCATACATAGCAGAATTTTTCCATCACAGACTTTACCACAAATTGTTACATGTAGATTTTTGATGTGGATTTTCCATGGAGTTCACCCCTATACACTAAGGGATAAAATCCATGGTGAAAATCAGCAACAATTCTGCATTACAACCGATCAGCTACGGATGGGAAAGTCTGCAGAATACTCAATTTTCCAGGCTCGTTTTTGTGGTGCTAAATTCTAACCACCAGTCTGCTGCTTGTGAATTAAGTGGATATATACTGACCGAGAGAGTGCCGGGAAACTCACAAATAAGTACATCAATACATATAATAACTTTCAGCAGATCCTACATGATCCTCAAGAGCTCAGGTTCACATCTACGTATTGTAGTCTATTGTATGAACAGAAAAAGGACTCAACAGATGAATTCAGATTGTGAGGGGCCTTACTGACTATAATGCGGTGTGTCAGGCATCAGTTTTGCTCTCTGTTATTCCACTGGACAAAATGCACGCAGAAATTGTTTATCGACAATTGTAGAAGGACTGTACTCCTACCAGCTTCTGACACAGATGCAAACATACCCTAAGGCCCGATTTGGAAACCTATACGCATTAAAAAGCAGTTACCTAAGGAAACCCGTGCACCCCACAGACTATAATGAGGTCCGTGTTGTTTCTGCATGAAACATGGGGAGAGAAAAGTGCTGTTTGCACAGGTAGGAATCAGTGGCGGGAGACCAAGTGGACTCCCCGAACGCAGATGTGAATAGGGCCTCAGATAGAGGTAGGCCAAGTCAGAGACAGACATAAATGTATCACAGGACAGAGACAGAGGATCAGAATCTTTAATACAAATATGATCTATATACACGCACATTATATATAAACTGTATGTAAGGAGACGATCAGCTTGATATGTGGCTCCATGATATGCTTAGAGGCAAATGCCTTTAGTCACTGAACAACTATAAGGAAACGTATGCTGTTAGTCTAACATAGCACTCTCTGTTCGTGTAACATATCATTGCATGAAATATATACTGATAATCTTGTAAAATAATTTACATTAGCTACAACTAAATCAAAGGAAGATATAAGCAGTCTATGCAGCTGGAAATAACTACATGTAGCACAATTACCCACTTATGGTTTCCCATTTCAAGGGTTTGTGCTCATTTCCTGAACCTGGCCACCATATGTGAGCTGTCACCACTCCAGGTCTGTGTTTTTGAGAGCTCTTAGTGTTAGACCTTGACGTTAAGTAAAGCTTTTCAATGTTGAGGCCTTTTCACACTTATGTAATGTACCCTTCTCACCTTTACTGCTGCGAGGAGGAGCTTCCTTGGCTTTGAAAGCATCTACAGCAGGTTTGGTGTCAGTTTCCAGAGAAATATTAAGCTGCACTTCTGGCCTAAACTTTGTGTATTTACTGCTCAATAGGGAAAACCATTTTGGAGCCTGTTCAAAAATAGAATTAAAAAAAACGGAAAAAAAACCAAACAAACACTGAATAATATAAAATGAGCAACACATACAATAAATGTGCAAGTTCAAACAGGAAGCAATAGTGCCACAGTTAAGAATATATATATATATATATATATATATATATATATATATATATATATATATATATTTTTATATATATATATACACACATACACACATATTTTTTTAGTTTTTTTTTATTCAAAAAGCTTTCAATGGGAAGTCTACTACCTTGCCCAATCATATTCAACTGCCACCATGTAATAGAGCACATTACAGTGATATCCATCAAAGAGGTATGTTGTGTATCCCTATTGTAGATTTAAAGAAAAACAACTTTAAAGTTTTATGTAAATAAGACAGGTGGTGCACTGGAGGCGGGCCTTCAGGCCTGGGAGCACTGCTGTTGTTGTACAAATACGATAGGTAATAACAGTGGAAACAAAAACTATCACATCACAGGGTGGTGCAAGCAGGAGATGGAAGAGGTCCAAGCAGCAAGAGCAGTCCTCCAGGGAGGAAAGGCCCGCCTCCAGTACTCCAATTGACTAATTTGCATAAAACATCAAAGTAGTTTTTCTTTAAGTCTACTAAAGTGATATATGGTTTATCATTGTACTCTGCTCTGTAACACGGTGGTGGCAGTGGAATAGGCTTAGGGGAGGTGATCTAGAACAAAAAAAATTGCTCTTGAACCTTTTTTGTGTCAAAATTTCTTGCAAAGAAAATTCTTTTTTTTTAATCCACACACAACTGAACCATTCAATGACCCCAAGGGTGTGGCCATGTCTCCCAGAGCACTTTTGTTGCCTATAGTTGCCGCACAACAGGATCTGTGAACTATTATGGTGGAGGGAGACAACACACAGGTTAATGGTGCTCCAGCTGAACAGATCTTTTACATAAGGGTTAGATTACCATTCCATATAAGTCGCCCCTACAACAGCTTATAAATGGTTTAGAAGCGATTTAGGTGATGGCAGACTCCTTTTAGGGCCTCAACAGAAAACTAGAGCATGAATAGGACTAATCCACATGCAGATCTGAAGAACTCAAACTGAGAATCCACATCAGAAATCTCTGCCATAGATTAACTTGAGAAGATCTGCTATTTATACACAGCCTTAGGTACCAGCAAAATTTTAGGAGCATTAGCTACTGACTTTTTAAGATACATCATCTGAAGAATATCAATGTTGAAGATGCAGTTAGAGTGAAAAGTAAAAGTTATCTCCCCAACACTCCCATAAACATCCTGTATTACACAAGAGAACATGGCCACCAATCCTCATTACTGGAGTAATCTGGAAGAATCCCTGCTGACATATTTCTTTAGATAACCACAATATCATTACTTGTTTCTTTTCCTGAGCAGCTCTCAAGTCTAAAACAACATATCCGACAGACTCTTTTGCTGATGTTAATGTGTCCAAGGCAAAACACTGGAGTTTGATCGGCGTTCGCTGCAGCCTACAACAAGAACAGAGATGTATTGTTACAGGGACATTTTTACATTTCTAAGCCACATTTTAAACCCACACATTGTACTTGGCTCAGTTAGCAATTCACAAACTGTAACTGGTTTCCTCTTAAAGACTTCAAATAAAACACAATCTAATACACATCTTAAAAATCACTAAGACAGTAAATTCAGTATCCACAGTTTTAATTTCTTGGTGAGAAGAAATATTCATTGAATTCTCTTCCTATCAGACGCTTTAAGAGAAGGAAACTACTCTGTAAATATATCTACAAAACGTATTAGTATTACATCCAAATTGTATATAATATTTACATATTATATATCATCGAATACATACGTAAAACCCAATAAAGCAGTGTTCTAGCAGTGGCAGCAGTTTGGCTCATTAAAAACCCAAGAGGTTTAACTGGCACCTAACGGTTACAATATTTCTGCCGTAAATTAGAAATATAATATATTAATATATATTTTAAGATTTCTGGGCTGGTGCTGACCACAGGTCACAAGTCCAACAACCGGCTGGTGATTTATTAGCAGTGATGTCACAGGTATCCAATATGAGACTACTGAGGCCAAAGATTGACTGCAGAAGTCAGTGCGGGAACAGAACGGATCTGGAGACCCAAAGGCAAAACAGAGGACCCAAAGGCAAAACAGAGGACCCAAAGGCAAAACAGAGGACCCAAAGGCAAAACAGAGGACCCAAAGGCAAAACAGAGGACCCAAAGGCAAAACAGAGGACCCAAAGGCAAAACAGGACATAGGGTCAAAGTTACATAGGGTAAGGTATGGTTATGGTTTGTTTTATTTAAAATTTTGCCTGGAAAACTAACTTCCATTGCCCGTGATGCTTTCCAGTGAACTTTACCAACACAGTTACAAGACTACTCCCATCTTTATAAAGTGATAAAGGAAATACCATCGCTTTATGATTACTGTGCATGATTGTGTGCGCACTGTCCTCTGAAGGTGATAAACAGAGAATTACTTGTGCTGGTGAAGGGCTTTCCTGTCAAGTTCCCAAGCTAGTTCCGTAGCAAACTGAGGCTGCTCCAAGTGCGGTACTGGATCTGTAGAGAGCTGTTCACCATCAAACTTCGCTTCTACCACAAGCATATGCCGAGAGCGCTTTGGAAAATGGCGCCCTGAAGCGAGAAAAAAAAAAAAGAGAGCGATAAGGATCAGAACAACATATATGCAGGATTAGATGAAGTAAAAAAAAAAAAAAAAAGTTTAATAATGCCATAAAGAAAATAAATGAAAAGCAAAACATGAAAAAGCATGGCTGAAACCCCCCCCCCAAAAAAAAACAAACAAACAAACAAACAAACAGCAATTTAAAATGGGGGGGGGGGCACCTCTTGGATGTAGTATCAGGAAATATGTGACATGTGAGACTAAATGACTAGAATTCTACTATATTTCATAGTTATGGTTTACCTCTAGCTCTAGGGGTCACTTTAGCTATTCATCTTTTAGGAATTTATCAAAAAAGTGATAAATAGTTCAAACATATTTATATTCTTATTATAAAATGTTTTACGTTCTGACTGATACAAGTCGTTTATTCTTATTGTTACTCTGATATGTAATCTGTATTTTTGGAATTTGTAAAAAGTTTTCAGGGTTTTTCATCTTGATGACCTTGGATAGCTGATTAATATCAGTCCAGTGAGGGTCCGACATCCCCACCAGAAAGGGGAACTACAGCTCTGTACACTGTATAGTGAATGTGCCAAGTTACTGCAGCTCAGGTCCCATTCATTTAAAGGACTACTACATCATGTACTTAGCATTCTGCTTCTGGCAGTGTTCACCATATATTTGGTGGTCAAGGTTCTCATATCAGCTGATCGATTGGGATTCTGGGCGTTAGACCCTTATTGAGATGAGACTAAAGACCAATCCCAAGGTCATCCATATCAAAAGTCTTGAAAACACCATTAAAGAGGCCATGCACATTCAATAGCTGATAGACAACTACTATTCCTGCAGACCTATACACGCACATACACACTCAATACCTGTGGCAGAAACTTATCTACCTTGAGAAAAAAAGAACAGGGAGTGCTAAAATTCATCATGCCCGATCCCTCCTCTTCCATCACCCCCCACCCACCCACCCAACACATAGGCTAAACACCCAGTACACATTAGATTAGGTCAGCTGGTCTTGCAGGATTTGGAAGAATCAGCCAACCTAAGGGTTGGTCCACACTAGCGCTTGTATTCCGTCCGCAAGGAGTCCGCATGGAGACCCCCCAGAACGGAATACCAACGCTAATGCAAGCGCTGTGCAGTTAAGAACACGGAGCCCATAGACTATAATGGGCTCCGTGTGCTTGCCATGCACTGCCCGCACGAATGAATTGTGCGGGCAGTGCGCGGCGCTTGCATTAGCGTTGGTATTCCGTTCGGGGGGGTCTCCATGCGGACGGAATACAAGCGCTAGTGTGAACCAACCCTTAGACTAAAATGCAAGCCACATAATGTGGAGAAGTTAAAGGTGATGTGTCACAAAGACGGCTGAGCAATGAGGTTATATAATCACAAAGGTAAGACATGTCTGGCTAACATTTCTCTACAGAAGCTGCATTTGCTGGGGGATTATAGCCATGTAATACATGGATGTGCTGGACCTGCAAGAATGGTTGCTAATATCTGTTCTAGCCGGTGAGGACTAATAGGATATGTGGACAAGGGTCGTCTCAGAAGAGACAACTATGGCATATTGCTAGGATATATCATTACACTTGCAGTGACCCTACAAAAGCACCATGCCATTCGCCTCCTCTCAGGCCTGCTTAGCTTTCTCTGGTCCATTCAGGTTAATGGCTGATTGCCTAGAAAAAAGTGAGAACCACCTACAGAAGATAAAGTGACAAAGTACTTTCCTAGGGACACTGGTTTCTCATTCATTCAACAGGGATCACTGCAGTAAATCCTAACTTTAAGCCACCACCAAAAGCCTCAGAAAACCCCCAATACTCCCTTCTTCGCAATCCACTCCTGGCTTTGGCTCAAAAAAAAAAAAAAAAAAACGCAGCAAAATCTGTACTTTTCTGCAATGTGGTGCTATAGCCTAAAGGGTTTTTCTGGTACGTTGTTTTTTTTATTTTTTATACTGATGACCTATGCACCCATACCCTGCACAGATCCACTGTTCTGGCACACTCTGTGTGCTGGAAATTACTAGTGGACAGAGAACGTGCAGCATCAGCTTTTCTCAAATAGCAATAGGACTGGCGTTGCAGTTCCCCAGAACCACATACCTTAGCCCTCGTTCACATCTGCGTTTGGATTCCGTCTGGGGGGAGTCTGCATGAGGACCTCCCGAACAGAATACCAAACGCAATTGCAAGCACTGGTGCAGTAAAAGTACATGGACCCCATAGACTATAATTGGGTCCGTGTGTTTGCCACGCGTTGCCCGCACGAATCATGCAGACAGGAAAGTGCGGACAGCAAGCACACAGACCCCATTATAGTCTATGGGGTCTGTGTGCTTTTACAGCACACCGCTTTCAATTGTGTTTTGTATTCCGTTCGGGAAGGTCCTCATGCGGACTCCTCCAGACGGATTACCAACGCAGATGTGAACAGGGCATGAGGCATCATGCACACAACCAAGTGTAATGCATAGAAATAATGTGTAAAAACATCCCATACAGGAAGAAACCATACACTGCTCACTGTAAACACACATATACACAAACTTTCAGACAACTTTTATTTTTCTGTCAGTATTTGCAACATTAATAAATTTTGTAATATACTTTATTAGCAAAGTTTGGATCCTTTCAATGAATAATAATCCTGTACTCCAAGTCCACACTCCATACAGTAACGTTCAGGGAGAGGCAGGAGTAGCTCTCAATACAAGAACATGGGAAAGAGTGAAAGCATGCAGGATTTCGTAGAAAGGATCCAAAATGTGTTAATAAAATAGATTAAAAAATGTATTAATGGCACAAATACTGCCAGATCAAAAGTTTAGTTACAATTTAACCATTTTTGATTCTAAGTGCTCCATCTTTTAATATTTGCTCTATACGACATGAAATATTGAATTAGATGTGCAACAACACAGTCTATCTGTAATGTACGGAAGTAAAAAAAACAAAAAAAAAAAAAACATAGAAAAATTAACACAAAAGGGAAGATATTACAAAGACAATTTTTTTTCCGTTTTACCAGATGCTGACATATGACAAAAGGCTTCTCATATGACAGAACTATTGCCCAGGAGGATTATACTGGTAGATCTGAAACACTAAACCGTCCTGTCCTGAGTGATTTTTGCTCCAGCCCATATGTCAACACATAAGACAATGAAATGCTGTTTGCATGGATTTTTCTTGTTAAACGAAAAAAAAATACAATATCATAAGAATATTTGAACAAAAAAACAATAAGTCTATAAACTGACTGCACTTCCCGGCTTTAAACACACATGGCTGTATATCTCCAGCACAGGTTTATTGGATTCTGCAGTCTAGCAGGTCCAATGTCCAGCTGTCAGAGACAGCGAGATGCCAAAAAAAGTTTATAACCTCTTCTATCTCCTTCTTTATTGCCTCCATAGCATGAAGACAGTAAACAGAGGAAGAAGAACTACAGCTGACCCAGCGATCCCTGACAAGGAAGAGCTCACAACAATACAGACTGACCTCATAGCGGTCCTGTTTACCTAAACATATCGGGGCAGATTTACTAATAGTCACAGTTCTAAACTGCACCAGATTTATCAAAGTATCTGATGGTGTTAGATAAGCCGGGTGTATGGTCAGACTGTCCAGTCTAAGCTTACACTATTTATTGGTGTAATTAGTAGTCAATTTTTGGCACACAATGTTGTAATTTGGGACACACCCTTTTTTTGCACACGTTGTGATAGCGGTGATAAATGTGGTGTACATTATATTAGAAAGTTTTGAGGATAAAAATATTGCTGATCTAGCCTTAAAATCTACTAATATTAGATCAGGAGGGGTGTGATTCCAGCACTCCCACAGAGAATGGAGCTGGTAGCAGACAGGTGTTCTCTGCGTAGAGGCTGGAAGGAGTCCATGCAGCTTAGGTCTCATTCCAGTAAATGGAGCTGATCTGCAGTACCTTGTATGGCCACTACTCAGAGAGCAGAGCTCTACGTATATCAGAGGGGGTACCCGGGTGTCAGAAACCCACTAATCTGATATCTATAGTCTTAACCTGGAAATTCCCTTTAAAGCCTGGTCATTTACCTGTAGGCTACACCATAAATACCTGATAGATTTGGTTCCCACCTCTATTAATATCGTCTGACCCCAGTGTCTAAGTCATCTAGGACTGCATACGTGATGGTCCCCACAGTCACTTGTAGAAGGCATCCAATAACAGGCAGCCAAGCTATTTTGGAAACTTCCATACAAGTGAATAGAGACCCCCCCCCATTGTAGATATAGATATGATTCTGCCATGTTAGACATATAACCTGGGGGTAGTAATACGGAAACCTGCAGACACTCCTTTAAGGAGTTAACAAGACTGTACCAATGTATCAGGGAACAGAAAGCCCTGAATGTGACGCCATTCTATGCAGAGGATAAGTGTATGTTCACATGCAACATTTGTGGAACAGTTTTAGGAATAGCAGAAGAACTTCCACAGAATCGCATGTACAGCTATGTAGTACTGCACAACTGCGACATGTGAACACAACCATAAGCTTTCTAGGAGACTTGTCATCTGCGCAGACACTGCATAATGTGAATGGGGCCATGGAGGCATCTAAGGATGAGTGCTCCTCCTCCCATATAGTGTGGCCACTCAGGATGGGCACTACAGGTGGGTAAGGGGCCCGGCAATTGTCTGGATTATACCTGATGCATTAGAGATGACATGCTGGGACTTGTAGTGCCACAGCTGGGTGCATAGAGTACAGGCTCACATACACATGGCACTACTCACCTTCTAGGATGGACACAACGATAAGCAGCTGGTCCGTCTTGTAGCCCATGTCTGTGCGGTGTGAGGGGACACACGGGCCCGGTAAGGATACACTGTCACCCGCCGCTATACAGCTCCTTGCCGCTTCTCTCAACATACAAACATAGCGAGCCCCGCCTCCTGACTACCAACTACTTCCGCCTGGCAACCGGGATCCGACCAATCACAGAGTCCGGCGGTAGAACAAGAGGGAAGGAGAATGCTGACTGCCAACTGGACGGACCACTGGAAGCGCATGCGCGTTATTATCATTTCCAGCCTCATGACAGTAACTGGGCAGCCATGATTGTTGTGGGCAACAGGACATTTATAGCTCTGCTTCTCTACTGTCTCACAAATATGCAGGCTGTAGCCATGAAAACTATATCTGCAATAAGGCACATAATAATTGTGTGTGTATTATATGTCATATGCTCCAGGAAGGCACATGGAGGATAGAACTGTGAAATGTGCAACAAGAAACATTGGGGCGTATTTACTATTAGTGTGTTCACATACTCAGATTTACAGACGTAATGCTATGTCCAAATGCTGAGTGTTCTTTGTTCTGGTCCATCAAAGCATACTTCCCAACCATTCCAGGTTCAACAGGACAGTCCCAGATTCCAGGTCTTGTATCACTGTCATGGTCAGCTGGAGGTATATCCCAGATTTAACTCATCTGCATACCTCCCAACTTTTGAACCGAAAGAGGGACAAAATGTGTGGTGCGCATAGCGCGCCGCGGCAAATTTAGCACTGCCCATTTTGTGTTGACTCCGCCCACTCGTTAATTTTTCATGTGCCCGCACACAGTATAATCCTCCTACAGTCACCCGTAAATTATATGTCCCCCCTCTATCTCTCCCCCAGTTTCATATAACCCCTTCATCTGCCCCCAGTTTCATGTGTCCCCTCCATCTCTGCCCCCAGATTCATGTCCCCTCCATCTCTGCCCCCAGATTCATGTCCCCATCTCTGCCCCCAGATTCATGTCCCCTCCATCTCTGCCCCCAGATTCATGTCCCCTCCATCTCTGCCCCCAGATTCATGTCCCCTCCATCTCTGCCCCCAGATTCATGTCCCCTCCATCTCTGCCCCAGATTCATGTCCCCTCCATCTCTGCCCCCAGATTCATGTCCCCTCCATCTCTGCCCCAGATTCATGTCCCCTCCATCTCTGCCCCCAGATTCATGTCCCCTCCATCTCTGCCCCCAGATTCATGTCCCCTCCATCTCTGCCCCCAGATTCATGTCCCCTCCATCTCTGCCCCCAGATTCATGTCCCCTCCATCTCTGCCCCCAGATTCATGTCCCCTCCATCTCTGCCCCAGATTCATGTCCCCTCCATCTCTGCCCCCAGATTCATGTCCCCTCCATCTCTGCCCCCAGATTCATGTCCTTCCATCTCTGCCTCCAGTGTCATGCCATCCCCTCCTTCATCTGCCCCCAGTTTCACGTTCCACCTCAGTACACATTACACTTACCCTCTCCTTCACTCCCTCGCCGCTCTCTGCATGCCTCTCTCTCTCTCACTGGCGCACAGTTGTAGACGCGATGTGACGTCATCACATCGCGTCTACAAGCCAGTAGCAGGCGGCAGCGGCGAAGGAAGGAGCTGACCTGTGTCAGCTCCTTGCTTCAGCCGCGTATGTGTTCAACTTCTTTGAATTCGGGACATACCTCCCTCCAACCGGGAACGTGGGACATGTCACCCAAATCGTGCTCCTGGAGTAGTAGGTGTAATGTGATAACATCACTCACATTGGGCCTGCAGCTCCCTGAAGCCTCCAGTGACAGAGACTTCAGACAGAATAGCGGGGGAGCAAGGAGAGGTGAATATTAGTGGTTTTTTATGTTTGGTTGGTAAAAGTTTTTTTTAGCGAAACCTAAGACTGGATTGAGCAGAAAGGAGAAGTGAAAGAACTTCCTAGATATTTTCCATTTTTCATAGCCATTTTTGACTTTGGCTCAAAAAAATGCAGCAAAATCTGCAATTGCATCTACAGATCCTCCAATGACCTCCTACTCCGCTCTGCCCACATCCGCTCCTCACACAACCGTCTCCAAGATTTCTCCCGTGCATCCCCCATACTCTGGAACTCCCTACCACGACACATAAGACTGACCCCCACAATCACAGGCTTCAAAAAGGCCCTGAAGACTCACCTATTCAGGAAGGCCTACAATCTCCAATAAAACTATCACCGCACTGCCATCTGAACTGTCTCCCCCTCTCCTTCTGTCTCTACCCCCCCTTCCCTCATAGATTGTAAGCCCTCGCGGGCAGGGCCCTCTACCCCACTGTGCCAGCCGATCACTGTCAGTATTATATCTACCTGTACATTTTGTGTACTGTATGTATCCCCCAAATGTAAAGCACCATGGAATTAATGGTGCTATATAAATAAATAATAATAACAACAGAAAAAGCTGCGCTTCTGCAACGTGGGGCTTTAGCCTTAAAGGGGTTCTTTCATCATCTCTACCAACTCAAAATCTTTACAATGTTCAATACGTTGCTCCAGTTATTCTGGAACAGTTTTTTCCCTAGCCCCCATCATTCCAAAGCAATCTGCAAGTGCTGTTAATTTCAGCTCCTAATAAGGTAATTTGTCTCTCTACTGTCAGGTGGGTGGTCCCAGATTGTCCAACCTTGCAACAGAGCCTAAGTAGCATATTGGATGCTGAAACTAACAGAAATGATTGCTTGGGAATAATTAGGGCTCAAGAAAAAATTCCAAATATGCCAGAATCAGTGGAGCAATGTCTGCTAAGTATTATAAAGAAGGTGGTGAAAGGTTGTCTAATTCACTGATAGAATCTGAATCCAGAGAGGAGTCAGCACTTCAATTTTAATGATAGATCAGGTTACATGCTGCCCATAGAAGATGAAGAGGAGAGTGAGAGAGCAGAAGCAAAAAGAGAAAGAGACCCAGACACACAGAGAGATCCTGCTGCTGACTCCAGTATGTTTTCTAGTTCATCTCACCTTACTGTGCTGGATTTCCAGTAAGTCTTCTCAGTATTGCTCTACTATGTCCTCCATGCTGCTGCAGCTGTTTCTGAGACTGTGCTACAAAGAGTTAGCTTAGGTCTTATTTTTAAGCTATTGGTAGCTTATTAAGCAGCTGCAGATCCCCTTCTAAGGGTTTATTCACACGGAAGAAAATGGCGCTTTATTTGGCGCTGAAATTCCAGCATCGGGAATAAAAAGCCTCCCATTGATTTCAATGGGTGTCACTAGCTTTTTTTTCACTAGTGGAATAGCAGAGATTTCATACAGAATAGCGGGGGAGCAAGAAGAGGTGAGTATTAGTGTTAGCAGCACCCATTGAAGTCAAAGGGAGGCTTTTTTTTCAGCGCTGAAAATTCAGCGCCAAATAAAGCACCATTTTTCTCCATGTGGGTGGACCCTTACAGCCTAGTGTGATCTCAATGTGGCGTTAAAAAACTTTTATTCACTATTCAAATTTGTTCAATAAAGTCAGGGAGTTGGAGAGCCAAGCGATAAAGTAAAACTCTCCACACCCTCAAACAGCCCCTGTGCTTTGAACGATGTCCCTGAGTACAGGGCAGCGCCGCACCTTTAATGAGGTGAGAAGAGGTGACAGCCTCAGGCAGCACTCCGGAGGGGGGCGGCAGCCGTGGTGATTTTTTAAAAACTGTTTTTGCCTAAACTAACACAGGAGAGCGTCTGCTCTTAAAACAAACCGAGCGGCCCCTCTCCTACACTGGTTTAGACCTCATTTAGACCTACAGTAATATCCCAGACCACGTGATGTCTGGGACATTACCATATAGGCCCGAAGCCTGCTAGGATTAACATCGGATCCCGGAGAGGTGAGTTACAGTTTTTATTATGTTACTTCACCTGCACTGGTGCTCTGATTATTATACTCAGGGGTCTGAAAAACCCCCTGAGTATAATAATAGTTTATGGGTGTGCAACTGTGGGGCATGATAGTTGGGTGGGCAACTGTGGCCCCTGTAACCTCTATTATGCCCCACAGCGGCCCCCCTGAAACCTCTATTATGCCCCACAGTCTATTTTGTCACTGTGGGGCATAATATAGGCTGTAGGGGCCGCTGTGGGGTATATATAGAGAGAGAGAGAGGTTGGGTGCGTGGAGAAGTGAGGAGTCAAAGATGTCTGTGTTGCAAACTTTACAGAGTCAAGTCACAGCTGGAAGAAGTGGTCATGGCGGTCCAAAGGGAAGAGACAGGAAATGTGGGAAGATGTCTCCTGTAAGTATTACTGCATAATGTTACCGCTAGCACCCCCAACCCCTCCACTGCCTGAGGCGTACGATCAAAAGATGAACAACACCCCCCACCCTGGACTCAATACCAGGGGGGCGTCTTTTGTTTGTCCTCCTCAGGCAGCTGAGAGGCTAGGTTCACCACTGGTACAGGGATGTCACTAGACTCCAAAGCCAATGTCGCTAGGATACTCCTGCTATGTACTGTGTCATTCCTATCTCTGTACACCTCCTTCTGCTGCTGTTGTACAAAACTGACGTAGATGGGTTAGTAAATTCCTACCACCATCCAAAAAATAGTCCATGTGTGACTGTATTTCCTGGACTAAACTTTCCTGTGTGTGTTGAACTCACTGCATCAAAGTAAACTATGATCCAACCATTCAATAGCTCACTGCAACAAAGCTAACTATGATGCAGTGAGTTCAATTCACACTGCTGAGTTCAGTCTGGGAAATATGGCCCCGACACAGACACAGGAAGCTTAAAGGGGTTTTCCAGGCAAAAAAAAAAAAAAGTTTTATTAAAATATGTCTGTTAGTGCTACTAATGGGTTAATAAATGCACCCATATACCTATATCAGTGTTTTGGGTGTCTTTTGCTGCTTCCTGCTCTCTAACTTCCTCACTAACCCTCTCACCTTTCTCCCCCCTACTTCCTCTCTCTCCCCTCCCTGTCTCTCAAACTATACCACCCTTTCCTACCTACTCAGCCCAACCCATAGTATGTACTCCATGCTTCCGACGACACAGCCCCTCCTCCTCCTGTACTGCTCCCGCACTCCTACTCAGCAGCGGCGACGAGATGAGATACTTCTACTGCGTATGCATGGAAGTGCTGTAGAGGTGACTTACAGGCGGCTGCGCACATAGTGAAGAAGAGCGCGCATCGCACAGACAGCAGGAGGAGGAGCCATCTCGCCAGAAGAAACCATGGATGGGTAAGTATGACTGGAGTGGATAGGGGGGATGAGTAGTAGTGACGATCCATTTCCGGAAATAGAGAAACGGGTTGTCACCGGATAATCATAATATGTCTTTGGGGCAGCAGTCACATGACTGCCCCAGGGATATGAGTAACTATACATTTTTGATAATCAATGTTATTTAGAAAGTAGGAGGAGGGGGGGTTAGATTAGTGTAGGGATTTTAGGTTAACCCGGACAACCCCTTTAAGTATGGGGGCAGAAGAAGAGTTTCAGTGGTAAGAGTTTCTTTTATCCTATTATTACCCACATGCCTTCACTATTTGGTTTAATACAAGCCAAGTAGTTTAGCTGTATCATTTAATTTCAGTCCATGGAACTTCTATGTAATTGTTTGCTCTTATTCACATTTATCATCATTTACTAGTATAGGAGGTAATGGAAGAACCATTTTACATTCTATATTTCTGGCCTTGATTCATGTATTTGTCACTGGGAGAAATAAAACAGCTCACTATTAGCAAACACAGACAGCCTCTGAAAAGACAAAACCTCCATTGCATTTGTTACCAATAGCCATATAGCAACATTATTAGTCAATGCTTTATTTTATTCATTGGATTTAACATCCTGGTTTTTTTTTTTTTTTTGCTGCATTGTAAGTCAGAATATTCTACGCTGCTCCCTTGAAATTCTGCTGAGCTATAGGATTCAAGCGCCATCTACACTTACACGTAGTGACCTCATTTACACAAATGAATAAAATATAAGTTTACTTTCTCACAGATGAAAATAGTCCTGTGCTAGCTGGGCTGCATAGTCTATGATGCAACGTCAGGAAGATAATGTTCTCTTTCTTGCAAGAGTATAGTATTATTATGGAGAAAATGCTAGGAATAGGGTTATTTACAGACTTTGTCATTAAAACAAAAAAAAATCCTCTGAGATGCAAAGTAGACATGTCACCAGTGGGGGTCTGGGCACTGAGACCCCAATGACCACTACTGGTTGCTGTTGCACCTCACATTCTATGGCCCGTATACAGCCCTTTAAGAAAAAGTCACCATAGGACCATTCATTTTAGTAATCTATGGGGGTCTCAGTTACTGATATTAACTGTCTCTTAGGCTGAAGCCACACATTGAGGAAACACGTTTTTTTGTTGCAGATTTTGCTGCAGTTTCTTATGCTGAAGCCAGGAATGTATTGAGCAGAAGGTAGAAGTAAAAATATATACTTCCTATTCGTTTTGTAGTCATTCTTGGCTTTGGCTCAAAATGCCGCAGCAAAATCTGAAACAAAAAAAGCTGTGTTTCCCCAACGTTGTTTCTCAGCCTTAGGGTGCATTCACACTGAGTATACTCTCACTGATTCTGAACGTGTAACTCGATCAGAATCAGCGGCATTAAAACAGATCGCATTGCTTTCTATGGGAGCCGACATACGTGCGCTCCCCATAGAAATGCGCGTATCACATTGAAAGCAATAGGGAAAAAAATCAGCCCATTCATTTCTATGGGGAGTGCACGTATGCCGGCTCCCATGGAAAGCAATGGGATCTGTTTTAACGCCGCTGATTCGGAACGAGTTACACGTTCAGAATCAGTGAGCATATACTCAGTGTGAATGCACCCTTACAAATTGATGGCTTGTCCATAGGATAGATTATCAATATATGTTTGGTGGGAGTCCAACACCCGGGACCCCTGCCGATAAATTGTTTGAAGAGTCTGCGGTGCTCATGAGTGCTGTGTCCTTTATCTTGTGCTGCTGATGTCGCGTTGAATGGTCACATGGCACAGCAGAAGCTCAGTTCAGGTGAATGGGCTGAGCTGCAGTACCAAGCACAGCCCCTACAATACAGTATGTAAGACTCTGTGCTTGGAAATGACTGAAGAGGCTGCAGCACTCAACTGAATGATGTGGTCTCTTCGATCAGAAGCTCATAGGGATTCTGAATGATGAACCCCTACCAATCAGATAGTGATGATCTATCTCAATGATAAATTATCAATATATACTGTAAGTTCCGGAAAAACCCTTTTAGGTTAAGGGCTCGTTCACATCTGCGCCCGGTCTCCGTTCTGCAGGTTTCCGTTTCCTGCACAAAACAGAGGCAGGAGACGGGAACCTGCAGGACTCTTTCAAACCCATTCATTTGAATGGGTTTGAAAGACGTCCAGCCGTGAGCGGCGGTGAGCGTTTTATGCTCTCTGCCACAAAACTTTTTTTTAAATCGGACACAGAGTCGGACATACAGTACTCTGTGTCCGGTTTTAAAAAGTCGGTTTCGTGGTGGAGAGCATAAAATGCTCACCACCGCTCACGGCTGGACCCGCTCTGACAGCTTTCCGCCTTCTGCCGGCAGAAGACGGAAAGCTGAGAACGGAGACCCAAACGCTAATGTGAACCTAGCGTAACGCCCCACTTTGCAGAAACATGGCTTTTTTGTTGCAAATTTTGTTGCATTTTTTTTAAGCCAAAGCTAAGAGTGACTACAAAAGGAATGGGAAATATAGAGGAAGTTCTTATACTTCTAACTTCTGCTCAATCCATTCCTGGCCTGGGCTCAAAAATCCACAACAAAATCTACAACAGAAAAAGCTGCGTTTCCGCAACGTGGGGCTTTAGCCTTAGAGAGGACATTTCATGTCCTTATTGATGTGCAGTACTATAGACTGCTAGAAAGCCGACAGTGCTCTGAATTCAGCACACTGTCAGCTTTCCTGCTATGTGCCCTGGGTTGGAGATATTGGTACCATTACTTTTGGCACTGATATTTCCCGACTGTCAGAAGGGTGAACCTTACAGCTCAGCGCTGGGTGGTAAGGAACACTCACACTCACTGACAGTACAAGTCTATGAAAGAGTGCATTGTCAGGTTTCGTATATAATACCATACATGCAGTTCTTTCCCCTCCTCCCTTTTTGCTTATTGTGGTTTACGTACAGTACTTAATATTTCTGCATAAATTTGACTTTAAACACCATCACACAAGTCCTAAAAGTAGATAACGAGAACCAAATGAGTCAAAGTACATAAGGAGAACCAATGAAACGAAGTAAATTTAAGACCATTATTACCCTCCCCAGGAGCTGTTGACCAAGTAAAAGCGTATTTCACTTTCGCGAATGTTAATGTTCATAAGTCCACCATCAATAATGGTAAGTATAGCAAGATTTCAAATTGCCTGTAACACCAGCGAGTTGTGGCGTATCTAGACCTAGCTGACTGTGTACCTCTTTGCGTGCTCCTGTCACTTTACCAATTTGTGCTCTTCTGCCAGTCTGTGTGTGCATTTAACTCTGCTCCTGTAGGCCTTTCCACTGTGGGAAAAAAATTGCTGCATTCCCATTCCAATTCTGCTAATCCCATTCACACATTGCAGAAAAAAATCTGCAGCGCCAATGCTATGATTTCAAAAAGCAAGTGGTTTTGCAAATAGCAGCGTGACAATACCAACTGAAACAATGGCATTGTCCATATAGGTCTAATAAAAGCAGAAAGTCCACAGAGGAAAACCGTGCTGATTTTTTGCGAAAAACATTGCAGAAAAAAACAAAATGCGTTTTAACTGCATTTTTTTACACAGTGTTATTTTTGCAGCAATTCTCGTTGCCTGGGGCCTTGGCCTTTTGCCTGAGCAATGTGTGTGCTGTTTTCACCTCCTGGTCTAGCTCTGTTTGTATGCCTGCTCCTGTTTTGTCTGTTATACTGGTATCTATGTCTACCTTATCTGTTTTTAGTCCTTCTAGTTTTCTTCTGTTCCTGTGTACTTGCAGCCTCCAAGCTTTCTGCAGTACTACTAGTTTCCTCTTTGGCCTTCTGCCCTTTGTATTACCTGTTTCTGCCTTGTCTGAATTATATCCTAGCCAAATACTTGTGGTCATATGCCTTTTTCTACTTGTGGCCACAAGTTTTGTGCTACCAGACTTAAAGAGGTTGCCCAGGATAAATTGAAATCTCTAATTTAAGCTAACCCCGACTCCCCCTACCCCCTTAACTTCTAAATTACTTAGTGTACCAAAAAATGTAACGTCACCTAATCTACCTGCCCACCCTCCTCCACCCCAACATTCTTACCTGTCTTCTAGTCCGGACCTTCTGGACATGATGTCAATTCTAGGCAGCCTGTGTAATAGAGCCGGAGTGCTGGCATGCGCAGAAGTGATGTCCCATGACCAGAAGGTCCAGATAGGAAGACAGGTAAGTATGATGATGGGGTTGGAGGGGAGTTGAGTTAGTTAGGAAGGGCTAGTAGTGGCAAGGCTAGCTAGAGAAGTAGGAAGGGGGTGTGAGTGAGAGGGGGAGGTCTTGTGAGTCGACTGAGTGAAGCCCAAGGGATCATGGTAGTTGTAGGAAATCACAGAACAATAAGAATCCCTGTAAACAAATGCAGAAGATGCCAGGAGCACACAGAGAAACCTTTCAAGCACTCAAAACACTTGGAAAGGTATTTGGATGCACTTATTAACCTATTAATATGACTAAAACCTTTTTTGAAAAATTATTTTTTGCCTGGAAAACTCCTTTAAATCTTGACATCGACACTGGCTTTGGTATATTCTGGTCCAGTCCTGTATCCCTGATTTTAGCCTGTACACTTGTCTGTCCTGGTTCTAGTCTATGTTCACATCATCTGGTTTCTGTGGTGCTCTGTAGGTTCTCTCCTGTCTGATCAGATGCTACAAAACCAGGACCAGCTCAGGAGGTAAAAAGTGGGGAGTCTGCTGAGATAATCCCTTAGAAGTATCCCCAAGCCAAACTGGTTTGGTAAGGGGACAACACGGTGGCTCAGTGGTTAGTACTGCAGCCTTGCTGTGCTGGAGTCCTGGGTTTGAATCTCGCCAGGAACAACATATGCAAGGAGTTTGTATGTTCTCTCTGTGTTTGCGTGTTTTCCTCCATTCTACAAAGACATACTGTTAGGAAAAAAATATACATTTTGATCCCTATATGGGGCTCATGATCTCCATTACAGAAAAAAAAAATGGTTTGGTAGTACAGTTGGTTCATGATCTATCTCTGCTACAACGCTACTGCTCCCAAAAAGGACATTGCAGTCCATTGTAGCTTTCTAAACATCACCTTGTGAAGAAAGATGATTTGAGGATGGATGTGACCAAAATTGAGATTTTTGGTTTAAAATGAGAAATGTAACATTTAGTGAAAAGAAAACACTGTATTCCTGCATAAAAGCCTCATAGCATTTGTATAACACAGTGGTGGTAGTATCATGATCTGGGTGTGTTTGGCTTCATCTGGAATAGAACAACCTTATATCATTGATGGAATAATGAATTCTAAATTATACCTGAAAATTCTAAGGAAAAATGTCAGGACATCTGCCTTTGGGCAATGATCTTAAATAAAGTTGTGATACTAAAGAATGGTTAAAATAGAATACCGTATATACTCGAGTATAAGCCGAATTTTTCATCCCAGTTGTTGTGCTGAAAAAGCCGCCCTCGGCTTATACTCGAGTCAGCAAAAAAAAAATTATTTTTATTTTTATTTTTTTTTTTTTAGGAGGGGGAGTCTATGACCAGCCACAATATTAATGTATAGAATCTCCCATAAAACAGTGCAAAAAAAAAAAAAAAAAAAAAGTTCTAAATCACTCCTTTCCCTAGAATACATATAAAAGTAGAGAATGACTGTGAAACACATACACATTAGGTATCCCTGTGTCTGACAGTGCCCGGTCTACTGAATATAGGGTATCTGCAGTGCTCCTGTTCCTTCGGGAAGGGGTTAATAGGAGCACTGCAGATACCCTATATTCAGCCAGACTGAATTCCAAGTGGGGGAAGAAAAAACAGTCCTCAAGCTCAGGGAAGGGGCAGACAGACAACCAAAACACCCCCTCCCCTTCCCCAGCACCCAGCAACTACTGCACCCAAAAACTACGACCATTTTAATTTTTGAAAATTTCCAGTAGCTGCTGCATTTCCCCCCCTAGGCTTATACTCGAGTCAATAAGTTTTCCCAGTTTTTTGTGGTAAAATTAGGGGGGTCGGCTTATACTCGGGTCGGCTTATACTCGAGTATATACGGTAAGCTAAAATGTTAAGGAAGAATCTGAAGCAAGCAGTTCAAGGAAAGAAATTCCAGAGTTGAGGCTGCTTTGTATAGAGGAACGGGTTACAATTCCTCCAAGACGCTGTGGAGGAATAAGCAACAATTACTGGAAATGTTTAGATGCAGCTATTGCTGTACAAGGTCACATCAGATACTGAAAGCAAAGCTTCACATACTTTAGCCACTCACAGACATTCTCTGTATCTACTTTTAGGACTTATGTGAATCTAGGTCAAATTTATACAGAAATATAGAAAATTCTTAAGGACTCGCAAACCTTCAAACATCACCGTAGTTCTCTGAATTGTCACAAGATTGATAATGCAAATGTTCAGTTACAATAATTTGTAGGTGCAACATTCTTTTTTTTTTATGTAGATTGTGAGCCCCACATAGAGCTCACAATGTACATTTTTCCCTATCAGTATGTCTTTGGAATATGGGAGGAAATCCATGCGAACACGGGGAGAACATACAAACTCCTTGCAGGTGGTTTTTTTGCCCTTGGCGGGATTTGAACACCAGGACTCCAGCGCTGCAAGACTAACTACTGAGCCACCGTGTGAAATGGTTAATACTAGTCTTGCCGTGTGACTGACAGTCTATCTTCCAATCAAGTCTAGGGCTGGTTTTTTGGCTTCCTATATACAGGCCATCAGCCCACATAGACGGGCTGGCTATTGACTTTGTACCTGCTAAGCTTCTCTTCTTCTACTATTATATTACTGACTTCCGACCTCTGGCTTTCCCTATTGACTATTCTTTGGATTTTGATTTGGCACTGCATAGCTCGACTGTTACTGAACCCTTGGCTTGCTGATTTCCCTTTTGTGTTGTTTGTGTTGTCTGCATTTTGTGTTTCACATATATAAGTAGAGCCCATCACCCAGTTGCCGCCTATTACGTAGGATAGGACCAGGCAAGCAGGAAGGGACAGTGGGGGGTTTCAGCTTAGGGCTCCTCATCTCTTGTGTCCCTTCTCAGGGTTTCCATTAGCTACTGGGGAATTGCTGTCCTGGCACTTCCCTAACAATTGTATTGGTGGTTGATTTAAGATGTTCAAAGAATAGTCTTCTCTTATTTGAGTCTCCTTTCTTTACCTAAATGTTTTAAAATAAAGTATAAATAAAACAGTAAGTACTTTCAAGGATCCTTTCCCCTTCTCGGTTGTAATGGTGAAAACACTGAGGTCATAGTCCATTGTATTATTAGTAACCAGACTTTACTTGAGTCTGCATCACTGCTACATCATGTCTATAAATGTTGATTCTAGAATTGTTGAGTGGGTGGGCTATTCCTATTTTCCCTCCCCTCTCACAGTTATACATGACCCCTTTCCTCTCCCTTCCTCTTTTGCTAAGTGTCTTCAGTTACCGTGTTTTTTCTTCTGGCGCTGAACGTTTAGAGTAGAGCTACGATGTTCCACAACTTGAAGGATGGCACAAGTCACATGATGGCTTTTATGGAAAGAGAAATTTCAGGTTGAATTTGGAATTCAATATAAAAAGAAAAAGAAAGGAAGAAATTAAATGGATTAAAAGGATTGTACCCTCTTTTCCAGAAGCTTTAAAAAACATCCAGCTAAATGTATGTAAAGCAAAGTAGTTGTTAAGCTTTTAAGTAAGGTTCAATTATTTGGAAATTGTAAGCCTCCATTAGAATTAATGCAGTGCTCGCTGAGTTTTCTGCACTTAATTTCAATACATGTCTATTCAGTTTTAGAAAGCCGTATAATACTTATGTTCTTCTTGCGAGAAGACAACTTTGAAACTGAGCCACAATTGACATTTGGAATAAACTAGTGTATAACAGACGTTCTCCTTAATGCAGGGACTACTGGATTTACAATCTATTTTCAGAGAGGAACGTACTGAATCCAACTTCTTAATGGGGCATGAGAAGGATAACACTAATAAGTAGTTAACGACAAACCCATTAGGACTTAAGCTGCGTTCTGTCTCAACTAACAATTGCCTAAATTAAATGTTTATGTTGTGTTATTCGCCAACAAACATATCTAATTTCCCAAATGGGTTCTAGGATTATCAAAACTTTTATTTAGACCGACAGTAATAAAAGAAAATGGAAACTGCCAAGTACTATAAAGTGGATATGTCAGGAAAGTATGGTGTCCTATTTAAGTGCAGCTTATTATCATAACAGGTCAGGCTAGTTATCATACCAAAAATATTGGGTCATATGCATAGTAGCAGAGCAGAAAGTATACACCGGACTCATAGTTAAAAGCACAAACTATCAGAGTAATTTCTGTGTCATTTCTTAACAACTTCTAGGGCTGTCCATTAATGCCCTTTTTAAGATTTTTTTTTTCTGTTTTTATGGTAAACTATACTAAAAGTTAAAATAAATCTCTCTAATTCTGTATGCAAAAATACTTTAAAAATATAAGCATTATCCACTTATATAACATATATAATGACGGGAGTCAAGACCCAGGACCACCACAGATCAGCTGTACCGAGACAGCATGGCTTCCAGTATGGTTTACATCTTGCCAGCTGTGCTGCTCCCTTGATATACAAACTGTAAGTGGTAAAAAATTGTAGAAACTTCAGCGCTGTCCCATGTACTTCAATAGGATAGCGCTGCAGTACAAACACTCACTTCTGCAGTTTATATGGTAAGTGAGCAGCATAGTTTGTGGTGTGTAAACATTACAGAGAGTCACGCTGTCTCATCACAGGTGAAATAAGGGGGTCCCTTATGTTAGAAACCAGATAACCTCCTTTAATACTTTATTTGTCAATTAACAAAATGCAAAGTGAATGAATAAAAGATCAATCTAAATCAAATCGTAACAAATGCTGCATAGTAGGAGTTCCAGTTAAAAGTGAAAACAGTCTCCACAGTGTCAATATGAATGGACAGAGCAGACCTAAGTCTGCTAAGGCTCAGCCGGGTCCACTAGAGGTAGTGTCTTTTGTTCACTACACACATAGCACTCATTCAGTGCAATTTAGCATTTTCACATGGAGGAAAATGGTACTTTATTTGGCGCTGAATTTTCCACACAGAAAAAAAAGCCTGCCATTGATTTCAAAGGGTTCCGCTAGCTTTTTTTTACACTAGCGGAATTTTTCCCCTCATCAACATAAAAACAAAGCCCTATGTGTGATCAGAAAAAGACGCAGAAATTAGTTGAATAACCAAAATGATAACATTTTATAGACATCAAAATGGTACATACAAAAAACCCAAAGATGTCTGGTCCTGAACCACAAATTGGCCAGGTACAGAAGTGGTTAGTTAAAGAGGACCTGTCGCGTCCTCATAGATGTGCAGAATTCATTGCACTGTTGGCTTTCCTGTATGAGCTCGGAGCTGGAGATATCAGTGCTGTTAATTTCAGCATTGATATCTACACACTGTCAGAAGGGCAGGCCTTACAGCTCAGCGTCATCTCAGGAATGATGGAGATTAGAGAGAAAATTGATGATGAAGCGTCTTGCTTCATGGAAGAGTATAACTGTTCGCTTTCAAAAGTTCCCCTTGATACTCCAAGTAACCCTCCTTGCTGCATCTCTGCAGACCTCAATGAATTCCCCCCTCTGTACAAATGTAGACTTATCTAGGCTTTAGGTCTACCATACTTCTCAGTGGTGCAAGAGTCCCCAGGTCTAAGAACCACATTGGTGAAGAACACCTCCATTGGGCACAGTACAATTCTTATCCTATCGGTAACGAACTGTCTCACCACTTCTCCCAGCATGATTGAGTGGCAGAATGATGTCACTACACCCATCTCTATTTGGATCAGATTCTTCCTGGACCGTCTCACATCTGTATCTACTTCTCTTGTGGCTGAGACCTAAGACTACGATTCCTGCAGCCAGTGATAGCAGTTTTTTACGTAAGTTTCAAAGGGCTTTGCATACCGCATTTCTTACTGTAGTGCCTGAACTCCACCAGCCCTAACTTGTACCCATCTGACTATGAATTCTGCCTCGTCACTAGGTACTCCATTATGTTACTAACAGAAACTACTCCTGGGTAAGCAACTGGAAGACTTTATTCAGTAAAGTCCAGATACGTGTATGGTGTTTGAAGGGTGAAAACACCCAGAGAATATGCTAAATTTTGTTCTTGGGTTTAGGGATCCACAACTTCTCTAGTAAACTTGTGACAATACACAACATATATCAATACATTTGAACATACAGCCCTATGAAAAAGTTTGGGCACCCCTATTAATCTTAATCATTTTTAGTTCTAAATATTTTGGTGTTTATAACAGCCATTTCAGTTTGATATATCTAATAACTGATGGACACAGTAATATTTCAGGATTGAAATGAGGTTTATTGTACTAACAGAAAATGTGCAATATGCATTAAACCAAAATTTGACCGGTGCAAAAGTATGGGCACCTCAACAGAAAAGTGACATTAATATTTAGTAGATCCTCCTTTTGCAAAGATAACAGCCTCTAGTCGCTTCCTGTAGCTTTTAATCAGTTCCTGGATCCTGGATAAAGGTATTTTGGACAAACAATTCAAGTTCAGTAAGTTAGATGGTCGCCGAGCATGGACAGCCCGCTTCAAATCATCCCACAGATGTTCAATGATATTCAGGTCTGGGGACTGGGATGGCCATTCCAGAACATTGTAAGGGTGAATTCACACTGAGTAAACGCTAGCTTATTCTGAACGTAAAACACGTTCAGAATAAGCGGCGTCTAAAGCAGCTCCATTCATTTCTATGGGAGCGGGGATACGAGCGCTCCCCATAGAAATGAATGGGCTGCTTCTTTCACTCCGTGCAGTCCCATTGAAGTGAATGGGGAGTGCCGGCGTGTACGCTCCGGCATGAGCAGAGCTTGCCGTATACGCCGGCACTCCCCATTCACTTCAATGGGACTGCACGGAGTGAAAGAAGCATCCCATTCATTTCTATGGGGAGCGCTCGTATCCCCGCTCCCATAGAAATGAATGGAGCTGCTTTAGACGCCGCTTATTCTGAACGTGTTTTACGTTCAGAATAAGCTAGCGTTTACTCAGTGTGAATGCACCCTAATTGTTCCTCTGCATGAATGCCTGAGGATTTGGAGCGGTGTTTTGGATCATTGTCTTGCTGAAATATCCATCCCCGGCGTAACTTCAACTTCGTCACTGATTCTTGAACATTATTCTCAAGAATCTGCTGATACTGAGTGGAATCCATGCGACTCTCAACTTTAACAAGATTCCCGATGCCGGCATTGGCCACACAGCCCCAAAGCATGATGGAACCTCCACCAAATTTTACAGTGGGTAGCATGTGTTTTTCTTGGAATGCTGTTTCTTTTTGGACGCCATGCATAACGCCTTTTTTTTATAACCAAACAACTCAATTTTTGTTTCCAAAATGAAGCTGCCTTGTCCAAATGTGCTTTTTCATACCTCAGGCAACTCTATTTGTGGCGTACGTGCAGAAACGGCTTCTTTCTCATCACTCTCCCATACAGCTTCTATTTGTGCAAAGTGCACTGTATAGTTGACCGATGCACAGTGACACCATCTGCAGCAAGATGATGCTGCAGCTCTTTGGAGGTGGTCTGTGGATTGTCCTTGACTGTTCTCACCATTCTTCTTCTCTGCCTTTCTGATATTTTTCTTGGCCTGCCACTTCTGGGCTTAACAAGAACTGTCCCTGTGGTCTTCCATTTCCTTACTATGTTCCTCACAGTGGAAACTGACAGGTTAAATCTCTGAGACAACTTTTTGTATCCTTCCCCTGAACAACTATGTTGAACAATCTTTGTTTTCAGATCATTTGAGAGTCGTTTTGAGTAGCCCATGATGCCACTCTTCAGAGGAGATTCAAATAGGAGATCAACTTGCAATTGGCCACCTTAAATACCTTTTCTTATGATTGGATACATCTGGCTATGAAGTTCAAAGCTCACTGAGGTTACAAAACCAATTTTGTGCTTCAGTAAGTCAGTAAAAAGTAGTTAGGGGAATTCAAATCAATAAAATGATAAGGGTGCCCATACTTTTGCACCAGTCAAATTTTAGTTTAATGCATATTGCACATTTTCTGTTAGTACAATAAACCTCATTTCAATCCTGAAATATTACTGTGTCCATCAGTTATTAGATATATCAAACTGAAATGGCTGTTGCAAACACCAAAATATTTAGAACAAAAAATGATTAAGATTAATAGGGGTGCCCAAACTTTTTCATAGGACTGTATATACATAAGGCAAACACAACTAGTGAGCAGTCTCGCAGTTATTCATCAGTGCATTTAAGGACATGTCCACACTACAGAATTCCGCTTCAATTTCCACCTCCCAATTCCTGAAGGTTGAATGCCAAACAGAGCATAAGCTTTCTATGGCTGATGATGTCCAGAAGAATGAACCTGATTAGAGGGGAGTCTTGAGTTGTGGACTCTGCGACTGAATTAGCTGCAGAGTCTGCAGCAAGATCGAGTAGGACACTTATTTTTTTCACCTTCTTGCTGCGATCTCTAAAATTGAATGCAGAATCTGCTGTTGATTTTGGGCAGAGCCCGCCTCAAAATAAGCAGCAGATTCTGCCATGTGATTGGGCCCTATAGAAACAGGTACCCCTCAGTAAAATATACAATTTCAATCCATATGCTGCAAGAATGTATACAGTTCACCATCTTTACACCTTCTGTATTCTTACTTATGAGCAAAGTTCTCCTACCCCCATACTTGCCAGTAATTTCAGATTAGCTGACATAATCCTAAACAAGAAAGATTCATGAAAATTTTCAGAGAAGTGGTTGGTTCCTGCTGGGTTTGGGGCATTCCAGGGGGGGTGAGTCTAAGAGAGCCATCACACGGAGTTTATGCTTGCTCATTCTGAACGTAAAAATCGTTCAGAGTGAGCGGCATAAAAAACAGATCACATTGACTTGAATGGGTGCTGGCATACACGCGCTACCCATTGAAATCAATGAGAGGCTTTTTTACCTATTGCTTTCAATGTGATACGCAAAAATGGAAGGATGGTGAACACTACAAGGCAATGGGCCATTTTGCACGCTTTCTCAAAACTTATATATATATATATATATATATATATATATATATATATATATATATATACACCCTATATAAGACTTGAGGAAGCATGAAATGGCCCATTGCCACGCAGTGTTCGGCGTTCTACCATTTGTATATGTTGCTGTGCTAAAATAGAGAATTGTGAACTTTTATTCTGGTGAGTGCCACTTTTCCTCTAGTACGGAGATGATGTGTAATGGCATTTTTGAGCAGTGCACCCTGGTTTAGATGGCTCTCTATTTGGCTTGAAACATCGGAAATCCTGTGATGTTTTCCATTGTACAGTAGTGCCATTGTATTATTTCTTGATTGAGGACTGCTTTTGAGTCTTAAATGTCCTAAATTTACCAAGGCAAATCTTGGTAACTATGTATTCTCCTCCATCATAACCCAATATCCTCTCTTGAACTTGTTGGACATCATTTCTTTTTATGGATTGATCAAACAAAACTTAAAAGGTCAGTAGATACAAGTAGCTACAAAGCTGATCAGCTTTATTTGTTAACTTAGGTCTACTTGCAGAATTGTACCAAAATACTTTAGCAGTAAAAAAGGGCTTTGATTTCAAGTAGCGCTTTGAAAGATTGAGCTTTCTGTAACTTTTCCAAGAGGAAAATTGTCGGTGAACCAGAACTACACCATATTCCCCATTAAACATGCACCATATGGGGAGAATGCAGTGTCCAGAAATAAGCCAGTGTTAGTTTATGTACCTGTGTCTCTCAGGAATATATGAGAAACTTCTCTATATTTACACCCTATCATTATTCTCCTAGATATGTTAGATGCAGAACCTCCCCTGGTTGGGATAGGGAACTGGGTCACAAGATGCTAGGAAAAACTTACATGTTGGTACAACTGCCTCTGACAGCTTCACGGCATTTTGATGGAGGTGCAACTAAATATGGACATTATGTTACACGTCTGAGGGCTCAAATTCAGCACTTTATAGGTATAAGGATTTTAAAAGCACAATCCTTACTACTCATAGCTTGTTCTCAGGATTGTGCACTAGATATCTCCAATGGTAATGATTTGGTTCTGTGTGATTCTGTATGACATACCTGTACTGCTTGTGGCCATCTATGGCTGCAACGACACTGCTCAAAAAAATAAAGGAAACACATAAGCAACACAATGTAACTCCAAGCAACACTGATAATCAATTTCACATGCTGATGTGTAAATGGAATAGACAACAGATGGAAATTATTGGCAATATTCGAGACACACTTAATAAAGGAGGGGTTCTGCAGGTGGGGACCACAGGTCACATCTTGTTACCAATGCATTCTGGCTGATGTTTTGGTCAATTTTGAATGTTGGTTGTGCTTTCACTCGTGGTAGCATGAGACAAACTCTACAACCCACACAAGTGGTTGAAGTAGTGCAGCTCATCCAGGAAGGCAGTCATCAACGCAAGCTGTGGCAAGAAAGTTTGCTGTGTCTGTCAGCGTAGTGTCCAGAAGCTGGAGGCGCTACCAGGAGACAGGCTAGTACACCGGGAGACGTGGAGGGGGCCGTAGGAGGGCAAAGACCTAGCAGCAGGACCGCTACCTCTGTCTCTGTGCAAGGAGGAACAGGAGGAGCACTGGCAGAGAACTGCAAAATGTCTTCCAGCAGGCCACAAATGTGCGTGTGTCTGCACAAACGGTTAGAAACCGACTCCATGAGGATGGTATGAGGGCCCGATGTCCACAGATGGGGGTTGTGCTCACAGCCCAACACCGTGCAGGATGCTTGGCATTTGCCTCAGAACACCAGGATTACACGGTACGAGAACAAACATTTTCCTAACACCAGGATTGGCAACTTCACAACTGGTGCCCTGTGCTCTTTACAGATGAAAGCAGGTTCAAACTGAGCACATGTGACAGACTGATAGAGTCTCTAGATGCCGTGGAGAGCGATCTGCTGCCTGCAACATCCTTCAGCATGACCAGTTTGGCAGTGGATCAGTAATGGTGTGGGGTGGCATTTCTTTGGAGGGACGCACAGCCCTCCATGTGCTCGCCAGTGGTAGCCTGACTGCCATTAGGTACCGAGATGAGATCTTCAGACCCCTTGTGAGACCATATGCTGGTTTGGTTGGCCCTAGGTTACTCCTAATGCAGGACAATGCCAGACCTCATGTGGCTGGAGTGTGTCAGCAGTTCCTGCAAGATGAAGGGATTGAGGCTATGGCCTGGCCCGCCCCTTCCCCAGACCTGAGTCTGATTGAGCACATCTGGGACGTCATGTCTCACTCCATCCACCAATGTCACATTGCACCTCAGACTGTGCAGGAGTTGGCAGATGCTTTAGTCCAGGACTGGGAGGAGATCCCTCAGGAGACCATCTGAAACCTCAACAGGAGCATGCCCAGGCATTGTAGGGAGATCATACAGGCACGTGGAGCCCACGCACACTACGGAGCCTCAGTTTGACATGTTTTAAGGACATTACATCAAAGTTGGATCAGCCTGTAGTGTGTTTTTCCACTTTAATTCTGGGGGTGACTCCAAATCCAGGCCTCCATTGTTTATAAATTTGATTTCCATTGATGATTTTTGTGTGATTTTGTTGTCATCACATTCAACTTTGTACAGAACAAAGTATTCATTGAGAATATTTCATTCATTCAGATCTAGGATGTGTTATTTGAGTGTTCCTTTTATTTTTTGAGCAGTGTATGTTATACTGAAGGGTATGGTTTACTCATTCTGATACTATAGTAGAGCTTGAAAATTTGTGAACTTTTCAGAATATTTCTGCGTAAATTTGACCTAAAAATACATCAGATTTCCACACAATTACTAAAAGTAGATATAGGGTGCCAAATGAGACAAATAAACCAATAATATTAAACTTGGTCATTTATTTCTAAAAGAAAATTAACCTAATATCACATATCAATGAGTGGCAGAAGTATGTGAACCTTTGCTTTCAGTTTCCATTGTGAACTCTTTGTGCAGCTAAACATGTCCAGTAATTGTTGACCAGTCCTGCACATTGGCTTAGTGGAATTGTAGCCCATTCCTCCATATAAAATAACTTAACTCTGTTATATTAGTGACTTTCCTCCCAAGAACTGCTTGCTCCAGGTACGTTTTTTTTTTTAAGTCTGTAGTGTACAGAAGTCTATTGATAAGAGAAAATAAACTACATTACAAGCAAGAGGAGGAGGGAACACAACAGAGTTACATATCAAAAAGATCCTCATCAAATATACAGTGATGTATACCAGTAGTTCTATACTGGGGCAGGGGAAAGGGCAGATGCAGTACCGCTTGACACCCATGCCACCGTTCCTGCTTACAACTGCAGAAGTGCTGTAGATGGCATACCAGGGGAACTTAACCAGGTACCTCAAATCCTTTCAGACTTAGCAGTAGCATTGTGCTTGATATAAATTGCTTTCTCTAATCTGACTATTATTTAGTCTGGTACACAATTTTTTCACTCCCATGTTGCAACTAGTTATCAAGCAACTAATTTGTGGGCATGATACAAAATACAGTATACACGTGTAACCTCTGGTGTATTTTCCATATTATCAATACAGCACACCAGTAGGATCCCAGATGAATACATTCCCACATCATTTACATCAAGTGACCATCCTCCAGGCCACACATGGGACAAGCGGAATGAGAACGAATACCCTATTTATATAACATGAAAGGAGTCTTGTATGCTCTAATATACTGTAATAGAAACAATTGAGAACACCTATGAGCCTCGCTAAGTGATAGTATAGGGGTATAGTAAGTATATCATCCCATTGGCTGTCAGTCAAGGGCCTGTCATCCATCTCCCATTGGCTCTCCTTCTTTCAGGTCCCCATGCAGACCAGAATGACGGAGAGATGAACGCAAATGTGACCCTAGTGTCAGTTACTTGAGTCCTTGCTGTGATGCCGGATAGATTTTTATTGAGAGACTGTGCAGCCACTGAGGGAAGAGAGTTGGGCTCTTTTAAGCCAGGATACCATTGCTACAGCCCAGAGACTTGGAGTAATTGCTGTTAAGCTCACTGAAGGGAGAGAAGTGCCATACTGGAGGAGAAATGGAGATTCCCCATAGTCATAGGGCAGTGGAGATAAAAGGCACTGAGATGACATCTATTCCTGGGTATCTCTAAATGAGTGACTCCAACACCAGCCACCCACAGTGGAACTCCATACTACCACTAACCCTGGGAAGTCTGGGAAGCCGCGTTGGTTTTGTGTTTCCATAGTAGTTACATTGATTCAGCTGCACTGTTGCCTCTTAGGTTGTTTCTGCACTTACCATAAGGGCCCTTCCGAACTCCATCACTGGCTCAGGGGAGGAGAGGACCATTCTTCTACCCGACGCACTCCTGAGGGAAGTACCTCCACCATTGGGTACATCGTAGGTCCCCTCAACCTTGCCTCAACTTGGTAGGTGGGCTGCAAGAGTAGGTTCAGTGTCCTTGGCCTAACATTGACAACACAGCTTCTGCTACTCCTATCCTACGATTCCCTCCTGGTAGGTGCACATTCTCCCCACATAAAGAGCTTTTACCAAGGACATAACAAACGCGGCTGAAGATGGCTAGGGGGTCCAAAGCATTATGGCAGTTGTCAGGGAAATTCTGGTTCCCCAACCACTGTATTCTATGTAACTCTAATGAACCTCCAGCAACAGAGAGATTGTCATTCATTTCTGCTGCCCACGTAAGTCACTGTACAGAACGCTCGAAGCAGCAGAGATTAGTGCTGATCCGCTGCTAGAGGTGTATTAGCGTTATGTAGGAGACAGAAAATCACTTTTATTAAGCTGGAGTAGGGACCCCTCAGTGAATAACCCTTCCAATGGGCTATTATAGTTAGCTATTATTGTAGATCTATCTTCAGGATAGGACATCAATAAAAGATCAGTGGGGGTCCAATACCCGTGACCCCCACCGAGGATAGGTCATCAATACAAAACAAATGGAATATTCCTTTAAAGGAGTTATCCATCTTTTAAAATTTATGGACAATCATTGAGATAAACTATCAATTTTAGATTGGTGAGGGTCCAACTGTTAAGACCTCCACATATCAGTTGTTTCCCAGGGCACGCAGATCCCTGTTGTTTACATATATTGTTTACATGCGGTTGTTGCGCTGCTCATTCACTGTATTCTAAATAACAGCAGATGTGAATACTATAATATGCCTCCCAACTTTCAAAGGACAGGAGAGACAAAATGCGCGGTGTGCTATCCGCACTGCTGCAAATTTAGCTCCGCCCACTTCTATGTTGACTCTGCCCATTCTCAGCCATTTTTCCATGTGCCTCCACACAGTATAATGTTCCTATACTCACTGTAACATTGATAATAATCGCTAATTATAATGATTATAATATCCTCCAATTGCCCCACAGTATTAAGTCCCTCTCCTCATGCCCCTGTTTAAACTGGTGTAAACTAGAGGGGGACATTAAACTATGGGGCAGCTGGAGAGTGACATTAAACAATGGGGGTAGAGGGAGGGGGACATTAAACTGGGGGCAACTAGAGGTAGACATGTCCCCCTCCAGCTACGCTCCACGGTTTAATGTCCTCCTCCAGTTGCCCCCGGTTTAATGTTCACTCCTCAATCTGCCCCCAGTTTAATGTCCCCCCTTCATCAGTTCCCATTTTAATGTCCCCATCTGTTCCCATTTTAATGCACCCTCCATCTGCCACAAGCAGTCCTGGACTGGCTTAGGGTCACCGTCACTGAGCGATGGATTGGGGAGGTCGCTGGAGCAGCGCTGCTCCAGCGGCCACCCCTCACGGTCAGGCAGAGAGCAGGTCCTCTCCGTGCCTGCTTTCTGCCTGCTAAAGAAGATCGCTCCGCTCGGCCCCGCCCCCTCCTCCGGGGGGGCAGCTTTCTGACGTCCGCTTCAGGTGGCAGAAAGCCATGGTTCACCCCTGCATCTACCACTAGTTTAATGTCCCCCTTCATCTGCCACCAGTTTAATGTCCCCCTTTATCTTCCACCAGCTTAATATCCCCCTTTATCTGCCAACAGTTTAATTGCCCCTTCATCTGCCCCAGTTTAATTGCCCCCTCCATATGCCTTCAGTTTAATTGCCCTCTACATCTGCCCCCAGTTCTCCCCTCTTGGTCACACATGCTGTCTTTTCTCTGCTCATCTTCCATCAGTCTCTGTTCCCAGCAGCTTCTTTTTTTCTGTGTAATACTGCACTGTCCTGTGGTATCCAGAATAGCTTCACCCACATAAGAGTCTGATCACATGGCCATGATGATGTCAAAGACACTTTAGCCCACTAGGATTTAGCATCTACCATTTAGCCTTTACCCTACCCTAGCAAAGTTTGTTAACAGCAAAACACTTCAGGGACATAGCGGGACTTTAGGGGTTTAGCAGGACCTCAGGGGCATAGCGAGATAAACTTTAAGCTATCCTGGATGGCGGAACAGTAGTGTAAAATTGTGACTGTCCCGCCGGATCCGGGACTTTTTGGAGCTATGCTATAGTTGTATCCCTTTCATGTATACGCTGCAGGGATGGGGTAGGGGCCCCTGTAAAATTTCTGACAAGACTTACACCACTGGCTCTTACTCTCCTCTCTGAGCACAGCATACAGTTGTAGAAAGGCAAGAGTTAATGGGCATGACTCAAATTGATCTACACATGTCTCTAAAACAGTTGTTGCTGCTCCGTTTTTTAGGCGAATGAGGCAGATTATTAAGAGCACAAGTTACTGCCCTGTGTGTACAAATCACTTTATTATCTCCTCACTAAACAAGTCTGTATGTACAATCTGAGTGTTCAGGGAGAAAATAATGCAGAGATTTACACACACAGGTTAATAAAGGCATCCCCCCTCCCCACCACACAAACCGCATTCTTGAACATACTATTATGCGCCATAGTGGCCCCTGCTCACACTATTATGCCCCATAGTGGCTCCTGCATATAGTATTATGCCCCATTGTGGACCACCCATGAAAAGACCCCAGAGTGATAATAATATAATAATAATAAATTGTATTTATATAGCACCAACATATTCCGCAGCACTGTACAATTTGTAGGGTTCAAATACAGACAGAAAGATACATAACAAAGAATGTCATTTCACACAATAGGACTGAGGGCCCTGCTCGCAAGAACTTACAATCTATGAGGTAGAGGGGGTGACACAAGAGGTAGCAGGGGCGGTATTGCTTATACAGTATTCAGACAATTCTGTAATAGGGGTTACTGTCATTACCTAAACAAAACTTTTTGAGCCGTCACTAGTGGTGTCCTGTAACATGTGGATGGAGCTTGGACAAATAAAGTTAGCCTGAAAAGACATCATATCATGTGGGGTAATGTGGGAGCGGGGACAGAGGAGGGTTAAATTTTGGGGATTCTAATTATAGTATGGAAGGGTTTACGTTAGAAATTGTGATAGGCCTGTCTGAAAAGATGTGTCTTTAGTTTGCGTTTGAAACTGTAGAAATTGGGAGTTAATCTGATTGTCCGGGGTAGAGTATTCCAGAGAAGTGGTGCAGCTCGGGAGAAGTCTTGTATACGAGCGTGGGAGGTTCTGATAATAGAGGATGTAAGTGTTAGGTCATTGAGTGAACGGAGAGCACAGGTTGGGCGGTAGACAGAGATGAGGGAGGAAATGTAGGGAGGTGCGGCATTATGGAGAGCCTTGTGGATGAGAGTGATAACTTTATATTTTATTCTATATTGAATAGGCAGCCAATGTAGCGACTGGCAAAGACCAGAGGCATCGCTGTCTAGACTGATAGATGAGCCTGGCCGCTGTATTCAGAATAGATTGTAGAGGAGAGAGTTTAGTGAGGGGAAGACCAATTAGTAAGGAGTTACAATAGTCAAGGCGAGAATGAATCAGAGAGACAATAAGGGTCTTTAGTGTATCCCTGGTGAGGAAAGGGTGTATTCTGGAGATGTTTAATGATCGGAGACAAATGTAAAAAACAATGTTACTTACCTCTTCCTGGCTCCGGCGCACTCCCCGCTACATTCGGCCGTCTTCAGTGTTGGACCAGATGGCACATGAGCCAGGCCTGCGTCGCCACGCATAATGACACCGGCCTGGCCCACGTGACATCACCAAACAGACCCGCAGACTTCCGGAGGGCAGGAGAGGTAAGGGATAGTGTTTTTTATATTCCCTCACCTCTCCTTGCCCACCGATCATTATACTGTGGAGTCTAAAAATATAACGATAGCAGTGTTTGTCGAGTTCGCGGGCCTGCGGCCTCACTTACTGATCCTTGTTCATGATCAAAGCTGCCTACGCAGAAGGGGAAGCGCAGGCAGCCGTGAGCAGGAGTGGGGATTGGTAATAAGGCCCATTACATACTGAGGTTACTACAGCAGGTAACGGCCTAATTAAAAAAAAAAAACAACAAAAAACTTCATTGGCTCACTAGGCCCTCTAGTGTCCTGGGCCCTGTGGCAGCTGCTACCCCGGTATGTTGTTGTATTTATGCAACTGCTGCCAAGACCTTTCTTTCCCTCATACGGAGCATTCAGTATTTGGTCTTACAGTCAAGTCAGAGCAGGAGTCAGAGTTTGGCTATGAAAAATTTGTGGTAGACTTAGGGAGCCTTCACACAATGTAACGCTGCGCTCATTCTGATCGTAAAAACACGTTCAGAATGAGCGCGTAAAAAGCAGCTCCCATTGACTTGAATGAGAGCCGGCATACGTGCGCTCCCCATTGAAATCAATGGGAGGCTTTTTTCCCTGTGCCTTCAATGTATCACGTGCGTATCACATAGGGAAAAAAGCCTCCCATTGATTTCAATGGGGAGCGCACGTATGCCGGCTCTCATTCAAGTCAATGGGAGCTGCTTTTTACGTGTTCAAACGTGTTTTTACGATCAGAATGAGCGCAGCGTTACATTGTGTGAAGGCTCCCTTAGGGTATGTTCACACGGTGGAAACCTTTTCCACCGTGTGACTTTTCTGTGCGGTTAGCCACAACGGGATGCTGATCCAGTGCACTGGCACCCCGCTCCTGATTGGGCCCAAATGAATGGGGCTAAGCAGGAGGGTGTCTCAAGCTGCGGACGCTGGCTGACTCAGCCTCGGGAAGATAGGACGTGTTGCTTCTTTTTCCTGCTAGCTGAAAAAAATCGCTAGCGGGAAAAAAAAGTGAGTGACTCCCATTGAAATGAATGAGAGACGTTATTACAGGCGGATTCTGCCTCGAAATCCGGCCGCAAAGAACTGTGACCATACCATTGGGTATGTGTGAATATACACTTTGACTGCAGCAACCAAACAACCAATCGCAGCACAGCTTTCATATTTTTCAAGCGCAGATTGTGAAATGAAAGCTGCATGGTGATTGGTTGCTAAGAGCAAGGCAGATCACTCACACTACAGTAGAAAGTATAGTGATGCCATAGAGAGGATAACGTGAATCTTGCACCCAGCAGCGGCCTCTATGGTAAATTTAGCTAGGCGGCCACACCATTTTCCACAACCCCTTTGTTCGTCCATTATCTTCTAATTGCACCTGAAGTCTGAGTGTATAGGGGCCCACACAAGGTTGAGATTTGTTACATGTAACAGTCCTGTACGTGTCACCTAGCTGAGATGACACCATAGTACTGTACGAGCAGCTCGGCGCTGGCACTGACACTTGATGCGCTCACCAGCAGTGACGCACTCAGCATCATACCCCAGCAGTGCCATCCCTATGAGGTGACTGCCTCAACCCCACCGCCTATTGGTCAGCTGCAGCGGCCCGAACCTGCCCCGCCCTCCCTGGGGAATCCCTAAGACTGACACCAACAGCTGACCAATCGCGAGAGCCTGAAGTGGGTAAGCCCCGCCCCCACCCGAAGGTGGCGACGTGCGAACAAGCAGTACTAGAAACACCGCCGTATGGCATTACCATTACTATGTCACGACTCGCCGTGACCACGCCCACATCTCTCCACTGACTGAGATGAAGGCGTTGACGCCTCCGAATGCTTGTCACGTGATTGGTCAGCGCTCTCGGGCAGTGGGCGGAGTTTCGTTGCTCTCCGTTTCTCCCCCACTGCTGCCGCCCCCTAGCGGTGTCGCGAGTAAGGGAGGGGTCGCCGTCTCTTTGGCTTCCAGTTCTTGCAGGCCCGGAGTGCGGGGAATGGGCTGAGCGCGGCTGTGCTCCGAGCCCCTGTCTTGTCGCGGAAGAGGCGGTCCCGCTTTCAGGGGGGGTGGTTTCCGCTGCGCGTTCCCCTCTGACACGGAACATTTCCCTCCAGTATGTGTGTGTGAGGTCCCTCCTCCTCCTCCTCTGGCCATCTTTATTACATTCATTACCGCAAAGGAAGAGCGAGCCGGCCCAGCCTCTTACCGACACAACTACCCCGGAGAGCCCCGAGCATCCGCGCCCTCCACAGCAACCGCTACCCGGGGGACAAACGACGAGCACCGGATACGGCTACAGCACTCTACGTCATCGGGATACCGGGACATGATCCGCCGCCGCTGCTGTGATCAGGACGTGTGATCGATCATCCCCGGACTGCTCGGTGGGTGGCTGATGCCCTGTCAGATAGTGACGGGTGTCCTCCAGGAGGGGTCCCCCCACATCATCCACCCATGTGCGGGGGTGACAGGAAGCAGGGACTCCTCCTGGTCCATCATCTGTCCCAAAGGGACGATCCTGGGCGCTGGGCTTCCTGTTGTGACTTCTCCCTGGTAGACGGGCCGGGCCTGCTGGGGGTTGGGCACATGGATGTGGAGACCATAGTAAAGCAGGCTGTGGACAGTATTTGTAGCTGCTGAGGTCACTGCCAGGTCACACAGTCTCTTGGCTGGACGGGTTGTGACCTCACTGGGCTGATGACGTCACAGTGGCTGCATTGTTGTGCTCACGACCTGTGTGTTGTTAGTGATGTCTCCATCACACACTTCTCCAAGCTGTTGCGGCTCCCTTTCCTCACTTGCTGTTCTCTTGGAAGTATTTTGTTGTTCTCTGGTATCAGCCATTTCACTCTACTGTTCTTTATGGGTTTCGTAGGTGAAAAGAGCACCAGACAACCTGGTTAAGGAAAATGTCCAAAACTGGGGCAAAGTGATGGTGTTTCTCATAGCAACGAAGAACGCTCCCCTGAAAGTCATGTATAATAGAACTGGATGTATTAAAGGGAACCTCTGACAGGTGTGGGGTCTTTAACCAGCAGGTCATGATGTAGCTGAGGTTTACAGTCCTGACCTGTCAGTATGAAAGCCTGCCACATGACCTGGACACTATTCAGACAAGAGAGTGGCCATGTGATGTCTACAGGACGTTCTCTATTGTTTGAAGGATGAGATAATGGGGGAACTTCCTTAAACCAGCTATGCCAGTTTTCTGATGTAAATGTGTGCATCTTAATAATTCAGGCACCAGTCTTAATAAATCCACCTTAGAGAACCTGCTTTGAGGAACCCAATATGGTCATTGAAGTAAATTTGGATAGTACTGGAACAGATTGGACCATGGGATACCCCCTTGGAGGGGCATCAGACGGCTCATGTGCGTGGAGTCTTAGTCTGGGTACACGCCGGGCATGGTACACGACACCTCACTTTACTGCACATGTGCCCGGTGCCATGGTCTAAGTCATGCCACTAAGTCCTTACATTTCTAAAGTTTGCAGAACTAGCCAGTCTTCATAGCTTAACCCCAGCTGTATAGTGACATACTGGTTAGGGCCCACAAACCAAGTGACAAGTTCCCTTTAATATAGCCATCTATTTTATGTCACTGTTCCTGGTTGCTATGGCAGACTCCACCAGTATCTAAGTGCGGCCTATGTCCCAGTTAGTTGTTATATTGGCTTACAGACTTCTAGTATTTTCTGTATGTTTTAGAAGTTTGAAGGGATTTTTCTTGATGACCATAGTTGATCCAGACTTGTTATAACGGTAACATGATGACATTCGGTGTTGTCCCTCCGCTTCCATCTGTTCCTGCCCCACATTGGGGGCGATTTATCAATCTAGTTAAAAGAATAGTTCTTGCTGCCTGTAGTAACCAATCACAGCGCAGCTTTCACTTTGTGTTCTACCTTTGAACAATGAAAGCTGTTTTGTGATTGGTTGCTTCGGTCGCAAGAGACAATTTTCATGAATCTGTATCAGTTTAGTGTATGGACTTGTCAGCCATAGTGATGGCACGTTACAAGTGATGCGGCCAGTCACAGGCATTTCTGGTGACTTCACTCTTTTGTGACATTTTGTCCCAATGGACAAGACATTTTATCGCCTAAGTGAGAGAAAACCAGACAGGGATGAGTAAATGGAACAACTCTTAAGAAGCAAGTATGTGGCCGTGTTTTCTGTCTTGGGTTTACAAAAATCCTAGAAACCCTGGTAAAGGGGATACTTCAAGAGTTAGTATAGTTATAAATAAGTGTTTTTTGCACTGTTATAAGTGCTGTTGATCTGCCCACACCCTGCCATGGCTACTGATGGAGATTCACCACTTTGTGTCCCTATTCACTGTAGTCATCGATGTGCTGTACCACATTATAGCGGCTGTGTATATCGTAGGCGGATGCAGATTTGAAATGATTATTTTTTTTTATTGGCATTCAAAGGGCTTCTTTCATACCCTCTCCTCCATTGACTTATCCACTTATGTGCAGTCCATATCCATTAAAGTTATGGGACATATAATTACGGTCGTACATGCGTCTTTGTCCTGCTCACTGTTTCAGAGAGCACTTGTGGTTGCCTCTACTAGGGACGCACAAGCTTATTTCCAGGACCACTGAGGGGGCCTGACTGCCCCTGCTTCCTATATCGAAGGCTCTTGTTCTGCAGGTGCTGTATAGACACATAACAAAGGGCTGGGTTAGGAATGATGCTATGATAAAGAAATCTGAAGCAGCCTGGTGTTGTTGGGATAGTGGAGGAAACAGCCGTTGTGTAACCAATATAACCCAGTCTATATTTATAGCTGGCACAACCTCTTTATATGGCTTTTGTTCCTGTCTAAGTGATATGGAGGTCGGTTGTCACTAGTGGCATTTTGTCTGTGGCACCACCACCATCATGTCCTGGAGCGCATTACATTGATAAACATCACACGTCTGTCGTGTGTCATTTCTGTACATTTAAAGAAAAAGAAACAACGACTTTGAAGTCTTATGCAAATGAGGCAGTGGGTGCACTGGGGAGGGTATTCTGCTCTATGGAGCACTGCGGGTGGGTATGCCACTCCATAGGGGTTTTAGTGGCAAGAGCAGTCCTCCAGGGAGTTGAAGGTTGGTCTGAGCGCTCCCCCCCCCCCCTTAATGTAACAACTGCCTATAGGGGGGGGGGGGTGCCACACTTGCACTCGTTGTCCAGTTTGTGAAATCCGGCCGGTTTTTGTCTTCTATAGACTATAATGGGGACCGTGTGTTTTCTGTGCGGTGTCCGCAAGAATCATGCGGAGAGGAAAGTAGTTCTTGAAGTACTTTTCTCTACGCATGTTCCGTGTGCTTTCAGAAGCTCACCGCTTGTCAATACCTTCAGTCCGCTTGGGGACCCCCAAACAGAATACCGAGCACAGAGGTGAAGCGGGTCTAATATAACAATATATGCAACATCAGTTCAGCGATTCTGTCCACAGCAGCTCACGTCTCAGCTCCCTGGACACTTTTGAGTGAGTTTTCTAGTGAAAGGTTTGATGTACTGACTCTTAGGGGGATTGTGATGGGAGTCCAAACTTTGAGACTCAGCTTCTTTTCGGCACTCTAGTACAGATGAATAGTATGGCAGTACGTTTGTGACTATGGCTTCACTCAGACTGAGGTACAAGGGAGCCGCATTCTGTTCTTCAGTAAGGTCCAATTGGTCTGACCGCCCATGGCTATGAATAGGTGTAAATTTGACACAACCCCTATAAGTCAGACCTTATTATTTTGTGTAAAGTCATTTGGTTCCTTTGATGCCAGTGATGGGTTTTGAGGACATTATGGATTTTTCTGGTCTTGGAGGCGTTTATGGAAGGATATCCTGTAATACTTGTCTAGCTGCAGAGAAATATTTAGCACATTATCTCATGTATAGAATACATTGTGTCCAGCCAGTAATATTTCTAGTAATATGGAAGGAGCATTTCTCTTAAGTCCAGAAGATCTCTTCATATCTTATTGATTTTTCCCTTTCAGAATCTTTGAGTCACTTGGTCAATAGACGGATGAAGTCTGTGCTTTATGGCGGACTTGTTTATGCGCAGAATGTGATAAGTAAATTCTGTAAGTTGGAAATAATTTTACCATTTCTGGCAGATTTACTGATATATATATATATATATATATATATATATATATATATATATATATAATTTTTGCATTTTTTTAGCAATTTCTTTGAATCAAATGTCTTTTCTCATGTGTAAATGAGTGGTGGCCATAGTTGCTGTTTTACAAATGCACCTTTTATAATATTGATTCCCTATCTTTTTGGATAGGTATTCAATATTAGATCTGCATGATTTCGACCTCCTGGACCCCTCACAGATCAGCTGTTCCCCATTGAAATCTGTGGAACAGGGCTGTAATAACTAAACCCACCACTAAACTTTCTACTTGTTTTAAGATGTTATGGTGAGATGTCTAGAGGAGATAAACCTTAGTTTGAACCCATGTGTTTTTTTCTTGGTCGTACCTATGTGGAAGGCTGCTTTTACCAGGCTTGATGTAATATTAGTGGATCAATGTGAAGGAGCCATTGACAAGCTTATTAGACTAGTAATGCATGAAGAGCTGGTTGACAAAACACACACACTTGCCACCTGATGCTGCAGTTTCCTGCACAGTTCCCTGTGTGGATGGCCGGGGCACCAATGTGCAAAGGAAAAGCAGTGACATTCCTGAACAATCACTTATCAGAGTGAAAGCTTGTTCCTTAAGGATGTGCAGTCACCTTCTGAGATAAGAAAACCTTTGTAGGCTGAGGCCACATGTCAGGGAAAATGCAGCACCTCTAACCGTTGGATGGGGGAAGCAATGCTCTCATTCTCACGTTGGGGACAAAACTGCGAAAAACAATGAATTTTTAAAAAGCTTGTATTTTTAGGGGGCGTTCACATTACCGTTGGTTTCCGTCAGCAGTGTCCGTGGCTGTTGTCCATTACAGGATTTTAGCAACGGACATTAGCTGGTCTGTCTGAAATTTCTATTAATTTCAATGGGATTTAACTTGTCCATTAGTGTTCGTTTACACCCATGTCTGTTTTTTCAAGCGGACAAAAAAATCCTGCATGCGGGATTTTTCTGTCCATTTGAAAAGACCGACAGTAAGTGTCCGTTACTTTTTTAACATTGAAGTTTATGGGCAATGGACTTCTAACAGACATAAGTTACTGTCCGTTATTTTGTGTCCATTTATTTTCGGCGCATGCTCAGAAAGCATAAACAGCAAAAAAAAAAACAAAAATGGACAGTATAAAATAAAAGACACTAACTGATGCTAAGGGTGGATTCACACCTGTTTCACACCAGTTTCAAACCCATTCACTTGAATTGGTTTGCAAAGTGACCATCAGTGAGCATCTTCTGCCTCTCCACAGCAAAACTGTTTTTTAAACCAGACACAAAGTCCTGCATGTCTGACTTTGTGTCCGGTTAAAAATAACCAAAAATGTTTTCACCGCAGAGAGGCACAAAACGCTCACTGATGGTCACTTTGCAAACCCATTCAAGTGAATGGGTTTGAAAACTGACTGTCAGGTTTCCATCTCCCGTCCAGTTTCTCGGGCAGAAGACGGAAACCCGCAATGTGAAGACCGGGCGCAGGTGTGAACCCGCCCTCACTGACACCAAACTGATACTAATGTGTCTGTTTTTTTTTTTTTTTTTTTTACTGATCCTTAAAATAGATCAGTTATAAAAACCCAGACACATAGGCATCAGTTAGTGTCTGTTATGATAGGTGTCTGTTTTTTTTCTTGTTTTTTTTTTAAACGGACGGAATCCAACAGTAGTGTGAACCCTGCTTTACCGGTTTACACATTTTTTTTCCATAGACATCTATGGGAGGAAGGTAAAAATGCAAAACAGAGCGAAGAACAGTCACTTCTGCTGCTTTCTTTTTGCTTCTGCGTTTCCACTGCTTTGTTCTGCAGCGCTTATTACCTGTGATATGCTATATGTGGCCTTAGCCTATGGCCCCATGCACATGTCTTTAGTAATGTAATATACAGGCCCACACACACACACCTGTAGTTTTTATTGATGTCTGTTCAGGACAGTTCGAGGGAGCTGCAAATATGGAGCCAGTTGTATACTAGTCCATTTTTGCGTTTGGTCCATTCATTTAAATGCATTGGTTAATGCATTTTTTTATTTTTACAGTCTCGTATACTGCACATGTTTGTGTGCATGAAGCCTTAAAGTGTTATCTAAGATCAGGCAAAGCCTACCAAAAGGTGGAATGCCAAAGACAAAGGCCCTGTAACCTGCCTGGTAGATCCCTCACCATTCTTGTATTGCTGTCTTAGCCCTTTCTGCTTATCTTGGGTTACTTTGCTGTGGCAGCGATGGGACATATAGAATAAAAAAAAAAAGACTTTTGTTAGAAAAAGTGATTCGGAATAGTCCCATTAACACTGAAGCCACAGGCTTTGGCTCAAAAACGCAACAAGGGGCCTCAGCCTAAGGGCTCGTTCACATCTGCGCCCGGCACTCCATTATGCAGGTTTCCGTTTCCTGCATAAAACAGAGCAGGAGACGGAAACCTGCAGGATTCTTTCAGGATTTTTATGCTCTCCGCCGCGAATCCGGACATGCAGTACTCTGTGTCCGGATTTTAAAAAAAACTGTTTCGCGGCGGAGAGCATAAAACGCTGATGGCTGGACCCGGTCTGTGCTTTCCGTCTTCTTGCATGTAGAAGACGGAAAGCACAGAACGGAGTGCTGAACGCAGGTGTGAACCTAGCGTCAAGTGGACTGTGCTACAGTGCTGACATCTGCAGCCACATCTTTACTGACCACGGAGTTACTTTTTTTTTTTTTTTTCCCCTTTTGGCCTGAATTGCTGACATCAGTTTTGATTGCTGTTAGTTGGTAGTCTGTACTGCCTGATCTAAGGTTCATCCTTCTCCACACTAAGAAGCAGAGACCCGGCTAGAGATGAGCGAACACTGTTCGGAACAGCACGCTCCCATAGAAATGAATGGAAGCGGCCGGCACGCGGGGGAGGGTTAAGCGGCCGACTGCCGGCAAAGTCGGCGTCACAGGTGCTTCCATTCATTTCTATGGGAGCGTGCTGTTCGGATCAGCTGATCCGAACAGTGTTCGCTCATCTCTAGAGACCGCCCATTTGACAGTTTAGCTGCTGTCATTGCAGTTGGTGTTGGCTCCTGATGCTACTGGGGAGGCTGGAATAATAAAAAGTGCTGGAGAGCCACATAAAGATGTGGCTGCAAAAGTACAATCCAATTCCAGTTGTGCGAGGTTGTGATGGGTAATCTTTATGCATGTGATTGATGTGGACATAAGAGCCATCAATAACATGTCATGGAGACACTTTAGTGTCTGTCGCACCTCTACAGGAATGCGATTATGACTATGTATAAATGTGGCGATGTGCATCAATTCTAAGCCAGCAAATGTAAACCTTAGCGTGTGCAATATATTGCTTGTACTTTGATACTTGACTTTGAAGCCTTTGTTTAGGTCCGTTCACATTATTTGCATTGTATGTCTGAGGAATCCATTAGTAGGATTCCCTATCCTATACCTCCAGGGAATCTTCTGATTTGTTCTACCATATAGGTGTGCAGTGTCATTTACCACTCCTAGAATACTGTAGTCGGATAAGCTATTCTGTGCAGCAAAAAAGTGCGTACATATTAGGGGGCGTTCACACTACCGTCAGTTTCCGACAGGTAGTGTCTGCTCCTAGTGTCCGTTCAAAATCTGGCACGGACATTAGGAGCGGACACTAGCTGTGTCCGTGACACTTGTCATTCATTTAAATGGCGATCAGGTGTGTTCTTTTGCACTCCGTGTCTGTCCTTCCCTGTCCGCTTGTAAAGTTGTCCGACTTTTCAAGCGGACAGTAAAAACCTACATGTCGGGTTTTTCTGTCCGCTTGAGAAGTCGGACATCTTTCAAGCGGACAGTGAAGTTAGGGCACGGAGTGCAAAAGAACGCACCCGATGTCCATTTAAATGAATGACAGTTGTCACGGACACAGCTAGTGTCCGCTCCTAATGTCCGTGCCAGATTTTGACCAGACCCTACCTGTCGGACACTGAGGGTAGTGTGAACGCCCCCTTTATGCGGCATGTTACTTTTCTACATGGAATTGCAAGTGTTTTCCCTATAGATTTACTAAACAAAGAAAAGACGCAGAGGAAAATATAGCAAAAATTTAGCAGGAAGAGTGCAGTGTTTTTTTTTTTTTTTTTTTTTTTTTTTTTTTTTTTTTAAATGCTGGCTTTTGCTATGTGGTTCTTTAGCCCTAGACCGATTCCCATTCCACTGGTGGAGGCTTCCATAGCCTATATTACCTAATCCAAGTGGACTGCTATATGCAGGTCAATGGTGGACTGACCATGTTGTTCATTCAATGCTATCCTTAAATTTTGCTACAGACATTACATATTTGTTGGAAGGTCCACACAATTTTCATTGGATCTGTAGACAATGTAATGTCTTTTATGGACCCTAGAACTTTGATTGTTGGCATAGCCCACCAAAGAAGACAGACCTGCCAACAAAGACCCTCTGTGACGGCAATAAATTGATGGGCAAAACCTTGGTAGCTTGGAAATATCCGCCTTTACAGAGGACTTGTGCTCCACCCCTGACGTGTCTGTCAGTAAATACTTGTTATTCATAATGTATTAATTCTGGAGAATTTTTTTGGTGAAGTCCTAAGGCCACAGGATAGTGACTAAGTCCACGTGTCATTTTATTAAAAAAATATTCCGGAGGAATAATACAACGCTGAGTTCAAAGAGTAAGTTCACACTGAATGTTTTTTTTGCAGGTGGATCACTTGCTTCAATGTGAGTCACGCAGATTTTTTTTTTTTTTTTTTCCTTAGCTGTTTTTTTCAGCTAGAGGAAAGTGTCATGACCTGTCTTTGGATTCTTCCTTGCAAACCCCATTCAAATGAATGGGAGGCAAAAGAAAACCGCGAGTAGTTTTATGAAGGCTAAGGCTCCACGGGACGATCCGCAGCACTTTAACTGTGGTGGGAATGCATTGTGGTTCTTCCCACAGCGCTTTGAATAGAAATTTCATGCAGTTTTCCGCCACAGACCATTATATCTATGGCAGTGGTTCTTAACCGGGGTTCGATCGAACCCTAGGCCCTATGCACCGTTCATTTTGTGTACCAGTAAAAAAACATATACCTATGTCTTGAAGTTGGAAATAAATCATATTTGATTTATCACTAAAGAAGGGTTCGGTGAATGTGCATATGAAACTGGTGAGTTCGGTACCTCAAACAAGGTTAAGAACCACTGGTCTATGGGAAAGCCACCGGCATTCCCGTAGATATAATTAACATGCTGCAGTCTCCAAAACTGCGCTGCGGTTTAAACGCCAAGTGGGCATGGGATTCGTATGAATCCCATCTACTGTGCAGATACTGTAAAACACTGCGATTTTTCCTGCGGCATTTTCGCCGCAGGCAAATTGCGATGTTTCCGGCCCATGGGGCCCCGGCCTAAAATGAACAGAGTTAGAAGGCAGTTTTTGAGGTAAATTGTGCCTCAAAATCTACCTTAAAAAAACAATGTGAACCTGCAAAGTGCTGCAGGAAAAACCGCATCTGCAACGCTTCAGTTTATACGGCAGTGCTTTTCAGAGAAAGTCCACAGAGGTTTCCTTGGCTGCTTCCATTATACCTATAGGGAAATCGACGGTGATTCTGTAGGTATAGTTGGCATGCTGCGATTTCTAAAACCACAACATTTTTGCAAATCGCAGCATGTCCATCGCCTGTATTTTTTTTGCAGTGTGTGGATGAGTTTACTACTAAAATAGACATGTCTGGACAGGTGACAGGTTCTGCTGGGGCTTGTTCACACAGGCAAAGAGACTTAAAAAAAAAGTTCCTATCCAATATTCATAAAAATTGGATTGAAATTTTACCGAATGTGTTTATATGAAGAAAACTTAAAATGCGTTAAAGAGAAATGTACATTTTTTTTGGTGCATTTTCTACTCCAAAACTGTTCCCACTAATCGGTGATGAATCTAAAAACCTAAATCAAACCAAAACGCACAAAAAAGTCAAAACCCAAAAACCACACTATAAAACTCAGTGTGAACATGCTGTATCTGCTAGCCCTCTTATCTAATGTTTTTCGGTCCTCTTTGCATCACCGTCACTACCCCTTCTCCCCTCACCCCCCTGTAGGAATTGATCCTAGTGAATGTCTCCTGTCTATTGGTCCTGTATTCGGTAGCTGCAGTTTGAATGGTCTGCACTGGGGCTTTACAACGGTGTCTCCTTGCAGTTGAACTTTCCTCTTTTGCTATTTCCAGTGAAGGTAAGCTGTGATGTTACAGTATGTCACGTGTTCACACATTGTTAACTATATCACTCCCATCACTCCAGGGTTGGACAAATCCCATGATGAAGCTTAGGAGTCGTGTGTCTAGAAAGGATTGGCTCCAAACTTGTGGCCTCTGAAAAAGGATACCGGCCCCTGGAGTGGTGTAACTGGGTCCTAAAGCTGGCAGCTTGTGCTGGGAGTGGAGACCTGTTACTGGTTGTGGTCTACACAGAGTGTTCTCTAAATGTCACATATTATGTTCCTTTCCATGTCTCTACAGCTTACCGCACACAGAAATTGTGTTTGTAAACTTCTGTACTGCGTTAGTTATTTCTACCCTTGGCCTCCGGGAGCAGTGTAGGTTTCCAGCCTCAGTTCATAAAAGTAGGCCCCTCCTCCATAGTAACCAATCGCAATCCAGCTTTTATTTTCTAAACCTAGATTCTGATTGGCTGCTGTAGATGACAAGGCCCCTAATTACTGATTTGGTTCTAAGCTGACTGAGCATGCATGTGATTTTAGTGTGGTCACGGGAGCCGGCTGCTAACGGGCACTTCTGCCAATGGCCTATATTCCTTGAGAACAAAGAAGCAGGTTGAAATTCGATCACCTGTAATGTGAATTGAGCCTTATCTGGTCATATGATCAATAGGCAGGTTGTCTGCAGGTTTACACCTCTATCCATGGCCTTAAGCAACGAGGCTTTAGGGCATCTAATACATATGACATATATCAGCCGAAATAGGTGAGTTTGGTCATTTCGGACGAGCAGTGGGCAGTCGTACACTAATGTCTGCCTGAAATGTGATTGGTAAGGGATGGGCATTTGGTACACTGCACGTGTATGGTATATTTGGCTGTCCTTCACTTTGTACAAGCCCTGATTTAGTCTCTTGTGTTGCTGGTGATATCATTTGTATGAACGTTCCTATAAGCGATTGATCTTTCTTATGTGTGTGGCTGTTGTACATAGAACAAACTATGGGTGAATATCTCAGAGGGTTGACGCATTGACCTAGCAGGACTATTCTTTCTGGGTGTTTCTCTGAACACAGGAAATAATACCTCATCCCTTCATTGGCTAGCAGGGGGATAGGTAAGGTGTTTTTTTTCTTTTCTGAGCATTTTCTTATATTTTTATCATCTAGATAATATCCTTTAGTGGTATGAACTAGGTCCATGTAGCTCTGCTTCTATCCATTGTAAACTGGCTGTAACAGTAGATGACCCTTCAGTCACCGAGCAGCCAGGAAGATCTGAAAGGCTTCACTTGTACTTTTCCTTGTTCACCTTCTCCGTACCAGGTACACACAGTTAACAAGACAATGAGGGATTTGTTTTCACCAGCACCAGATCAGTAAGGCCGCTTCCTAATGTATAAACCGCATTAAAAGCATATTGGTAAAATACATGCCCTTATAGTTATTGTTGACTGAAAAGGCAAGCAACTCCCCCCTCCCTTTTTTTTTTTTTTTTTTTTTAAATAATAAAAAAAGTGTTTTTAATGCATTTAAAATAGCAAATAAACCAAAGTGTGAACACAGCTCAATGTGTGGCATACTAGGGCTGGACAATTATGATCAAAGTCGCAATAAGCGGACACTTTATCTCAATATGATTAATGGCGATTATTTAGGTCTCTCCCTTTTACGGGTGAACTGAAACTGCTGTTATACTTTGGGGTCTCTTCAGGCCCCCTAAAAAGTGTTACTCTCCTCTCCTGGGCTCTGGTGCAACTCTCTGCTGTCTTCTGCGCTTCCAACAGTGTGACTGCAGTCTGATGACAGACAGAAGCACCGAACACAGCAGAGAGTCTCTCTGGAGCCCAGGAGAGGAGAGTAACACTGTTTGTTAGATCGCCTCCACTTATTATATACTCCGAGCCCTGACACCAGAATATATGAACAAAAGTGCTAATATAGTAGTAACCAATGTGAAGAAAAGCACGTTGGTTCTCTTAGTTGATGTTTGATTTTAGATGGCTGTCAAGCAAAACTTTTCTCTCTGCATGTTTCGTACGGAAACCACACAGACCCCGCTATAGTCTTTGGGGTCTGCGTGTTTTCCTTAGGTAACCGCTTTTTTAATGCGTATAGGTTTCCGTTTGGTGGGTCCCAAAGTGGTCTCCCTGAACAGAATCCTGAATGCAGATGTGAACCAGGCCTTAGAGAGTTGATCCTGATCATCAGCTTTGGGTGATGATAATGTAATGTGTATGGCTACCTTTAGTGTGACCTCTCAGGTTGGGAGGTGGGGGTTGAGTGAGGTTAGGCTTTAGGATGACGACAAATCTCTCCTTCTTTTCTAAATCTTCAGTAGTGTCAGTCTGGCTCCTAAATATCACATCATTGTTATAAAGCGCTCTGCTTGCTGTGATCTGTGCACTTTTCTGTACGCTGCATTTATCTGAAACCTCAATGGAGACGGCAGCCATTTTCCTGTTTGTAGTGAATGCCAGACTGTAGGCTTTATTTGTTAGCATACTGCACTGTAGTCTCCATGGGCCTGTAAGTGGTTTGTACTGTAGGTCGGCCCTTGTGACTGGTGTTGCTTAGTAGTCCAGACTTCTTTTCTCTGTTTGATATACTGTGTGTGTGCGTATATATATATATATATATATATATATATATATATATATATATATATACACACACACGCACAATTTTTCCCATTGCCTTTCTGAACTGATGTAGTTGGTGTGAGTCTCAGACTGTGCCCTCGCTTTTCTGTCTTTGATGTTCCTTGTACGGCCGGCTCTTCCTCCTTAGCTGGTTGAGCTTTTCTTCTGACCTTCATTAAGTCGTCCTGACCCTCATTATCTCTCCGTTTAGGATTTGCGTGGCGCTGCGGCTCTACTTAATTCCTCTCCTTTAACTTTCCCTGCAAGTATCTCAGCAGATCAGTGTTTTGTTCTTCAACAAGTCAGGGCATTTTTCTACAGAGATGTCTGAAACACATTGGGAAATGTAATTTACATGTATTAGAATAAACGCAGGTCTGAAGGCCTATGTGAATAGAGAACACCTTTCTGCCTATAGATATTAATCTGTATCAGCTTTGTGGTTGTTTTTATTACATATATATTATATATATATATATATATATATATATATATATATATATATATGGGAAAAACAAGAGGGTAATTCTAAGTTCTGCAAATTTCAATGCTGTGGTCAGATAGTGGCTCTAGGACCATCTGTGAGATTATAAAAAAAAAAATTCTAATTTCATTTTTTTTTTTTTTTTTTTTTTTTTGCAGTGTTCTGGTGTGTTTGTGGTACATCTGTGTAACCATCTTTCAGACACCTCTCCTATAAAGGAACACTAAAGAGGTTGTAGAAATGTTATCCTGTATTACACATAGCACCCAACGGAAATATCTGTATGATCTGGATCTCTGTTCTGATCTTGTACATCAGGGGGCTTTCACATGATGTAACGTGGCGTTGATTCTGACACGTAAACTCGTGTAAGGATCAGCGCTGCAAAACAGAATCCCATTGACTTCAATGGTTTCCGTTTAGCGCGAGTAACTCATTGAAGTCATTGGGATTCTGTTTTGCAGCGCTGATTCTTACACGAAAACCACATGTAGGAAATGTATTGAATAAGTACTTTTGTATTTTGCATGTGCTGTTTGGTGTGCTTTTGTCATATGTTTTTTGGAAGGTTCTTCTCGAGACGTTGACTTTTTCTGGCCCGGATATTAGCTGATCACCATGGAGGTGTCTTCTGGTACTCCCAGCAAGCCGCTGATGTTGGAGGAGTGTTCTAGGAAATGTTCTTAGAACTGATTCAGTGGAAAACCGCATTGCAATATGCATTTGTGAAGAGCTTGGCCTTAGGAGAGGTCACTGCAGACTTGAAGCAAGGCAATGGGATTAGATCTTGTATTGTGTTTGGGTGTGTTATCCTTTCTTGTTAAAGCAGACCCCCAGGCATACTTTCAGAACTAGTACAATGGACATATTTGGGTCATTTAGCATACCAGGAATGGTAATTCCTTTACGCAGCTCCATCTAATGTAAGTTTATGTACACTATAGGTCTGTGACATGGAGCTTATATGTTAACCCCCTCCTCTCCCACCCGGCTGGAGTGCTATTAAAATGCTTTATACACAGACTCTGACTCCTGCATGTGCATTGGCTTCCTGCTGCTGCTGGCACATGCACATTGCACACAGTATGAGCTTCACTGCCATTGTGATTAGGCAGATTCCAGGTATCTCTATTTTACTACATCATATCACTTTAGAGTAAGGCGGGGGGATTAATCGAAAAATAACCAAAATTGAACATCACCCAGGATAACTGACGGAATCTTGTTCACTTCTGTTATTTTGATCCTGTTTATTCTCCTCCCCGGGCCTACAATTGTTAGGGTAAGATCACGCAGGGTTTTGTGGTCCGGAACCTGAGGTGGAGGCCGCCTCAAATTCCGGACCAAAATATGGGTAGCCGCGACTGATTGCCAGTGCGGTGCATCGGCATCCAGTCACGCACTCCGTTACGGATTAGGCCCAATGAATGGGCCTAGTCGGGAGGAGGGAGTGTCTTTGGGCTGAATCGTGAGGCGAGTCGGCCTGAAGAATGAGCATCTCTCTTCTTTTTTCCGGGAGCCGGAAGAACCGGCTCACGGAAAATAGAACTGACCGTCTCCCATTGATTTCAATGGGAGCCGTCTTTTTGGTCAGGATTTTGAGGTGGATACGGCCTTAAAATCCTGACCAAAAAATGTGAACTTATACTCTGGGGTCTCTTCAACCCCATAGAGTATAATTGCTGTTTGGGTTTAGGCTGAACAAAATTGATGTGCAAGTTTCACCCAACACATATTCATGCTGTAAAATGGGTGTGGTTTGGATCGCCATTAATCATAATCGAGGTAAAATGCCTGATTAAGCACGATTTTGATTTCGGTCATATTTGCCCAGCCCTATTGTAGAGTCAATTCAAGGAGGTGGTCTTGCACAGTTGGACTATCCTGATCATTAACATTCAACACTACGATTTCCATGTGTGTAATTGGGCGTAATCTACAGAATCAGTGAGCGTACCATAGAAAATGTGCGCAAAAATGACGGATGAAGCAAATGTTTGGGGTGTGTTCACATCTCCCGGATCATATTTGTGACTATTTTCACTCTTGCTTTATCTAGCTTTCTCTGTTGTCTCCTGAGTGTTTACAGCATGTTGCCTAGGTTTCAGACCACCTCTGCTATCTAGCAGCAGTGACTTTTACTCTACTTCATAGTGAATGATGAATAATAGAGGCTTCTGTCAGCTCTGTAAAGTGCACTTAACTGGAGAGCTCTGATGAGGGTTAGCGTAGTGCTTGATCAGTGTTATTTCTGCATATAAGACCCCATGCATACAACAGAGTGTGCAACTGGTGTGGGGCTGAGTTTGCAGTGGAATCCAGTCGGAGTGACATCTGAATCCATTAATCTCTATGGGGCATTTCAATCTGTTCTGTTTGGATGATTATAGAGCAGGTGTTATCCTGTGCAGTGTCATCAAAACTGATCGGAAGCCCCCATAGACGTAAATGCATCATGGCATGCACTGAGATGTCGCTACAAGTGTCATTCAACTTCATCTGCTCCTGCGTATGGGGTTTATAGCTAGAGATAAGTGTTGTGTTTAGTCTCAGGAGTATGCTTATGGACTGACCTGTATATCAAACACGCTAAGCCCATGCAACAAGTTGTTACTGAAACATGTAATGGAGAGGAGACGGGACAGCAGGTGAAACCATTAGGTGATAAAACCCTTTAAGTGATAGAAAGTAGGAGAACTAACACAATAATTCTTACAAATAAGTTTTTCACCCAGTCAGTGATTGAGCCAAAATCCAGAGTGCAGACTACACATAGAACAGGTATAGCTGAAAGATTTGCACCTTTTCCATGTTTCCCGCTTCTTCTGGTTTTGGCGCACAATCGCTGACCATGTGAAAGTAGCCTAAAGGTTTAGAAAGTCGCTCATGGCCTCACGTAGTTGCCTCAGTTGGGCTGCTTTCACATCGATGTCTGTTCTGATCTATCAAACCCCCCAGAAAGCTGACAAAAGGCCTTCTGTTTTCATTTTAACATTGATAATATATATCCACAAATCTAAAGGGGATCTTTGTGCTGCTGTATCCTTATGTGATGGCTTTTTCATAGCAGTCACAACAGACTTGCGCTTGTCTGTTTATATCACTTTGAAATATTAGCATTTTCTTAACAAACTGCACGTCTGTTTTAAAAACAATGGCCGTCAATAGGGGCATGCATGTCCCTTTTTTTTTTTTTTTTTTTTTTTTTTTTTTTTTAAAGCCATATTCAGACGCTGGAAGTATAAGTAATTCCTGTATACTTTCCATTTCTTTTGTAGCCATTCTTGGCTTTAGCTCAAATAAACACAACAAAATCTGCAACAAAAAAAGCTGCGTTTCTGCACCCTGGGGTTTTGGCCTAAAATGGTTATCCGGGTTTAAATGACACTTTAACGCTAAGGGCCCCTTTACACGGAGTATACGCTTGCAGATTCTGAACGTGTAAATGTTCTGAATCAGCAGCGTTTAAAACAGATCCCATTGCTTTCCATGGGAAATGAATGGAAAAAAGCAGCCCATTCATTTCTATGGGGAGCGCACACATGCTGGCTCCCATAGAAAGCAATGGGATCTGTTTTAAACGCCGCTGTTTACACGTTCAGAATCAGCCAGCGTATCCTCCGTGTGAAGGGGCCCTAAGGCCAGGTTCTCATCTGTGCACGGGTTTCCATTCGGGGAGTCCATTTGGGGACTTCCTGAACAGAAACCTAATCCACATAGAAAAAAAAGAAACGTCCGAGAAGTGGTTGCCTTGTCCTGACAGAACGTACCGGTACGTCCAATCAGAACAGAGCAGCTGCACGGAGATCGTGCAGCTGCTTTCACTGGGAGCTGGCTATAACTTCAGCCGGAGCTCCCAGAGAGAAGACGGGGAAGGTTTATTCCCATCCCTGCCTTCTCGATTGCTGTGTTTACAGCTATGCGGCCGCCCTCTGACCCGGTGGTCACGTGATCCGCCGAGAGCAGCGTCTTGCAAGAACTGCTGGGTCCTAAAGGACCCAGATCAGCTATGTATACCATATATAGCAGCGTGCAGGAGGCTGTATTCCTCCTGCAACTGGGGCTAAATGTACCAGCCTCAGTAGCAGGGGAAATCAGCCTCCCTAACAAAGAAAGAAAGTGATCAGATGTCCCCCAAGGTCTCTTATGAATTTATGGGGACACCATCTGCAAAAAAAATATTAAAAAATTAATAGTTTAAAAAAAAAATAAAATAAATAAAAATAAAATAAAATAAGTAAAATAATACGCCAATAAAGTGACGTTATTAAAGGTTATAGCCGCACCCTTGACTACACCATATAAAATAAAAGTTACTGTAATGGAGAGAAAAAACTATTTTATAAAGTTTTTCAGTTGCACTTTGTGTTATTAAATAAAAAAAAAAAAGAGTGAAAACCAGACACAATTTCCCTCCTATTTTGTTTATATTTTCTCAGATATAAAAAAGAAATTAAAACACATTCGAAAATAAAAACAACACAAAAATAAAGCACTATGTTTCCCCGAAAAAAGACGCAAAAATTAGTCGAATGAGATGTATGAGAAAAATGTTACAGCCCTCTAAGGGCTTGTTCACATCTGTACCCGGTCTCCGTTCTGCAGGTTTCCGTTTCCTGCACAAAACAGAGGCAGGAGACGGAAACCTGCAGGTGTCTTTCTCACCCATTCATTTGAATGGTTGAGAAAGCTGTCCGGCGGTGAGCGTTTTATACTCTCCGCCGCGAAACCGTTTTTTTGAATCCGGACACAGAATCGGACATGCAGTACTCTTGTGTCCGGATTAAAAAAAAAAACGGTTTCGCGGCGGAGAGCATAAAACGCTCACTGCCGCTCACGGCTGGACCCGGTCTGTGGTTTCCGTTTTCTTGCATGCAGAAGACGGAAAGCACAGAACGGAGTGCCGAACGCAGGTGTGAACCTAGCGTAAACCGTACATACAAAATAAACCTAAAATGTGTCTGGTCCTGGACCACAAAATGGCCTGGTACTGAAGTGGTTAAAAAAGAAATTAAAATAAATAAATAAATAAAATAATATATATATATATATATATATATATATATATATATATATATATATATATATATATATATAGGGAGAGAGAGAGTTTTTTCATTCATTCATATATTTTTTTTGCTTGGAAAACCCCTTTAAAGGGGCTCTATCAGCAAAATTATGCCTTATGACCTCACATATGCCTGAATAGCCTTTTTAGGCACCGCTAATCTTATTTTAAACCCCCCCCTTCCGTTTTAAACTAATACCCTAAAAAACAATATTCAAATTATACTTACCGTGCACGCTGGGCAGTTCATGCGCTGGTCGACGTAATCTTCGGTCCTCCCGGGCTTGCTCTTCCCCCCTCCATCTTCTTATCTTCCTGTGGGTGCTCCAAACTTCCAAAAATGGCGTCGGAGCGTGCGAAGTAGAGCTCCTGAGGGAGCGCTACTGCGCAAGTGCAGGATTTGAACACGGCCCGCAGGAAGATAAGAAGATGGAGGCAGGGAAGAGCAAGCCTGGAAGGACGTCGCTGGAAGAAGACACCAGTGGAAGGCGGGACCAAACATAACGTCGAACAGTGCGGTTCGCCCAGCGTGCATGGCAAGTATAATTTACATATTGGTTTTTAGGGTATTACTTTAAAACGGGAGGGGGGGTTAAAATAAGATTAGCAGTGTCTGAATAGCCTTTTTAAAGGCTATTCAGGCATATGTGGGGCTCATACGGCATAATTTTGCTCATAGAGACCCTTTAAAACCAGACAGACAGAAAACTAACAATTTCATCTGCATTTGTTTCCAGTCATGTGCATGTAGACTTTTTCTTGTACATTTTTAATACACACACACACACACACACACACACACACACACACACACACACACACACACATATATATATATAAATTTTTAATATAAATATTTAGTCATGTTTTTTAATTTTTTTTTTTTTCTTCTTTGAAAGTTTCAAGCGGTTGCATAGAGAATGTAGACAGCCCAGGGTATGGTGCTGCAAGCCAGGGCAGTAGTCAGTCATCTGAGGCACTATGCCCATTCAGTGTAAGTGAACTGTGGATGAATTTTCTTTAACAGATGACGCTTCTGGTCTGGTTTCTATGATCCATTTGCAGAGCGCTGCCAGATCGCTGGTTTCTTCAGCAGCACATGGACATGACAGATGCTTTACCGGGAATGCTGATCTATGTGAACAGTTGGAAATGGAATTGTTTCAACAAAATATTATGTGTAAAAAGCCTTCCTTTAATTTTATATGCAAATATAGTAGAAAGTAATGGAATGGTTGTCCTACTAAAGGAAGGCTCATTTGTGTAGCTGTATTTATAGCAGATGTGATCTTAGCAATAAAAGGTTTTATTACCTGCAAAAATGCGTTTTATATGGAACACTGGAGTAGAATCTTGCTTCTTGTTGTGCAATTGTTTGCCCATAGGTAAATCATTGACCTGGAAACTCATCTTGTAATATATTTTTTATGTAATAGTAATAATTCTGCAGTGTGAAAATCGGACCCATTGGGGCATTTTATACAACTTTTTTTTGTGTTGTGTTTAGTATAAAAACAGGCTGTCAGAATGTGGCTTAGGAGGCTCCTGGCATGGGGGTTAAGGCAGTTTGTACACGACTGTGCTCCTGGCCGGCTGTGAATTAAAGGAATAGGCGTGCATTAAATGAATAGGACCTGTTCTATATTTTGCGGCCCGGACTGTTGGCCGGCACACATGACAGTGTAATTCACAGTCGTGTACAGGTCCATAGAAATTAATGGGTCCGTGTGCTATCCGTGAAATACACAGCACACTGAACATGACCACGGTCGTCTGCAGCCAGCCTAAAGGATAAGGGTTTAATTGGACCGGTCTGGATGTCTGTGTCCTGGAACGGCTTTTCTTTGAGTAGTCGGCCATGAGAGTCATACAAGTTGGCTCTTTGGATATTAGTTCCTGATAATCCAGCCGTCATCTGGGTGCAGGGACTGCAGGACATGGTGATCTCTCAGGCCTCTTCATTGCCACCCCCGGAAGAAGGCCGGTCACGCGGCCGAAACGCGCGTCGGGTTGGGATTCCCCACAGACACGGGCTCTTGTGAATCACCTTATAATGGGTAAGAGATACATTTTTCTTGCGTCGGTATGTTACTGAGACGTATGCTATAGGTCTATGCTGGATACATACCCTATACTTGCCTTACATGAGTGATATGGCTTATTTGACTTTGTGATAGAATGTCATACAGTGTTGATAGCATATTTTTTCAATATTGAAATGCCCTTTCCCCTACTTCTGATTACGTTTATTTACTATAAGATGGGGGAGGGCATATGACTGAACATATACAAGTTTAGTTATATCTGTATAGGCAATCAGCAACAACTTCAATGCCAAGACCTATATTTATTCTGTTTATGGTGATTTGACAGTTGGATGCCCGTTTCTGTGGGTTGTCCGGTTCTTTTGAATTTTGGTGTTGTGTGTCTTGTTCTTCATATTTTGTGTATATATGTTTTTTAATATGAATTTTTCATGAATAAAAAAACGTTTTTCATAATTATTGTTGTATATGTTGAATATTTCAACCTTTTGGGACTGTATGTCCTTCTTTCGTCTTTACTTCTAGTTTTTTCGGTTGAAGTATGCTTTATACGATTGGGCTGATTTATGAGAGTTAATTACGGTATGTGTATTTGACTGTATCGGAACTCTCCTGTGCTATGCTTGTTTTCTACTTGTTTTCTCTTCATTGTTTGCATTGGTCCTTACAACCAAATATTGTTCTTGTAGCAACTGCTATTCTGGGAGTTGCAGCAATGTCCCTTAGGTGTGTTGCTAGATGTTAACAATGAAGTGGCCATAGCGCCGCCCTGAGTACGAAAGCTCTTTCAGACAGCTGTTGTCCCTGCCCCTGTTATCGGCTACTGATCGCCCATCCTAAGGATGAATCTTCAATATTGAAATTACAGAAACCCCTTTTATGTTGGTCTACAGTAATGTGTATGAAGGCAACCAGCTGCGCTCTGCTGGTAGATATCTGTTGAAAAGAGGATTGTGGAAATGGTTTCCGGCCTTGGTTATTAACCTATTACTGAAATGAGTAAGATTAGTCATCTGATCCCACTGTGCAGGTATTGAGGGAATTGGACAGTGTGATGGTTGGTAGAGTGATTTCTTATATGTAAGGTCAGGGTGTATGACTGTATAAGTCTTCGTGCTAATAGGTCTAAATAAAATGGCCACTTGTGGGACTGCCACCATACATTGCAGGTTCACATGGAGCTGACTCTGCAGAGCATTCCTTCTGCTCCTTACTGTAGGCTGACTCCGCACGGTGACTGTCCCTGGAACACATCTGTGCTTCCGGCTTGGCAGGATAAAATTTGTCACTTGTAGCTGATATTAGGGTGTGTCGCATGTTCTCATAATTCTAGGACCTTACAAAAGAACGTATGTTTGCTTTGTTTTTTGTAGGTCTTGCATTACATACTAGCGTAAGTGGAAACAAGAAAAGAAATTACCAAGCCCTGCACTCCAGCTTCTGGCATAAAAAAGCGATGTGACTTTTTGAGCTCAGATGGAAACTTTTTGCATTCTTAGATGACTCGCTCCATTTTTAAAAAGTGGGTAGTTTTCAAATGTAACTTTTTTTTTTTTTTTAATTTGCAATTCAAGCCTTTGAAAGGGTGCTGTAAAACGTGAAGTTACATCTTAAGGCCGGGTTCACACGGAGTATTTTGGTTCGTAATGTGGAACGTAGACGCCGCAGGAGGTTTTGCGGGCCTTATACGCTCCCATTGTTTTCAATGGGAGCCGGTACCGTATGCGTGGTGCTATTTTGCGGCCGCCGCAAAATCACGGCCGCAAAATAGCGCCGTGTATATGGTACTGGCTCCCATTGAAAACAATAGGGAGCGTATACGGCCCGCAAAAGCTCCCGCGTCGTCTACGTTCCACATTATGAACCAAAATACTCCGTGTGAACCCGGCCTAAGACAGAATTGCAGCAACGCATCTTTTTTTTAAAAAAAAAAATTGGAACTTTTTTGTAATTTTTTTTATTTTTTTAGTGTCCTATTATACCTGTAGGTATATTTGACATGCTGCGATTTTCAAAACACTTTTTTTTTCCCCTTTGAAACGCAGCATTTCAGCTACCATCTCATCCGCTTTGTGGGTAATGTAAAACTCCGTCTTTTTACAATGTGGGTCCTCGGCCTAAAGGGTTCATCAAGATTGAGTGTCTCTCTCCTGGTATGAGACTAGTGCTCTCACTACACGGCTCCGCTCTCTGTGTAGTGGCCAGGCTGTGTGACAGCAGATGCGGCTGAACTCCAGTGACCTGACTTGCATTTATAGCATTTGACGTGGATATAGCTATACATTCCTGGATGGGAAATATCCCTTTAACAGCTGACTTCAGTGTTTAACTTTAGTGTTATAGCAGGATCCTGCCTATCCATCACATCAATCTCCTTGCTGAGGGCTTTTATTTTCTTCCAGTAGATCATCCAGCAAGACCTCAGCTGCATGTGAATATAGCCCAAGTCGTTTGATTGGAGAGGAGCTGCTATTGTTACAGATGATCTGAAATACACAGTACTTGAGACTTCCTAGATTAAATAAAGCAGCGTTTTCATTACCTTTCATTGATTATTTTAGTTTTTTCTGTAACTTCTATTAAATCTATTATTGCTATTTAACCTCTGTTATCAAAATTGTAGAAAAATGTTCACCTGCGTTGCTCTGGAGTATTGAACTTGGCAATTCTGAACTTCATTTGCAAGGCGTAGGTGATTTTAGTATCCTGACCTTTTAGCATTTTATTAAAGGGGTAGTCTGTTTTTGTTTTTATTTTTGTAACCTTTTACATCTCCCGACTGCTCCAGCTGCTCACTGTCCTCTCATTGTGGTGGTAGAACAGGGGTAGGGAACGTACGGCTCTCCAGCTGTTGCAAAACTACAACTCCCAGCATGCATACTTGCTCTGCTGTTCTTGGAACTCTCATGGAAGTGAGTGGAGCATGATGGGAGTTGTAGTTTCACAGCAGCTGGAGAGCCGAAGGTTCCCTATTAGAGATGAGCGAACAGTGTTCTATCGAACACATGTTCGATCGGATATCAGGGTGTTCGCCATGTTCGAATCGAACACCGCGTGGTAAAGTGCGCCAAAATTCGATTCCCCTCCCACCTTCCCTGGCGCCTTTTTTGCACCAATAACAGCGCAGGGGAGGTGGGACAGGAACTACGACACCGGGGGCATTGAAAAAAATTGGAAAAAGTCATTGGCTGCCGAAATCAGGTGACCTCCATTTTAGACGAATAGTGGATTTCAAATCCGGGTCATATGAGAATGTGAACTTTGTGACTATGAGACAGGGATAGCTGTACAGTCAGGGATAGCTAGGGATAACCTTTATTTAGGGGGGAATGTTATTAAAAATAACTTTTTGGGGCTCTATCGGGTGTGTAATTGTGATTTTTGTGAGATAAACTTTTTCCCATAGGGATGCATTGGCCAGCGCTGATTGGCCGAATTCCGTACTCTGGCCAATCAGTGCTGGCCAATGCATTCTATTAGCTTGATGAAGCAGAGTGTGCACAAGGGTTCAAGCGCACCCTCGGCTCTGATGTAGCAGAGCCGAGGCTGCACAAGGGTTCAAGCGCACCCTCGGCTCTGATGTAGGAGAGCCGAGGGTGCACTTGAACCCTTGTGCACCCTCAGCTCTGCTACATCAGAGCCGAGGGTGCGCTTGAACCCTTGTGCACACTCTGCTTCATCAAGCTAATAGAATGCATTGGCCAGTGCTGATTGGCCAGAGTACGGAACTCGACCAATCAGCGCTGGCTCTGCTGGAGGAGGCGGAGTCTAAGATCGCTCCACACCAGTCTCCATTCAGGTCCGACCTTAGACTCCACCTCCTCCGGCAGAGCCAGCGCTGATTGGCCGAAGGCTGGCCAATGCATTCCTATGCGAATGCAGAGACTTAGCAGTGCTGAGTCAGTTTTGCTCAACTACACATCTGATGCACACTCGGCACTGCTACATCAGATGTAGCAATCTGATATAGCAGAGCCGAGGGTGCACTAGAACCCCTGTGCAAACTCAGTTCACGCTAATAGAATGCATTGGCCAGCGCTGATTGGCCAATGCATTCTATTAGCCCGATGAAGTAGAGCTGAATGTGTGTGCTAAGCACACACATTCAGCACTGCTTCATCACGCCAATACAATGCATTAGCCAGTGCTGATTGGCCAGAGTACGGAATTCGGCCAATCAGCGCTGGCCAATGCATTCTATTAGCCCGATGAAGTAGAGCTGAATGTGTGTGCTAAGCACACACATTCAGCACTGCTTCATCACGCCAATACAATGCATTAGCCAGTGCTGATTGGCCAGAGTACGGAATTCAGCCAATCAGCGCTGGCTCTGCTGGAGGAGGCGGAGTCTAAGATCGCTCCACACCAGTCTCCATTCAGGTCCGACCTTAGACTCCGCCTCCTCCAGCAGAGCCAGCGCTGATTGGCCGAATTCCGTACTCTGGCCAATCAGCACTGGCTAATGCATTGTATTGGCGTGATGAAGCAGTGCTGAATGTGTGTGCTTAGCACACACATTCAGCTCTACTTCATCGGGCTAATAGAATGCATTAGCCAGTGCTGATTGGCCAGAGTACGGAATTCGGCCAATCAGCGCTGGCTCTGCTGGAGGAGGCGGAGTCTAAGGTCGGACCTGAATGGAGACTGGTGTGGAGCGATCTTAGACTCCGCCTCCTCCAGCAGAGCCAGCGCTGATTGGCTGAATTCCGTACTCTGGCCAATCAGCACTGGCTAATGCATTTCTATGGGGAAAAGTTAGCTTGCGAAAATCGCAAACTGACAGGGATTTCCATGAAATAAAGTGACTTTTATGCCCCCAGACATGCTTCCCCTGCTGTCCCAGTGTCATTCCAGGGTGTTGGTATCATTTCCTGGGGTGTCATAGTGGACTTGGTGACCCTCCAGACACGAATTTGGGTTTCCCCCTTAACGAGTTTATGTTCCCCATAGACTATAATGGGGTTCGAAACCCATTCGAACACTCGAACAGTGAGCGGCTGTTCGAATCGAATTTCGAACCTCGAACATTTTAGTGTTCGCTCATCTCTATTCCCTATCCCTGCGGTAGAAGGTGGTTATACGGTTACTGACCACCTTCCATGTATAAATGTTCATAGATTGTTGTCAGTCAATGAGTACATCCGCCTACTAGACTCATAGTAGAGGTTTCAATGAAGAAGTCACAAGTTCTAGCAGCCAAACTCCTATGGGATTGTAAAACATATAGAATATAATTTTCAGTTTACAGATTGCCTCGTTTTTCCCCAGCTAGGTCACATATAAAAAAATAAACTTACCGTAAGCCTGAACTATAAAAATAATCCCATGGTGGATTTTTTTGAATCCCATTTTTACTGCAAATAATAAAGGCAAAACATCAGGAAGTCCCCAAAATGGTATGAATAAAAACTACAACTTGCCTCATAACAAAGCTCCATATCTAGCTCTGTAGACTGAAATGTAAACAAGTGACATTAGACTTTTCTTTTTTTTTTTTGTAAAGGTACTAAAACCTAACAAAAACTTTAAAATGTGGAACTGCCATGATCAAACTGACATACAGAATATGGGCTACATGTAATTTAGGCGTTTTACCTCAATTACAATTAATTGGGATTATTTAGGTCTCCCTTCTTTTATAGTATCAGTGTGTTGGACGAACCTTGTGGGATTCATTTTGTGAAGTTCCCCAGTAGTTTCGTTCAGACCGAACCAGAACATCAGACACCTCTTCTGGACACTGGCGCTGCTGTCTTCCAGTCTTCTGTCACATGTCACACAGCATTGTGATGCTTTTGTCTACACGTCACAAAGCTATGTGACCCGCTGAGGTCAAATCACAGTGCTTTAGCAGTCCCTGACATCAGTCAGAAGACTTCAGGGAGTTGCACCAGAGCCCGGGAACTTTTTTCTAGTTTCCCAGTACAACATACAGCATATTAAATGGCATCCCAGTGCAGTTGGAATTTTTGCTTTAGCTACCACCATTCCTGAGCAATCAGTGCAGTTAGTTTTGGTGCCTAACATGCTATTTTATCCTCTGTACTGTCCTTTTGACAGTACAAACAGCATCAGGCACCAAGCTAACAGTGTTTATTGCTCAGGTATGGTGAGGGCTAGAGAAAAATTGACCACTGCTCCAGTGGAGCAGAACCTATTAATTGATGTAACGAGCTGGACTTGGCAGAAGTAGTGATCATTCCTCTTTATCAAGATAATCTGGTTGATAGAGGATACCAGTGCCAGCACAACACAGTGGCAAGCAATGTTCTAGCTAGTTATTTTGTGTTGTAGACGCATGAAGTGAGACATGTTGGTGTGCGGCCATAAGGGCAGCTGCCAGAAGCACTGACCATGAAGGTCTGTAGTTCAGCCTGTTGGGTGACATGATCAGCGTTCCTGTGCTCAGGCTGTCATGGCTTCTTGGAAAGGTTAAACAATGCAGGTTCAGGTTAAGTTTCAGATAGCATTTAGCAGGGTGACTGTGATCACGTATCAGTCTTTCTTGACTGGGACCTCAGCTGTCTTTCATGTAGTTCCTAATATTTAATTATAATAATAACTTACTAACATGAAGCAACTTTTTTTTTTTTTTAATTTTGAACAGTGCTCCTTTTCCTTGCCATTTGTCTGGAATATATCTATGTAAATGTGATGCATCTTTGACTCATGACCCTTTCTTGCACCAAAGATGCGCCACATTTCCAGGATTATTTCCCCCACCGGCACAAGATACATCTGAATTAAGAGGGTCTGCCGCTAGAATTGCAATCTATATAATCTGGTGTAGAGTTCAGGTATAACTCAGGCCAGAAAGCTGGCTTTTAATAAAATTGTTGTCCTTGCCCCGGCCCACCTTGGTCACTTACATTTCCAATTGCTACTTTGTTCTGCACCTTGCTCTCCATTTTTTATGTATCACAAAAATCAGATTATGCCCAACATATGTTAGATATCCTGCAAACCCTACACGACCGGCCACAATGACCGAGTGGCACCCAGGGAATGTGAAAAAATAGACCATGCCCTATTGCGACTGGTTTCACGGACCCGATTCATCCATTGAACTGTATGTGTCTGTGACAAAAAAAACAAAAAAAAAAAACAATGCGGCACATAATACTACTAAATACATAGCGGAGTCTCTGCTCAGTTGTGTGAATGAGGCATGAGATTATTTTCTACTTCCGTTTATTGGCAGTTGAGGGTGACTGTGATGAAGAGGTTAAATATTTTTCCACTAGGAATATTTGATTTTTTTTTTTTTCTTTTTCCTTTTTTTCAATAGAATTGGTTTTCCATAAGCTTCTTACATTGGTGGCCATTGCGTTAGACAATTGTTTGTGTGGATGACCACCTCATGTATTGGTTGGTTATCCATATTGCATTCCTCTACGTATATCAAAAAGAGGGTTTAAGAAATGTTCAAAAGTGGAAAGTCACTTGAAGATACCGTTACTCACTGCTACAATGTGCAGTCTTATACCAGTCTATGTCCATTTATCTACCAACCCAGTATTTCTGGTCAGCACTCTCTGCTGGTAGTCTGTAGGGTGCACCAAATCTGTTTCACCTTTGCTTTTTGGTGCTTTTGTCGCTACTAGTGAATATTTCCCGTTCATGGGGCGGCTCTTTGCCTGGCACTGGAGACAGATGATTTCAGGCGATAACTGACCACAACCAAGAGATGAGTGTGAGAACCAGACTGGTGACTGGGAGTATTCAGCAGATAGAGTTTAGTTGCCCTGTGGTGAATGGGGTTAGGGGAGCTGTGTTTGGGTTCCTCTCCAGTATATGGAGACTAATGGTATACCAGCTTAGTTTAGTCTGTGGGTAGGAGGTTGTGCTTACTGGCCTGTATTTCTGCGTCACCTCTGATCTCTTCGTCTCCACGTTACAGGACTTCCTTGTTCTAGAGCTCTGCCAGATAATGGACGTAAACAGAGCGGCGGTTGTTTTACTTGCATTACTTTCCATGTACACTTCAATTAATATCTATTAATACTGTTTATTTCACTTTGTTTCTGTGGCAGGTCTTACAAATCTCCAACTCACTTGGTTAAAGTAACAAATCATTGTAATTGGAGGTTCTGAAGATCGGAAGGGGGGGGGGGGGAGGTGCCAAAATTGGGCCATTCACAACTAGGTCCATGCTGAGACTAAAATTGTACTATTAGGTGATACAACATGTTAGGTAACATGTTATCCAGTGACAACAATGTAAAATTGGTAGAACCACTAGCTAAAAGTCCATTTACACAAAGAGATAATAGTCTGAACAATCGATCACAATCGTTCTACAATGTAAACCTGTCCAGTAACCAGATAACTGTAATTCAGCTGTTTGTGGATGATCACATTTTTTATGTTGGCCTGAAAATTAACAAAACTCCATCTTCTTAAAGATGACCTTTCATGTCCTCAGGCACATGGGGTTTTATATACTGCTAGAAAGCTGAATTCCGTGCACTGTTGGCTTTCCTGTTCTGTGCCCCAGGGCTGGAGATATCTATGCCATTACCAATTTCTGCCCACTGCATTCCTGACCTTCTAGCCGGGCTGTGAGAAACGCCCCCTGATTGTGCTCGTCCATAGCCCTGTACTGTCGGAAGCGGTGTTCCCTACTGCCCAGCGATGACGCTAAGCTTTGAAGAACCCCAATACTAGTCTATGGACGAGTACAGTCAGCAGCGGCGTTCCTGAATTCAGCGCATTGTTGGCCTTCTCTTTTTAAACCGCATGTGCCTGAGGACATGAAAGGTCCTCTTTAAATAAAATGTGCACCTACTTGTTGCTTATGATGGAAAAACAGGTAATTGCATTAATGGTGGTATTATTATATATAAATGCCTGTAAACTGATGTCATTGTCTTTGTATATTGATCAGTGCTCATTACAAACCATGTCTCTGTACTTGTAATTTGACCTTACAGGTAATGGACCACCACCACTAAAGCTACCTTTAAAGGGAGTCTACCAGCTCCCCTAGCATGTACAATTGCTTCCATGACATTGCAGGGTACACTCCTGTGATAAACAACATACTTCTGTTATGTTTGTAGACTTTTTGTATATGTGGACTAAATAACTTCTTATGTAAATGAGACAGTCGGTGCACTGGGGGTGGGCCTTCAGCTGCTGCTACTCTAGTAGGTTGGAGGATGTCATAGCAATGAGAGGACCTGTGATAATGGACAGGGCATAATAGTCAGAAAAGCAAGAGCAAAAACATGTTGTACTGGCAAGTGTGGCCCCTCCCTCAGTGCACCAAATAGTCCATTTGCATGTGACATAAATGTTAAATTTCTCAGCACTTGGAGACAAGGTATTCACTATACCACTACCTGGGCCTACAACAGCATATAAGTGGTTAGAAGTGGCCCGGATTCCCCCATATGCATGGGGCCTTAAATGGACTGTGCAACATTAGAAAACAAGTGGCATCAGATCCATTGGTGACATGGCCAGGCTGCAGTGCAGTCTCACTTGTTCTAGTGGTGCAGAGCTATAGCATTGCCAGACAACTGGCAGTACTAAAATATACATATATATATATATATATATATATATATATATATATATATATATATATATATATATATATATATATATAATTATGGTAGGTCTGTTGTTTCTTGTGCATGTATAAGTTATGCGTCATTTAGGCCTGAAGGTACTGTAAACTACTAAGCTTATAGGGCTTGTCACCTGGCTGCCAACAATCCCAGAATGCCCAGTCTCTGTCCCCAGCTCTGCCTGGGTAAATCTATATTTGGGCAATATGTTTGGAGGAACATTGTGCTATGTTGCTTAACCTGTAGTTTATGACATTGTAATAGAGCAGAGGTTCTCAAACTTATTTTGTCTACCGCCCACTTCGAGAATTAATTATTTTCTAGCGCCCCCCCCCCCCCCAATTTTTTTTTACTTTACTACATCTTAAGAATCACAATCGCAGTCATTATGTTAATAATTAAATTATGTGTGTCCTGTGAAAATAAGACTTTCTGATGAGGGTAATGTAAAACACCATTTTGTAATATTAGGAAAACTTTTATTCATGTTATTAAAACAAACATTTCAATTTTAATTTTAAAACTAATCTAATGTGAAGGATGAATTTGATGATTTTTAACAAGTTTGTTAATATCAGGCTCGAATTTACTCAAAAACAGCCGTAAGTCACCGCGTTCGGTAATCTGCAACCGATTTCTCTTTTTAGTTAGCAACGTTGCCACAGCACTAAATCCACGTTCACACAAATACGATGATGGGAATGCTATCAAAAATCGTTGAACGATGGACCACAATCCAGGGTACAATTGCGGGATTGGCTTTTGTAGCCAAAATTCTTGTTATCCATTTTTGAATTTTATTTTTATTTCCTCGTTCGTTATCAGTTCTATTACCTAGTCGCTAAATTCACTTGTTTTCGTAATATCGTCGAATGACATGACTGGCTGTGACATGATGGCGCGTGCGCTTTTATATGAGGCAGCGGGCGGGCCTAGTATTTTCGAGAATGGACTAGAAACTTCTCGCTTCGCATTGGAGCTTACCGCCATCTATGGTACAGTTTGACAACTTTTGGATAGGAAATAGTTACTGTCTAGTCCCCTAGATGGCGTTACACAAGGAAACGCGCGTTAAGCGTAAAGGAGCGGTAAAGTTTGTGTTTAAAAGCAAAAAAAACAATTTTAAAGGGATAGCCTCATGAAGCTTGATCTGCCTTCTAAGCTGCCTAAAAAATCTTCTTTCTTCCTGTTTGCTCGCGTCAATTAGCCCCGCCCCCAAACTAGCGTGTAGCTCTGCCCACCACATAGCGTGATCCTATGGGATGACTGAAGGGCCTGTGATGTCATCCAAAGGTCCTGTAGACTTGGATTTACCTTGTACGGAGTTTCCTAAAGGACCTGGCTCCTCTGCCCACTAGCAGCCTGCTCTATATAATAAAGCTTTATCCTAGTGAACAGAGAGACCAGGTCCTTTAGCCCAGTAGGATTTAGACTGCTTTATATAAGAAAGCAGCACTTATTCCACACCCCCCCCTCTATCTCACAGCAGGGAGCTAGGTGATGTGTATGTGATGTGTATGTGTGGTGCAGACACAGGCTGGCTCCGTACACTCAGCCCCCACACAGCAGGGAGCTACGTCATGTGGCTCCCTCAGCAATGAGCAGGGAGCCAGGTGCTAGTGTCCATAATGAAGTGAATAAAGTAAGATAGTGGACAAACAAAGCAGTTTTGCTGAAGCAGTGTATTTAGGAAAAGTCTTAAATCCACATTAACAAGCAGTATAGATAGAATCATTGTTATGATACCACCCCTTTAAATTAGCCATCGCCCCCCTAAACCGCTTCAACGCCCCCCAATCTTCTCTGTGCCCTTTACTGCCCCCTATAGGCCTCCAGCGCCCACAAGGGGGCGTTATCGCCCACTTTGAGAAAGACTGTAATAGAGCAATGGTTGCGGTGCTTGGAGTACTATGTATATGGCATAGAAGCTGGGGCAGTGATACGTCGGGTATATAGGAGGCTGAAGAAATGAGTGCTAGGCAGCAGACTATGAATAATGTTGTGATTCTAGCAGGCCCATCTTGGCATTCGTGAGGTAACTTGCGCTGACACAATATTTTTGGAGGTTTGTTTTGTTTGCGGCTTATATGTTAGTATGTGGTCAAGCCGTTCTGGAGGCTTTCATAGAGAGCTATGTGGTTATGTCAGTTCTGTAACACGTTCTCGCTTTGTCACTTCAAGCTCTGCTTTCACCTGCCATGCTGTATTTCATGACTGGGGAATATTGATAAATTAACCCCCCCCTCCCTTTTTAATTACTTTAACTTCATTAAAGTTTTACATTGCAACAGCAGAAGCTGTGGTGAAAACCTGCCGCATACGTTGACTTGGTGCGGCGTGACAACCTGAAACACAGGTCAATATGAGCTGCATAATCCGCTGGATGTCTTATATAGTCCCAGCCTTAAAGTGTACCTCCAACTTGTCAGAAATGAATTGGACAGCTGAATATAAAAAAACTGTTATCTAGCTGAGTGACTTTTTACATATTAGTCTATGGACAGGGAAGGGGGAGGAGGATGCTGGAAAAGGCATCTGGTTTACTCTGCTACTCCGTGAGTAAGGGAACTCTTCTAACACTGCTGTGTTTCAAGATAAGAGACTACCACAGTACAGAACGTGGCAACAAGTAATAATCGCCTCCCCTCTCATAGAGTTCTGTATGTGAACTAGATACTATTGAGGAAGATGAAGGCAGCTTAGTAAGTGGCGAACAAGGTAGTAGAATACAAGATATAATACAAAGTCTCTTCACATTTGTTGAAAGTGGGTTCTCTCGCTATAGACCCTGTGGATAGCCTGAGCTCTGTAGACTACATTTGGTGAGATCTGCTGAGAATCTGATGTCTGTGGCGGTCATACACGTAAGATTAACAACAGATGCTACTGTTGGCTGGATCTACCAGTGATCTCATGTGTATAGCTAGCTTTACTTTGTAGTGAAGGCAATGACAACTGCTTGTAAAACTATTAAACTTGTTTAATCTAAAACTGAAACCACAAGTTTGGCAAGACTGCATTTTATTTTTTTCTAAATCATTTTGCTCTGTAGCGTGTGAGTTTAGCCGAATTGTGGGAGGCTGTGATAAAAGAAACATCTGCTGTCTGTATGTCAGATTCTCACATCATTTAGGGCTTCTGTGAATTGGGGCTGGACAAATCCCAGATTGGGTTTTTTTTATAATGATGATGAAGGGGTTGTCTTGAATGAATGGAACCCTATTAAAGTATATGGATGTCTATTTCAATATTGTCTTCACTATTGGAAATGGAACAGTGTAAATCTCTGCATAAAAATAATAGATTTTCTTAGTGGGGTTTTTATGTGTTTTTTGGGGAGGGTTTTTGTACTGCTTGTAGTGTCCTTTTACACGTTTATTTACATGTATGTGTCTGCATATTGTGAGAAGGTGACAGGCAGAGTGTTGGAGTGCCGGTATATCGCCTCCAGGTTTCTGACTTGTGTGGGCCATTGCGGGTCTTGTGTAGGCTTCAGCCAAGGTGTGGTACCTGGTCTTGTTACTCGGCCATAAAAGGCACTTCAGGGCAGATCCTGGGAGCGAGAGGAGGTGCCTGGGTCTGTCCTGAAACACTGAGCCTATTGAGAACGTACTGTGATATTTTAGTTTGTGTGGTTGGTAGTAAGCCACATGTTTAGTTAGCTTCATACTGTTAGTGCTCGGACGAGCAGTGTTTTTACATTTTTGCCTGAAGTTAAGGCTGTGTTTTATTTTGCTTATTTTGTACCTGAAATGAAGGTTTATTTATTTTGCTGTTTTTAAAATATAAACCTGTTTGCACCAGATTTTGTGTCCCTGTTTTTGCACCATTGCTCTTGCGAGCTACCCTCTACACATGGGCGTGTTTTAGAAGTGTCTATCTTTAAGACCTATTTATGAAACCGGAAAGAACAAATATGGTGCAGATTTTCTTGTGCAAAGTAGACCATATAAAATGGTGTAAATTTCAGTACAGAAGTTTAAGCCTAAAGCGGGGCCACGTGATGGCTCAGTGGTTAGCACTGCAGCCTTGCAGCGCTTTAGTCCTGGTGTTCAAATCCCACCAAGGGCAAAAAACCATCTGCAAGGAGTTTGTATGTTCTCTCCGTGTTTGCATGGATTTCCATCCCATATTCCAAAGTCATACTGATAGGAAAAAATGTACATTGTGAGCTCTATGTGGGGCTCACAATCTATATTTAAAAAAAAACAAAAACAAAAAAAACAGTTTAAGCCTAAAGTAAATACTTCAGCTTAAAAATGATATTTAATCTTTTTTTTTTTCCTTCCAGGTGTCCAGCCTAGGCCATTTGGACTGACGGATTAACAGCGGGGACATCCTTTGCTGCCCGGAAGTCCTCAGTGGGAACCATTTGCGAATGGGATGAATCCGCTTTTGCTGAGCCCTCACTATCATCAGCTGCGAGAATAGCAATATCCAGAGGGGAGCTTCTCTAGTTATGTTTCCATTTTTACAACACCCCATTTGAGTTTGCTTGTCTTTAAAAAAGAATTCAAAGTGGAGTACCGTAAACTTGATATGGATGGCAAAAAGAAAGACAAGGACAAACCTGATGAGAGGATGGCCCGGCCTGGTGCTCGGTCGGGTCATGGCACACGTACTGGTTCCTCAAACTCTGGAGTATTGATGGTTGGGCCTAATTTTAGAGTGGGTAAAAAGATTGGATGTGGAAACTTTGGAGAGTTACGATTAGGTAAGTGTTGCTACATTGGCCGGAGGTTATCCAGACATTTCTTCATTTACTTTATTACACCTATAACAGGAATGAACAATAGTCCATTATATTCTCTTTTTCAGACTTATAAAACTTATGAGAACTGAGAAGTAACTCTAATATATTCAGGTTGAATGAACCTGACAGCGCCCTAAATTAATAATGAAGTTTTATCATTTGTGTACATGAGCCATCTGGTATTTGCTGCAGGGAATGGATATTCTTATAGAGTTCTTGATGACTTGCATCCTCATTTTTTTTTTTTTCTTTTTGCTTAGCAATTTAGATAATTGGCCGTGTCTAGTCGACTCTTTTCCTGCAGTAGTTTTAGTAAATTATAAGGCAGTATATAAAAAAAAAAACCTACCCATTCTGACCCATCCCCCTCTCTCTATGGCTGCTTTCTACTTTCTGGTGGTTGGTTGGGAATTCCTACGACCATGTAGGTAAAGAATGGCTTGTCTCCCTAAGGGGATTTGCCTCAAAATCTGATCCAAACTCTTGCAAAGATTTAAGAAAGAAGATGCTGAAAAAATTAATAGTTAGCTTTCTCACTGGAGTCCTTGCCTGTTTCAGTTGCGGAACCTGTGGCTTGAGCCCCATACATCTGAGCATATTCAGTGAATGAAAGCCACCGAAAGAGGAGAGGAATTTGAGACTGAAGACTAATTCAAGTTCCTGTTCTCTTTCATTCTTACTTTTCGCATTGCAGTTTAAGGCCCCACATAGTGAGCCGCAGTAAACAAAATTCTCTGGGGAAAAAGCGTAAACGTGTCACGTTTTTTTTTTTTTTTTTCTTTACTTTTCTGCCCTATTCTACCTATACAAAAACCTCCAGCGTTTCTGTAGGTATAATTGATTTTCAAAAATGTGTTATTTTTCTGCAATGTGTAGATGCCAAAGTCCCCATTGACTTTGCAGGTAATGTAAAATGTTGTGTGTTTGTCTTTTTTTTTTTTTTGCAATGTGCTAAGGGTTTTACTCTCATAGGGAGCTCTCCCAGCATCTACAATCCGGCTCCTATAAATGCTCAGTAAAATATGTATGTTTTCTGGGAGTTGCAGTTGTAGCCTTTCTAGTGGGGCAGGGTAGCAGTATCATTCTGGAGACAGATGCTGGTCCTGCTCTCTATCATGTGCTTGGATTACACTGCAGTTCCTCCTGTCAGTATATGAGAAGAGATAAGGGGAGCAGCACACACTGAGGACAGGCCAGAGTGATTCGCACGGTCACTCACAGCAGTCCTGTTATGCTCTCACACAGAAAATTGGATTTTGAAATTTTATTTAATTTTTTTAAAAAACTTGTCCACCTTTTCAAAACATATGGCCCCAAGAAGGTTTATATATAAATTAGTTCTTGTTCTCCAACTGGGCAGTCATTTTTTGTTTTTCTCAGCGAGAATAAAAAGTTACTGCGTGGGTGGATTAAAAAGAATAAAAGCAGAAGCCCAGAGATATCTCCTGTAGTTGTCCATTTCTGTCTCCCCAGCAATGCTTTGGTAAATTGACTGAGATGTCTACCAAATATGAAAGTGACTGGGCGTCTTGTAATAAGCTTTTGAACTTCACCTCTAGAATGGCACATAGCTGGTGTTTAAGTTGATTTTTCAGAGTAAGAGGTTATGTTTTGGTATATAATATTATAATAATGCTATTTCTGCTCATTATATTCTGCAGTTTTAGCAGCTTTCCCCTCTGCAGGCTACATGTGTAGTAATTCCTTTCTGAGCCGCCATATACTGCATACTAGTTGCTGGAGAATCTGCTCTGTAGCCGTCTCACTCTTACTCAGAAGCAACTGTTGGGTCATGCTGGGCGTACAGTGATGGAAATAATTTAATCCGTTGCTCATTTTGTAAGTTTGTTCACTGACAAAGACATGAACAGTCTATAATTTTAAGGGTACATTAATTTCAACAGTGAGAAATAGAATATCAAAAATAAAATCCAGAAAATCACATTGAGTACATTTTATAAATTTATTTGCATTTTGCATAGAGAAATAAGTATTTGATCCCTCTGGCAAACAAGACTTAATACTTGGTGGCAAAACCCTTGTTGGCGCGCACAGCAGTCAGATGTTTTTTGTAGTTGATGATGATGTTTGCGCACATCAGGAGAAATTTTGGTCCCATCCTCTTTGCAGATCATCTCTAAATCACTAAGATTTTGAGGCTGTCGATTGGCAACTTGGAGCTTCAGCTCCCTCCATAAGTTTTCTATGGGATTAAGGTCTGGAGACTGGCTAAGCCACTCCATGACTTTAATGTGCTTCTTTTTGAGCCAATCCTTTATTGCCTTGTCTCTTTGTTTTGGGTCACTGTCCTGATGGAAGACCCAGCCACGACCCATTAATGTCCTGGTGGAGGGAAGGAGGTTGTCACTCAGGATTTTACGGTACATGGCTCCATCCATTCTCCCATTGATGTGGTGAAGTAGTCCTGTGCCCTTAGCAGAGAAACACCCCCAAAACATAATGTTTCCACCTCCATGCTTGACAGTGGGGACAGTGTTCTTTGTGTCATAGGCAGCATTTTTCTTCCTCTAAACATAGAGATTTGAGTTAATGCCAAAGAGCTCAATTTTTGTCTCGTCTATAACCCAAAGAACACCGTCCCCACTGTAATGCATGGAGGTGGAAACATTATGTGTTGGGGGTGTTTCTCTGCTAAGGGCACAGGACTACTTCACCACATCAATGGGAGAATGGATGGAGCCATGTACCGTAAAATCCTGAGTGACAACTTCCTTCCCTCCACCAGGACATTAATGGGTCGTGGCTTGGTCTTCCAGCAGGACCGTGACCCAAAACATACAGACAAGGCAACAAAGGATTGGCTCAAAAAGAAGCACATTAAGGTTATGGAGTGACCTAACCAGTCTCCAGACCTTAATCCCATAGAAAACTTATGGAGGGAGCTGAAGCTCAGAGTTGCCAAGCAACAGCCTCAAAATCTTAATGATTTAGAGATGATCTGCAAAGAGGAGGGAACCAAAATGTCTCCTGACATGTGCGAAAACCTCATCATCAACTACAAAAACCATCTGACTGCTGTGCGCGCCAACAAGGGTTTTGCCACCAAGTGTTAAGTCTTGTTTGCCAGAGGGATCAAATAGTTATTTCTCTAGGCAAATAAATTTATACAATGTGTAAGCCAATGGCTGGTCAGATAATGGAGGGGGTGTACGTCTCACCCAGACTACTAAGCTGGGTGAGATGAGAAAACTCCAGAAGGAATGTTTGTTCTCAGCAGACAACTTTCGTCTGCTGAACATTTTGGTAAATGCTCAGTATTGGGCTGGATTTTTAGGAATGGCAGGTAGGTTGGTAGTGGGACCTGTCATCCCCCCCCCCCCAGTCCACACTTTGGGGATGTTTTGGCAGCGACTCAGCTGTTGAGAGTCTGCTCATCAAGGGAGGCTTAAGAAGTCAGCTCCAGCAGCAGACTTTGGGCAGAACTTGGCTGGAGAACCAACAGAGAGGTCATATTTTTGGAGCTGTGTCCTGAATGGTTCTACTGGCTTTTGGATTTCTGTTATTCTAGGTGAGATAGCCTATTCTATGTTTAGTTAGAGCCTAGCCGGGCAGGTATTTATTTTTGTATTGTTTCTTTTTGTTACTGCACTATATTTTGTGAGTGAAAATAAACTTTGTTTTGGACTAAAAGAAACTGGACATGTGTGTCTATACCACCCCACCTAGTAACCCCAGACCCTGACAAATGTAATTTTCTGGGTTTTAATTTTGATATTGTATCTCTCACTGTTACAATTAACCTGCCCTTAAAATTATAGGCTGTTCATATATGTCAGTAGGCCAACTTACAAAATCAACAATGGATCCAAAAATTATTTCTTTCAATGTATATAGAGAAGTACTGGCCTATATGAGAGTAAAATGCTTTGGCTGTGATAAAGCTTGGATTCAGCATCTGTTTTCTTTTATCTCCTGCACTTCTCACCCTCCCCTCTCCGTAGAGTTCTATAGACATGAGTGATATGAATCCCGTAACTTGCAAACTGTCTCTAGTCACGTGGATTTTTGTAGTTTAGCAGGAGGAGGATGAGCAGGAAGAGGCATTTCTCTCAAAGATATTACATATTACCTATTTAAGGCCTTTTTACATGGGTCAATTGCTGAGGAAGGATGAAATCGGATATGCACTTCTGCAACTGCCTTTACGTGAGCCAATGCAAACTGCATGGGACATTATCATGTCTGCAGCAATTGTTTGTCCGCCTTACAGTTCCATTTTGTCAGTGAGCATTTTTCTGCTTCTGTTAAGGATCTGGTACAGTTGAGTGTTTGATATGGGTCACCAGCCCGTGTAAGAAAGAAGATGAACCTGCTGCATAGGTTCTGTAGAGACAAAGAGATTCCATTGGTTTGAGCTGCAGTTTGTGTGATTGTGATGTCATCCTAGTAAGGAAACTGTTTTCTAAGGGTAAGTGCACACAGAGTTTTTTGGCGCTGAGAATTCTATTGGGAGGCTGATTTTGTGGCGGATTCAAAATCCGCACCAAAAAAACCTTAGTGTGCACTCACCCTAAGGAATTCTGCAGGAGGAAGTTTATATGTGATCTTGAATTATGGTGCTCATCAATTTTCCATTGAGAATAAAAGCACATTGGACCTAACCATTCCAAAATTCAGACCTGGGGCCATAGTTTCTGCAGTTACACATATATATAATTTGACATCACAAGGTGTCTTTTTAGTTTATTTTTTTATATGCCAATAGTAAGTAAAGATCCTTTTTAAGGTGGATTCACAAATACAATTTTTAGGATAGACACATCTTCCTAGTGTTTTTTGCAGGCATAAAATGCAGTAGCCAGATTTTAACTATTTAAACTTTATGAAAATCAATAGACGGGGCAGATTTATGAGGACTGACAGGAAAGGGTGTACTTTATGTATTCCTTCCGTGTGCCTGGAAGGAAATGTAGCTCATAGCTGACATACATTTCCCACATAATTTATGCCAGATTTCTGTTGTAAATGATAAATCTGATGATGACTCCTATGATGGCTTTTTTTTTTTTTCCACGTGGAAAATTCCACACCAAATTCCTCACCACTTTCTGCTGTGTGAATGGACCCTTAAGGGAAGCAAATGGAGCACATGCTTTGATTTATTTGACTGAAATCCTATGCCATCTGAAATCTGCTCTGTCACAAATTAGGCACTCTACCAGTGATGTATCTGGCACTAGAACTCTGTTTCTGGTGTCATATGAAAGATGGGATTTTCACCTTTCATATGCCACCAAGGTGAGTTATACTTGTGTTATTTCCGGAGATGATATCAATTGAAAACACGTTTGGGATGATGGGACTGTATAGGTTTTAAAATGTAGAGCAGCTGAGTAGATTAATATATAGATGTTTGGGGAAAGATTCAGTATAAAGGGGAGTTCACACTTGTACCTGCTGGCCGTCCGTCATGAATTCACCACAATAACAGAAAAACAGATTGGGAATGGTTTGCAAGTGGTCCGTTTAAAAACCCATTCACTTCAATTTTCACTTTCATTTTAAAGCAATTTGCAGGTGTCCGTTTGCAGCTTCTCTGCTGTGACTCCGCTTTTTATGGACGGACAGAAAGTCCTGCATGTCCGACTTTCTGTCCATCCATAAAAAGCAGATTCACGGTAGAGAGGCTGCAAACGGACAGCGGCAGTTTGTCTAAAATCCCATTGACCGTTCGCAAACCGTTCCCAATCTGTTTTTCTGCAGTTTTGGCAGATACACGACGGACGGACAGCAGGCACAAGTGTGAACGAGGCATACCTTGTATTTTATTGATTAAAGACTTCTGCACTTTGCTATGAAATCGAGGCGGACTGATCAGTGATCGACATCGATCTGTATGCACAGTCATAGAGGGGACAATACCAATCACTGACTTCATAGTAAAGTGATCCCACCAAACTATGCATCAATCTGCTCAGCTGCTTCTGCTCTATAACCTGCTGCTTGCAGTGCAATTTCCTTTTGACAAGGTTTTTTTTTTTTTTTTAAAGTCAGCAACTTCAAGCGTAATTTCAAGCATCAAGGTGTGTGAACAGGGATGAAAGACAGGTCAGAACCAAGGGTTCACATCCTCTCAGAACATCATCTCTCACATTCCAGCATAAGAGTCAAAATATGTAATGCAAAAAGTAGATTTATCAACATAACCTTCAATATCCATTCAACTGGTGAACTCAGATCCTGTCTGCCTCCCGCAGTCAGATAAGCAAGGGAGAACTGCAAGCATTATCCCTTCATGACAGAGCTAATTCGCTAGTCCCTGGGCAGTTGTCCGGCCGTGAGCGTTTTATGCTCTCCGTGGCAAAACCGTTTTTTTTTTTGTTTTTTTTTAAACTGGACATAGAGTTGGACATGCAGTACTCTGTGTTCGGTTTAAAAAACAAAACAAAACTGTTTCGCCGCGGAGAGCATAAATCGCTCACCTGCGCGGCCAGACTTGGAATGACAGTATGCAGAAGACGGAAAACTGATAATGGAGTCCAGATGCTGATGTGAACCCAGTGTCACACTGCTAGGTTGTGGATAAGAAACTGCTAACACATAAAATGAGGCAATAAATTACTTAGGACTAGTTCACATGGGGGCAATGAGGCAGATTTTGACAGCAGATTTCGCCTCAAAATCTGCTTCCATACAATGGTGGTCTGTAGAGACTGCTAACTTTTTTTTTTTTTTTTTTTTCAGTTTTTTGCTACTAGCAGAAAAAAGAAGCAACATGACCTTTACTCTGGTGGATTCCGCCTGAGGAAAGCAATAGAAGTGAATGGGAAGTGAAAAACGCCTAGCGTTTTTTGCAAAAAAAAGCCGCATTTTTTTTTTTTTTTGCCAAAAACCAAGACCGAAAACGCTTTTTTTTTTTTTTTTTTTTTTTTTTTCCCCCCACAGTCCATTCACTTTAGGGGAGGGGAAATCCGCCTGGCGTTTTCTGAAGCAGGTTTTTTTTTTTTTTTTTTTTTTTTTTTTTACCAAAAACTGCTCCAGAAAACGCTCCAAAAACACCTCAAGGTCAAAAAACCGCTTCCTAACTAGGAAGCGTTTTTTTTTTCTGGGACCAAAATAAGCCAGGCGGTTTTTACGTGTGAACTAGCCCTAAACCCGGTGGACCCCATAGACTATTATGTAACCACTTTTTAAGTGGATTGGGTTTCTGTTTTTGGGGTTCCCAAGAGGACCCAATGAACAGAAACCCGAGCGCAGGTGTGATTCTAGTGTCATATATAAAAAGTTGTTTAGAATTGGAGGTACGTTTTAACTAATCATATCCAATCTTGCAACACTGGGGTGAGGTCAAGAGGACATCCGAAATCTGACCATGGTTTCTCTGGCGCACCATAAGGCTTCAGTCAGGAAGGTCCTGTCAGTGGTGGAAGGATATAGCTTAGAAGTCTATAAAGAATAAGTAAGTTTAAGGGTCATCAGACACCACAATGCTCATATTGTCATATAGAAAGTTCCTCACCTGTTCCCAAAAAACTCTTATAATGGGCTGTACCCGAGTAAGGTTACTCTTTAACAACCTAAATTCCAGCAGAAGACCAAACGTTGTTTGGAAGTTTAGGTATGCTTTAAGTGGAGGCTATATATGAGATGTAATACTAGGTCACAGTAGTAGTAGTATATACTTTACAGCTTAAGATTTGTGCAAATCTGGTGTGAACTAGGCCACCCCGTCTGTTCCCCTTTCTGCCATTCTCTATGAAGCCATGCTGACTTGATTTCCAGCGTGTAGTTACTGTTTTGAGGAATCCTTCCATTACGGTTTGCTTATGTAGCAGCTTTCTGGAATTGGTCCAGGATTTTTCAGCATTCCCAGGACAATACTGGTATTTTTCTCTGCTTGGGCTGATTGAAATAATTGTCCACTAATGGAACTTTCTATTGCTGGGTGACTTTGGTGACTCAATTAGCGGCTGTTAGAATAATTCTGCTCAGGGTGCTTGTGTATATTGCTGCACGGGTGTCTGAATGTCCCCGGCTGGATATTGGATAGTGGGTATAAAATATTTAAGACCAAAGGCTATTAGACGCTTGCAGACCTTTCACTTTATGAATGTACAAGGTCACGTAACCTGAAGTGTATTTTCTTGTTATAATAATTATTGTTATTACTGTTATTATCGCATCAGCTTTTGGATCAGTGTTTTGGACAAAATATAACAGGTGTTAGGAGCCATCTAGAATCCAGCTTGACTTGGCGCCAATGGCAGGGCTGGTCCGTTTTTTTTCTTGTACTGGATTTGTTGGGCCGAGACTTATGAAATGAAGGCTGAGGTAGTGATCGCTCCGTACCAGGCTCTTAAAGGGAGTCTGTCTGTGCCAGAACCCTGCATATCATTCCAGCCTCACAGATAGATGGGTTCGTGTCACGTGAACTAGTGTTCTCCCCTAGTGAATTTGTTCCTCCGTTGCCAAGCTTTATTTTATTTTGTGTCTAAAATATGTGTGTGTGTCTATCATCATAATAGTTTATAAATCCATTGTGTAGGGGAGAATAAAAAAAATAGTTACACTTTAAAGGAAATGTGTCACCAGAAAATAACCTGTTGTTTTTTTTCAATCGTTTTATATTAACCTAAAAATTCTTAAAAATATGATCTATAATTTTATTTTTTTTTTTTTAAAGAAAAATACTAAAAATCCTGCAGCTCTGACTTTGGCCACTAGGCCAAATAATATGCTGGGACTTCTACTTCTACATACATGATGGTTTTGATTAAAGCCGGTTGCAGACGAACGTGGCCGTGTTTAGTGCGCTATACGTGTACTTCACGAATAGCTCACTGACCCATTAATTTCTAGGGGCCCATACACACAGCTGTGAATTACATGGTCATGTCACGGTCTGACAGTCTGGGCTGCGAAATGGAGAACAAGTCCTATTCTTGTCCTATTTTGAGGCCCTTGCTCTCATGGCTCCTATTCATTTAATGAAAGCAGTCGCAGAAGCATGGCCAGTGCACGGGCGAAACTCGGAACATCCGTGTTTCCCCCATTAGCCGCCCGTGTCTTTAGTTCATGGCTGACACGACCGGCCTTAGACACAGAATCCAGCAGTCACAATAGATGATCTCACAGCTTATCTACTCTACATATGACCTTTCAGCAGGTCACTGAGCATTCCTAAAACATTATCCTGTACATGTCAATATTGTCTGCTCCAGTCCACGTGTCTACAGCCTATGGTCCATCTACAGGAAGCGGGAAGTGACAGCTTATTTCAGGCTTAGTGGCAAGTTTATCTATCAGTCTATCTATCTATCTATCTATCTATCTATCTATCTATCTATCTATCTATCTATCTATCTATCTATCTATCTATCGTACATATCTCAATACAAAAGTAAACTAAGAAAACTACCCAAAATTTTTTTTATAATATGTTTAATATAGAAATTGTATTTTATAAAATTGCTAATTTTTTGAAAGTACATTTCCTTTAACTGAATGAACTTCCATGTGGGCTGACCAAGAGTTAGTGCTAATACTTGTCAGCCTCTATGTACTACCGTAGGTCTCTACTTTTAGACTTAAAGACTGGATACCTTTTTACATAAAAAAAAAAAATAAAAATTATTGCATGTATTATGGCCTAAACATTGTCAGAGGTCTGACTTCTGCTGGGTGCATTCCACTACATAGCAAGCTGCAGGATGCCGCTCACTAGCACTTGGCTACCGGATGGCTTAGTCTGTAGCCTCTCTTTTTCTTTCCCTCCTGAATGATCTTCTAAGCTGATTTTTAACCATATCCAATTGGAACCAGATGTCTGGGTGAAGAATTCTTCTTTGAGGAAACAGACTGTAGCTGAAATATTAAAAAAAAAAAAAAAAATACACACACAGTATGTATGTGTGTGTGTGTGTGTGTGTGTGTGTGTGTGTGTGTGTGTGTGTGTGTGTGTGTGTATATATATATATATATATATATATATATATATATATATATATATATATATATATATATATATATATATATGAAGAGCTCAACGGAAAAATGGCCTAAGTCCAATACAAACTTACTTCACTCTCGTTGGTCATTTTTTCATTGAAATCGTGACTTCCGGTCTGTTGTTTATATTAGTGTAAAAACTTTGTCTTATTGTTTAAAAGGCTCTAAATCGACTTTTGCACATATTTAGCGCCGAAAAGGGAGGCAGGTAATTATTATTCTTCATCGTTTAATAATAGTAGTAATTAATTAATATTAAATAAATAATATTTATACATGAAGCTGCAATTTTTTTTAATAAATAATACAATTTATGATTAGGATTAACGGTGTTCATTAGCTGATTACATTGGATAGATATATTCCACAATAATGCCCGTTTGCTTTAGGCTAAAACTTTAAATTTCGTTTTTCTCACAATATTGATTTTTGGACTTAGGCCATTTTTCCGTTGAGCTCTTCATATATATATATATATATATATATATATATATATATATATATATATATATATATATATATATATATATATATATATATATATATATATATTTTAACTAATGAGTCACAACAATGGAAGGAGAAGTAGAAAGCAAAGCATCCTGCTTCGGTGTCCTTATATTCAACTAGTTGGTTTTTTATAGATCTGTTCCAGTATACCTGGAGGTCTATTCATAGGGTTATTTATACATAGTATTTTCTTATGTCTCATGTTGGCTATTGGTTCTGGATTGTTTTCAATGGTCTGTGATCTTTTTATGATGTTGGCAAGTAGGAGAATGAGGAGACCAAGTGAAACTTTGCAACCCCAGCGAAATCCCAGTGTTAACAATTGCTGTTCACTTAACCAGTGCCTGAAATAAGAATGCAGCCAATTTTTTTTACTTTGTCATTGTGTCACTTTTTGGCAAACCTCTTAAATAAAAGGCATTAGCGGGGGCCTCATTAATGTTTTATGTGGACTTTGGATTCTGGCATGTTGCGCACTTGTTTCTCAATGCTTTGCTGTAAACCCGGCCCTGGCACCATCTAACATTCTTGTTTTTGTTCTTCTTTTCAAGGGAAAAATCTGTACACAAATGAGTATGTGGCGATTAAACTGGTAAGATTTCTTTGTTTTATAATCTTGGTATGGATATTTGGCTTTATCCTGTGATACCTATCTGAATGTTATGTAAATGATTGGGATGGCATGGGGGAGATCTACAAGACTGGCTAATAGAGGAGATGTCTTCTGTTTCTCCCAGTAACCAATCACTGTAAAGCTTCCATTTTATAAGAACAGAATATGGTATGAAAGCTGTGCTGTGATTGGTTATTAGGGGCTACAGATGGTTTTCCCTTTGGACATTAATCTTCCCCGGAATTATTTTTGCCGATTGCAAGATGATCGTGACTAATGCAGGCGGCTATGGTGATTCTGAATTTCCACCAAAATCACTAATCATGCAAGTTTTTTTTCACGGGTTCCTGCTCACACTTACAACTTAGACTTTTTCTGTCCTGACATTAGTGGTGTTATATGTTGCGTAAAAGCCGATAGTAGCGCTAAATTCAGCGCAGCTTTGCCAGTATACGTCCCAGATGCAGAGAGATCAGTGCTGTTAGTATATATACCAATATCTCTGGCATTGTGACGCATGCAGAGCTGACAATGCACGGACTTCAGAGCACTGTTGACTTTCTAGCAATATATATCACCGCCAATGTCAGAGGACATGAAAGGTTCTCTTTAAAGGGGACCTGACAAGTCAATTTGGGACATTAAACTACCCTGAAGTCCTTATAGACTGGCAGTTCAGCGTCCCAAATAGCACGGTTGTGAAGCTGTCTGCACCTGTATTTAAAACAGAACAATGCAAAAAAAAAATTAAATTAAATTCCCACAGTGCTTGCACAGTCAGTTGTTCATTGAAGTGCACTTTGTCCTTACTGCACATGTGCACATGGTCTGACGCATGCACATTGAAGCTTATAGGGGTATTCCCACAAACATAACCACTTTTAAATATGTAGATTATTGAAAGTTACAGTTTTTGCAAATATAAGTAATTAAACATTTCTCTAAATATCTTGCGTTGACAGTTTGTCTTGATAGATTGCCCTTGGATATAACCATGAATGCAGGTCAGAAAATCAGCCATTTTGTTCTTATTGTGGATATCTCCTAATACCTGTGGTGTACTTGCCTGATAACCCATCTGCAATAAGAAAATAATGGCTGGGTTTTTGACCAGTCCTAGACCTTTGTCGTATTTATTGGCTACTGATCAAGAAAACAGACTGTTAGTACTAAAGGCTCATTCACATCTGCGCCCGGTCTCTGTTCTGCAGGTTTCCGTTTGTTGTACGAAACTGGGCAGTAGACGGAAACCTGCAGGCATTTTTCAAACCCATTCATTTCAATGGGTTTGGAAAGTGTCCAGCCGTGAGCGTTTTATGCTCTCTGTGGCGAAACCGTTTTTTTAAAACCGGACACAGAGTTGGACGTGCAGGACGCTGGTGTGAACCAAGTGTAAGATGATTAGAAAATTTTTTAGAACTCTGCAGAATTTTTAACTACTTATATTTGCAAAAAATGTTTAACTTTTAATTATCTACAAATAAAAGTATGCTTATGTTCAGGGGGATACTCCTTTAAGTGTACTTTCCCTGGCTTCAAATACTAGGTTAGCTATTTTACTGGCATAGTAGAAATGTGCTGGCACTGTTGCCTTGCAGCGCTGGGGTCCTTGGCTCTCCTTGTGTTTAAGTCTCCCCAGTTACTCCAGTTTCCTCCTCCTACAAAATACTGATAAATAATCATAGCTAAATTCCCCCAAACACTCTGGGCTAATGGCTGCCTACAGGCGTGAGTTTGTATAAGGCCACAAAACCAAATGGGTCAGTGTGTTAGCTGTGAAACCCGCTGCTAACACACCGAGCATGCTCACAGGTTTGTTTTTAAGAGGTTTTTATATATATATATATATATATATATATATATATATATATATATCTCAGCTCTTCATGCTGTGTAAATTGCAACTGAGAAAATTTGATGCAGGTTTGCAGATGAAATTGTAGCAAATTCCTTGTATTTTAAATGTTACAAAGTGTGACAATCATCAACACAGATGACATGCAGCTTTACGGTCCACACCATGTTATACCTTCTTCATAGGTGTTTGGTAGGACCCCATCCATACATTTTGCTTGTTTTGTAGAATGCTGCACATTTTTCCACTTGTAAAATATAGACTAAAAAGCCACAGGACTTCCTCTGCATGTGAATTTAGCAAACCTGTTGTGAATATATATTCATAAGTTTGCTACAGAAATCTTCCTTGACCTTCTCCTTCATCTGAATGGAGCTTGCAGTAAACTATCCACATGCTGAAGGAGCAGCCCCATTCAGATATGGGGTTAATTTTCAGTTGCAAAAATGTATGCAACAAATCGGCACAAGTGAACATATGTACAAGTCTCTGAGCAGCCACTGGCATTTCTTTAGGTAGTTCTAAGCTAAAAGAGGCCTGGTGTGCTGTCCTATTCCTTTGAAGTGCTTGCAATCCTCTTATTATATGTGGTGTCATATCAATATTTAATATGTTTATTTGACAGGAACCTATGAAATCCAGAGCACCGCAGCTGCATTTGGAATACCGGTTCTACAAGCAGTTGGGGTCTGTTGGTAAGTTTTTATTTATTTATTTTTTTCTCCCTCCTCTTTGGTTCATTTCACACTTGCATCCATCCCAGTGCTAAAGCCTTGAGCATAATAATAGAATTTGCTGTTATGTATAAGGCGGTGAGTGATGCGGGTCTGATCAGCTTGACAAATGATAAAGCAGTATATTGTATGCAAGTCCTCGGAAAGGCGAAGCAAGAACAGTGTGCGTTATTGTACAGTTCCCACGAGTATAGTATCTATGGTTTCTGTGTTCTATACGTCTCTATGGATACGACTTACTGTCAAGGCTTCTGTAAGATCTGGGAAAATGTTGCATGTGGCTAATTTTTGTTCAGCCGTATGCAGCTTGCATCTTTAATTCTGCTTGCACTGGTAAGCTCATGGAAACTTAAAGGGTTCTGAAAGGGGTATTCCTATTTTATAGTACAGCAGCGCTCCAGACCGCATGTCACAGTATAGTTCCATTCAGACTCCTCCTCTTTACAGTAGAGTGTGAGCGAAGGGAAGGGGGGGGGGGGGCGTGATTTGGGGCCCTGTGCTAGTGATCAAACATTTATCACCTGTACTGTTGATAGCTAATAAAGGTCAGGCACGGGAAAACCTCTTTTAGGCTAAGGCCTCACTTTGTGGAAACTTAGATTTTTTTTTTTTTTTTCTTGAGCCAAAGCCAAGAATTGCTACAAAAGAAATTGGAAATTTTTATATATATATATATATATATATATATATATATATATATATATATATATATATATATATATATATATATACTTATTTCTACCTTTTGCTCAATTCGCTGCTTGCTTTGGCTTAAAAAAACAGAAAAGAAAAAAGCTGGGTTTCCGTAAATTGTGACTTTAGCCTTAAAAGGGTACCTTGGTTTTTCTGGGCAATCTGTTCTCTATCTGTATACGCCTTTATACACAGTGTCCTATCAGTTTTCTACTACTAATAGCCTCATTATGGCTGTGGTAAATTTTATATTTCTCCCTGAGGCAAGGGGACTGTGTAATACAGAGCAGTCTACCCCCTTCCCCCATTCTTTATTACTACTACTTGTTTCTTTTACGTATTGCTGCCAGAAATAACAGTAAAATGACTAACAAATAATTGATAAACCACAAGTGACCATAGTATAGGAGATCCAGGGACACTGAACTGCTAGTCCAGTTTATAATGCAGCTAAAAAGAGCCCAATAACAAAGTCTGCTTGTTGTCTACTACTACTATCTCATCAGAGTAGCTAAGGAGAAGTCGATATAATCTCCTGATTATGTATAACCTGTGAGAAGCTGCAGAATCCTCACTGGGCAGTGTACAGGCAAAGAAAGCTGTGTGGAAATAAGTAAAGGCTATGAAGAGAGATTTACCTCCCTCATCTACTTCCTTTGTTCCTGTCTTGAGCCTATTGGTTTCTAAAGACAGATTCTTTCTAGTAACAATGAATGAACAATAAATTAAGAAAGAGGTGGCAGAAACATTAGAGGTTTTTTTGGCAGAAAATACTAACATAATTAGATAAAGTACATTACATTTTGATATCCAATCACTTGGTCTATTAAACAAGATTAAGTTGTCTGAAAGATTGGTGGGCATTTAAGCAAGACGTGTAGTGTTTTATGCATGGCCTTTCCCTTTAAATATGAATTGCATCTTATTTACGTGTCTAGGGAATGTATTGGATATGGTTAGTGTATGATGTAAGATGTTATCTTGTAAAAGACATGCTATTTTCTAAATTGTAACGAGTTTCTGCAAAATTTAGAGCTGTTTGTGCAAGTAGGGCTGAACATGTGGCTGTGGTTCAATGTAAATTGATGGCTTCGGGACATAATACATGGTTTTACCAGTTTGTTTTGGACGACACGTGGCATGATGAAGTCTATTGTGGATTATATCTAACATTCATCGTTCGGAAACGGGGAAAAAAGTGCTGTGTACTTAAGTTAGTACATGTAAGAAAACTTGGTAGACCATTAAATAGCAGTGTAGACTTTCCATTTAAAGCATACCTCCTATTATAAAGAAAAAACTAAATATATAACAAAAAGCATACATGGATAACACAGGTTAATATAAGAAACTTTGTAATATATCTTAATAAAGAAATTTGTCACCTTGGGTTGCACTCCCATCTTTCCCTCACTTGGGCCGTAACCTCACACAGAGCTCTATGGAAAGAGGAGGGGGAGGAGGCAGCAGTGGCGCTGGGGTCAGTCGGGGTCAGGACCACCTTTGAGTGGCGTCACAGTTGGGAAAAAAGTTGCCAACTCAGACTTCAAAATAAAAAGATTGAATTATTTTTTAATTATATTCTCCAATTATTGTGCTTGTTTACTTTCATAGCAATATAGTTACTAGCAACTTTAGAGAATTTAGGGATTTCTACTGCATCATCTGACTTACCATTCCTGTTAGCAGTTAATGAGGGAGTCAGTCTGTGGAATAGAAAAGGGGTCTGTGCAGAACCTTGTCATGCTTCAGCTGTTTGTGGGTCTCTTTCCAGCAGCTTTCTCACTCATCCACTTTCCATAGCCTTAACTATTAAAGGTCCCCCCCCCCCCCCAACAAAACTTTAAAGGGGCTCTATCATTGGGAAACGTCATTTTTAACTAATCACATCCTTGCATAGCCTTTAGGAAGGCTATTCCACGCCTACCTTTTGTATGTAAATTGCCTCAGTAGATTTTGGATAAGTCCATTTTTATTCATATGCTAATTAACTTCTCCATGCACCCCGGAAGTCTCTTCATGCACTGTCTCCTGTATATACAGCACAGGCTGCTGCTGCTGATTCCTCCTCCCTGCTCTCACACACAGCAGGGAGAAGAGAGCTGGCTGACAACTTCTTGTGCACCCTGGAGCCTAATTAGCATATGGATAAAAACTGACTTATTCAAACACTACTGAGGCGATTTACATACAAAAGGTAAGTGTGGAATAGCCTTTCTAAAGGCTATGCAAGGATGTGATTAGTTAAAAGTGACTTTTGTTAATGATAGACCCCTTTAAAAAAAAAAAAAAAAAAAAAGTGACATTTTTGTATTTTCCCATTTCACCACAGAAATTCCATTCTCAACATTCACTTAATGTACGTGTATGACCCCTGTGGGCCACCATTGATGATGTTGTTACTATTCTCTTGGACAACCCCTTAAATGCTTTTGTTGTTTTGAGGTTTGCATGAGGTTGTTGTATTTTTGAGCTCTTCTCCCACCTTAACCTGAATGTATAGATCATAGCAATAGAGGAATAGAGCTCCAGTAGTGCTATATTCTATTTTGTGGTCAGTGTCAGACTAACCTCACGTTGAGTGAATAAATGGATGATGGATTTTGAGTGCCGCCTCTTCATTCATTGCTAGGATGTTGGACTTTTGCTTTTCAGATGCTATTAACAAGTGCACCCTTAGGTACATTATCAAAATATTGCAAGGCAAATCCACTTTACTAACAAGGAGATGGAAAGCCAATAGCACTAAAAATATCTTTACAGGAAGACACTTATATATTCCACCCTCCACCGCATTATAAGCAGCAGATGCGCTTCACTGCCTCCTGGAATGGCAGTACATGCTGAGGAGCGGTTTCACAACGCCCCGTAGATTTCTGTTCAGGATGTGATTCTAGATTACACAAGGTTTCCCTCCCGTCAGTTTTGTACACAGGTGACATTTGCACTCTCTTCACATCTTTTTGGGGATTTTCAGAGGTACAGTATATGCTGAGTCTTATGACAGTGAATATTTTGGCCATTGATTCTCAATGTGAAAACAAACAAAAAAATCTTTTTCTATTTACAAAAAAAATGTTGACTCATACCAGCACAGCGTACGTCAAGAGAACATTTTTGTTTTGGGCCTTTGGCCTAAATACACATCAGAGTATACGCCTTTGTATATTCCAATAGTACTGTTAATCCCGCCTTCAATATTGCATGAACTACCAAGAACTCTGTGACAGACTTAACTCGCTCCAAAATTCTGCGCAGATGAGAAGGCCGGTTACAAAATTCCACAGTATACCCTGTAACATTGATTATTTTCACTATATCTATATGAAAAGGAAGCCACTATCTGCAATTTCCACCCTGAGCATTGAGGCCTTACATTATGATACTTCCTGTTTTGTGAAAATCACTTTTCAACTTCTAGTGTGTACACACTGGATAGGGTTAGCAGGTGTTTTTTTGTTTGTTTTATATATTTGTTATAAAGCTTTGCAGACTTCAGAGTATAATAGCCGTTTCAGTTCGGACATGTGCATTCTGAACAAAACTTCAGATATTGCAATGACTGAACCAAAATAGCCAGATATTGTTGTCTATTCCCTAGTTAATGTCAAGTTTCAGGTGATTTCTCAATCGCCCAACCGTAGTTTTAACCTCCTTTAGTTGGCATACTTTGAGCCAGAATTTTATGATGTACATTTACCACACCCACATGTCTATCAAGTCAGAATAATTTGCTCTCACACTAGTTTCACCACAGTTATAGAGTCTAGTCGTAACCACAATAGTAAATCTGGCCCAATGACTCCTCACCCAGATTTACTAATAGTTACAGTGTAAGCTTAAAGGGGTTGTCCCATCTCAAGGATCCTATCTATACTGGTAGCTTATGTAAATTGAAGCCTTTTTCTAAATATATTGCTTTAGAAATGCTGCTTTGTTTGCCTGTTATGTGAATTTATTTCTCCCATTGTTTACACTGCATTACCATAACCACGGACCTTGGAGATAGGACAAGTGATGTCACTTACTCAGTCCCGGCAGGACAATCCATTCAGATAATTGCAGTTTGATGGTGAAACCAAGTCTGTTATCTCTCCAAGTAAACACCGATAATACAGAGCCCTTTCTGTACAAGAATCTGCAGATTTACCTGACCTGCAGAAGTGTTGTTTGTCCTGTTCAGCAGAAGGGAGAGAAATACAGGAATTGAGAAGCAGACCCTGCATACAGCCTGGCTGAGATGGGAGAACCCCTTTAAAGAAGTTGCCCAGGCTTAAAAAAAAACAAACAAAAAAAAATACACCCTACTCTCTTGTCCCCAATGCTGTGGTGCCCTCTCAGGACGGTCCGTTCTTGCATCTCAGCTTCCTTCTTGCTGTTGAATTTCTCACTGGCTGTGACATCCTGACTTTCTTCCGCTGAGGCTGTGACATGACTGCTGAGGCCCATCAGTGGCCTCAGGGATCACTTCAGTGGCAATTACTTCCCCCAGAAGACAGAAAAGGAGCTACAGGACCAGACCACGCGGGGAGGCGCCGGAGCAATGGGGACAGATGAGTATGGCTTGCTTTATTTATTTATTTTAACTGTATCTTCCAGCCTATGTAACAAATAAAATTTTAGCCTGTACAACACCTTTAAATCTGGCATATTTTTAGACCTCTTGTCTATTGTAGTGTCTGGATGATAAATCTGCGCCTTTAGATGGTCTTGTCTGTTTATACCACTTTTTAATTGACACACTAATTTTATGCCACAGTTTTGGTGCAGCTAGGGTGCAGGCTATCACAGCTTAAGCTGTGCCTGGATTTAGCTAAGGGCTCGTTCACATCTGCGCCCAATCTCCGTTTACCGTATTTTTCGGACTATAAGACGCACTTTTTTCCCCCCAAATTTCGGAGGAAAATGAGGGTGCGTCTTATAGTCTGAATGTTGGTTTTCTGGTTTTCTTCAGCGGCAGTAGCGCAGCAATCTGCAGGCCCCGGCAGCTAAGACAGTCCCCGGCATCTGCTGTAATAGACCGGCGGATGCCGGGGAGTGTCTTAGCTGCCGGGGCCTGCAGATTGCTGCGCTACTGCCAGCGCTGGTTTTCTTCAGCGGCAGGAGCGTGACAATACTGCAGGCCCCGGCAGCTAAGACACTCCCCGGCATCCGCCGGTCTATTACAGCAGATGCCGGGGACTGTCTTAGCTGCCGGGGCCTGCAGATTGCCACGCTCCTGCCGCTGAAGAAAACCAGCGGTGGAAGCGCGGCCATGCTGCAAATCCACTCCTCCTCCACAGGTCCCGGCAGTCAGTTAGCCCCGGGGCCGGTCCCCACCGGTCCCATACCTTTAGTAATGCAGGCCGGCTCCTGCACGGCGAGGCCGCAGGAGCCGACCTGTTCCGATGACAGCCGGGAGCCTAATGAAGGCTCCGAGGCTTGTCATAGATATATATTACTATCGCGGCTGGTCTATGACGCTCCGCGATAGTAATGTATAGAATCTCCCATAGACGGCAATACACTTGTATTGCCGTCTATGGGACTTGCAATCAAATGATTGCAGGTTCAAGCCCCCTAGGCGGGGGATAATAAAATAGTAAAAAAAAAAAAAAACACTTAAAAAAAAAAATATAATAAAAAATAAAATAAATAAAAGTTCACCTCCTTTCCCTAGAATACATATAAAAGTATAACATTACTGTGAAACATACACATTAGGTATCCCTGTGTCTGAAAATGCCCGGTCTACTAATATTTTTATGTACAGTGAACGTCAAAATCAAAAGTGCTAAACTGCCGGGTTTTTCTCTCTGTTTTGCCTCTGAATTAAATAAAAGGTGATCTAAGCAATAAACATTTCCCAAAATGGTATATCTAAAAAGTACACCTGGCCCCACAAAAAAAACGCCCTATACATCCCCGTACAGCTGCAGGGTCACCTGTCAATGTGGCCTTGCAGCTGTTCCAAAACTACAACTCCCATATATTAAATATTTTACCATTTTTTGCCTGAAAATTTTTTTTTCCCTATTTTTCTCCTCTAAAACCTGGGTGCGTCTTATACGGTATACAGGTTTCCGTTTCCTGCTCGAAACTGGGCAGGAAATGGAAACCTGCAGGCATTTTTCAAACCAATTCATTTGAATGGGTCTGAAAAGTGTGCGCTGGTGAGCGTTTTGTGCTCTCTGTGGCGAAACCTTTTTTTTTTTTTTTTTTTTTTTTTTTTTTTTTTTAAACCAGACACAAAGTCGGACATGCAGGATTTTATGTCTGGTTTAAAAAAAAACAAACAAAAAAAAAACCCCAAAAAACACTGTTTCGCCACAGAGAGCATAAAACGCTCACCGGCACTCACGGCCGGACCTGGTTCTGCCGGCAGAAGATGTAAACCTGAGTACGAACACTGAACGCTGGTGTGAACCCAGCGTCAGGCACACCCCCTTGTCTAACGAGCCAGAAAATGTTCTAAAGCTTGATGTGCCTGAAATGTACAGCCACTGTAGTGCATCAACTACCCCCCTTCCTTGTAAGTTTTAGCTTTCTTATCTCCAGATTGCTAATGTGAAAGCTTTACAGCAGCTCTTCACAGCTCAGGATAAGATAACTACCATTTAATTAAAATAATTATAGTAAATTATGACATATGGATGGAGAGGCCGTAGTCAAGTGGATGGGGCTGCTGGCCCGCCAGATTTCTCACTTTTTAACAAACCAATTTACTGGCGTAAATGATGTCTCAAATTTACACCAGCTATAGTTTGGGGTAGGTTTCCGTACGGGCGCACACCTTGTCAGCAGATGCACTTCATTGTAAATGCATTCTTCCCTGGTGCCAGAGACTTGAACACCAACATTGAATATGCCAGTCTTCATGAATCGTCTCAAATACATTCTCTTCAAGCTCAAAACTCTTTAATTATAATACCCTCTTTTTTTTTCCTTTTTTCCTTTTAAAGGGGTTGGACACTTTTAGACGGATATTGAGAAACAAATAATATTGTTTGTAAAATAAAAGGATGTACAATTTTCCAATATACTTTCTGTATCAATTCCTGACAGTTCTCTATATTTCGGCTTGCTGTCATTCATTCTGTTACTTCTAGTGGATAAAACTCTGACCATGGTCATGTGATTTCCGGTCCATGGTCATGTGATGAGCACACAGGTGTACTGCTCGTTACCAGGCAGATGTCTGATTACTGTGCTGTGACTGTAATGAGCGGCATCGGTGTGCTCATCACATGACCAGTGACCGTAAATCACATGACCATGGTCAGACTTTTATCTCCTACTGTAGAAGTAACAGAATGAATGACGGCAAGCAGAGATCTAGAAAACCGTGAGTAATTGATACAAAAATTATATTGAAAAATTGTACAACTTTCTATTATACAAAACATAACATTTGTCTCTCAATATTGATCTGAAAGTGGCCAACCCCTTTAATTTATTGGCTGCACTATAAAGTAACACAGCCATACATTTACAGCAATTTTTTTTTCTTGAGCTACCTGAATAGAGACTGAGCTGCAGCAGCACAGGATTCCCACTACACCCTGTGTGGCACAGTCTATTACCAGCTCCATACTTTGTGCTTCAGTCAGCTGATTGTGAGGGGTGCGGTGTACTGCCCAACCCCCACAGATTTGATATTGATGCTAGATAGGCCATCAGTATGTAGTCAGAAATACTCATTTTATTCTATTATCCCATAATTCATCAACCCTTAGAGAACTGTCTCCTTTGGTTCACATGCTGTTTAAATAAGACTAGCGAGCCTGTAATGTCTGCTTCTTGTGGTCTCTGTTATCCATATTGATCTGTTCCTCTGAGGGTCTCCGAAGATCTGGCTCTCTTCAAGCATTTCCTGTTTACAGTCTCGTCTTTCACTTTTTATTTTTTTTTCTCTCGACTAGGCCTTAAAGATATGATTTACTGTACGCTCAGGGCATTGGCCGCAGTGCTGTATACCTTTTCTAACAAATACAGTATGGCTTTAGAGCATGTTGTGGTACCTTTTAGTAGCTGCCTGCTTATTTCTATGAGCTTACAAATCTTGTCCAAAGATATGGCTGTTGCGCCGGTCTGTTTTGCATATTTCTTACTTGCTTTTGGATGTTCAAGTTGGAGAGATATGTTCAACTTGAGCATCTTGAAATCTTTCACATAACACGGGGTTAATCTCCAGTTGATCTGTTCCATGTTTGCTTCGTGATCGGCTGAGGGGGAGGGGCTTAGTGATCGGCTGAGGGAGGAGCTTGGCGATCTTATGGTCCTACTGCAGACTGTCAGCTGCTGATGTCTGTTCTAGCTCATGCCAGAGCATTGATGGCGGAAGCATCACATGACCACTGAAACCAATCAGCGGCCTCAGTTTTCGGTGGAAGGGACCAGTGACGTTACTCGCATATATTGCAGATTCGGGACGTCAATCCTCCCTCTCCAGCTATCACTGGGGCCATTGGTTTCAGAGGTGATGTGATCCTGAGGACTTCTGGCATCAGTGCATCCGCACAAGACTCAATGGACACAAGCAGTAGACAACAGAGCGCCAGTTATTTATAGGCCTCCTTTCCAAATCCTGAACAACCCCTTTTATCCCCAAAATAGGATCTAAGGAAAGGAGGTAATGAGGGGGAAGTTGAGGGGTAGTTTTTGTTCTTTCTGTGTTTCGTGCTCCTTTATGGATGTATCTATTTCAGATTTTCTCTATTTTGGTACCAGAAAAAGGAGATATCAGAAAACCCCCCAGAAACTAGCTGTGGCCAATAGTTACTTCAGGTGTATGGCCAGCTTTATTTTTAACTATAATATGCAAAATTCTGCATACATTTTCTTTAAAAAGTCAGTTTCTCCTGTCCGACATGTTCACGGTTTGTGTGGCAGATTCTACATTTCTTCATATAATCTAAGGAAATTGTCAAGGAAATGAACAGTAATGCAGAAAGGTGCACATGAGTTACTGGTGCTTGTTTTCATTGTGTCAGCCGGAGCTTTACAAGGACATCTGTGTAGGTGCTATATAGTATTGTTACCGTTTCCTTTATACATTGTTCAGCCTGTTCATTTATATTGTTTATTACGTTGCTGAAGCTACAGAAAGTCACCTATTCAGATTGGATCTCATTCTCTGTCTTGTAAAAATTTCCCCATGAATATGTTCCTAGAAGTTTGTAATGAACATGGTCAATAGGCAAGTGAATTTATCTATAGCGAGACCACATGAAGCAGACTTACATTTGTAGGAGAGCAGATACTACTAGCAAACGGAATACATAATGTACAATGTATGCAAGGATATACTTCATGTTCAGGGGCTTGTGATTGCAGCCATCTCTGATACTGTATGTATGGTGTAGCCTAGAAATAAATCCAAGGGGCTCGCCAAATCTAATTCTTTATTTGGGAGAGCGCAGATAAATAGGAAAAGGCACATACACCTATATCACCTATATACCACACATGTACATATGATTTAGGGAATGCCGGCAGCTCCTCTTTTATTGCTTCAAGGAGTTGTCCAGTAACAGTATGATGCCATGGGAAGTATTTGTCCTCCCTCCATCATATAGAGGATAAATACCCAATTGGGTATGGCCTCTGAAACTTCCATCGATCCTAAGAATGGCATGGGGAGGGGGGCAACCCTCAATCCACCCTCTCACTCTTGTGCGTTCAGGCTGAATTTAGACGTCAGGTGGTGGATGGTGCTGCCATTCGCTTCACTGGGAGCACCAGAGATGGCCGAAGTACAGCAGCTACCTCTAGTGCTCCTGTTGATTGGATTGTGGGGTTTTCAGCAGTCAAACCTCTTAACGGGCATTGTATTCTTTTTTTTTTTTTTTTTTTTTTTTTGTGTGGCATAACCCCTTTTACACCCATCTTGTGGATAAGGGAGTGACTTGCTGGTCAAAAGCTGTACCTTGTCTACCTCCAGCCGTACCAATGAAATTGGTGAGGCAGGATCCTGCATTTCTGACCAGCCTCTTAATTCAGACTGGGGTGCTAAACACCCAATTTCTCATGATCTGTGGTGGTCCCAGCAGCCAGACCCCCCCCCCCCCCAAGCATCCTGTAGATAGGGAGTTGGTGGTTTTGAACTTTTTTTTAAAACTCCTTTTAATTAAAATAATTGATAGCCGAGATTTCCTTATTTGGGACCTTATCTGTTATCTATCAAATAGACTATGACTAAGATTGTCTATCGTGAGCATGAATTATCTGGATGACCCAGTAAACACTTGTCGCCAGGTTCCCTTACGCAGGATCACGGGGATCTACATTGGACCATTCTTACTAAAGGTATTGCCCAAAGGTGACAACCCCTATTTAGGGGGCCTGGTTCCTTTTCATGGTTCAGTGAAACGGCATACATTTTTGCTGTCAACCAGAAATGTTCTGCATCTGCCCTTACCAGGAAGGATTTTCTGAACAAGCCCTTGGCTCAGTGCACACAGACAAAAGCTACCAATGAATACAGTATATGGGTGTTGTGGGTAAATGTCGTAGATGAAGTTACTAAATTCAACTACTAAAGATGTTCCTCCTTCTGTCTAGAATAGAACATTTAAGGAGCAAAAATCCACCCAGATCACACAGGACAAAAGCCAGCCATTCACTGCATTAAGTATTCTGCTGAAATACATGAAAGCGCGCAGGATTCATTGTCACACAGTGATGTGGCTGAACTGGTTTTGTAGTTTCTTCTAGTTCTGCGTAAGAGACAACTGGCATGCTTGAGAGTGTAAGACGCTCGGCAACAACACTTTTATTAGATTGCAATAAAATGCTTTAACAGTCCTTAGCAAATCGCTAAAGCAAAGTAATGTTTCTAGGTAGCGGGGTGTGTGGAATTTTAAGAAAACCTTCAGAATATAGGGCGTTTTCTCTAAGGTTTATACAGTGCACTGCTTTCAGTTATTTCTTGGCTGCAAGAGAAACGCTGGGCATGTACATATAGCTCAGCATTTGGCCAACAGCTACACCTCCAGGTTCCTTTTCCATATATTCCATATATTTATTTAATATAATATATGTGTGCATCCTTGACTCAGTTGAGTGTGTGTTCTAAATGGGAAAGAGGCCTAAGGCTAGGTTTACACCTGTGCTTGATCTACGTTCGGGTTTTCCGTTCCTGACTCTGCTTAAAAATGCATTTTCCACCTTTTTCGGTTCATTTCTGCACCAGGTCTCCATAAAGGGATTCCATTTTCATCCTGCATGAAAAATGTGGAGAGAAAACAGCTGCAAGCAGAGCTTTTCTCTCCGCATTGTTCACCCTTCTCGGGTGCTAACCACGCAGATCCCATTATAGTCTATGGGGTCCACAGGTTTCCTAAGGTAACTGCTTTTTTATGCGGATTAGATTTCCGTTCCTGGGGTCCCAAGGCTGACACGACGACCGGAAACCCAAACACAGGTGTGAATCTAGCGTAAACCGTAGTTTTAGACCTCTGACAGTGGTGGTCGATCTGAAATATTAAAATCCAATAACCAAGTCATTAACTTGTAATATTGCTGCTAGTGGGGCTCCCGGTTTGACGGCGACTCCATTTTTCTGTATATAGGTCACCTTGTTTGTGAAGTGGTGACTGCAGTGGTTACCAGACACAAACATCACATCACAGCAGACATGTATTAATTATAAAGTGGGCACTGCTGAGGCCTAGGATTGACTGCAGTATTCCCCTCGCGGTAATAGGACGTCACTGGTGACATCACCAAGGCGTTCTGTGTGCAGATGAATGGTACTGACAGCACTGGAGACTGAGGCCAGGGCCCCTGCCCCCTGCACTGATCCTTCCCTCTCTTGACATCATTTTAGTCAATATATCACTACTTTGGGGCATTTAACTTGCTTCTTCAGTGATACAGTCACAGATCCTGCCAAATCATCTGAAAATACCCTTGGCAAGCTGAAAGTTCCAGGCTGCTGTGTATGCATTTCTATACAGAAGCCAGTCTATAACCATTCTCATTAATACAACGTCTCCAACTTTGAGACCAGCGTATTCTCTTTGCATTGCTAGTAGGAGAGCGGCCAAACATTTTGCTATTTGGCCTATAGTGGTTCAGACGTGTAGCTTTACTCTGATAATCTGAGGTTGCAGATTTTGCAATCCCTGCAGACCAGACTTGAAGGACATCCTGACACTTGTAATCTCCCCACAACTGGAGAACCGCAGGCTTCTGATTTCTAACCTTTATGTAATGTTGGAAGTGAATGTAACAGATCTCCTCCTTCCTGCTGCCGAGCATTTCAGACATGGTTAACTAAAAGGGAGTGTTGTCTCTACATTTGACTTTCTTATATTACATGAATTACATGTGGTGTCTCAATAACATATGCCATGGCTCAAGCATTTCAACTATTTGGCCCATTGCCACCGTATACCAAACTACCTTTTTCCCCTAAATTCTTTTGAGCTAATTTTTCCTTCTTTACGTGTTTAGCTCCAAGGAACAGACTTTCTTATTGCTGTATTCCAGACTCGCATAAGAACAGCAGCCGTTTTGTGCCGTCCTCTTCCTCTGCTTTACTGTAATGTTTTGTATCAGTCTTGTGCTGCTTTCCAAGGTGCGGTCATCATATATCCTATATCACACCGTTCCTTTGTAAGTTCGGCAGGACCTACTTTTTATTTTTTGGAGATGGCAAAGATGGAGATGAAACCCAGACAACTAGGATGTATGGTAAATAATTTTGTGGGAGCTAGGGGGTTCTTCATGATTGTCAGAAGTGCAAAATTTTACTTTTAGTCATTGAAGGAACAGTGATCAAGTCATTGCTTCTGTGAAGTAGGTTGTTGGTCTGGAACGGAGACCATTGCGGTGGAGTACGTTACTTATGGTATTGACTGAAACCAATGTCCCCACTG